>NC_090450.1:358733654-359457167 GCF_031143425.1 Pleurodeles waltl | reverse complement strand
AACTTAGAAAGTCGTGCAATGCAGGTTAGAATGCCGTGGACCCAGGCTTGGCTGTGCATGAAGGATTTCCGCCGGAAGTGCACAGGGGCCGGAGTAGCTTGCAAAGTCGCGGTTCCCAGCAATGCAGCCCAGCGAGGTGAGGCAAGGACTTACCTCCACCAAACTTGGGCTGAAGAGTCACTGGACTGTGGGGGTCACTTGGACGGTGTCGCTGGATTCGAGGGACCTCGCTCGTCGTGCTGAGAGGAGACCCAAGGGACCGGTAATGCAGCTTTTTGGTGCCTGCGGTTGCAGGGGGAAGATTCCGTCGTCCCACGGGAGATTTCTTCGGAGCTTCTGGTGCAGAGAGGAGGCAGACTACCCCCACAGCATGCACAAGCAGGAAAACAGTCGAGAAGGCGGCAGGATCAGCGTTACAGAGTTGCAGTAGTCGTCTTTGCTACTATGTTGCAGGTTTGCAGGCTTCCAGCGCGGTCAGCGGTCGATTCCTTATCAGAAGGTGAAGAGGGAGATGCAGAGGAACTCGGCTGAGCTCATGCATTCGTTATCTAAAGTTTCCCCAGAGACAGAGACCCTAAATAGCCAGAAAAGAGGGTTTGGCTACCTAGGAGAGAGGAAAGGCTACTAACACCTGAAGGAGCCTATCACAAGGAGTCTCTGACGTCACCTGGTGGCACTGGCCACTCAGAGCAGTCCAGTGTGCCAGCAGCACCTCTGTTTCCAAGATGGCAGAGGTCTGGAGCACACTGGAGGAGCTCTGGACACCTCCCAGGGGAGGTGCAGGTCAGGGGAGTGGTCACTCCCCTTTCCTTTGTCCAGTTTCGCGCCAGAGCAGGGGCTAAGGGGTCCCTGAACCGGTGTAGACTGGCTTATGCAGAATTGGGCACATCTGTGCCCAACAAAGCATTCCAGAGGCTGGGGGAGGCTACTCCTCCCCTGCCTTCACACCATTTTCCAAAGGGAGAGGGTGTCACACCCTCTCTCAGAGGAAGTTCTTTGTTCTGCCATCCTGGGCCAGGCCTGGCTGGACCCCAGGAGGGCAGCTGCCTGTCTGAGGGGTTGGCAGCAGCAGCAGGCTGCAGAGAAACCCCAGGAAGGGCAGTCTGGCAGTACCAGGGTCTGTGCTACAGACCACTGGGATCATGGAATTGTACCAACAATGCCAGGATGGCATAGAGGGGGCAATTCCATGATCATAGACATGTTACATGGCCATATTCGGAGTTACCATGGTGAAGCTACATATAGGTAGTGACCTATATGTAGTGCACACGTGTAATGGTGTCCCCGCACTCACAAAGTTCAGTGAATTGGCTCTGAACAATGTGGGGGCACCTTGGCTAGTGCCAGGGTGCCCTCACACTAAGTAACTTTGCACCTAACCTTTACCAGGTAAAGGTTAGACATATAGGTGACTTATAAGTTACTTAAGTGCAGTGTAAAATGGCTGTGAAATAACGTGGACGTTATTTCACTCAGGCTGCAGTGGCAGGCCTGTGTAAGAATTGTCAGAGCTCCCTATGGGTGGCAAAAGAAATGCTGCAGCCCATAGGGATCTCCTGGAACCCCCAATACCCTGGGTACCTCAGTACCATATACTAGGGAATTATAAGGGTGTTCCAGTAAGCCAATGTAAATTGGTAAAATTGGTCACTAGCCTGTTAGTGACAATTTGAAAGTAATGAGAGAGCATAACCACTGAGGTTCTGGTTAGCAGAGCCTCAGTGAGACAGTTAGGCACCACACAGGGAACAATACATGCACACCTATGAGCACTGGGGCCCTGTGTGACAGGGTCCAGTGACACATACATATAGGCCACAAACCTATGAGCACTGGGGTCCTGACCAGCAGGATCCAGTGACACATAACAACCATACTGAAAACATAGTGTTTTCACTATGAGCACTGAGGCCTGGCTATCAGGATCCCAGTGAGACAGTGAAAACAGTGACAAACACCCTGACATACACTCACAAACAGGCCAAAAGTGGGGGTAACAAGGCTAGAAAGAGGCTACCTTCTCACACAACCCCCCCCCAAACGAAGGACAATAAGGCTAACCTTGGCCAGTTGAGACTTTATTGTCTAAGTGGTGATAAGTAGAGAGTAGCTCTGCAATAGACTGGTTACTCCCTTTATCATCCACTATATGGTTACTTCCCTGTGGGGATGTAAACCACCCTGTTTGAAGTTTTTTAGCTAACCAACAATGTGAAGATGTATTTTCAGAGTTTCTATCAGTAAGTTTTAGTTTAGAGCAGTGGGAATTATCCACTGAACCTATTTGTAATGATGGAATGCCAGACAGGGATGCTGTCTCAGTAAAGCCATAGCTGGGCAAAAACTTTGTCCATTTGGCTGAAGAGAGAACAAGGGATGCTGTTTCTCTTGAGTTGGAGCAGGGCAGGGATGCTGTCCTATGAGCTCCACACTAGGGCAGGGATGCTGTCCTAAGTGTTGTGAGGTAGTGCAGGGTTTATGCACTAAAGTTTCTCTGGGAGGGTTGGAGGGATGCTCCATGTTAACTAAAATGGTGCTGTTTTTCTCACCAATGTTAGTTATCCCACAGAGAGGTACTTCCACCTCAGGGAGTCCAGCTTTGCCAGCTGATGATTCCCTTGGAACAGGTGCCACCCCAGGAGAGGTTTCTCCCACCACAGGAATGGTATCCTGAATGGTAGGGTGGTTAGGGGATACTGTGATACCCTTTTTACCTGTTGATGGAGAGGGATCCTGAGTTTTCAGGCCTTCTCTCCTTTGCTTTTTCATTTCAGTAGAAATGAGAGGGAACAATTCCTCTGGGATGCCCAGCATGGCTGCATGGGCATAAAACTCTACATCAGCCCAACCTGAGGCCTCTAGGTCATTACCTAAGAGACAGTCTACAGGTAAGCTAGGTGATACCACCACCTGCTTAGGGCCAGTAACTCCACCCCAACTAAACTGAATTATAGCTAAGGGAAGAAACTTAGTGGAGTTATGGACATCAATAATCTTATACTGTTGTCCAATGATGTGTTGTTCAGGAGGCACTAGGTTTTCAGTCACCAAAGTGAAACTGGCACCTGTGTCCCTGTAGGCCAAGGCCTCAACACCATTTATTGAAACTGTCTGCCTGTACTTATCCATTGTAAGGGGACAAGCAGCCAGTGTGGCAAGGCCAATGCCACTAGGTGTGACAGAAACTGTCTTGGGACTGATGACATCAGTTTTCACTATGGACCCATAAGTGAACCCAACTACACCCTTTGCTTGACTGTTGCCAGCAGTCCCACCACTAGTACCACTACTGCTAGGGGCACTAGAGCTTGATGTATTAGTGGTGGTAGGCTCAGGGGGTTTACCTGGACAGGACTTATCCCCTGGCCTATGGCCTCTATTTTTACACACAAAGCACCAAGGCTTTTTAATGTGTGCAGGTTGGGAAGAAGAGGAATAATTTGTTTTATCCCCACCCTCTGAAGAGTGTTTAAGATTTGAAGTGGGATCTTTGGTTTTACCCTTATCCCCATGCTTATCTTGAGATTTTTCACCATCTTTCTTCTTATTGCCATCTTTGTCACCCCCTGTATGAACTTTTCTGTTCACCCTTGTTCTGACCCATTTGTCTGCCTTCTTTCCCAATTCTTGGGGAGAGGTCAGATCAGAGTCTACCAGGTACTGGTGCAACAAATCAGACACACAATTATTAAGTATATGCTCTCTCAGGATTGTGTTATACAGGCTTTCATAATCAGTAACTTTACTGCCATGTAACCACCCCTCCAAGGCCTTCACTGAATGGTCAATGAAATCAACCCAGTCTTGTGAAGACTCCTTTTTGGTCTCTCTGAACTTTATCCTGTACTGTTCAGTGGTTAAGCCATAACCATCCAGGAGTGCATTCTTAAGAACTGTAAAATTATTGGCATCATTTTCTTTCACAGTAAGGAGCCTATCCCTACCTTTTCCACTAAATGATAGCCATAGGATAGCAGCCCACTGCTTTTGAGGGACATCCTGTACAGCACAGGCCCTCTCAAGTGCAGCAAACCACTTGTTAATGTCATCCCCCTCCTTATAAGGGGGAACTATCTTGTGCAGATTCCTGGAATCATGCTCTTTTGCAGGATGACTATGGGGAATACTGCTGCTGCCACCATGGGTATCTAAACCCAACTTCTGTCTTTCCCTCTCTATTTCTAAAGACTGTCTATCCAAATCCAGCTGTTGCTTCTTGAGCTTCAGTCTGGTTTGTTCCACTCTCAATCTATTGAGCTCCCTTTCTAACAATCTGTCATCAGGGTGGGTGGGAGGGACATTTCTAGATACAGAGGTATGATGGGAATGAACAGAAGGAGACCTGTCCCTTACAGAGGGCACCCTAACAGCTTGGCTACCAGCATAATGTGAGAGCACACCATCAGTATGGTGTGATTCAACCTCTGTACCAACTATGCTAGACTGTCTAGTAATGGGCAGGCTGAGAAGTTTCTTTCCTGAACCTTTTCCTGGGGGAGTCCCTGGATCAGATTGAGAACCATTAGCTACTTTTTCTACAGATTGGGCACTTATGGCCTTATCCTGTACTCTAAGCATATTAATCAACAGTTCTAAGGAAGGATTCTTCCCTACACTCAAACCTCTCTCTATGCAGAGACTCCTTGCTCCTTTCCAGCTAAGGTGATCATATGCAAGTTTGGACAGTTCAACATTTTTTCCTGTCCCAGACATTTTTTAGAGAGAGTTAAAGTGATAGAAAAAGAGAAAAAAGTTTTCAGAACTTTTTGGAGAGACAGAAAAACTTTTTAAACTTTTAAGAACTTTTTGAAAGTTTAGAAGTACTTTTCAGCACTTAGAAAAGAGTGAAAAGAGGAAATGCAAAACTTTTTGGCTATGTGTATATACACTGACCTTGTTTTGTATATTTTTCTCTTATGAAAAGTACAATGACAAGAGTGGTAAGTAGTCTCAAGCACTTATCCCACCACTGCACAACCAATGTAGGAGGCTGGACTGGCTTGTAGTGAGTACCAAGGGGTACTTGCACCTTGCACCAGGCCCAGTTATCCCTTATTAGTGTATAGGGTGTCTAGCAGCTTAGGCTGATAGATAATGGTAGCTTAGCAGAGCAGCTTAGGCTGAACTAGGAGACGTGTGAAGCTACTACAGTACCACTTAGTGTCATATGCACAATATCATAAGAAAACACAATACACAGTTATACTAAAAATAAAGGTACTTTATTTTTATGACAATATGCCAAAGTATCTTAGAGTGTACCCTCAGTGAGAGGATAGGAAATATACACAAGATATATATACACAATAGCAAAAATATGCAGTATAGTCTTAGAAAACAGTGCAAACAATGTATAGTTACAATAGGATGCAATGGGGAAACATAGGGAGAGGGGCAACACAAACCATATACTCCAGAAGTGGAATGCGAACCACGAATGGACCCCAAACCTATGTGACCTTGTAGAGGGTCGCTGGGACTATTAGAAAATAGTGAGAGTTAGCAAAATAACCCTCCCCAAGACCCTGAAAAGTGAGTGCAAAGTGCACTAAAGTTCCCCTAAGGACAAAATAGTTGTGTTAGAGGGAAAATGCAAGGAAAACACAAATCAGCAGTGCAACAACGATGGATTCCTGACTGAGGGTACCTGTGGAACAAGGGGACCAAGTCCAAAAGTCACAAGCAGCTCGGAGATGGGCAGATGCCCAAGAAATGCCAACGGTTGGTGCAAAGAAGCTCTTACTAGGCTGAAGAACTGTGAATACTGCAGGAACGACAAGGGCTAGAGACTTCCCCTTTGGAGGATGGATTCACCACGCCTTGGAAAGTCGTGCAGAAGTGTTTTCCCGCCGGATGGACGCCAACAAGCCTTGCTACACGCAAATCGTGCGTTTGGCGTTTTTGGACGCTGCTGGGGCCCAGGAGGGACCAGGAGGTCGAAAATTGGACCTGTAGAGAGAGGGGACGTCGAGCAAGACAAAGAGCCCTCACTGAAGCAGGTAGCACCCGGAGAAGTGCCAGAAACAGGCACTACGAGGATGCATGAAATGTGCTCGCCGAAGTTGCACAAAGGAGTCCCACGTCGCCGGAGACCAACTTAGAAAGTCGTGCAATGCAGGTTAGAGTGCCGTGGACCCAGGCTTGGCTGTGCACGAAGGATTTCCGCGGGAAGTGCACAGGGGCCGGAGTAGCTTGCAAAGTCGCGGTTCCCAGCAATGCAGCCCAGCGAGGTGAGGCAAGGACTTACCTCCACCAAACTTGGGCTGAAGAATCACTGGACTGTGTGGGTCACTTGGACGGTGTCGCTGGATTCGAGGGACCTCGCTCGTCGTGCTGAGAGGAGACCCAAGGGACCGGTAATGCAGCTTTTTGGTGCCTGCGGTTGCAGGGGGAAGATTCCGTCGACCCACGGGAGATTTCTTCGGAGCTTCTGGTGCAGAGAGGAGGCAGACTACCCCACAGCATGCACAAGCAGGAAAACAGTCGAGAAGGCGGCAGGATCAGCGTTACAGAGTTGCAGTAGTTGTCTTTGCTACTATGTTGCAGGTTTGCAGGCTTCCAGCGCGGTCAGCGGTCGATTCCTTATCAGAAGGTGAAGAGGGAGATGCAGAGGAACTCGGCTGAGCTCATGCATTTGTTATCTAAAGTTTCCCCAGAGACAGAGACCCTAAATAGCCAGAAAAGAGGGTTTGGCTACCTAGGAGAGAGGAAAGGCTACTAACACCTGAAGGAGCCTATCACAAGGAGTCTCTGACGTCACCTGGTGGCACTGGCCACTCAGAGCAGTCCAGTGTGCCAGCAGCACCTCTGTTTCCAAGATGGCAGAGGTCTGGAGCACACTGGAGGAGCTCTGGACACCTCCCAGGGGAGGTGCAGGTCAGGGGAGTGGTCACTCCCCTTTCCTTTGTCCAGTTTCGCGCCAGAGCAGGGGCTAAGGGGTCCCTGAACCGGTGTAGACTGGCTTATGCAGAATTGGGCACATCTGTGCCCAACAAAGCATTTCCAGAGGCTGGGGGAGGCTACTCCTCCCCTGCCTTCACACCATTTTCCAAAGGGAGAGGGTGTCACACCCTCTCTCAGAGGAAGTTCTTTGTTCTGCCATCCTGGGCCAGGCCTGGCTGGACCCCAGGAGGGCAGCTGCCTGTCTGAGGGGTTGGCAGCAGCAGCAGCTGCAGAGAAACCCCAGGAAGGGCAGTCTGGCAGTACCAGGGTCTGTGCTACAGACCACTGGGATCATGGAATTGTACCAACAATGCCAGGATGGCATAGAGGGGGCAATTCCATGATCATAGACATGTTACATGGCCATATTCGGAGTTACCATGGTGAAGCTACATATAGGTAGTGACCTATATGTAGTGCACGCGTGTAATGGTGTCCCCGCACTCACAAAGTTCAGTGAATTGGCTCTGAACAATGTGGGGGCACCTTGGCTAGTGCCAGGGTGCCCTCACACTAAGTAACTTTGCACCTAACCTTTACCAGGTAAAGGTTAGACATATAGGTGACTTATAAGTTACTTAAGTGCAGTGTAAAATGGCTGTGAAATAACGTGGACGTTATTTCACTCAGGCTGCAGTGGCAGGCCTGTGTAAGAATTGTCAGAGCTCCCTATGGGTGGCAAAAGAAATGCTGCAGCCCATAGGGATCTCCTGGAACCCCAATACCCTGGGTACCTCAGTACCATATACTAGGGAATTATAAGGGTGTTCCAGTAAGCCAATGTAAATTGGTAAAATTGGTCACTAGCCTGTTAGTGACAATTTGAAAGTAATGAGAGAGCATAACCACTGAGGTTCTGGTTAGCAGAGCCTCAGTGAGACAGTTAGGCACCACACAGGGAACATATACATGCACACCTATGAGCACTGGGGCCCTGTGTGACAGGGTCCCAGTGACACATACATATAGGCCACAAACCTATGAGCACTGGGGTCCTGACCAGCAGGATCCCAGTGACACATAACAACCATACTGAAAACATAGTGTTTTCACTATGAGCACTGAGGCCTGGCTATCAGGATCCCAGTGAGACAGTGAAAACAGTGACAAACACCCTGACATACACTCACAAACAGGCCAAAAGTGGGGGTAACAAGGCTAGAAAGAGGCTACCTTCTCACACAACCCCCCCCCAAACGAAGGACAATAAGGCTAACCTTGGCCAGTTGAGACTTTATTGTCTAAGTGGTGATAAGTAGAGAGTAGCTCTGCAATAGACTGGTTACTCCCTTTATCATCCACTATATGGTTACTTCCCTGTGGGGATGTAAACCACCCTGTTTGAAGTTTTTTAGCTAACCAACAATGTGAAGATGTATTTTCAGAGTTTCTATCAGTAAGTTTTAGTTTAGAGCAGTGGGAATTATCCACTGAACCTATTTGTAATGATGGAAATGCCAGACAGGGATGCTGTCTCAGTAAAGCCATAGCTGGGCAAAAACTTTGTCCATTTGGCTGGAAGAGAGAACAGGGATGCTGTTTCTCTTGAGTTGGAGCAGGGCAGGGATGCTGTCCTATGAGCTCCACACTAGGGCAGGGATGCTGTCCTAAGTGTTGTGAGGTAGTGCAGGGTTTATGCACTAAAGTTTCTCTGGGAGGGTTGGAGGGATGCTCCATGTTAACTAAAATGGTGCTGTTTTTCTCACCAATGTTAGTTATCCTACAGAGAGGTACTTCCACCTCAGGGAGTCCAGCTTTGCCAGCTGATGATTCCCTTGGAACAGGTGCCACCCCAGGAGAGGTTTCTCCCACCACAGGAATGGTATCCTGAATGGTAGGGTGGTTAGGGGATACTGTGATACCCTTTTTACCTGTTGATGGAGAGGGATCCTGAGTTTTCAGGCCTTCTCTCCTTTGCTTTTTCATTTCACTTGAAATGAGAGGGAACAATTCCTCAGGGATGCCCAGCATGGCTGCATGGGCATAAAACTCTACATCAGCCCAACCTGAGGCCTCTAGGTCATTACCTAAGAGACAGTCTACAGGTAAGCTAGGTGATACCACCACCTGCTTAGGGCCAGTAACTCCACCCCAACTAAACTGAATTATAGCTAAGGGAAGAAACTTAGTGGAGTTATGGACATCAATAATCTTATACTGTTGTCCAATGATGTGTTGTTCAGGAGGCACTAGGTTTTCAGTCACCAAAGTGAAACTGGCACCTGTGTCCCTGTAGGCCAAGGCCTCAACACCATTTATTGAAACTGTCTGCCTGTACTTATCCATTGTAAGGGGACAAGCAGCCAGTGTGGCAAGGCCAATGCCACTAGGTGTGACAGAAACTGTCTTGGGACTGATGACATCAGTTTTCACTATGGACCCATAAGTGAACCCAACTACACCCTTTGCTTGACTGTTGCCAGCAGTCCCACCACTAGTACCACTACTGCTAGGGGCACTAGAGCTTGATGTATTAGTGGTGGTAGGCTCAGGGGGTTTACCTGGACAGGACTTATCCCCTGGCCTATGGCCTCTATTTTTACACACAAAGCACCAAGGCTTTTTAATGTGTGCAGGTTGGGAAGAAGAGGAATAATTTGTTTTATCCCCACCCTCTGAAGAGTGTTTAAGATTTGAAGTGGGATCTTTGGTTTTACCCTTATCCCCATGCTTATCTTGAGATTTTTCACCATCTTTCTTCTTATTGCCATCTTTGTCACCCCCTGTATGAACTTTTCTGTTCACCCTTGTTCTGACCCATTTGTCTGCCTTCTTTCCCAATTCTTGGGGAGAGGTCAGATCAGAGTCTACCAGGTACTGGTGCAACAAATCAGACACACAATTATTAAGTATATGCTCTCTCAGGATTGTGTTATACAGGCTTTCATAATCAGTAACTTTACTGCCATGTAACCACCCCTCCAAGGCCTTCACTGAATGGTCAATGAAATCAACCCAGTCTTGTGAAGACTCCTTTTTGGTCTCTCTGAACTTTATCCTGTACTGTTCAGTGGTTAAGCCATAACCATCCAGGAGTGCATTCTTAAGAACTGTAAAATTATTGGCATCATTTTCTTTCACAGTAAGGAGCCTATCCCTACCTTTTCCACTAAATGATAGCCATAGGATAGCAGCCCACTGCTTTTGAGGGACATCCTGTACAGCACAGGCCCTCTCAAGTGCAGCAAACCACTTGTTAATGTCATCCCCCTCCTTATAAGGGGGAACTATCTTGTGCAGATTCCTGGAATCATGCTCTTTTGCAGGATGACTATGGGGAATACTGCTGCTGCCACCATGGGTATCTAAACCCAACTTCTGTCTTTCCCTCTCTATTTCTAAAGACTGTCTATCCAAATCCAGCTGTTGCTTCTTGAGCTTCAGTCTGGTTTGTTCCACTCTCAATCTATTGAGCTCCCTTTCTAACAATCTGTCATCAGGGTGGGTGGGAGGGACATTTCTAGATACAGAGGTATGATGGGAATGAACAGAAGGAGACCTGTCCCTTACAGAGGGCACCCTAACAGCTTGGCTACCAGCATAATGTGAGAGCACACCATCAGTATGGTGTGATTCAACCTCTGTACCAACTATGCTAGACTGTCTAGTAATGGGCAGGCTGAGAAGTTTCTTTCCTGAACCTTTTCCTGGGGGAGTCCCTGGATCAGATTGAGAACCATTAGCTACTTTTTCTACAGATTGGGCACTTATGGCCTTATCCTGTACTCTAAGCATATTAATCAACAGTTCTAAGGAAGGATTCTTCCCTACACTCAAACCTCTCTCTATGCAGAGACTCCTTGCTCCTTTCCAGCTAAGGTGATCATATGCAAGTTTGGACAGTTCAACATTTTTTCCTGTCCCAGACATTTTTTAGAGAGAGTTAAAGTGATAGAAAAAGAGAAAAAAGTTTTCAGAACTTTTTGGAGAGACAGAAAAACTTTTTAAACTTTTAAGAACTTTTTGAAAGTTTAGAAGTACTTTTCAGCACTTAGAAAAGAGTGAAAAGAGGAAATGCAAAACTTTTTGGCTATGTGTATATACACTGACCTTGTTTTGTATATTTTTCTCTTATGAAAAGTACAATGACAAGAGTGGTAAGTAGTCTCAAGCACTTATCCCACCACTGCACAACCAATGTAGGAGGCTGGACTGGCTTGTAGTGAGTACCAAGGGGTACTTGCACCTTGCACCAGGCCCAGTTATCCCTTATTAGTGTATAGGGTGTCTAGCAGCTTAGGCTGATAGATAATGGTAGCTTAGCAGAGCAGCTTAGGCTGAACTAGGAGACGTGTGAAGCTACTACAGTACCACTTAGTGTCATATGCACAATATCATAAGAAAACACAATACACAGTTATACTAAAAATAAAGGTACTTTATTTTTATGACAATATGCCAAAGTATCTTAGAGTGTACCCTCAGTGAGAGGATAGGAAATATACACAAGATATATATACACAATAGCAAAAATATGCAGTATAGTCTTAGAAAACAGTGCAAACAATGTATAGTTACAATAGGATGCAATGGGGAAACATAGGGAGAGGGGCAACACAAACCATATACTCCAGAAGTGGAATGCGAACCACGAATGGACCCCAAACCTATGTGACCTTGTAGAGGGTCGCTGGGACTATTAGAAAATAGTGAGAGTTAGCAAAATAACCCTCCCCAAGACCCTGAAAAGTGAGTGCAAAGTGCACTAAAGTTCCCCTAAGGACAAAATAGTTGTGTTAGAGGGAAAATGCAAGGAAAACACAAATCAGCAGTGCAACAACGATGGATTCCTGACTGAGGGTACCTGTGGAACAAGGGGACCAAGTCCAAAAGTCACAAGCAGCTCGGAGATGGGCAGATGCCCAAGAAATGCCAACGGTTGGTGCAAAGAAGCTCTTACTAGGCTGAAGAACTGTGAATACTGCAGGAACGACAAGGGCTAGAGACTTCCCCTTTGGAGGATGGATTCCACACGCCTTGCAGAGTCGTGCAGAAGTGTTTTCCCGCCGGATGGACGCCAACAAGCCTTGCTACACGCAAATCGTGCGTTTGGCGTTTTTGGACGCTGCTGGGGTCCAGGAGGGACCAGGAGGTCGAAAATTGGACCTGTAGAGAGAGGGGACGTCGAGCAAGACAAAGAGCCCTCACTGAAGCAGGTAGCACCCGGAGAAGTGCCAGAAACAGGCACTACGAGGATGCGTGAAATGGTGCTCGCCGAAGTTGCACAAAGGAGTCCCACGTCGCCGGAGACCAACTTAGAAAGTCGTGCAATGCAGGTTAGAGTGCCGTGGACCCAGGCTTGGCTGTGCACGAAGGATTTCCGCCGGAAGTGCACAGGGGCCGGAGTAGCTTGCAAAGTCGCGGTTCCCAGCAATGCAGCCCAGCGAGGTGAGGCAAGGACTTACCTCCACCAAGCTTGGGCTGAAGAGTCACTGGACTGTGGGGGTCACTTGGACGGTGTCGCTGGATTCGAGGGACCTTGCTCGTTGTGCTGAGAGGAGACCCAAGGGACTGGTAATGCAGCTTTTTGGTGCCTGCGGTTGCAGGGGGAAGATTCCGTCGACCCACGGGAGATTTCTTCGGAGCTTCTGGTGCAGAGAGGAGGCAGACTACCCCCACAGCATGCACAAGCAGGAAAACAGTCGAGAAGGCGGCAGGATCAGCGTTACAGAGTTGCAGTAGTCGTCTTTGCTACTATGTTGCAGGTTTGCAGGCTTCCAGCGCGGTCAGCGGTCGATTCCTTATCAGAAGGTGAAGAGGGAGATGCAGAGGAACTCGGCTGAGCTCATGCATTTGTTATCTAAAGTTTCCCCAGAGACAGAGACCCTAAATAGCCAGAAAAGAGGGTTTGGCTACCTAGGAGAGAGGAAAGGCTACTAACACCTGAAGGAGCCTATCACAAGGAGTCTCTGACGTCACCTGGTGGCACTGGCCACTCAGAGCAGTCCAGTGTGCCAGCAGCACCTCTGTTTCCAAGATGGCAGAGGTCTGGAGCACACTGGAGGAGCTCTGGACACCTCCCAGGGGAGGTGCAGGTCAGGGGAGTGGTCACTCCCCTTTCCTTTGTCCAGTTTCGCGCCAGAGCAGGGGCTAAGGGGTCCCTGAACCGGTGTAGACTGGCTTATGCAGAATTGGGCACATCTGTGCCCAACAAAGCATTTCCAGAGGCTGGGGGAGGCTACTCCTCCCCTGCCTTCACACCATTTTCCAAAGGGAGAGGGTGTCACACCCTCTCTCAGAGGAAGTTCTTTGTTCTGCCATCCTGGGCCAGGCCTGGCTGGACCCCAGGAGGGCAGCTGCCTGTCTGAGGGGTTGGCAGCAGCAGCAGCTGCAGAGAAACCCCAGGAAGGGCAGTCTGGCAGTACCAGGGTCTGTGCTACAGACCACTGGGATCATGGAATTGTACCAACAATGCCAGGATGGCATAGAGGGGGCAATTCCATGATCATAGACATGTTACATGGCCATATTCGGAGTTACCATGGTGAAGCTACATATAGGTAGTGACCTATATGTAGTGCACGCGTGTAATGGTGTCCCCGCACTCACAAAGTTCAGTGAATTGGCTCTGAACAATGTGGGGGCACCTTGGCTAGTGCCAGGGTGCCCTCACACTAAGTAACTTTGCACCTAACCTTTACCAGGTAAAGGTTAAACATATAGGTGACTTATAAGTTACTTAAGTGCAGTGTAAAATGGCTGTGAAATAACGTGGACGTTATTTCACTCAGGCTGCAGTGGCAGGCCTGTGTAAGAATTGTCAGAGCTCCCTATGGGTGGCAAAAGAAATGCTGCAGCCCATAGGGATCTCCTGGAACCCCAATACCCTGGGTACCTCAGTACCATATACTAGGGAATTATAAGGGTGTTCCAGTAAGCCAATGTAAATTGGTAAAATTGGTCACTAGCCTGTTAGTGACAATTTGAAAGTAATGAGAGAGCATAACCACTGAGGTTCTGGTTAGCAGAGCCTCAGTGAGACAGTTAGGCACCACACAGGGAACATATACATGCACACCTATGAGCACTGGGGCCCTGTGTGACAGGGTCCCAGTGACACATACATATAGGCCACAAACCTATGAGCACTGGGGTCCTGACCAGCAGGATCCCAGTGACACATAACAACCATACTGAAAACATAGTGTTTTCACTATGAGCACTGAGGCCTGGCTATCAGGATCCCAGTGAGACAGTGAAAACAGTGACAAACACCCTGACATACACTCACAAACAGGCCAAAAGTGGGGGTAACAAGGCTAGAAAGAGGCTACCTTCTCACAGTTAGGCAGTGTTCCCACTGTGTATGATTAAAAACAACACATGGAGTCCAATCTCTGTGTAAATAGTGATATGCATAGTGATGGTAGCAAAACATTTAACCATAATTTGCAGAATTCAAATACAAATCCTCATTTTCGAATACTGTATGGTATTCTAATTCAGATGGCATATTAAAAACAGTCACAACATCACATGCAGAGATGGATCCTGGGGTGACAATGTAATCCAGATCAATCCTAAAAACATGTGAACTTGCAATGTTTTTGTGGGACAAAAAAATTTCATAGAGAACCTTATCCTAAACAATACCATTGTGGACAGGAAATGCACTAATCTTCACAAGGAACAAATCTCTTTGGACATTATGTGAGGAAGAATGGGACATCAGTACTTCAGTTACTAGCTCTGAAGAAGAATGATCTAGAAGTTAGTGTCCTCGAAGCAGGAAACAAACTGTACCATATCCAACCCAGATGAAGCAAAAAAGCAGTGAAAGAAAAGTCCAAACGTAGGACCATGGAGGAATCAGAAAAGTATTTTTCAACCAAAATAACAGCACATGTGCACCAGGCAAGATGAAAAATCTGCAAATTTGTCAAAGTATTCAGAGGCAGTCTGGGCAACAACAGCAACCTCATGAGGCAAAGGAGAGCCCATGGGTACCTAGTGCTGCTCCAGCCAATTTTGTTGACACGGGCAGCAATAGAAAACTGTAAACTCACACCAAAATGTATCCTTTGTTGGCAGTAGTAATTGGTACAATTGCAAGTTAACCATCAGAAGACCCCAGTCGGGGAGTAAACGTATTTGGACTGCTTAATACATGTAGAGGGATCTCTTGCAGGGTAGGAAGAGGATCTAAGGAACACCCCAGATACCCTCATGGCCCACTGTGTAGGACTGGCCGCATGATGTAACTTGATCAAATTAATGGAAACTTGCTGTTTCTGTTTACATACAGCAAGCAGTGGCAGAATCACAGTTTGAGTACCTTGAACAGCAAAAACAGGCACTGGTGCACAGTAGGACGGTCCAAGCTCTTTCTTGGCTGACATCTTCTCCCAGACTAGATCCCTTACTTTAGGAATCCAGCCAGAAGTTGCTGGTTGTTCCTTCACTTTGTCAGTGGCAGAACGTTTGGTAGTTACATTCTAGTGCTCATCTTGGTTGCCATGTAATTCCTGTAAGACAGTGAAACGTTCATTGATGTCAAACAGCGTATCTGTCGCCACTGTGTCAGGGTTATCAAGCTCTAGAACATGCATCTGGACCCAAAAAAAACCCTCATGGGGGTCTGACCACTCAACGATCTTTAGGTAGATTATTTAAAGCTCTGTGGACTCCATACATGTGATGGGTCCAACTATGACCTGAATGTAAAACTCTAGCAAGTTAAGGATTGCTTTAAGTCACAGTTCTTCCGTTCCACTATTGATTTTTCCTCAGGATGATAGGGGGTGGAATAATGCAGATCAACAAACAGGGTGCCCATGGTGTCCCAGAATGCCTCAGAAGCAAAGACCGGTCCCTGGTCCAAGTGGAATGCCGCCACTGCACATGTACCGATAAAGACCTAGAAATCTTTAATAACAGTATGAGCTTCAGCTAATCTCTGTGGCTACACCCATAGAAATCTAGAACATAAATTAACAACCAATAAAATACAGTTAAATGTGCCATTTGTATGGAGTGTGTAGGAAAGTACCATCTTGCCTGGCATGTTACCCCCATATTTCACTGTATATATGTTGTTTTAGTGTATGTGTCACTGGGACCCTGCCAGCCAGGGCCCCAGTGCTCATAAGAGTGTCCCGTATGTGTTCCCTGTGTGATGACTAACTGTCTCACTGAGGCTCTGCTAATGAGAACCTCAGTGGTTATGCTCTCTCTGCTTTCTAAATTGTCACTAACAGGCTAGTGACCAATTTCACCAATTCACATTGGCATACTGGAACACCCTTATAATTCCCTAGTATATGGTACTGAGGTACCCAGGGTATTGGGGTTCCAGGAGATCCCTATGGGCTGCAGCATTTCTTTTGCCACCCATAGGGAGCTCTGACAATTCTTACACAGGCCTACCACTGCAGCCTGAGTGAAATAACGTCCACGTTATTTCACAGCCATTTACCACTGCACTTAAGTAACTTATAAGTCACCTATATGTCTAACCCTCACCTGGTGAAGGTTGGGTGCTAAGTTACTTAGTGTGTGGGCAACCTAGCACTAGCCAAGGTGCACCCACATCATTCAGGGCATATTCCCCGGACTTTGTGAGTGCGGGGACACCATTTCACGTGTGCACTATACATAGGTCACTACCGCTACCGCAGAACAAAGGACTTCCTCATAGAGAGGGTGTTCCACCCTCTCCCTTTAGAAAAAGGTCACAGGGCTGGGGAGGAGTGGCCTCCCCCAGCCTCTGAAATGCTTTGATGGGCACAGATGGTACCCATCTCTGCATAAGCCAGTCTTCACCTGTTCAGGGATCCCCCAGCCCTGCTCTGGCGCGAAACTGGACAAAGGAAAGGGGAGTGACCACTCCCCTGACCTGCACCTCCCAGGGGAGGTGCCCAGAGCTCCTCCAGCGTGCCCCAGACCTCTGCCGTCTTGGATTCAGAGGTATGCTGGCACACTGGACTGATCTGAGTGGCCAGGGCCAGCAGCTGACGTCAGAGACTCCTTCTGATAGGCTCTTACCTGTGTTACTAGCCTATCCTCCTTCCTAGGTAGCCAAACCTCCTTTTCTGGCTATTTAGGGTCTCTGCTTTGGGGAATTCTTCAGATAACGAATGCAAGTTCCTCTGCATCTCTCTCTTCAACTTCTGCCAAAGGATCGAACGCTGACTGCTCAGGACGCCTACAAAACCGCAACAAAGTAGCAAAGACGACTATTGAAACCTTGTATCGCTTCATCCTGCTGGCTTTCCCGCCTGTTTCCTGGTGGTGCATGCTCTGGGGGTAGCCTGCCTCCTTCTTGCACCAGGAGCTCTGAAGAAATCTCCTGTGGGTCGACGGAATCTTCCCCCTGCAACTGCAGGCAACAAAAGGCTGCATCACCGGTCCTCTGGGTCCCCTCTTAGCACGACGAGCGTGGTCCCTGGAACTCAGCAACTCTGTCCAAGTGATTCCCACAGTCCAAGTGTCCAGGGGGGGCAGGAGCCCACTAAAACCCAGATGAAGGTGCAAAAGGGCTGCCTCTGGGTAGAAGAAGCCGAAGATTCTGCAACAACGGAAGGTGCCAGGAACTTCTCCTTTGGTCAGAAGATGTCCCACGGGGTGCTGGGGGATGTAGAGTTGTTTTCACGCAGAAAGCCTGCAAACAAGCCTTGCTAGCTGCAAGAGTCATGGTTGAAGGTTTTGGGTGCTGCCAGGGCCCAGGAAGGACCAGGAGGTCGCCCCTTGGAGGAGGAGACAGAGGGGGCAGCTCAGCAATATGGAGAGCCCACGCAGAAACAGGCAGCACCCACAGAAGCTCCTAAACAGGCATTCAGAAGATCTGAGCATTACAATTGACTCAGCACAACAAAAGAGGGTCCCACAAAGTCAGAGTCCAACTCAGCGAGTTGGGCAATGCAGGACAGAGTGCTGGGGACCTTGGCTAGGATGGGCATGAAGGAAGTCTTGCAAAAGCACAGAAGCCTGAGCAGCTGCAGTTCACGCATTACACAGGATTACTGTCTGGCGTGGGGAGGGAAGGACTTACCTCCACCAAATTTGGACAGAAGGGCCACAGGACTGTCAGGGAAACTTGGACCCAACTCCTGTGTTCCAGGGACCATGCTGGTCAGGATGAGAGGGGACCCAGAGGACTGGTGATGCAGAAGTTTGGTGCCTGCGTTGGCAGGGGGAAGATTCCATCGACCCACAGGAGATTTCTTCTTGGCTTCCAGTGCAGGGTAAAGGCAGACAGCCCTCAGAGCATGAGCCACCAGGAAACAGTAAAGAAAGCCAGCAGGATGAGGCGCTACAATGTTGCTGGTAGTCTTCTTGCTACTTTATTGTGGTTTTGCAGGCGTCCTGGAGCAGTCAGCAGTCGATCCTTGGCAGAAGTCGAAGAGGGGAGTGCAGAGGAACTCTGGTGAGCTCTTGCATTCGTTATCTGCTGAGATACCCACAGGAGGGACCCTAAATAACCCTCAGAGGAGGATTGGCTACAGAGAAAGGTAAGCACCCATCAGGATGGGTCTCTGACGTCACCTGCTGGCACTGGCCACTCAGAGGTGTCCATTGTGCCCTCACACCTCTGCATCCACGATGGCAGAGGTCTGGGACACACTGGAAGAGCTATGGGCACCTTCCCTTCAGAGGTGATGGTCAGGGGTGTGGTCATTCCCATTTCCTTTGTCCAGTGTCACGCCAGAGCAGGGCTGGGAGGATCCCTGAACCGGTGTAGACTGGCTTAAGCAAGGAGAGCACCATCTGTGCCCTTCAAAGCATTTACAGAGGCTGGGGGAGGCTACTCCTCTCAGGCCCTTCACACCTATTTCCAAAGGGAGAGGGTGTAACAACCTCTCTCAGAGGAAATCCTTTGTTCTGTCTTCCTGGGACTGGGCTGCCCAGGCCCCCTGTCTGCGGGATGGCAGCAGCGGTAGCTGCAGAGAAAACACAGGAAAGTTAGTTTGGCAATACCCGGGCTCTATGCTGGAGCCCCGGGGATGCATGGAATTCTCTCCCCAATACCAGAATGGTATTGGGGGGGACAGTTCCATGATCCTAGATATGTTGCATGGCCATGTTCGGAGTTACCATGGTGACGCTACATATAGGTATTGACCTATATGTAGTGCACACATGTAATGGTGGCCCTGCACTCACAAAGTCCGGGGAAATTGCCCTGAATAATGTGGGGGCACCTTGGCTAGTGCCAGGGTGCCCTCACACTAAGTAACTGTGCACCTAACCTTCACTAAGGGAGGGTTAGACATATAGGTGACTTATAAGTTACTTAAGTGCAGTGTAAAATGGCTGTGAAATAACGTGGACATTATTTCACTCAGGCTGCATGGCAGTCCTGTGTAAGATTTGTCTGAGCTCCCTATGGGTGGCAAAAGAAATGCTGCAGCGCATAGGGATCTCATGAAACCCCAATACCCTTGGTACCTAGGTACCATATACTAGGGAATTATAAGGGTTTTCCAGTGTGCCAATCAGAATTGGCAAAATTTGTCACTAGCCTGCAGTAAAAAATTTAAAAGCAGAGGGAGCATACACACTGAGGTTCTGATTCTGACTGAGGTTCTGATTAGGATCCCAGTGACACAGGCAAAAACAAACATACATACAGTAAAAATGGGGGTAACATGCCAGGCAAGATGGTACTTTCCTGCACAACCCCCCCCCCCCAAACAAGGGACAGTAAGACTAACCTTGCCCAGATAAGTCTTCATTGTCTAAATGGAAGTATCTGGAGAGTCCATCTGCATTGGAGTGGGTACTCCCAGGTCTATGTTCCACTGTATAGTCCATTCCCTGTAGGGCTATGGACCACCTCAACAATTTAGGGTTTTCACATTTCATTTGTTTTAGCCAAAGAAGAGGTTTGTGGTCTGCCTGAACATTAAAGTGAGTACCAAACAGGTATGGTCCCAACTTTTTCAGTGCCCAGACTACAGCAAAGGCCTCCCTCTCTAAGGCAGACCAACGCTTTTCTCTATGGGTCAACCTCCTGCTGATAAAAGCAACAGGTTGATCCTGGCCCTCAGTATTAAGCTGTGATAGCATTGCCCCAACCCCCAATTCAGAAGCATCAGTCTGGACTATGAACTTTTTGGAGTAGCAAGGGCTTTTTAGGACAGGTGCAGAGAACATGGCCTGGTTAAGCTCATCATAAGCTTTTTGACAGCAAGCCGTCCATAATACCTTTTTAGGCATCTTCTTACTAGTGAGGTCATTAAGAGGAGCTGCAATGGAGCCAAAATTCTTAATAAACCTCCTATAGTACCCTGTGAGACCTAAAAAGTCTCTCACCTGGGTTTTAGTTGTTTAGGGAGCCATTCCATTATGGTCTGGATCTTCTCCTGCAGTGGTGCAATCTGTTCTCCACCTACCAGGTGGCCCAGATAAACCACTTTCCCCTGCCCTATCTGGCACTTTGAGGCCTTGATAGTGAGGCCTGCCTTTTGCAGGGCCTCTAAAACTTTCCACAGGTGGACCAGGTGATCATCCCAGGTGGAGCTAAAGACAGCTACATCATCTAGATATGCTGCACTAAAAACTTCCAACCCTTGCAGGACTGTGTTCACCAACCTTTGAAAAGTGGCAGGTGCATTCTTCAGACCAAAGGGCATCACAGTGAATTGATAGTGCCCTCCAATGGTTGAGAATGCAGTTTTAGGTTTTGCATCTTCTGATAACTTAATCTGCCGTAACCCTGCAGTTAAGTCAAAAGTGCTCAGATACTTGGTAGAAGCCAGTGTATCAATCAGCTCATCTGCCCTGGGTTTAGGGTGAGCATCTGTCTGGGTGACTTGGGTTAGCCCACTATAGTCAACACAAAACCTCATCTCTCTTTTTCCATCCTTACTGTGAGGTTTTGGAACCAGCACCACTGGGCTAGTCCATGGGCTTTCAGAAGGCTCAATCACTCCTAAGTCTAACATTTTCTGAACCTCTTGCTTAATGCAGTCTCTGACATGGTCAGCTGCCTATAAATCTTACTTTTGACAGGTAAACTGTCTCCAGTGTTGATTGCATGCTCACACCAAGTAGTGGTACCTGGTTTCAGTGAGAAGAGCTCAGAAAACCTGACTTAAAAGATTTACACAGTTATCTTTCTGCTCAGCAGTAAGACAATCTGCCAGTACTACTCCCTCCACTAAGCCATCAGCTTCAGTGGTGGAGAAGAGATCAGGGAGAGGGTCACTCTCCTCTTCCTGTCCCTCATCAGTTGCCATGAGCAGGGTAAGATCATCCCTGTCATAGTAGGGCGTTAGGCGGTAGACATGGAGCACCCAAAGGGGACTCCTGGCAGTGCCCAGGTCTACCAAGTAGGTAACCTCACCCTTTTTCTCTACAATTAGATGGGGTCCACTCCATTTGTCCTGGAGTGTTCTTGGGGCCACGGGCTCCAATACCCACACCTTCTGTCCTGGGTGGTACTGAGTCAGGACAGCCTTCTGGTCATGCCATTGCTTTTGCAGCTCCTGGCTGGCCTGAAGGTTTTAACTGGCCTTTTTCATGTACTCAGCCATTCTTGATCTTAAGCCAAGTACATAGTCCACAATGTCCTGTTTAGGAGCTTTTAAAGGTTGTTCCTAACCCTCCTTAACAAGTGCAAGGGGACCTCTCACTGGGTGCCCAAAGAGGAGTTCAAAGGGGCTAAAGCCCACTCCTTTTTGGGGTACCTCCCTGTAAGCAAAAAGGAGGCAAGGTAACAGGACATCCCATCTCCTTCTGAGTTTTTCAGGGAGTCCCATTATCATACATTTGAGAGTTTTAGTAAACCTCTTAACCAGACCATTTGTTTGTGGATGATAAGGAGTAGTGAACTTGTAAGTTGCACCACACTCCTTCCACATTGCCTTGAGGTATGCAGACATGAAGTTACTACCTCTGTCTGACGCCACTTCCTTAGGGAAACCAATTCTGGAAAAAATTCCCAGGAGGGCCTTTGCCGCGGCAGGAGCTGTAATGGTCCTTAAGGGGATGGCTTCAGGGTACCTAGTGGCATGGTCCACTACCACAAGGATAAACCTCTTGCCTGAATCTGTTGGAGGGTCAAGGGGGCCAACTATGTCAACCCCTACCCTTTCAAAGGGCACCCCAACCACAGGAAGTGGAATTAAGGGGGCCTTTGGAGTGCCACCAGTCTTGCACTGGCTTGGCAGGTCACACAAGAGCGACAAAACTCTTTGTTGTCCTCTGACATATGAGGCCAGTGAAACAGGGGGACAAGCCTGTACCAAGTATTACTTTGGCCCCAATGCCCAGCCAAGGGAAAGGCATGTGCCAAGGTAAGAAGAAACTCTCTGTATTGCAAAGGGATGACCAATCTCCTGGCAGCTCCAGGTTTAGGGTCCCTTGACTCAGTATACAGGAGATTGTCTTCGTGTAGGAGGCTGGACTGGCTTGTAGTGAGTACCAAGGGGTACTTGCACCTTGCACCAGGCCCAGTTATCCCTTATTAGTGTATAGGGTGTCTAGCAGCTTAGGCTGATAGATAATGGTAGCTTAGCAGAGCAGCTTAGGCTGAACTAGGAGACGTGTGAAGCTACTACAGTACCACTTAGTGTCATATGCACAATATCATAAGAAAACACAATACACAGTTATACTAAAAATAAAGGTACTTTATTTTTATGACAATATGCCAAAGTATCTTAGAGTGTACCCTCAGTGAGAGGATAGGAAATATACACAAGATATATATACACAATAGCAAAAATATGCAGTATAGTCTTAGAAAACAGTGCAAACAATGTATAGTTACAATAGGATGCAATGGGGAAACATAGGGATAGGGGCAACACAAACCATATACTCCAAAAGTGGAATGTGAACCACGAATGGACCCCAAACCTATGTGACCTTGTAGAGGGTCGCTGGGACTATTAGAAAATAGTGAGAGTTAGAAAAATAACCCTCCCCAAGACCCTGAAAAGTGAGTGAAAAGTGCACTAAAGTTCCCCTAAGGACAAAGAAGTCGTGTTAGAGGAATAATGCAGGAAAGACACAAACCAGCAATGCAACAACTGTGGATTTCCAATCTAGGGTACCTGTGGAACAAGGGGACCAAGTCCAAAAGTCACAAGCAAGTCGGAGATGGGCAGATGCCCAGGAAATGCCAGCTGCGGGTGCAAAGAAGCTTCTACTGGACAGAAGAAGCTGAGGTTTCTGCAGGAACGAAAAGGGCTAGAGACTTCCCCTTTGCTGGACGGATCCCTCTTGCCGTGGAGAGTCGTGCAGAAGTATTTTCCCGCCGAAAGAACGCCAACAAGCCTTGCTAGCTGCAAATTGTACGGTTACAGTTTTTGGATGCTGCTGAGGCCCAGGAGGGACCAGGAGGTCGCAAATTGGACCAGCCGAGAGAGGGGACGTCGAGCAAGAAAAGAAGCCCTCTCTGAAGCAGATAGCACCCGGAGAAGTGCCGGAAACAGGCACTACGAGGATGCGTGAAATGGTGCTTGCCGAAGTTGCACAAAGGAGTCCCACGTCGCCGGAGACCAACTTAGAAAGTCGTGCAATGCAGGTTAGAGTGCCGTGGACCCAGGCTTGGCTGTGCACATAGGATTTTCACCGGAAGTGCACAGGGGCCGGAGAAGTTGCAAAAGTCGCGGTTACCAACAATGCAGTCTGGAGTGGGGAGGCAAGGACTTACCTCCACCAAACTTGGACTGAAGAGTCACTGGACTGTGGCAGTCTCTTGGACAGAGTTGCTGGATTCAAGGGACCTCGCTCGTCGTGCTGAGAGGAGACCCAAGGGACCGGTAATGCAGCTTTTTGGTGCCTGCGGTTGCAGGGGGAAGATTCCGTCGACCCACTGGAGATTTCTTCGGAGCTTCTGGTGCAGAGAGGAGGCAGGCTACCCCCACAGCATGCACAAGCAGGAAAACAGTCGAGAAGGCGGCAGGATCAGCGTTACAGAGTTGCAGTAGTCGTCTTTGCTACTATGTTGCAGGTTTGCAGGCTTCCAGCGCGGTCAGCAGTCGATTCCTTGGCAGAAGGTGAAGAGAGAGATGCAGAGGAACTCGGATGAGCTCTTGCATTCGTTATCTGAAGTTTCCCCAGAGACAGAGACCCTAAATAGCCAGAAAAGAGGGTTTGGCTACTTAGGAGAGAGGATAGGCTACTAACACCTGAAGGAGCCTATCAGAAGGAGTCTCTGACGTCACCTGGTGGCACTGGCCACTCAGAGCAGTCCAGTGTGCCAGCAGCACCTCTGTTTCCAAGATGGCAGAGGTCTGGAGCACACTGGAGGAGCTCTGGACACCTCCCAGGGGAGGTGCAGGTCAGGGGAGTGGTCACTCCCCTTTCCTTTGTCCAGTTTCGCGCCAGAGCAGGGCTAAGGGGTCCCCTGAACCGGTGTAGACTGGCTTATGCAGAA
The DNA here is from genome assembly GCF_031143425.1 of Pleurodeles waltl. Taxonomy (NCBI): domain Eukaryota; kingdom Metazoa; phylum Chordata; class Amphibia; order Caudata; family Salamandridae; genus Pleurodeles; species Pleurodeles waltl. The sequence goes on along the minus strand of NC_090450.1, from coordinate 359,432,893 downwards.
TTGGGCACCTCTGTGCCCAACAAAGCATTTCCAGAGGCTGGGGGAGGCTACTCCTCCCCTGCCTTCACACCATTTTCCAAAGGGAGAGGGTGTAACACCCTCTCTCAGAGGAAGTCCTTTGTTCTGCCATCCTGGGCCAGGCCTGGCTGGACCCCAGGAGGGCAGCTGCCTGTCTGAGGGGTTGGCAGCAGTAGCAGCTGCAGTGAAACCCCAGGAAGGGCAGTTTGGCACTACCAGGGTCTGTGCTACAGACCACTGGGATCATGGGATTGTGCCAACCATGCCAGGATGGCATAGAGGGGGCAATTCCATGATCATAGACATGTTACATGGCCATATTCGGAGTTACTATTGTGAAGCTACATATAGGTAGTGACCTATATGTAGTGCACGCGTGTAATGGTGTCCCCGCACTCACAAAGTTCAGGGAATTGGCTCTGGACAATGTGGGGGCACCTTGGCTAGTGCCAGGGTGCCCTCACACTAAGTAACTTTGCACCTAACCTTTACCAGGTAAAGGTTAGACATATAGGTGACTTATAAGTTACTTAAGTGCAGTGTAAAATGGCTGTGAAATAACGTGGACGTTATTTCACTCAGGCTGCAGTGGCAGGCCTGTGTAAGAATTGTCAGAGCTCCCTATGGGTGGCAAAAGAAATGCTGCAGCCCATAGGGATCTCCTGGAACCCCAATACCCTGGGTACCTCAGTACCATATACTAGGGAATTATAAGGGTGTTCCAGTAAGCCAATGTAAATTGGTAAAAATGGTCACTAGCCTGTTAGTGACAATTTGGAAAGAAATGAGAGAGCATAACCACTGAGGTTCTGATTAGCAGCGCCTCAGTGAGACAGTTAGTCACTACACAGGTAACACATTCAGGCACACTTATGAGCACTGGGGCCCTGGGTTACCAGGGTCCCAGTGACACATACAACTAAAACAACATATATACAGTGAAAAATGGGGGTAACATGCCAGGCAAGATGGTACTTTCCTACACAACCCCCCCCCAAACGAAGGACAATAAGACTAGCCATGACCTGATGAGTCTTCATTGTCTAAGTGGAAATATCTGGAGAGTCCATCTGCATTGGAGTGGCTACTCCCAGGTCTATGTTTCACTGTATAGTCCATTCCCTGTAGGGATATGGACCACCTCAACAATTTTGGATTTTCACCTTTCATTTGTTTTAGCCAAAGTAGAGGTTTGTGGTCTGTCTGAACAATGAAGTGAGTGCCAAACAGGTATGGCCTCAACTTCTTCAGTGCCCAGACCACAGCAAAGGCCTCCCTCTCAATGGCAGACCAACGCTTTTCTCTAGGGGTCAACCTCCTACTAATAAAAGCAACAGGTTGATCCTGGCCCTCAGAATTAAGTTGTGATAGGACTGCCCCTACTCCTAATTCAGATGCATCAGTTTGGCCATAGAATTTTTTAGAGTAACAAGGGCTTTTCAGGACAGGTGCAGAGCACATGGCCTGCTTGAGCTCCTCAAAAGCTTTCTGACAGTTTGCTGTCCATAATACCTTTTTAGGCATTTTCTTGGATGTGAGGTCATTAAGAGGGGCTGCAATGGAGCCATAGTTCTTAATGAACCTCCTGTAATACCCAGTGAGGCCTAGGAAGGCTCTCACCTGAGTCTGAGTGGTAGGGGGAACCCAATCAATAATTGTTTGGATTTTCCCCTGAAGTGGTGCAATCTGTTCTCCACCAACAAGGTGTCCCAGATAAACCACCTTACCCTGCCCTATCTGGCACTTTGAAGCCTTGATAGTGAGGCCTGCCTTTTGCAGGGCCTCCAAAACTTTCCATAGGTGGACCAGGTGATCATCCCAGCTGGAGCTAAAGACAGCTATATCGTCCAAATATGCTGCACTGAAAGCTTCCAGCCCTTGCAGGACTGTGTTCACCAACCTCTGAAAAGTGGCAGGTGCATTTTTCAAACCAAAAGGCATTACAGTAAACTGGTAATGTCCTCCAATGGTTGAAAATGCAGTCTTAGGTTTAGCATCTTCTGACAATTTGATCTGCCAATACCCTGCAGTCAAATCAAAAGTGCTTAGATACTTGGCAGATGCCAGTGTATCTATGAGCTCATCTGCCCTGGGTATAGGGTGAGCATCAGTTTTGGTTACCAAGTTGAGACCTCTATAGTCTACACAAAACCGCATTTCTTTCTTTCCATCTTTGGAATGGGGTTTTGGTACCAGTACCACAGGAGAAGCCCATGGACTGTCAGAGTGCTCAACCACTCCTAGTTCTAACATTTTCTGGACCTCTTGCTTTATGCAGTCCCTGACATGGTCAGGCTGCCTATAGATTTTACTTTTGACAGGTAAACTGTCTCCAGTATCTATAGTGTGCTCACACCAAGAAGTGGTACCTGGCACAGTAGAAAGAGTTCAGAGAATTGATCTAGGAGATTTATGCAATTATCTTTCTGCTCAGCAGTAAGACAATCAGCCAAAACTACACCTTCCACAAGAGCATCTTGTTCTGTGGAAGAGAAGAGATCAGGTAGAGGATCACTGTCTTCTTCCTGTCCCTCATCAGTTGCCATGAGCAGGGTGAGATCAGGCCTGTCATAGTAGGGTTTCAGGCGGTTGACATGGAGCACCCTAAGGGGACTCCTGGCAGTGCCTAAGTCAACTAAATAGGTGACTTCTCCCTTCTTTTCAACAATTGTGTGGGGACCACTCCATTTATCTTGGAGTGCTCTTGGGGCCACAGGCTCCAAGACCCACACTTTCTGCCCTGGTTGGTACTGAACCAAAACAGCCTTCTGATCATGCCATTGCTTCTGGAGCTCTTGGCTGGCCTGAAGGTTTTTACTGGCCTTTTTCATGTACTCAGCCATCCTTGATCTGAGGCCAAGTACATAATCCACAATATCCTGCTTAGGAGCTTTTAAAGGTTGTTCCCAACCCTCCTTTACAAGTGTGAGTGGACCCCTAACAGGGTGTCCAAAAAGAAGTTCAAAGGGGCTGAAGCCCACTCCTTTCTGGGGTACCTCCCTGTAGGCAAAAAGGAGGCATGGTAGAAGGATATCCCATCTCCTGCGGAGTTTTTCAGGGAGACCCATAATCATGCCTTTGAGAGTTTTATTAAATCTCTCCACCAGTCCATTTGTTTGTGGATGATAGGGTGTTGTGAACTTGTACGTTACACCACACTCCTTCCACATGGCCTTTAAGTATGCAGACATGAAATTGCTTCCTCTGTCTGATACTACTTCCTTTGGGAAGCCCACCCTGGAAAATATTCCCAGGAGGGCCTTTGCCACTGCAGGAGCTGTAGTGGTCCTTAAAGGAATAGCTTCAGGATATCTTGTGGCATGGTCCACTACCACTAAGATGAATCTATTGCCTGAAGCAGTAGGAGGGTCAAGGGGGCCAACTATGTCAACCCCTACCCTTTCAAAGGGAACCCCAACCACAGGCAGTGGGATAAGGGGTACCTTTGGGGTGCCACCTGTCTTGCCACTGGCTTGACAGGTTTCACAGGACTTACAAAATTCCTTTGTGTCCTCAGACATTCTAGGCCAATGAAACAGGGGAACAAGTCTGTCCCCAGTTTTCATTTGTCCTAGATGCCCAGCTAAGAGAATGTCATGTGCCAGTGTTAGGAGGAACTTTCTGTACTCCTGAGGAATCACTAATCTCCTGGCAGCTCCAGGTTTAGGATCCCTATGCTCAGTGTACAAGAGGTTGTCCTCCCAGTAAACTCTGTGAGAGTCACTGACATCCCCATTAGCCTGTTTGACAGCTTGCTGTCTGAGACCCTCTAATGTGGGACAGGTTTGCTGTGCCACACTCAGCTCCTCTCTGGCAGGCCCCCCTTCACCCAAAAGCTCAGCAGTGTCTGCTTCCAGCTCCTCTGGTGTAGGTTCTGCACAGGGAGGGAATTCTTCTTCCTCAGAAGTAGAATCCACTGTAGAGGGAGGGATAGTAGGAAGTGGTTTGCTTCTACTAGCCCTAGCTTTAGGAAGCACTTGGTCCATTGTTCCAGGATCCAAGCTTCCCTGTCCTTTTTGCTTTTTGGCCTGAGCCCTTGTCAAAGCAAAAATATGCCCTGGGATGCCCAGCATTGCTGCATGGGCCTCCAACTCCACATCTGACCAAGCTGATGTCTCCAAATCATTCCCTAATAGACAGTCTACAGGTAATTCTGAAGCTACCACAACTTTCTTTGGACCAGTAACCCCCCCCAGTTGAGATTTACAACAGCCATGGGGTGGCTGAGTGTGTTGTTGTGAGCATCGGTTACTTGGTACTGGTGACCAAGTAGGTGTTGTTCAGGGTGGACCAGTTTCTCTATGACCATAGTCACACTGGCACCAGTGTCCCTGTAGGCCTGAACCTCAACACCATTTATTAGGGGTAGCTGCTTGTACTTATCCATATTAAGGGGACAAGCAACTAAGGTGGCTAAATCAATAGCCCCCTCAGAGACTAACACAGCCTCTGTGGCCTCCCTAACAAGGCCAACCCCAACTAAGTTACCAATAGTGAGCCCAGCTACTCCCTTGGATTGGCTATTAGTAGGTTTGCTCCCACCAACACTGCTATTAGTAGGGACACTAGGTGTAGCAGTAGGGGTTGTAGTGGTAGGAGGCTTGGTGCCTTTCTTTGGACAACTGGGATCTGTTGTCCAATGGCCTTTTATTTTACATAAATAGCACCATGGTTTCTTTTCCTTGTTCTGATTAAAAGAGGATTTGGGCCCACCACCCCCACCAGAGTGTTTTTGTGGGCCTGATGAAGACTCATTTTTAGATTTGTCCCCACCCTTGTCAGAAGACTTACCATCCTTCTTTGTGTTGCCATCTTTGTCACCCCCTGTATGAACTTTTCTGTTCACCCTTGTTCTGACCCATTTGTCTGCCTTCTTTCCCAATTCTTGGGGAGAGGTCAGATCAGAGTCCACCAAGTACTGGTGCAACAAATCAGACACACAATTATTAAGAATATGCTCTCTCAGGATCAAGTTATACAGGCTGTCATAATCAGTAACTTTACTGCCATGTAACCACCCCTCCAAGGCCTTCACTGAATGGTCAATGAAATCAACCCAGTCTTGTGAAGACTCCTTTTTGGTCTCTCTGAACTTTATCCTGTATTGTTCAGTGGTTAAGCCATAACCATCCAGGAGTGCATTCTTAAGAACTTGTAAATTATTAGCATCATTTTCTTTCACAGTAAGGAGCCTATCCCTACCTTTTCCACTAAATGATAGCCATAGGATAGCAGCCCACTGCCTTTGAGGGACATCCTGTACAACACAGGCCCTCTTAAGTGCAGCGAACCACTTGTTAATGTCATCCCCCACCTTATAAGGGGGAACTATCTTGTGCAGATTCCTGGAATCATGCTCTTTTACAGGATGACTATGGGGAATACTGCTGCTGTCACCATGGGTTTCTAAACCCAGTTTCTGTCTCTCCTTCTCTACTTCTAAAGTCTGTCTATCCAAATCCAGCTGTTGCTTCTTGAGGTTCAGTCTGGTTTGTTCCACTCTCAATCTATTGAGCTCCCTTTCTAACAATCTGTCATCAGGGTGGGTGGGAGGGACATGCCTTGAAACAGAAGTATGGTGAGAATGGACAGAAGGAGACCTGTCCCTTACAGAAGCCACCCTAACAGCTTGGCTAACAGAAACATCACTACCAGTATGGTGAGAATAAATGCTTTTGCTATGATGTGAGACAACACTATTTATATGGTGTGGCTCATCATCATTACCAACTATGCTAGACTGTCTAGTAATGGGCAGGCTAGGAACTTTCTTTCCTGAATCTTTTCCTGGGGGAGTCCATGGATCAGATTGAGAACCATTAGCTACTTTTTCTACAGATGGGGCACTTATGGCCTTATCCTGTACTCTAAGCATGTTAATTAACAGTTCTAAGGAAGGATTCTTCCCTACACTCAAACCTCTCTCTATGCAGAGACTCCTTGCTCCTTTCCAGCTAAGGTGATGATATGCAAGTTTGGACAGATCAACATTTTGGCCTGTGCCAGACATTTTTAGAGAGAGTTAAAGTGATAGTAAAAGAAAAAAAAGTTTGTCAGAGCTTTTAGAAAGGCAGAGAAAAAAAACTTTTTAGAACTTTTTAGAAAGTTAGAAGTACTTTTCAGCACTTAGAAAAGAGTGAAAAGAGGGAATGCAAAACGTTTTGGCTATGTGTATATACACTGACCTTGTTTTGTATATTTTTCTCTTATGAAAAGTACAATGACAAGAGTGGTAAGTAGTCTCAAAGCACTTATCCCACCGCTGCACAACCAATGTAGGAGGCTGGACTGGCTTGTAGTGAGTACCAAGGGGTACTTGCACCTTGCACCAGGCCCAGTTATCCCTTATTAGTGTATAGGGTGTCTAGCAGCTTAGGCTGATAGATAATGGTAGCTTAGCAGAGCAGCTTAGGCTGAACTAGGAGACGTGTGAAGCTACTACAGTACCACTTAGTGTCATATGCACAATATCATAAGAAAACACAATACACAGTTATACTAAAAATAAAGGTACTTTATTTTTATGACAATATGCCAAAGTATCTTAGAGTGTACCCTCAGTGAGAGGATAGGAAATATACACAAGATATATATACACAATAGCAAAAATATGCAGTATAGTCTTAGAAAACAGTGCAAACAATGTATAGTTACAATAGGATGCAATGGGGAAACATAGGGATGGGGCAACACAAACCATATACTCCAAAAGTGGAATGTGAACCACGAATGGACCCCAAACCTATGTGACCTTGTAGAGGGTCGCTGGGACTATTAGAAAATAGTGAGAGTTAGAAAAATAACCCTCCCCAAGACCCTGAAAAGTGAGTGCAAAGTGCACTAAAGTTCCCCTAAGGACAAAGAAGTCGTGTTAGAGGAATAATGCAGGAAAGACACAAACCAGCAATGCAACAACTGTGGATTTCCAATCTAGGGTACCTGTGGAACAAGGGGACCAAGTCAAAAAGTCACAAGCAAGTCGGAGATGGGCAAATGCCCAGGAAATGCCAGCTGCGGGTGCAAAGAAGCTTCTACTGGACAGAAGAAGCTGAGGTTTCTGCAGGAACGAAAAGGGCTAGAGACTTCCCCTTTGGTGGACGGATCCCTCTCTCCGTGGAGAGTCGTGCAGAAGTGTTTTCCCGCCGAAAGAACGCCAACAAGCCTTGCTAGCTGCAAATCGTGCGGTTAGCGTTTTTGGACGCTGCTGAGACCCAGGAGGGACCAGGAGGTCGCAAACTGGACTGTGGCAGTCTCTTGGACAGAGTTGCTGGATTCAAGGGACCTCGCTCGTCGTGCTGAGAGGAGACCCAAGGGACCGGTAATGCAGCTTTTTGGTGCCTGCGGTTGCAGGGGAAGATTCCGTCGACCCACAGGAGATTTCTTCGGAGCTTCTGGTGCAGAGAGGAGGCAGGCTACCCCTACAGCATGCACAAGCAGGAAAACAGTCGAGAAGGCGGCAGGATCAGCGTTACAGAGTTGCAGTAGTCGTCTTTGCTACTATGTTGCAGGTTTGCAGGCTTCCAGCGCGGTCAGCAGTCGATTCCTTGGCAGAAGGTGAAGAGAGAGATGCAGAGGAACTCGGATGAGCTCTTGCATTCGTTATCTGAAGTTTCCCCAGAGACAGAGACCCTAAATAGCCAGAAAAGAGGGTTTGGCTACTTAGGAGAGAGGATAGGCTACTAACACCTGAAGGAGCCTATCAGAAGGAGTCTCTGACGTCACCTGGTGGCACTGGCCACTCAGAGCAGTCCAGTGTGCCAGCAGCACCTCTGTTTCCAAGATGGCAGAGGTCTGGAGCACACTGGAGGAGCTCTGGACACCTCCCAGGGGAGGTGCAGGTCAGGGGAGTGGTCACTGCCCTTTCCTTTGTCCAGTTTCGCGCCAGAGCAGGGCTAAGGGGTCCCCTGAACCGGTGTAGACTGGCTTATGCAGAATTGGGCACCTCTGTGCCCAACAAAGCATTTCCAGAGGCTGGGGGAGGCTACTCCTTCCCTTCCTTCACGCCATTTTCCAAAGGGAGAGGGTGTAACACCCTCTCTCAGAGGAAGTCCTTTGTTCTGCCATCCTGGGCCAGGCCTGGCTGGACCCCAGGAGGGCAGCTGCCTGTCTGAGGGGTTGGCAGCAGCAGCAGCTGCAGTGAAACCCCAGGAAGGGCAGTTTGGCAGTACCAGGGTCTGTGCTACAGACCACTGGGATCATGGGATTGTGCCAACCATGCCAGGATGGCATAGAGGGGGCAATTCCATGATCATAGACATGTTACATGGCCATATTCGGAGTTACCATTGTGAAGCTACATATAGGTAGTGACCTATATGTAGTGCACGTGTGTAATGGTGTCCCCGCACTCACAAAGTTCAGGGAATTGGCTCTGAACAATGTGGGGGCACCTTGGCTAGTGCCAGGGTGCCCTCACACTAAGTAACTTTGCACCTAACCTTTACCAGGTAAAGGTTAGACATATAGGTGACTTATAAGTTACTTAAGTGCAGTGTAAAATGGCTGTGAAATAACGTGGACATTATTTCACTCAGGCTGCAGTGGCAGGCCTGTGTAAGAATTGTCAGAGCTCCCTATGGGTGGCAAAAGAAATGCTGCAGCCCATAGGGATCTCCTGGAACCCCAATACCCTGGGTACCTCAGTACCATATACTAGGGAATTATAAGGGTGTTCCAGTAAGCCAATGTAAATTGGTAAAAATGGTCACTAGCCTGTTAGTGACAATTTGGAAAGAAATGAGAGAGCCTAACCACTGAGGTTCTGATTAGCAGCGCCTCAGTGAGACAGTTAGTCACTACACAGGTAACACATTCAGGCACACTTATGTGCACTGGGGCCCTGGGTTACCAGGGTCCCAGTGACACATACAACTAAAACAACATATATACAGTGAAAAATGGGGGTAACATGCCAGGCAAGATGGTACTTTCCTACACTTCGCAATACACCTTTATCTATCACTGACATCCCCATTCTGCTGCTTAACAGCTTGCTGTCTCAAACCCTCTAGTGTAGGACAGGTCTGCTGTGCCACACTCAGCTCTTCCCTGCAGGCCCCCCTGCACCCAAAAGCTCAGCAGTGTCTGCTGCCAGCTCATCGGGTGTAGGTTCTGCACAGGGAGAGGATTCCTCTTCCTCAAAAGGGGAATCTTCTGGTGAGGGAGGGATAGTGGGCAAGAATTTACTCTTCGTACCCCTAGCTTTTGAGAGCACTTGGTCCATTGTTCCAGGATCCAAGTTTCCCTGTCCTTTTTGCTTTTTGGCCTGAGCCCTTGTCAAAGCAAAAATATGCCCAGGAATGCCCAGCATTGCTGCATGTGCCTCCAACGCCACTTCAGCCCAAGCGTATGTCTCCAAATCATTGCCTAGTAAGCAATCAACAGGTAATTTGGTGGCTACCACAACATTCTTTGGACCAGTACCCTCCCCCCCCCCCAGTTGAGATTCACAACAGCTATGGGTGGCTAAGTGTGTTATTGTGAGCATCAGTCACTTGGTACTGCTGACCAAGTAGGTGTTGATCAGGGTGAACCAGCTTCTCTATAACCATAGTTACACTGGCTCTTGTGCCCTATAGGCCTCAACCTCAACACTGTTAATTAGGGGTAGTTGCTTGTACTTACCCATATTAAGGGGACAAGCAACCAAGGTGGCAAAGTCAATGCCACCATCAGAGACAAAAACAGCCTCTTTGGTCTCCCTAACAAGACCAACCCCAACTACACTGCCAATAGTGAGCCCTGCTACACCCTTGGATTGGCTATTTGTAGTAAATTTCCCACCACCACTGCTATTACTAGGGGCACTAGAGTTTGCAGTTGGGGTTGTGTTGGTGGGAGGTTTTGGTGTTTTTCTTTGGACAAGTGGCATCACTTGCCCAATGGCCTTTTACTTTACATAAATAACACCAAGGCTTTTTCTGATTGTGAGACAAGGATTTGGGTCCACCACCCCCAGAGGATGTTTGTGGGCCTGATGAAGACTCAGAATGTTTTTTATCTTTGTCCCCACCCTTGTCAGAAGACTTACCATCCTTCTTCTTGCCATCCTTGTCACCCCCTGTATGAAATGCTCTATTCACTAACAATCTACAAAGTCTGTCCAGTCTTGAGAGGACTCTCTCCTGGTGTCTCTGAACTTAATCCTGTATTGTTAAGTGGTTACGCCAAATCCATCCAAGAGTGCATCCTTCAAAACTTTGTAGTTATTAGCATCACTTTCTCTGACAGTAAGCAGCCTATCACTACCCTTACCAGTGAAAGATAGCCACAAGATAGCAGCCCACTGCCTTTGAGGGACCAACTGTACCATACAGGCCCTCTCAAGTGCAGCAAAACACTTGTTAATGCCATCCCCCTCCTTGTAAGGGGGGACTATCTTATGCAGGTTTCTGGAATCTTGCTCTCTAACAGGATTGCTATCAAAAACACTGCTGCTGCCACCATGGGGAACTAACCCCAACCTCTGCCTTTCCCTTTCCACATCCAGAGATTCCCTGTCTAAGGCCAGCTGCTGCTGTTTAAGCTTCAGCCTGGCCTCTTCCAACCTCAGCTTTCTGAGTTTACTTTCCATTAAGTTATCCTCAGGGTGGGAGGCTTGGGAATTGTGAGACACAGAAGTTATGTGTGAATTGGCAGAGTTGGACCTGTCACTAACTGACTGGACTCTAGTAACCTGGCCTTTAGGAGTGAAAGGTGCCCTACTAATGTGTGACCCCTTCCCACTACCAGGGTCACCAGATGGCCTGTTAGCTGACAGGTCCTTGGAAGAAACCTCCCCAGCAACCTCAGGGGACTCTTCTGAGTCTGACTGGGTACCACCCTCCTCTACCTCCTGATCCTGGGATGGGCCAGACTGGTTCTGGTCACTTTCTAGGAGAAGGCTGAGGAGAAGATATTTTGTAGGATTCTTACCAATTTCCTTTTATTTTATTTTTTTTATTATTTTTTTATTATTTTTCCTTGGAAAGGAATCATACAACGAATATACTTTTACATCACTTTACATTGAGTAAAAAACAAATTCAAACCAACAAGAGATAAACATTTAGGAGAAAGGTGCCCTCTAAATAAATAATGGCATGCAAATCAACCCGACTAGTCCAAACGGGTAGAATTTTTTTTAAAAAAACAACAATTTTTCTTTTTTTTTTTTTATTAAATTGGGGGGGGGAGTAATCTGATTTTAATTTGAACATTAATCATTATGAGCCAAAATCCAATCCTGGAATGACCCCCATATTGCCATCCCTTTCCTCCTAGCATGTTTCCCCTTACGTTCGTACAATGCCATCTCCAAATAATATACAGACAGCAATCTAGCCAACCATTGCTGCCAGGACAGAGGTCGTACGTTCAACCACGCAGATGATATACATATTCGATACACTGCCATGACCACAAAAATAAATGCTCTTTGTGGGCCGCCCACTTCTCCAGCGACCCCTAGGACCATGATCTCGGGGGTAAGAGCTAGATCATATCCCAAAACCTCTTTCAAGACAGATTGAATACCCTCCCTCAAGACCATTAATTCCCCTCATGTAGCCATCATGTGTACAATATCTATTCCATACATCCCACATCTTGGACAGTTTGTTACTGATAGACTGCCCCATTTGACGAGATGGGCTGGGGTATGATACAGGTCAAACATGGTCTTATAGTGTTGCGCTTGCAGGGAAGAGGAGAGTAGGATAGTGTGTCCCAGTTCTAGTGACCTTAAGAAGTTATTACTCCTGTCTACTAGCTTCTCCCTCCACCTTTCCTTATTCTTCTCTAAATCGTCAGGCTGTTCTGCCAGCAGTAATGGGTAAATTGACCTGATTGATATATTGGGGTTAGCCAGGATGTCCTCCAACAGTTGATCACTTCTAAATCCCTGCACGCCCCCTGTTTTCCTTGCAGGAAAATCTCGTATCTGTAAGTATTTAAAAAAGTCCCTTCGCTCTAAACCATAACGCTCCTGTAAATCACCAAACGCCTTGACCCCAGAGTTATCGAAAAAGTTCCCTAACCTCACTATACCTAAAGAGGCCCAACTTGCCATAGATCTATCCTTAAATATTTTGGGGAGCGATGGATTCTTCTCAATCATGGTATAGCAATTATATCTACCGAATCCTTTCTTTTTATACCATGACCGCCAACACTTATAGGCCGCTTCCAATACCTTATATCGAGTTTTCTTGTAGTATCCGGGCTCATGAAATGTTACCAAGCACCCATTGCCTACTGCTCCTATCTGCAGCTCATATATATTAGGGCAGTCCTCTTCCACAGTCCCTTCTTTCTTAGGACCCCATAATGGGTGCATATACTGAAAGGCTGCTGCCATTTGGTATAATTTTATATTCGGTAAAGACCAGCCCCCACTTTCTCGAGGGAGAGACATGAATTTACTTGCTCTTCTACACTTAACATATGCCCAGATAAATCTCATAACCACTCTATCCATCTCCTTGAATCTAGGGTTAGTAAAGCTCAGCGGTACAGCACGAAACAGATATAGCAACTTAGGGAGGAAAATCATTTTTACCATATTACACCTCCCCATAATAGTCAAATGTAGGTTATTCCATCTGCACATATCTTTTCTAGCTTTCGCAAGTATGGGATCCAGATTTAAATTAACAATTTCTCCTACTTTTGGTGTAATATTTATACCCAAATATACTGCATGATCCACCCTTTGGGTATCCTGGGTGCTTGTATATTGATTAGTCAATAGCTGCGTTTTAGCTCTGTTTAGGAGATATCCAAAAAATCTTCCGAATTTCATTGATACCTCTTCAACCTGTCTCAATGCCGAGTCAGGGGTGGGAGTTAATATAGCTATATCGTCTGCGTATGCTAAAACTTTTGTATCCCATCCCTGCCTGTGAATCGGTGGGATCTTGTTATTTTCTTCCAACTGTCTAAGCAAGGGATCTATATATAAAGCAAACAAGAGCGGAGAGCATGGACATCCCTGTCTAGTGCCTCTCTTGACCTGAACACTCTCAGATTGTCCCCCCATTAGTTGTATTTTCACTGCCGGTAGTCTATACAATATAGGGCCCTTACTGCTACAATAAATTTCTTCCCTAACCCATAGTACTCCATTACATACCACAGTTAGTTCCAGTTTACCCGGTCAAACGCCTTTTCTGCATCTAATAATGCGGCTGCCATAGGTTCCTCTGCTACTTCTGTAGCATCAAAGAGTGCAAGAACTCTCCAAATATGATCGGTAGTATCCCTTCCCGGGACAAACCCGTGCTGTCTAGGGGAAAATAGCTTCCTGATCACCAGGGATAATCGAGCGGCCAATATCTTTAAATATATTTTAGCATCGCTGTTGATTAATGTAAACGGCCGGTATGATGCCGGGTTTAATGGGGGTTTCCCTTTCTTCAAAAACATTACTATGTTGGCCATATCCCATGATGGAGGGGTTACCCCTCCATTCTGTACCTGAATAAATAGCTCTATCATTACCGGAGGCAATACTACTTTAAAAGTTTTATAAAACTCTAAGGGAATTGAGTCAGGGCCTGTGGCTTTTCCAGTGGCAAGATCACTCAATGCCTTATCAATTTCCGAAATATCTATCTGTTCTCCTGTGAGAAAGTAGCCTCTTTCTAGCCTTGTTACCCCCACTTTTGGCCTGTTTGTGAGTGTATGTCAAGGTGTTTTCACTGTCTCACTGGGATCCTGCCAGCCAGGGCCCAGTGCTCATAGTGAAAACCCTATGTTTTCAGTATGTTTGTTATGTGTCACTGGGACCCTGCTAGCCAGGTCCCCAGTGCTCATAAGGTTGTGGCCTATATGTATGTGTTCCCTGTGTGGTGCCTAACTGTCTCACTGAGGCTCTGCTAACCAGAACCTCAGTGGTTATGCTCTCTCATTTCTTTCAAATTGTCACTAACAGGCTAGTGACCAATTTTACCAATTTACATTGGCTTACTGGAACACCCTTATAATTCCCTAGTATATGGTACTGAGGTACCCATGGTATTGGGGTTCCAGGAGATCCCTATGGGCTGCAGCATTTCTTTTGCCACCCATAGGGAGCTCTGACAATTCTTACACAGGCCTGCCACTGCAGCCTGAGTGAAATAACGTCCACGTTATTTCACAGCCATTTTACACTGCACTTAAGTAACTTATAAGTCACCTATATGTCTAACCTTTACCTGGTAAAGGTTAGGTACAAAGTTACTTAGTGTGAGGGCACCCTGGCACTAGCCAAGGTGCCCCCATATTGTTCAGAGCCAATTCCCTGAACTTTGTGAGTGCGGGGACACCATTACACGCGTGCACTACATATAGGTCTCTACCTATATGTAGCTTCACAATGGTAACTCCGAATATGGCCATGTAACATGTCTATGATCATGGAATTGCCCCCTCTATGCCATCCTGGCATAGTTGGCACAATCCCATGATCCCAGTGGTCTGTAGCACAGACCCTGGTACTGCCAAACTGCCTTTTCTGGGGTTTCACTGCAGCTGCTGCTGCTGCCAACCCCTCAGACAGGTTTCTGCCCCCCTGGGGTCAAGCCAGGCTTGTCCCAGGATGGCAGAACAAAGGACTTCCTCTGAGAGAGGGTGTTACACCCTCTCCCTTTGGAAAATGGTGTGAAGGCAGGGGAGGAATAGCCTCCCCCAGTCTCTGGAAATGCTTTCTTGGGCACAGATGTGCCAAATTCTGCATAAGCCAGTCTACACCGGTTCAGGGGACCCCTTAGCCCTGCTCTGGCGCGAAACTGGACAAAGGAAAGGGGAGTGACCACTCCCCTGACCTGCACCTCCCCTGGGAGGTGTCCAGAGCTCCTCCAGTGTGCTCCAGACCTCTGCCATCTTGGAAACAGAGGTGCTGCTGGCACACTGGACTGCTCTGAGTGGCCAGTGCCACCAGGTGATGTCAGAGACTCCTTGTGATAGGCTCCTTCAGGTGTTGCTAGCCTATCCTCTCTCCTAAGTAGCCAAACCCTCTTTTCTGGCTATTTAGGGTCTCTGTCTCTGGGGAAACTTTAGATAACCAATGCAAGAGCTCATCCGAGTTCCTCTGCATCTCTCTCTTCACCTTCTGCCAAGGAATCGACTGCTGACCGCGCTCGAAGCCTGCAAACCTGCAACAAAGTAGCAAAGACGACTACTGCAACTCTGTAACGCTGATCCTGCCGCCTTCTCGACTGTTTTCCTGGTGGTGCATGCTGTGGGGGTAGTCTGCCTCCTCTCTGCACTAGAAGCTCCGAAGAAATCTCCCGTGGGTCGACGGAATCTTCCCTCTGCAACCGCAGGCACCAAAAAGCTGCATTACCGGTCCCTTGGGTCTCCTCTCAGCACGACGAGCGAGGTCCCTCGAATCCAGCAACTCTGTCCAAGTCGCTCCCACAGTCCAGTGACTCTTCAGTCCAAGTTTGGTGGAGGTAAGTCCTTGCCTCACCTCGCTAGACTGCATTGCTGGGAACCGCAACTTTTGCAGCTACTCCGGCCCCTGTGCACTTCCGGCGGAAATCCTTTGTGCACAGCCAAGCCGGGGTCCACGGCACTCTAACCTGTATTGCACGACTTTCTAAGTTGGTCTCCGGCGACGTGGGACTCCTTTGTGTAACTTTGGGTGAGCACCTTTTCATGCATCCTCATAGTGCCTGTTTCTGGCACTTCTCCGGGTGCTACCTGCTGCTGAGAGGGCTCCTTGTCTTGCTCGACGTCCCCTCTCTCTCCTGGTCCAATTTGCGACCTCCTGGTCCCTCCAGGGCCACAGCAGCGTCCAAAAACACTAACTGCACGATTTGCAGCTAGCAAGGCTTGTTGGCGTTCTTTTGGCGGGAAAACACTTCTGCACGACTCTCCACGGCGAGAGGGATCCGTCGAAAGGGGAAGTCTCTAGCCCTTTTTGTTCCTGCAGAAACCTCAGCTTCTTCTGTGCAGTAGAAGCTTCTTTGCATCCACAGCTGGCATTTCCTGGGCATATGCCCATCTCCGACTTGCTTGTGACTTTTGGACTTGGTCCCCTTGTTCCACAGGTACCCTAGATTGGAAATCCACAGTTGTTGCATTGTTGGTTTGTGTCTTTCCTGCATTATTCCTCTAACACGACTTCTTTGTCCTTAGGGGAACTTTAGTGCACTTTGCACTCACTTTTCAGGGTCTTGGGGAGGGCTAATTTTCTAACTCTCACTATTTTCTAATAGTCCCAGCGACCCTCTACAAGGTCACATAGGTTTGGGGTCCATTCGAGGTTCGCATTCCACTTTTGGAGTATATGGTTTGTGTTGCCCCTATCCCTATGTGTCCCCATTGCATCCTATTGTAACTATACATTGATTGCACTGTTTTCTAAGACTATACTGCATATTTTTGCTATTGTGTATATATATCTTGTGTATATTTCCTATCCTCTCACTGAGGGTACACTCTAAGATACTTTGGCATATTGTCATAAAAAATAAAGTACCTTTATTTTTAGTATAACTGTGTATTGTGTTTTCTTATGATATTGTGCAAGTGACACTTGTGGTACTGTAGTAGCTTGACACGTCTCCTAGTTCAGCCTAAGCTGCTCTGCTAAGCTACCATTATCTATCAGCCTAAGCTGCTAGACACTCTATACACTAATAAGGGATAACTGGGCCTGGTGCAAGGTGCAAGTACCCCTTGGTACTCACTACAAGCCAGTCCAGCCTCCTACATTGGTTGAGCAGCGGTGGGATAAGTGCTTTGAGACTACTTACCACTCTTGTCATTGTACTTTTCATAAGAGAAAAATATACAAAACAAGTTCAGTGTATATACACATAGCCAAAAAGTTTTGCATTTTCTCTTTTCACTCTTTTCTAAGTGCTGAAAAGTACTTCTAAACTTTCTAAAAAGTTCTAAAAAGTTTTAAAAGTTTTTTTCTCTGTCTTTCTAAAAGCTCTGACAAACTTTTTTCTCTTTTTCTATCACTTTAACTCTCTCTAAAAATGTCTGGCACAGGCCAAAATGTTGACCTGTCTAAGATTGCATATGATCACCTTAGCTGGAAAGGAGCAAGGAGTCTCTGCATACAGAGAGGTTTGAGTGTAGGGAAGAATCCTTCCTTGGAACTGTTACTTAATATGCCTAGAGAACAGGATAAGGCTAAAGGTGCCTCATCTGTTGAAAAAGTAGCTAATGGTTCTCAATCTGATCCAGGGACTCCCCCAGGTAAAGGTTCAGGAAAGAAACTTCTTAGCCTTCCCATTACAAGACAGTCTAGCATAGTTGGTACTGAGGTGGAGTCACATCATCCAGATGATGTGCTCTCACATTAAACTGTCAGCCAAGCTGGTAGGGTGCCCTCTGTAAGGGAAAGGTCCCCTTCTGATCATTCCCATCATACCTCTGTATCTAGAAATGTCCCTCCCACCAACCCTGATGACAGATTGTTAGAAAGGGAACTCAATAAGTTGAGGGTGGAACAAACCAGACTGAAGCTTAAAAAGCAACAGCTGGATTTGGATAGACAGTCTTTAGAATTAGAGAAGGAAAGACAGAAGTTGGGTTTAGAAACCCATGGTGGCAGCAGCAGTATTCCCCATAGTCATCCTGCAAAAGAGCATGATTCCAGGATTCTGCACAAGATAGTTCCCCCTTATAAGGAGGGGGATGACATTAACAAGTGGTTTTCTGCACTTGAGAGGGCCTGTGTTGTACAGGATGTCCCTCAAAGGCAGTGGGCTGCTATCCTATGGCTATCATTTAGTGGAAAAGGTAGGGATAGGCTCCTTAGTGTGAAAGAAAATGATGCTAATAATTTCCAAGTTCTTAAGAATGCACTCCTGGATGGTTATGGCTTAACCACTGAACAATACAGGATAAAGTTCAGAGAGACCAAAAAGGAGTCTTCACAAGACTGGGTTGATTTCATTGACCATTCAGTGAAGGCCTTGGAGGGGTGGTTACATGGCAGTAAAGTTACTGATTATGACAGCCTGTATAACTTGATCCTGAGAGAGCATATTCTTAATAATTGTGTGTCTGATTTGTTGCACCAGTACTTGGTGGACTCTGATCTGACCTATCCCCAAGAATTGGGAAAGAAGGCAGACAAATGGGTCAGAACAAGGGTGAACAGAAAAGTTCATACAGGGGGTGACAAAGAGAACAATAAGAAGAAAGATGGTGAAAAATCTCAAGATAAGCATGGGGATAAGGGTAAAACCAAAGATACCACTTCAAATCTTAAACACTCTCCAGGGGGCGGGGATAAAACAAATTCTTCCTCTTCTTCTCAACCTACACAATTTAAAAAGCCTTGGTGCTTTGTGTGTAAAAATAGAGGCCATAGGCCAGGGGATAAGTCCTGTCCAGGTAAACCCCCTGAGCCTATCACCACTCAAGCTCTAGTGCCCCTAGCAGTAGTGGTACTAGTGGTGGGACTGCTGGCAACCGTCAAGTTAAGGGTGTAGTTGGGTTCACTTATGGGTCCATAATAGAAACTGGGGTAGTCAGTCCCAAGACAGTTTCTGTCACACCTGGTGGCATTGGCCTTGCCACACTGGCTGCTTGTCCCCTTACAATGGATAAGTACAGGCAGACAGTTTCAATAAATGGTGTTGAGGCCTTGGCCTACAGGGACACAGGTGCCAGTATCACTTTGGTGACTGAAAACCTAGTGCATCCTGATCAACACATCATTGGACAACAGTATAAGATTATTGATGTCCATAACTCCACTAAGTTTCTTCCCTTAGCTATAATTCAGTTTAGTTGGGGTGGAGTTACTGGCCCTAAGCAGGTGGTGGTATCACCTAGCTTACCTGTAGATTGTCTCTTAGGTAATGACCTAGAGGCCTCAGGTTGGGCTGATGTAGAGTTTTATGCCCATGCAGCCATGCTGGGCATCCCAGAGGAATTGTTCCCTCTCATTTCTACTGAAATGAAAAAGCAAAGGAGAGAAGGCCTGAAAACTCAGGATCCCTCTCCATCAACAGGTAAAAAGGGTATCACAGTATCCCCTAACCACCCTACCATTCAGGATACCATTCCTGTGGTGGGAGAAACCTCTCCTGGGGTGGAACCTGTTCCAAGGGAAGCATCAGCTGGCAAAGCTGTACTCCCTGAGGTAGAAGTACCTCTCTGTGGGATAACCAACATTGGTGAGAAAAAGAGCACCATTTTAGTTAACATGGAGCATCCCTCCAACCCTCCCAGAGAAACTTTAGTGCAGAAACTCTGCACTGCCTCACAACACTTAGGACAGCATCCCTGCCCTAGTGTGGAGCTCATAGGACAGCATCCCTTCCCTGCTCCAACTCAAGAGAAACAGCATCCCTGTTCTCTCTTCCAGCCATATGGACAAAGTTTTTGCCCAGCTATGGCTTTACTGAGAAGGCATCCCTGTCTGGCATTTCCATCACTACAAATAGGTTCAGTGGACAATTCCCACTGCTCTAAACTAAAACTTACTGATAGAAACTCTGAAAATACATCTTCACATTGTTGCTTAGCTAAAAAACTTCAAACAGGGTGGTTTACATCCCCAAAGGGAAGTAACCATATAGTGGATGATAAGGGGAGTAACCAGTCTATTGCAGAGCTACTCTCTACTTATCACCACTTAGACAATAAAGTCTCAACTGGCCAAGGTTAGCCTTATTGTCCTTCGTTTGGGGGGGGGGGGTTGTGTGAGAAAGTAGCCTCTTTCTAGCCTTGTTACCCCCACTTTTGGCCTGTTTGTGAATGTATGTCAGGGTGTTTTCACTGTCTCACTGGGATCCTGCCAGCCAGGGCCCAGTGCTCATAGTGAAAACCCTATGTTTTCAGTATGTTTGTTATGTGTCACTGGGACCCTGCTAGCCAGGTCCCCAGTGCTCATAAGGTTGTGGCCTATATGTATGTGTTCCCTGTGTGGTGCCTAACTGTCTCACTGAGGCTCTGCTAACCAGAACCTCAGTGGTTATGCTCTCTCATTTCTTTCAAATTGTCACTAACAGGCTAGTGACCAATTTTACCAATTTACATTGGCTTACTGGAGCACCCTTATAATTCCCTAGTATATGGTACTGAGGTACCCATGGTATTGGGGTTCCATGAGATCCCTATGGGCTGCAGCATTTCTTTTGCCACCCATAGGGAGCTCTGACAATTCTTACACAGGCCTGCCACTGCAGCTTGAGTGAAATAACGTCCACGTTATTTCACAGCCATTTTACACTGCACTTAAGTAACTTATAAGTCACCTATATGTCTAACCTTTACCTGGTAAAGGTTAGGTGCAAAGTTACTTAGTGTGAGGGCACCCTGGCACTAGCCAAGGTGCCCCCACATTGTTCAGAGCCAATTCCCTGAACGTTGTGAGTGCGGGGACACCATTACACGCGTGCACTACATATAGGTCACTACCTATATGTAGCTTCACAATGGTAACTCCGAATATGGCCATGTAACATGTCAATGATCATGGAATTGCCCCCTCTATGCCATCCTGGCATAGTTGGCACAATCCCATGATCCCAGTGGTCTGTAGCACAGACCCTGGTACTGCCAAACTGCCTTTTCTGGGGTTTCACTGCAGCTGCTGCTGCTGCCAACCCCTCAGACAGGTTTCTGCCCCCCTGGGGTCAAGCCAGGCTTGTCCCAGGATGGCAGAATAAAGGACTTCCTCTGAGAGAGGGTGTTACACCCTCTCCCTTTGGAAAATGGTGTGAAGGCAGGGGAGGAGTAGCCTCCCCCAGCCTCTGGAAATGCTTTCTTGGGCACAGATGTGCCCAATTCTGCATAAGCCAGCCTACACCGGTTCAGGGGACCCCTTAGCCCTGCTCTGGCGCGAAACTGGACAAAGGAAAGGGGAGTGACCACTCCCCTGACCTGCACCTCCCCTGGGAGGTGTCCAGAGCTCCTCCAGTGTGCTCCAGACCTCTGCCATCTTGGAAACAGAGGTGCTGCTGGCACACTGGACTGCTCTGAGTTGCCAGTGCCACCAGGTGACGTCAGAGACTCCTTGTGATAGGCTCCTTCAGGTGTTGCTAGCCTATCCTCTCTCCTAAGTAGCCAAACCCTCTTTTCTGGCTATTTAGGGTCTCTGTCTCTGGGGAAACTTTAGATAACGAATGCAAGAGCTCATCCGAGTTCCTCTGCATCTCTCTCTTCACCTTCTGCCAAGGAATCGACTGCTGACCGTGCTGGAAGCCTGCAAACCTGCAACAAAGTAGCAAAGACGACTACTGCAACTCTGTAACGCTGATCCTGCCGCCTTCTCGACTGTTTTCCTGGTGGTGCATGCTGTGGGGGTAGTCTGCCTCCTCTCTGCACTAGAAGCTCCGAAGAAATCTCCTGTGGGTCGACGGAATCTTCCCCCTGCAACCGCAGGCACCAAAAAGCTGCATTACCGGTCCCTTGGGTCTCCTCTCAGCACGACGAGCGAGGTCCCTCGAATCCAGCAACTCTGTCCAATTGGCTCCCACAGTCCAGTGACTCTTCAGTCCAAGTTTGGTGGAGGTAAGTCCTTGCCTCACCTCACTAGACTGCATTGCTGGGAACCGCGACTTTTGCAGCTACTCCGGCCCCTGTGCACTTCCGGCGGAAATCCTTCGTGCACAGCCAAGCTGGGGTCCACGGCACTCTAACCTGCATTGCATGACTTTCTAAGTTGGTCTCCGGCGACATGGGACTCCTTTGTGTAACTTCGGGTGAGCACTGTTTCACGCATCCTCATAGTGCCTGTTTCTGGCACTTCTCCGGGTGCTACCTGCTGCTGAGAGAGCTTCTTGTCTTGCTCGACGTCCCCTCTCTCTCCTGGTCCAATTTGCGACCTCCTGGTCCCTCCAGGGCCACAGCAGCGTCCAAAAATGCTAACCAACTGATTTGCAGCTAGCAAGGCTTGTTGGCGTTCTTTCGGCGGGAAAACACTTCTGCACGACTCTCCACGGCGAGAGGGATCCGTCCACCAAAGGGGAAGTCTCTAGCCCTTTTTGTTCCTGCAGAAACCTCAGCTTCTTCTGTCCAGTAGAAGCTTCTTTGCATCCACAGCTGGCCTTTCCTGGGCATATGCCCATCTCCGACTTGCTTGTGACTTTTGGACTTGGTCCCCTTGTTCCACAGGTACCCTAGATTGGAAATCCACAGTTGTTGCATTGTTGGTTTGTGTCTTTCCTGCATTATTCCTCTAACACGACTTCTTTGTCCTTAGGGGAACTTTAGTGCACTTTGCACTCACTTTTCAGGGTCTTGGGGAGGGCTAATTTTCTAACTCTCACTATTTTCTAATAGTCCCAGCGACCCTCTACAAGGTCACATAGGTTTGGGGTCCATTTGTGGTTCGCATTCCACTTTTGGAGTATATGGTTTGTGTTGCCCCTATCCCTATGTGTCCCCATTGCATCCTATTGTAACTATACATTGTTTGCACTGTTTCCTAAGACTATACTGCATATTTTTGCTATTGTGTATATATATCTTGTGTATATTTCCTATCCTCTCACTGAGGGTACACTCTAAGATACTTTGGCATATTGTCATAAAAAATAAAGTACCTTTATTTTTAGTATAACTGTGTATTGTGTTTTCTTATGATATTGTGCAAGTGACACTTGTGGTACTGTAGTAGCTTCACACGTCTCCTAGTTCAGCCTAAGCTGCTCTGCTAAGCTACCATTATCTATCAGCCTAAGCTGCTAGACACCCTATACACTAATAAGGGATAACTGGGCCTGGTGCAAGGTGCAAGTACCCCTTGGTACTCACTACAAGCCAGTCCAGCCTCCTACATCTCCCATGTATAGAATATCACTCTCAGATAGTTTATCAACTTTAATGGGGCTTAGGAATTCCAGCATTTCTTCCTCAGGATATACAGATGTATCATCATATAAATCCGTATAGTATCTATGAAACACCTTCCTAATTCCATCCGCTTCTGATACCGTCTGTCCTTGCCAATCTTTAATCTCTCTAATGACCCCGGATGCTATTTTCTGGCTTGCCCGTATTGCTAGCAAATGCCTGGATTTTTCTCCATGCTAATACCCTTGTGAGCGTTGCGCTAAATATTTCTCCGCTATTCTTTGAGCCATAGTCTCATTAATTGCTGCTTTAGCTATAACGACTTCCTCCTGAGCCCTCTTTATATCGACTCCAGTTTCTATCGCAATAACCAACTGTCTTTCTAGTACCCTTAGCTTCGTTTGGAAATCTTTTATTCTGCCTTGGGCATTTTTCTGCTTTTTAATACTGAAACTCAATGTTTCACCTCGTATTCCTGCTTTTAAGGTATCCCAGACTATCTCTACTTGA
Organism: Pleurodeles waltl; assembly: GCF_031143425.1. NCBI lineage: Eukaryota > Metazoa > Chordata > Amphibia > Caudata > Salamandridae > Pleurodeles > Pleurodeles waltl. Next base: position 359,409,628 of record NC_090450.1, on the reverse strand, counting down.
GCTGACCCTTGGTTGAACCCCAAGAATTCAGCTATCCACTTGCTCATATACTCACAATTTTCCGGGTCCTTAAGAAGCCCTCTTTCAAATGTCCATCTCCTAGCCTTTGGTTCTAACCCATCCAATTCCAAATCTAATACTAAGGGGTTATGATCTGATGTAACCGTGGATATGACTCCATCCTACCCTGATTTAATAATACAGGAGAAATCAAAAAATAATCAAGTCATGCTAATTTCGCATAATAGGTATATCCAGGGTCTGGTTTGTATAGCCTCACCCAAGCATCCACTAATCCTAATTCTTTCTGAATGGCGACCATTGCCTTATATACCCGAGGTTTACGCCCCTGATACTTCTTCGTTGTGGGCGCTAATACATCCTGTAATCCCTCACAAGAACCATTAAAATTGAAATCGCCACATAGAATATAGGGAGGGGCCCATCCTGTTAATTCAATAGCTAGGGTATCTAAAACTGCTGGATCGTCCGTAACGACCCCATATAAAGAGCATAATGTAAAGCTACTATGCCCATAGCTGCACTCTACAATTACCCATCTCCCTCCCCTGTCCGCCTTCTACCTGATGAAATTTAATTTATTAGTCCGATCTAATATCACCACCCCTTTAGTTCTAGCCTCTTGTTCTGATCGAGCGATCACTTTCATACCAAGTGAACCAAGAATTCCGGGATTTTTATATTCCACATGTGTTTCCTGTAGGCAATAGATATCTGCCTTAAAGGTTTTTAATTCCTCAGCCACTCTCCTTCTTTTACGAGGGTCATTTAGTCCGCATATATTAATTGAAGCGATTCGAAGTCTAGCCATTTGCTATTTTTTGTTTCATTTCTTTTCTCTTTCTACCCCCCCAGATCTTTGTATCTAACTGCTCTTTCTCTTGAGTTTTCTTCTCCCTTTGTTCCCCTCTTTCTATTTTTTCCATTTCTGTTACTTCCCTTGGTCCATTCCTTTCCATTTTACTCCCTCGTTTTTCTATCCCTTCCCCCTTTCCCTCTCCTCCCTCTCCTCCTCCCCATTCCTTCCCCCATTCCCCTCCCCCATCCTCCACCCCAGACCAGTCTCCTCCATCCCCCCTCCAAGCTCCCATCCCCCCTCCCCGGGACTGGCCTCCCATCCTGTTGAGCAATGAGACCAGTAATGGCCTGAATATTGGAGTCGTGTATATGTGGCCCACCCACCCACCAGTCTCCCAAGCACCTCTATCTTCCATATGTCTCTATGCTCTATTACTGAATCCCCATCAAATATTCTTTTGCTTTAATTTCTGAAGTAAATACTTTTACTTTTCCATTCATTACTGTTTTAAGTCGAGCTGGGGCCAACAGGTACGCCTCCCCTCCTTTATCTAAGAATGGTTTGATGAGCTGTCGAAGCCGCCACCTCCGCTCAACAGTGGCATGACAGAAATCAGGGCGAGTAAAGAAGGTAACCCCATCCACCGTACATGGAGTATTGGGACGAGCTTTAACAGATATCTCCTGTCGAAGTAGATAATTTCCAAAATAAACTAAGATAGCTCTGGGGTATTTAGAATCTGCCCGTTGGCCCTCCTCCCACCGGTTTATCGGAAACCTATGGACACGCTGCAACTCGTTCTCCCACTCCCAATTCCCCAGTTCCGGAAAGGCCCCACGCAGGAGATTGACCATATAAGTCCGTATATTAATTCCTTCTAGCCCTTCCGGTATACCCAGAAATCGAATATTGTTCCTTCTCTGTCTATTCTCAAAATTCTCCATTTTCCACATTACATCCGTCAACTGTTCGTTTCTCATAGCACTCTTTTTTTTTAGAGTATCGACCTCCTCCTCGACTGCCACTATCCTTTCTTCCATTGAGCATAACTTAGCTTCGATTTCTGTACATGATTTTACAACCTTACGAACCGACCCCTGCAACCTCTTTGTAGCAATCCTTGCACACCGGCTTTCGATCCTAGTCTCTGTTTGCAGCTCTTTAATTGAACTATATATTGACTGCAGCATCCCTGCCTCAGTGCCCATCGTGGACAAATTGCCAGCAGGAGCTCCTGTATCTGTTTCCATTTTACCATTAACTGAGCCCTGATTACTTATAGTGGGAGTATCTGCTAGTCCAATACTGGAGTAGTCCCATTTTAAAGTGCTGCCACCCATAGATGTCGAGTTTTCAAAACCCTCCTGAGAACAGGGCCGTGTTTTCACGGATTTCCACTGTTGGCGTGGCTGCCGCACTGTAGGCTCGTTGCTTGAAGATTTATTTCCAGCCGCCGATGTCTCACTGTCTTCAGACTCGCCCAAACTGTAATCAACACTGCTGGGATCAGACTCTTCTGTCAAAGAGTAAAATATGTCACTACTCTCTTTGCCCCAGTCCACAAGTTGAGGGTCTTTTCCAGTTGTTTTACCCCATCTTCTAGGGCTTCCATGAGATTCATGTCCAATTTCCAAACCTCTTTCAATGCAGAGACCCCTCAAACTTTTAAAGTTGAGATCCCATATGTTGCCTGGACAAAGGTGGGAGTAAGCTCTACTGCAGACATGACAGAAATGGTTTAGGACAGAGAGAGAAAAATGTTTTTGGAACTGTTAAAAGATCAGAGAAAAACATTTTCAAACTTTTGAAAACTTTTGAAAGTTTTCAGAAACTTTTCACAAACTTTTTAGAAAGTTTTAGAGAAGGAAAGTTAAACTGTTAAGGTTACTGTGTATATTCTGAAGTATTTGGTATATGTTTTTCTTATGAAAAGCACCAATGACAAAGTGGTAAAGCAGTTACAAGTACTTATCCCACTGCTGCACTACCAATGTAGGAGGCTGGCCTGGCTTATAGTGGGTACCTTGGGGTACTTACACCTTGTACCAGGTCCAGTTATCCCTTATTAGTAGATTAGAGGTGTTCTAGCAGCTTAGGCTGATAGAGGTAGCTATAGCAAAGCAGCTTAGGCTGAACTAGGAGACATACAAAGCTCCTACTATACCACTTATATCACTTAGCACTATATCATGAGAAACACAATACTCAGGCCCTCATTACAACCCTTGCGGTCGGTGTTAAAGCGGCGGTAATTCCGCAAACAGGCTGGCGGAAAAAAAATGGGATTACGACAGTGGCGGAAACCGCCAACATAGACAGCCACTTTAACACTCCGACCGCCATGGCGGTAGAAACAAACAGCGCAGTGAACACCGCCAACAGACAGGCGGAAGACAATGTACCGCCCACCCTATCACAACACGGCTATCCGCCACCTTTTCCGGGGCAGAAACAATGTGAATAAAAACACGGCGGAAACAGTAAACAGAAGGGAAAACACTCACCTCTCCACATCCCACAAGGAACCAGGACGCCATGGAGCCAGAACTGCAGATCCTGCCAGCGATGGTCTTCCTGCTCCTCTATCAGGAGCTCCAACGAAGGCAGCGACGACCACGGTGAGTACTGCACCTACAGTACAACACAGGGGAGGGGGGAGGGAAAAGAGAGTGACACACACACGCAACACCCCCACCCCCACCCCCACCCTCACCCACAACACCATACACACAAATACCTGCAGCAACATAACATAAACACCCCCACTCCCCCTTAAATAACGCAAGGACAAAATGAAATGATTTGAATGATTGTAATAAAAAAAATCCATCAGTCAAAACTCAAAATCCAGTATATACAATTATGTACACCAACTACCCAAGTTCGGATAGTGCACCAATCATTGTCCGTGGACCACTGGGTCCAAAATGCATGGGCGAGGCCCACACTAGATACCTGACTCCAAACGGAGAGAACACTGGAGGGGCATCACATAGAAAATATACAGGTACCTCAGGAGGAGGGTGAGGGGGGCACCTCAGCCTGATGAACGCACTACGCCACTGCTCCACAAGGGGTATCCATGCCCATTGATGTATCCTGGGGAGTGCAAAGCCACAGTCTCTCAAGTCTTTACAGTGGGTGGTTTGCCCACTGCTTTATCCTGGGAAGTGCAAAGCCACAGTCTCTCAAGTCTTTCCAGTGGGTGGGTTGCCCACTGCTTTATCGTGGGGAGTGCAAAACCAGTCTCTCAAGTCTTTCCAGTGGGTGGGTTGCCCACTGCTTTATCCTGGGGAGTGCAAAGCCACAGTCTCTCAAGTCTTTATAGAGGGTGGTTTGCCCACTGCATTACCCTGGGGAGTGCAAAGCCACAGTCTCTCAAGTGGATCACAGTCTCCACTGGTTCTGGAGGGGGCTTTGTGCCCAGAGTGCTTCATCCTGCCAAGGACTGAGGTAGTGGATGTATGTAGGAGGCTTGACTGGCTTGTAGTGGGACCCTGAAAAGTGGGTGCAGAGTGCATCTAAGATCCCCAAAGAGCACAGAAGTCGTGATAGGGGAATTCTGCAAGGAAGACCAACACCAGCAATGCAACAACAATGGATTTCCTGACGAGAGTACCTGCGGAACAAGGGGACCAAGTCCAAGAGTCACGATCAAGTCGGGAGTGGGCAGATACCCAGGAAATGCCAGCTGTGGGTGCAAAGAAGCTGCCACTGGATGGTAGAAGCTGTAGATTCTGCAAGAACGACAAGGGCTAGAAACTTCCCCTTTGGAGGATGGATGTCCCACGTCATGAAGAGTCGTGCAGAGGTGTTTTCGTGCAGAAAGACCACAAATAAGCCTTGCTAGCTTCAAGGGTTGCGGTTAGGGTTTTTGGATGCTGCTGTGGCCCAGGAGGGCCCAGTATGTCGCCAGTTGCGAGAGGACACAGAGGGGGTGTCCAGCAAGACAAAGAGCCCACTCAGAAGCAAGCAGCACCCGCAGAAGTGCCAGAACAGGCACTACGAAGTGGAGTGAACCGGAGCTCACCCGAAGTCACAAATGAGGGTCCCACGACGCCGGAGGATAACTCAGGAGGTCCTGCACTGCAGGTTAGAGTTCTGGGGACCCAGGCTTGGCTGTGCATAAAGGAAATCCTGGAAGAGTGCACAGGAGCAGGAGTAGCTGCAAAACACACGGTTCCCAGCAATGCAGCCTAGTGTGTGGGGAGGCAAGGACTTACCTCCACCAAACTTGGACTGAAGAGTCACTGGACTGTGGGAGTCACTTGGACAGAGTTGCTGAGTTCAAGGGACCTCGCTCGTCATCCTGAGAGGAGACCCAGAGGACCGGTGATTCAGTTCTTTGGTGCCTGCGGTTGCAGGGGGAAGATTCCGTCGACCCACGGGAGATTTCTTCGGAGCTTCTAGTGCAGAGAGGAGGCAGACTACCCCCAGAGCATGCACCACCAGGAAAACAGTCGAGAAGGCAGCCGGATCAGCGTTACAAGGTCGCAGTAGTCGTCTTTGCTACTTTGTTGCAGTTTTGCAGGCTTCCAGAGCAGTCAGCGGTCGATTCCTTGGCAGAAGGTGAAGAGAGATGCAGAGGAACTCTGATGAGCTCTTGCATTCGTTATCTATGGAATTCCCCAAAGCAGAGACCCTAAATAGCCAGAAAAGGAGGTTTGGCTACTTAGGAGAGAGGATAGGCTAGCAACACCTGAAGGAGCCTATCAGAAGGAGTCTCTGACATCACCTGCTGGCACTGGCCACTCAGAGCAGTCCAGTATGCCAGCAGCACCTCTGTTTCCAAGATGGCAGAGGTCTGGAGCACACTGGAGGAGCTCTGGGCACCTCCCAGGGGAGGTGCAGGTCAGGGGAGTGGTCACTCCCCTTTCCTTTGTCCAGTTTCGCGCCAGAGCATGGCTGAGGGATCCCTGAACCGGTGTAGACTGGCTTATGCAGAGATGGGCACCATCTGTACCCATGAAAGCATTTCCAGAGGCTGGGGGAAGCTATTCCTCCCCAGCCCTGACACCTTTTTCCAAAGGGAGAGGGTGTAACACCCTCTCTCTGAGAAAGTCCTTTGTTCTGCCTTCCTGGGCCAAGCCTGGCTGGACCCCAGAAGGACAGAAACCTGTCTGATGGGTTGGCAGCAGCAGCAGCTGCAGTGAAACCCCGGGAAAGGTAGTTTGGCAGTACTCGGGTCTGAGCTAGAGACTCAGGGGATCATTCTGGCATTGGGGTGACAATTCCATGATCCTAGACATGTTACATGGCCATGTTCGGAGTTACCATTGTGACGCTATACATATGTCGTGACATATGTATAGTGCACGCGTGTAATGGTGTCCCCGCACTCACAAAGTCCTGGGGATTTGTCCTGAACCATGTGGGAGCACCTTGGCTAGTGCCAGGGTGCCCACACACTAAGCAACTTAGCACCCAACCTTTACCACGTAAAGGTTAGACATATAGGTGACTTATAAGTTACTTAAGTGCAGTGGTAAATGGCTGTGAAATAACGTGGACGTTATTTCACTCAGGCTGCAAAGGCAGCCCTGTGTAAGAATTGTCAAATCTCCCTCTGGGTGGCACAAGAAATGCTGCAGCTCATAGGGATCTCCTGGAACCCCAATACCCTGGGTACCTCAGTACCATATACTAGGGAATTATAAGGGTGTTCCAGTATGCCAATGTAAATTGGTGAAATTGGTCACTAGCCTGTTAGCGACAATTTGGAAAGAAATGAGAGAGCATAACCACTGAGGTTCTGAATAGCAGAGCCTCAGTGAGACAGTTAGTCATAACACAGGTAACACATACAGGGCACACTTATGAGCACTGGGGCCCTGGCTGGCAGGGTCCCAGTGACACATACAACTAAAACAACATATATACAGTGAAATATGGGGGTAACATGCCAGGCAAGATGGTACTTTCCTACACAAACCCCCCAAACGAAGGACAATAAGACTAGCCATGACCTGATGAGTCTTTATTGTCTAAGTGGAAATATCTGGAGAGTCCATCCGCATTGGAGTGGGTACTCCCAGGTCTATGTTCCACTGTATAGTCCATTCTCTGTAGGGATATGGACCACCTCAACAATTTAGGATTTTCACCTTTCATTTGTTTTAGCCAAAGTAGAGGTTTGTGGTCTGTCTGAACAATGAAGTGAGTGCCAAACAGGTATGGCCTCAACTTCTTCAGTGCCCAGACCACAGCAAAGGCCTCCCTCTCCATGTCAGACCAACGCTTTTCTCTAGGGGTCAACCTCCTGCTGATAAAAGCAACAGGTTGATCCTGGCCCTCAGAATTAAGTTGTGATAAGACTGCCCCTACCCCTAATTCAGATGCATCAGTTTGGACAATTAATTTTTTGGAGTAACAGGAGCTTTTCAGGACAGGTGCAGATCACATGGCCTGCTTCAGCTCCTCAAAAGCTTTTTGACAGTTTGCTGTCCATAATAACTTTTTAAGCATTTTCTTAGAAGTGATGTCATTAAGAGGGGCTGCTATGGAGCCATAGTTCTTTATGGACCTCCTGTAGTACCCAGTGAGGCCTAAAAAGGCTCTCACTTGAGTCTGAGTTGTAGGGGGAACCCAATCTATAATAGTTTGGATTTTCCCCTGAAGTGGTGCAATCTGTTCTCCACCTACCAGGTGTCCCAGATAAACCAATTTCCCCTGCCCTATCTGGCACTTTGAAGCCTTGATAGTGAGGCCTGCCTTTTGCAGGACCTCCAAAACTTTCCATAGGTGGACCAGGTGATCATCCCAGCTGGAGCTAAAGACAGCTATATCATCTAGATATGCTGCACTAAAAGCTTCCAGCCCTTGCAGGACTGTGTTCACCAACCTTTGAAAAGTGGCAGGTGCATTTTTCAATCCAAAACGCATTACTGTGAATTGGTAGTGCCCTCGAATGAAATTGGAAATTGCAGTTTTTGCTTTTGCATCCTCTGATAACTTGATCTGCCAATACCATGCAGTCAAATCAAAGGTGCTTAGATATGTGGCAGATGCCAGTGTATCTATTAGCTCATCTGCCCTGGGTATAGGGTGAGCATCAGTTTTGGTTACCTGGTTGAGACCTCTGTAGTCAACACAAAATCTCATTTCCCTTTTCCCATCTTTGGAATGAGGCTTTGGTACAAGTACCACAGGAGAGGCCCATGGACTTTCAGAGCGCTCAACCACTCTCAGTTCAAGCATTTTCTGCACCTCTTGTTTTATGCAATCTCTGACATGGTCAGGCTGCCTATAGATCTTACTTTTGACAGGCAAGCTGTCTCCAGTATCTATAGTGTGCTCACACCAAGAAGTGGTGCCTGGCACAGTAGAGAAGAGTTCAGAAAGCTGACCCAGGAGATTTATGCAGTGGTCTTTCTGCTCAGCAGTAAGACTATCTGCCAGTACTACACCTTCCACTAGAGCATCTTGTTCTGTGGAAGAGAAGAGATCAGGGAGAGGGTCACTCTCTTCTTCCTGTCCCTCATCTGTTGCCATGAGCAGGGTGAGATCAGCCCTGTCATAGTAGGGTTTAAGGCGATTGACATGGAGCACCCTAAGAGGACTCCTGGCAGTGCCTAAGTCAACTAAGTAGGCGACTTCACCCTTTTTCTCAACAATAATGTGGGGACCGCTCCATTTGTCTTGGAGTGCTCTTGGGGCCACAGGCTCCAAGACCCACACTTTTTGCCCTGGTTGGTACTGAACCAAAACAGCCTTCTGGTCATGCCATTGCTTTTGGAGCTCTTGGCTGGCCTGAAGGTTTTTACTGGCCTTTTTCATGTACTCAGCCATCCTAGATCTTAGGCCAAGTACATAGTCCACTATGTCTTGCTTAGGAGCTTTTAAAGGTTGTTCCCAACCCTCCTTCACAAGTGTTAGAGGACCTCTTACAGGGTATCCAAATAGGAGTTCAAAGGGGCTGAAGCCCACTCCTTTTTGGGGTACCTCCCTGTAAGCAAAAAAGAGGCAAGGTAACAGGACATCCCATCTCCTGCGGAGTTTGTCAGGGAGTCCCATTATCATTCCCTTGAGAGTTTTATTAAACCTCTCAACCAGTCCATTTGTTTGTGGATGATAGGGTGTGGTGAACTTGTATGTAACACCACATTCCTTCCTAATGGCCTTTAAGTAAGCAGACATGGAATTGCTTCCCCTGTCTGATACCACCTCTTTTGGGAAGCCCACCGTGGAAAAGATTCCCAGGAGGGCCTTTGCCACTGCAGGAGCTGTAGTGGTTCTTAGAGGAATTGCTTCAGGATATCTGGTGGCATGGTCCACTACCACCAAGATAAACCTATTGCCTGAAGCAGTAGGAGTGTCAAGGGGGCCAACTATGTCAACCCCTACCCTTTCAAAGGGAACCCCAACCACAGGCAGTGGAATAAGGGGTGCCTTTGGGATGCCACCTGTCTTACCACTGGCTTGACAGGTTTCACAGGACTTACAAAATTATTTTGTGTCCTCCGACATTCTAGGCCAATGAAACAAGGGGACAAGCCTGTCCCAAGTTTTCATTTGCCCCAAATGTCCAGCTAAGGGAATGTCGTGGGCTAGAGTTAGGAGTAACTTTCTGTATTCCTGAGGAATCACCAATCTCCTGGCAGCTCCAGGTTTTGGATCCCTTGCTTCAGTATACAAGAGGTTGTCCTCCCAGTAAACTCTGTGAGAGTCACTGACATCCACATTTGCTTGTTTGACAGCGTGCTGCCTTAGACCCTCTAGTGTGGGACAGGTATGCTGTGCCACACTCAGCTCCTCCCTGGCAGGCCCCCCTTCACCCAAAAGCTCAGCAGTGTCTGCTTCCAGCTCCTCTGGTGTAGGCTCTGCACAGGGTGGAAATTCTTCTTCCTCAGAAGTTGAATCCACTGTAGAGGGAGGGATAGTAGGTAGTGTTTTACCTTTACTAACCCTAGCTTTAGGGAGCACTTGGTCCATTCTTCCAGGGTCCAAGTCACCCTGTCCTTTTTGCTTTTTGGCCTGAGCCCTGGTCAAAGCAAAAATATGCCTGGAATGCCCAGCATTGCTGCATGAGCCTCCAACTCCACTTCTGCCCAAGCTGATGTCTCTAAATCGTTCCCTAGTAGACAGTCTCCAGGTAAATCTGAGGCAACCACAACTTTCTTTGGACCAGTAACCCCCCCCCAGTTGAGATTCACAACAGCCATGGGGTAGCTAAGAGTGTTGTTATGAGCATCAGTCACTTGGTACTGGTGACCAAATAGGTGTTGTTCAGGGTGGACCAGTTTCTCTATTACCATTGTAACACTGGCACCTGTGTCCCTGTAGGCCTGAACCTCAACACCATTTATTAGGGGTAGTTGCTTGTACTTATCCATATTAAGGGGACAAGCAACTAAGGTGGCTAAATCAATGGCCCCCTCAGAGACTAACACAGCCTCTGTGGTCTCCCTAACAAGACCAACCCCAACTAAGTTACCAAAAGTGAGCCCAGCTACTCCCTTGGATTGGCTATTAGTAGGTTTGCTCCCACCACCACTGCTATTACTAGGGGCACTAGGTGTAGCAGCAGGGGTTGTAGTGGTAGGGGGCTTGGTGCTTTTCTTTGGGCAACCGGGATCAGTTGTCCAATGGCCTTTTATTTTACATAAATAGCACCATGGTTTCTTTTCTTTGTTTTGATTTGAAGAGGATTTGGGCCCACCACCCCCAACAGAGTGTTTTTGTGGGCCTGATGAAGACTCATTTTTAGATTTGTCCTCACCCTTGTCAGAAGACTTACCATCCTTCTTCTTGCAATCCTTGTCACCCACTTTATGAACTTTTCTGTTCACCCTTGTTCTGACCCATTTGTCTGCCTTCTTTTCCAGTTTTTGGGGAGAGGTCAGATCAGAGTCTACCAGGTACTGGTGTAACAAATCAGACACACAATTATTAAGAATATGCTCTCTCAGGATTAAGTTATACAGGCTTTCATAGTCAGAAACTTTACTGCCATGTAACCACCCCTCCAAGGCCTTCACTGAATGGTCAACAAAGTCTACCCAGTCTTGTGAAGACTCCTTTTTGGTTTCTCTGAACTTGATCCTGTACTGTTCAGTGGTTAAGCCATAACCATCAAGGAGTGCATTCTTAAGAACTGTAAAATTATTGGCATCACTTTCTTTAACAGTAAGGAGCCTATCCCTACCCTTTCCACTGAAAGATAGCCATAGGATAGCTGCCCACTGCCTTTGAGGGACCTCCTGTACCACACAGGCCCTCTCAAGTGCAGCAAACCACTTGTTAATGTCATCCCCCTCCTTGTAAGAGGGAACTATCTTGTGCAGATTCCTAGAATCATGCTCTTTTGCAGGATGACTATTTGGAATACTGCTGCTGCCACCATGGGGTCCTAACCCCAAGCTCTGTCTTTCTTTTTCTAAATCAAAGGCTTGCCTATCTAAATGCAGCTGTTGCTTCTTGAGCTTCAGCCTGGATTCTTCCACTCTCAATCTATTGAGCTCCCTTTCTAACACTCTGTCATCAGGGTGGGTGGGTTGGGCATGCCTTGACACAGAAGAATGGTGAGAATGAACAGAGGGAGACCTTTCCCTAACAGATGGCACTCTAACATTCTGGCCTACAGAAGTAACACTCCTACTGTGATGAGAAGTAACACTCTTACTGTGATGTGAAGTCACATTAGTACCAGCTATGCTAGGTGGCCTGCGAAGGGTCAGGTTGGGAAGGTTCCCTTCTAACTCTTTTACTAGGGGTGCCCCAGAATCAGAGTGGGAACCATCAGCTAATTTCTCACCAGAAGTGCCAACTAAGGTCTTATCTTGTTCAATGAGCATATTAACTAACAGTTGTCTTGAGGGATTCTTCCCTACCCCTAAACCTCTATCTGTGCAGAGACTCCTTGCTTCCTCCCAGCTAAGGTTGTCATAAGCTATGTTGGCCAGATCAAGAGTTTGGCCTGTACCAGACATGATAGACAAGAGTTTAAGGTACCGAAAAAGAAAGAAAAAGTTTCAGAACTTTTTAAAGAACAGAAAAAAACTTGTAAAACTTTTTAAGAACTTTTTGAAAATTTTAGAGGTACTTTTCAGCACTTAGTAAAGAGTAAGAGAAGAAAAGCAAAACTTTTTGGTTAGGTGTACATACACTGAACTTGTTTTGTATATTTTTCTCTTATGAAAAGTACAAAATGACAAAGTGGTAAGTAGTTGCAAAGTACTTATCCCACCGCTGCACAACCAATGCAGGAGGCTGGACTGGCTTGTAGTGGGTACCAAGAGGTACTTACACCTCGCACCAGGCCCAGGTATCCCTTATTAGTGTAGAGGGGTGTCTAGCAGCTTAGGCTGATAGAAAAGGTAGCTTAGCAGAGCAGCTTAGGCTGAACTAGGAGATGAGTGAAGCTCCTACAGTACCACTAGTGTCATATGCACAATATCATAAGAAAACACAATACACAGATATACTAAAAATAAAGGTACTTTATTTTTATGACAATATGCCAAAGGATTTCATGACGAGAGTACCTGTGGAACAAAGGGACCAAGTACAAGAGTCACGATCAAGTCGGGAGTGGGCAGATGCCCAGGAAATGCCAGCTGTGGGTGCAAAGAAGCTGCCACTGGATGGTAGAAGCTGTGGATTCTGCAAGAACGACAAGGGCTAGAAACTTCCCCTTTTGAGGATGGATGTCCACGTCATGAAGAGTCGTGCAGAGGTGTTTCCGTGCAGAAAGACCGCAAACAAGCCTTGCTAGCTGCAAGGGTCGCGGTTAGGGTTTTTGGATGCTGCTGTGGCGCAGGAGGGACCAGGATGTCGCCAATTACGTGAGGAGACAGAGGGGGCGACCAGCAAGACAAAGAGCCCACTCAGAAGCAAGCAGCACCCGCAGAAGTGCTAGAACAGGCACTATGAAGTGGAGTGAACTGGAGCTCACCCAAATGCACAAATGAGGGTCCCACGATGCCGGAAGACAACTCAGGAGGTCGTGCACTGCAGGTTAGAGTGCCGGGGACCCAGGCTTGGCTGTGCACAAAGGAAATCCTGGAAGAGTGCACAGGAGCCGGAGAAGTTGCAAAACATGCGGTTCCCAGCAATGCAGTCTAGCATGGGGAGGCAAGGACTTACCTCCACCAAACTTGGACTGAGGAGTCACTGGACTGTGGGAGTCACTTGGACAGAGTTGCTGAGTTCAAGGGACCTCGCTCGTCGTGCTGAGAGGAGACCCAGAGGACCGGTGATGCAGTTCTTTGGTGCCTGCGGTTGCAGGGGGAAGATTCCGTCGACCCATGGGAGATTTCTTCGGAGCTTCTAGTGCAGAGAGGAGGCAGACTACCCCCAGAGCATGCACCACCAGGAAAACAGTAGAGAAGGCGGCCGGATCAGTGTTACAAGGTCGCAGTAGTCGTCTTTGCTACTTTGTTGCAGTTTTGCAGGCTTCCAGAGCAGTCAGTGGTCGATTCCTTGGCAGAAGGTGAAGAGAGAGATGCAGAGGAACTCTGATGAGCTCTTGCATTCGCTATCTAAGGAATTCCCCAAAGCAGAGACCCTAAATAGCCAGAAAAGGAGGTTTGGCTACCTAGGAGAGAGGATAGGCCAGCAACACCTGAAGGAGCCTATCAGAAGGAGTCTCTGACGTCACCTGCTGGCACTGGCCACTCAGAGCAGTCCAGTGTGCCAGCAGCACCTCTGTTTCCAAGATGGCAGAGGTCTGGAGCACACTGGAGGAGCTCTGGGCACCTCCCAGGGGAGGTGCAAGTCAGGGGAGTGGTCACTCCCCTTTCCTTTGTCCAGTTTTGCGCCAGAGCAGGGCTGAGGGATCCCGGAACCGGTGTAGACTGGCTTATGCAGAGATGGGCACCATCTGTGCCCATCAAAGCATTTCCAGAGGCTGGGGGAGGCTACTCTTCCATGATCCTAGACATGTTACATGGCCATGTTCGGAGTTACCATTGTGACGCTATACATATGTCGTGACATATGTATAGTGCACGCGTGTAATGGTGTCCCCGCACTCACAAAGTCCGGGGAATTTGCCCTGAACCATGTGGGAGCACCTTGGCTAGTGCCAGGGTGCCCACACACTAAGTAACTTAGCACCCAACCTTTACCAGGTAAAGGTTAGACATATAGATGACTTATAAGTTACTTAAGTGCAGTGGTAATGGCTGTGAAATAACGTGGACGTTATTTCACTCAGGCTGCAAAGGCAGGCCTGTGTAAGAATTGTCAGATCTCCCACTGGGTGGCACAAGAAATGCTGCAGCCCATAGGGATCTCCTGGAACCGGAATACCCTGGGTACCTCAGTACCACATACTAGGGAATTATAAGGGTGTTCCAGTATGCCAATGTAAATTGGTGAAATTGGTCACTAGCCTGTTAGTGACAATTTGGAAAGAAATGAGAGAGCATAACCACTGAGGTTCTGAATAGCAGAGCCTCAGTGAGACAGTTAGTCATAACACAGGTAACACATACAGGGCACACTTATGAGCACTGGGGCCCTGGCTGGCAGGGTCCCAGTGACACATACAACTAAAACAACATATATACAGTGAAATATGGGGGTAACATGCCAGGCAAGATGGTACTTTCCTACAATGTATCTCTCCACTGGTTCTTGAGGGGGGTTTGTCCCCAGAGTGCTTCATCCTGCCAAGGACTGAGGTAGTGAATGCCTTTCTCTACTGGTTCCGGAGGGGGGCTGTGTGCCCAGAGAGCTTCATCTTGCCAAGGACTGAGGTAGTGGATGTATCTCTCCACTGGTTCTGGAGGGGGCTTTGTGCCCGGAGTACTTCATCCTGCCAAGGACTGAGGTAGTGGATGCCTTTCTCCACTGGTTCTGGAGGGGGCTTTGTGCCCAGAGTGCTTCATCCTGCCAAGGACTGAGGTAGTGGATGTATCTCTCCACTGGTTCTCGAGGGGGCTTTGTGCCCAGAGTGCTTCATCCTACCAAGGACTGAGGTAGTGGATGCCTTTCTCCACTGGTTCTGGAGGGGGCTTTGTGCCCAGATTGCTTCATCCTGCCAAGGACTGAGGTAGTGGATGCCTTTCTCCACTGGTTCTGGAGGGGGCTTTGTGCCCAGGGTGCTTCATCCTGCCAAGGACTGAGGTAGTGGATGCCTTTCTCCACTGGTTCTGGAGGGGGCTTTGTGCCCTGAGTGCTTCATCCTGTCAATGACTGAGGTAGTGGATGCCTTTCACCACTGAAAGTGATGCTTCATGGAAGCTGCCCAGCCTCCTGGAACTCACCACCAGCCTTGGACGACTGACCACTGGGGATGGCAGCCATGTCTGCGGTGGTGCCACTGGCTCAGGATGTCGCGGGGCTGCTGGCGGTGCTTGCGCAGTGTCAGTCGCGGCGGTGCTTGCGGGGGGATCTGTGGCGGCGGGCTCTGTGGCAGCGGTGCTGGCGGGGGGGTTCTTTGGCGGCGGTGCTGGTTGCGGGCTCTGTGGCAGCGGTGCTGGTGGCGGGCTCTGTGGCGGCGGTGCTGGTTGCGGGCTCTGTGGCAGCGGTGCTGGCGGCGGGCTCTCTGACAGCGGTGCTTGCGGCGGGCTCTGTGACAGGAGTGCTGGCGGCGGCCTCTGTGACAGCGGTGCTGGCGGCGGGCTCTGTGGCGGCGGTGCTGGCGGCGGGCTCTGTGACAGTGGTGCTTGCGGTGGGCTCTGTGCCGGCGGTGCTGGCGGCGGGGTCTGTGGCGGTGCAGGTGGCGGTGCAGGTGGCGGTGCAGGTGGGGGTGCAGGTGGCGGTGCAGGTGACGGTCTTCTCCACCGTACAGGTTGGCGTCGACGTGGGCAGAAGGTGTGACACTGGTCCCTCAGTCGGTGCCACCATGCCCTCTCCTGACCTGCCCTTCAGTTTCTGGCCCTTCCCCACCTTTGATGGTGGCACAGCTGTCTTGCCACTATCCCCTTTCGTTTTCCCTGACCCCTTGGTGGCAGGTGTTTTCTGCTTCTCCCTCCATGATGTAGGCAACTTTTTTAGCTTGGTAGGTGGCGGAATGTCCTTGCCCTCGCTCCGTAGCACACTTGCAGCCCTGATGGTTCGCACACTCCAATAGCATGCAGTTGCTGGCACCACTGTGGCTGGGGATTTGGTGGCTGAGGTGCTGAGTTGGGACATGGAAAGCCTGGCCCTGGGGATGGACAGGGGGGTAGGTGTAGGGAAGAGGTCAATATTAGCCAGGAAAAGTTTTTTAGACACGCTGGGAAGGGTAGATGGAGGGGGCTTGGGAGTGGAGGAAGAGGTAGTGGTTGTAGGAGGTGTACATCTGCTGAATTTGGGTGAAGATGCATGGGCCGGAGGCTGTTGTGAGGTGGATATCTGTTGGGTGGGTGTTTGCCTGCGATTGTGTACTTTGGGAGGAGGGCTCACTGACACACTGGGAGAGAACACAGGGGATGTGTGAATGGAAGTGGGGGTGTTGAGTGCACGTGAGAGGTGTGTGGTGATGGGTGTGCTGGTGATGGAGGTAGTGGCTGAAGATGTAGTGCATGCAGGTGTGAGTGGAGACGAGACTGGGAGGGAGGAGGTAGACGTGGAGGAGGGGGACACAGTGGAGGCAGTGGATGTTGCTCTGTCTGCATGGGTATGATTCTTGTGTGAGTGCCTGTGGGATGTCTGGTGCTTATGTTTGCCTGAGCCACTTTTGTGTGTTGAGGTGTGTGCATGCTGGTCTGATGGTGTGCTTGGGATAGGCTGAGGTACAGGGGATTGGGTCTGGGTGGAGGAAGTTGGAGGGGGGGCTGGACACAGGGACAATGGCTGCCATCAGTGCTGAGGCCAGAGCCTGAAATGCTCTCTTTTGGGCTGCCTGGACAGAATGAATGCCCTCCAGGTATGCATTTGTTTGTTGCAAATGCCTCTCAACACCCTGGATGGCATTCACAATGGTAGATTGCCCAACAGTGAGGGATCTCAGGAGGTCAACAGCCTCCTCACTGAGGGCAGCAGGGCTGACTGGGGCAGGGCCTGAGGTGCCTAGGGGGAAGGAGATGCCCACCCTCCTGGGTGAGCGGGCACAGGACACACGCTGATGGGCTGCTGGGAGGGCGGTGCTGGTAGGGGGGGTGGCGGCTGTACCAGTTGATGTGGGGAGCAAAGAGGGGCCTGCCACCGCAAGGGAGCTCCCACCAGAGGAGGAGTCGCTGTCACTGCTCTCACCTCCTGTCCGCACCGTGGAGCTCCCCTCTCCCTCCGTCCCACTGGTGGCTTCGGACTCCTTTGTTTCGCCCACCAGGGCAAAGTGGGATGCAGCTCCCTCCTGCTCTGGTACCACTGCTTCTCCGCCTGATGGTGCTATTGCACACAAGAACAGGGAGACCACAAAAAGGGGGGGGGAAAGACAGAAGAAAGACATGTTCAGTGCATGCAACACCACTACCGTTGGCAGACACTACAGACACAGCAGCCCTCTGCACTACGCCATGCACTTATAGTTCCTAAATTATTCACATGCCCATGGGGTACAAGGCCTAAGCCCGATTGCTACACACATGGAAGTCACAGGAGCCTGACTAGGTGTAGATGGCACTAACCACTAGTGGGGTTAGGGTTCCACTGAACCTGCCTCACAAGTTATCTTGCCTACCAAGCTCGCCCTGGCCTAGGGTAACCCACTGCCCACCTCCCCCACCCACACACCTTGTAATGCGAGCAGAGTCAGATGAATGTGACTGTGCTCTCCCCCTTGTGGTTGCTGTGATGCCCTCAAGCGCCCATTCAACTCCAGATACGCCACCGCCAGGATACAGAACATCAGGGGGGTCATGGTGCGACGGGAACCCCTCCGACGTTGGTAGGCCATCCCCAGCTGGGCCTCTGCCTTCTTCTTGCTCCAGCGGCGAAGGTCCTCCCATCTTTTCCAGCAGTGGGTGGTCCATCTTTGGTGGACCCCCAGAGTCCGGACTGTGCTCTCCCCCTTGTGGTTGCTGTGATGCCCTCAAGCGCCCATCCAACTCCAGATACGCCACCGCCAGGATACAGAACATCAGGGGGGTCATGGTGCGACGGGAACCCCTCCGACGTTGGTAGGCCATCCCCAGCTGGGCCTCTGCCTTCTTCTTGCTCCAGCGGCGAAGGTCCTCCCATCTTTTCCGGCAGTGGGTGCTCCATCTTTGGTGGACCCCCAGAGTCCGGACATCCTTGGCGATGGCACGCCAAATATCCTTCTTCTGGTGGACGTTGACCTAGAGGAATAGTACAGGGGAAAAGGAAAATCTTTACCCGTCCGGACCGTCATATTCATTGGTCCACGTTCCCACCCTTGCCCTGACGCACATACACTCACCGTCCGCTCATGCAGGCCTCAGTCCCCCCATGTATCTTCCATCCACACCACTCGAAACAGGCTTTGCCCATGCAGCATTCTCACAGTGTACTTACCTGTTTGTCTGGAGGACAGTACAGTTGTGTGTACTGGGGGAGGACCCCATCCACTAGTTTCGCCAACTCCTCCGAAGTAAAGCAGGGGCTCTTTCCCCAGCCACATGAGCCATCGTCGCTTCCAGACTGAGGTCACAGCAGCACTTGCAGTGTAGGTCTTGGCAATGTTCTCTGTCTTGTCCCTGGATCTCAGGGACTGTTTCTGGGGTGGATCTCCATCTGCAGGGGTGGGGTGCTGGTGTTGTGGTCCTGTGCCAGTGCCTCCTGTCCACTAGCATCGGTGGAGGGCTGTTCATCATCCAGGCTAGTGTCAGGGGCCCCTTGTTGTGCCACAGTGTCCCTCCTGGTGTGGACAAGGTCCTGGAGCACCCCTGCAATGGTGACCAGGGTGGTGTTAATGGACTTCAATTCCTCCCTGATCCCCAGATAGTGTTCCTCTTGCAGCCGCTGGGTCTCCTGAAAGTTGGCCAGTACCATTGCCATCGTCTCCTGGGAATGATGGTACGCTCCCATGATGATGGAGAGGGCCTCGTGGAGAGTGGGTTCCCTGGGCATGTCCTCCCCCTGTCGCACAGCAGTCCTCCCAGTTCCCCTGTTTTCCTGTTCCTCTGTCCCCTGAACCGTGTGCCCACTGCCACTGCCCCCCGGTCCCTGATTTTCTTGGGGTGGTGGGTTTGCCTTGGTTCCCTGTAGTGGTGGACACACTGCTGCTTGATGTGTCCTGGGGACAGAGGGATGGGCCTGCTGGGTGGGTGCTGTGGTGGTGTTTCCTGAGGGGGGAGGCTCTGTGTTGGCTTGTGCCAGTGTGAGGAGAACAGACTGTCCCGAGGTCCCAGATGGGCCAGGCTGGTCATCTTGATCCAGTTGTGCAGAGCTGCTGTCATCACTGTGGGCCTCTTCTGTGGGGGGACAGGATATGTCTGGAACCTCCTGTCCAGTGACGTTGGGTAGGGGTCCTGCACGGGTGTAAAGGCATGATTATTGCATCTGTGTGTGCCATCATGTGCAATGGGTGAGTGACCCTGAACTCCAGTGCTTGCATTCCTGTCTAGGTCCTTGTGTGATATTTGGTTTGGAGTCTGTGTGGGTATCTGTAGTGGACATGCTTTGGTGATGGGTGCCCATGCTTTTGGTGTTGCATGCAGGGCTTGGTGTTGGGATGGGTGGGTTGTGATAGCGGGACATATGTGAGGTGTTGGAGTGATGGGGTGAGGGTGAGGATGGGGGTATGTGATGGCATGCAGGTAGGGTGGGGGATATGATAGTTAAGAGTTGACTTACCAGAGACCATTCCTCCTGGTACTGCAGTGAGGCCCTCAGGATGCAGTATTTCCAAGACTTGCTCCTCCCATGTTGAAGTTGTGGGGGAGGAGGTGGAGGTCCACCGCCAGTCCTCTGTACTGCAATCTGGTGTCTGGAGACCACGGAACACACCTTCCCCCGTAGGTCGTTCCACCTCTTCCTGATGTCATCCCTAGTTCTTGGATTCTGTCCCACTGTGTTGACCCTGTCGACAATTCTGCTCCATAGCTCCATCTTCCTAGCAATGGAGGTGTGCTGCACCTGTGATCCGAATAGCTGTGGCTCTACCCGGACGATTTCCTCCACCATGACCCTGAGCTCCTCCTCAGAGAACCTGAGGTGCCATGATGTGTTGCGGGTGATGTGTGAGATGCTGTGTGTTGTGATGTGTGAGGGGATGTGTTGTTGTGTGTTGTTTGAGGTGTGTGGATGTTGTGTGAGTGATGATGTTGTGTGTCTGTGGATGCTAGTGTTGGGGTGGTGGTGTCTCTCTCTCGCCTTCTTTTGTAATTTTGGTAGTAAGGGTTTGTGGGTGATGTGGGTGTGTGTTTTATATTGGATTGGGTGTGTGGGTGTGGTGTGTGTATGTGTATCAGTGTGTGTATTTTGAATTGTCCAATGTGGTTGTGTTTTGTAAATGTGTGTGTATTTTGAGCGTGGCGGTGTGTACCGCCAATGGAATACCGCGGTTGAAAGACCGCCGCGTGGATTCCTGGGTCGTGATAGTGTAGGCGTATTCCTGTTGGCGTGACGGTGGAGGTTTTGTTATCGCCAGTTTATCACTGACCTTTGTTGTGGCGGACTTGTGTGGGTGTCTGGATTATGGCGGATTTCGAGCTGTGGGTTGTAAAAGCTGTAGCGGAATTCCGCTGCCGCGACAGTGTGTTAGCAGTCTTCTGCAAGGCATTAAGCGGGATTTACCGCCAATGTTGAAATGAGGGCCTCAGTGTTACTAAAAAGGTACTTTATTTTAGTGACAATATTCCAAAAGTATCTCAGAGGATATACTCCCTTAGGAGGTAAGTAATATACACAAAATATACACACAGACCAAAATCAGGTAAGTAAACAGTTAGCAAAGTAGGGCAACCACTATAGAACACAATAGAATGCAATAGGAGACAATAGGCCTAGGGTCAACACAAACCATGTACTCCAAAAGTGGAATGCGAACCACAAATGGACCCCAGGCCTAGTATAGTGTGTAGAGGGTTGCTGGGAGTGTAAAAAAACACTAAGGGTGTCCAAGATACCCCACCCCAAGACCCTGAAAAGTAGGAGTAAAGTTACTGTACAACCCCAGAAAGACAGTAAAGTCGAGATAGGGGATTCAGCAAAGACAACAACTGCCAGCAAAGCACTGAAGACAGATTCCTGGACCTGAGGACCTGTAAAGGGAGAGGACCAAGTCCAAGAGTCACGCAAGTGTCCAGGTTGGCAGGAGCCCACTAAACCCCGGATGAAGGTGCAAAAGGGCTGCCTCTGGGTGGAAGAAGCCGAAGATTCTATAACAACGGAAGATGCCAGGAACTTCTCCTTTGGTCAGAAGATGTTGCACGGCGTGCTGGAGGATACAGAGTTGTTTCCATGCAGAAATACCACAAACAAGCCTTGCTAGCAACACGGAGAGCCCATGCAGAAGCAGGCAGCACCCGCAGAAGCACCTGTACTTGCATTCAGAAGATCTGAACACAAGGGTCAACTCAGCACAACAAAAGAGGGTCCCACGAAGTCGGAGTCCAACTCAGCAAGTTGGGCAATGCAGGACGGAGTGCTGGGGACCTGGACTAGGCTGTGCACAAAGGAAGTCTTGCAAAAGTGCGCAGATGCCTGGGGAGCTGCAGTTCACGCAGTACACAGGATTACTGTCTGGCCTGGGGAGGCAAGGACTTACCTCCACCAAATTTGGACAGGAGGGAGACTGGACTGTCAGGGATCCTTGGATCCAGCTCCTGTGTTCCAGGGACCATGCTCGTTAGGATGAGAGGGGACCCTTATGACTGGTGATGCAGAAGTTTGGTGCCTGCGTTGGCAGTTGGAAGATTCCGTCGACCCACGGGAGATTTCTTCTTGGCTTCCAGTGCAGGGTGAAGGCAGACAGCCCTCAGAGTATGCGCCACCAGGAAACAGTTAAGAAAGCCGGCAGGATGAGGCATTACAATGTTGCTGGTAGTCTTCTTGCTACTTTGTTGCGGTTTTGCAGGCGTCCTGGAGCAGTCAGTGGTCGATCCTTGGCAGAAGTCGAAGAGGGAATTGCAGAGGAACTCTGGTGAGCTCTTGCATTCGTTATGTGGTGAGATACCCACAGGAGAGACCCTAAATAGCCCTCAGAGGAGGATTGGCTACAGAGAAAGGTAAGCACCTATCAGGAGGGGTCTCTGACGTCACCTGCTGGCACTGGCCACTCAGAGGTGTCCATTGTGCCCTCACACCTCTGCATCCAAGATGGCAGAGTTCTGGGACACACTGGAGGAGCTCTGGGATCTCCCCTTCGGAGGTGCTGGCCAGGGGAGTGGTCACTCCCCTTTCCTTTGTCCAATTTCGCACCAGAGCAGGGCTGGGGGGATACCTGAACCGGTGTAGACTGGCTTATGCAAGGAGGGCACCATCAGTGCCCTTCAAAGCATTTCCAGAGGGCAGGAGAGGCTACTCCTCTCAGGCCCTTCCCACCTATTTCCAAAGGGAGAGGGTGTAACACCCTCTCTCAGAGGAAGTCCTTTGTTCTGCCTTCCTGGGACTGGGCTGCCCAGGCCCCAGGGGGGTAGAAACCTGTCTGAGGGTTGCTAGCAGTGGTAGCTGCAGAGAAAACACCGGAAAGTTAGTTTGGCAGTACCCGGGCTCTATGCTGGAGCCCAAGGGATGCATGGGATTGTCCCCCCAATACCAGAATTGTATTGGGGTGACAATTCCATAATCCTAGACATGTTACATGGCCACGTTCGGAGTTACCATGGTGACGCTACCTATAGGTATTGACCTATATGTAGTGCACGCTTGTAATGGTGGCCCGCACTCACAAAGTCCGGGGGAAAATGCCCTGAACAATGTGGGGGCACCTTGGCTAGTGCCAGGGTGCCCTCACACTAAGTAACTTTGCACCAAACCTTCATTAAGTGAGGGTTAGACATATAGGTGACTTATAAGTTACTTAAGTGCAGTGTAAAATGGCTGTGAAATAACGTGGATGTTATTTCACTCCGGCTGCAGTGGCAGTCCTGTGTAAGATTTGTCTGAGCTCCCTATGGGTGGCAAAAGAAATGCTGCAGCCCATAGGGATCTCCTGGAACCCCAATACTCTGGGTACCTAGGTAACATATACTAGGGAATTATAAGGGTGTTCCAGTGTGCCAATCAGAATTGGTGAAATTAGTCACTAGCCTGCAGTGATAATTTTAAAAGCAGAGAGAGCATAAACACTGAGGTTCTGATTAGCAGAGCCTCAGTGATACAGTTAGGCACCACACAGTGAACACATACAGGGCACACATTATGAGCACTGGGGTCCTGGCTAGCAGGATCCCAGTGACACAGGCAAAAACAAACATACATACAGTAAAAATGGGGGTAACATGCCAGGCAAGATGGTACCTTCCTACAATAGCACACTGACAGGATTTACGAGGCGGCACCAACGCCACCAAAAGACTGGCGGAGACACATCACATAAAAGGAGACACTCACCTCCAGGGACACAGAGGAGTCAGCGGCTGCCATGGAACCTGAACTGCAAGTCTTCCAATGCTGTAACACACCATGGACATCCTGGAGCACCAATGCTGATGAAGACAATGACGGTGAGTACAGCCTCTTAGCACACAAGGAAGGGAGGGAGGGAGGGGAGAGTAACACACATACGCACAACACACACCATACAAACACACTACACATCCACAACTGTGTGGGGGGCGGCACTTTAGCATTCTGTTTTGGGGGCGGGTGAGTCGGCTTGGGGCAGGGGGGCAGAGTTGCACTCATGTGCCCCTTAGTGGCAGCTGTAGTCTTTGGGGGTGGTACAGGGTCAGACTGGGTGCTGGAGGTACTGGCCTGTTGGGGTGGGATCTTTCTCTTATAGGCAGGACGGTGGGGGGTGGAAAAGGTCAAGGCGGGAAAGGAAAAGATTCTTAGGGCCAATGGGGCGGGGTGTGAGAGGAGGGATGGGAGTGGAGGTAGAGGGAGTGGTTGTAGGAGGAGGAGGCGTGCTGGTGCATGGACAGTGTGCATGTGTGAGGTGGATGGCTGTTGGGGGTCTTAGCGTGAGCGTTTGTATGTCTTTGGGGCAGACAGGGTGGGCGAGCTCACACAGAACATGTGGATCGATGTGGTGGTGTCTGCAAGTGAGGTGGGTGTGCTGCATGAGATAGTGATGGTGGTGGTGATGACTACACTAGTGGTGTGTGGGGTGCATGTCTGCAGGTCTGCAGTTGTGGTGACTGTGGGCAAGGCTGTGCAGGTGGCAGCTTCAGGGGCTGTTGATGCAATGAATGCAGGTGTGAGTGCGGATGTGACTGTGAGGGAGGAGGAGCAGGGGGAGACAGTGGAGGCAGTGGATGATGGTGTATGTGCATCTGTGTGTTAGCTGTGTGAGTGCCTGTGGACTGAAGTGTGTTTCCTGTGTTTGTCCTTGCGAGTCTTGTCTGTTGTTTTGTGTGCATGCTTGTCAGAATGTGTGTGTGGGATGGGCTTGGGGTGAGGAGACGGGGACAGGGAAGTGGAAGTTGGAGGGGGAATGGAAGTTACAGGGACACTTGCTGCTGTCAGGGAGGAGGCCAGAGCCTGAAACGATCTCTATAGGTCTGCCAAGTCCCACTGATTGCCCTTCAGGAAGGCATTGAATTGCTGCATCTGGGATGCCATCCCCTGGATGGCATTCACTATGGTTGACTACCCTACAGAGGTGGATCTCATGAGGTCAATAGATTCCTCTCTGAGGGCAGTAGGGCTGACTGGGGCAGGGCCTGAGGTGCCTGGGGTGAAGGAGACGCACACCCTCCTGGGTGAATGGCCTGGTGGGGGCTACTGGGAGGGCAGTGCTGGTACAGGGGTTGGCGGTTGAACCTGTAGCTGGGGTAGTCCCAGAGGGGTCCGTCACCGCCAGGGAGCTTCCATCAGAGGAGGTATCAGTCTAATTTGAATAAGCTCCTGTCCCCCCGTGGTGCTCCCCTTGCCCTCCATTTGTCCCCTCGGTCCCTTTGGTGTCTGTGGACTCTGCCTCCTGGGTCCTGGTGGCTGCAACTCCCTCAATCGCCGGTGCTCCTGCTCCTTCGCCAGATGTTGCTAATGCACACATGGACAGGATGACAAAAGGAGAGGTGGGGAAAGGGAGCACAGGGTCAGTGACAGCAACAACAGCACAGATGGCATACACATCACCAGCACACACTGACTAGAACCCTGCACCAAAATCCCATGCCAGACAACATAGATGGGTGTCACACATACTGTATTCACCCCCTTGTGGCTGCTGTGATGCTCCCAAGAGCCCATCCAGCTCTGGGCAGGCCACCACCAGTATACAGGCCATCAGGGGAGTCAGGTTCTGATGGGCACCTCACCCTCGCTGGGAGGCTGTCCCCAGTTGGGCCTCCGCGGTCTTCCAGGCCCAGCGTCTCAGGTCCTCCCACCGTTTCCTGCAGTGGGTGTTCCACCGGCTATGAACCCCCAGGGTCCGCACGTCCTTGGTGATGGCACGCCACAACCCCTTCTTATGATGGGCGCTGACCTGCAGAGGAAACACAGACAGGACACCATTAACCATACAATCCAGCCTGTCAAAGACATGAATTGCATGCTGCCTTTGCCCCTCTACAAGCACACACATGGCCCATACCACTGCACAGACACTGCCACCAGCCATACCCACCACAAATGACACACTGCTAGCACACACACATCTCCATACAGCCTTGTTGCATGCAACATACCCATGGTGTACTCACCTGTTGGTCTGGATGCCCTAACAACTGCCTATACCGGGGTAGGACCCATCCACGAGCCTCTCCATCTCCTCCCACATGAAGGCTGGAGCCCTTTCCCCTGTTGCACAAGCCATGGAGGTTCCAGACACAGGTGACAGCACCACACGCAGTGGAGGTGTTGTCCAGTAGAAAGTCAGGAATCAAGTAAAGTGGAAGAAAGAAAATGGCGGTGACTGCCGATGTTGATCATCATTGGTTCCTATACTCCATAGAGGCCCATGTTAGCGAATGAGGAATTGCATGGCAATGCAGACTGCCTCTCCCCATGACAGCAGACGCCGGTGTAGTGTGGCCACTTCCACCTGTCCCTGCATACAGGACAGGCAGTTGCCATTTTTTACAGCTAGTACACATGTACTGATTTAAAAGTGCGTCATTGTTGTTGACTGTGCAAACCTAGACAATTCCAGTGTCCAACATACAAATATGCTCTGTGTACATTGATGTAGTGTGTCCATAGTTCCTGTTGTCACCCCCTTCTTACTTTTGGGTCCCTTAGGTACCAACCACTGCAGAGGAATAGGAGAAGGAGGCAAGCAGCCATGTACAGTCCCTTGTGGACTTGTCTACACTGAAGGACAGGCACATCACACTCACCTTTCGTCTGGACAGGGCCACAATCACAGAGCTGTGTGCACAATTGGAGCCTGATCTGATACCTGCTATCTGTTGCACCACAGTAATCCCCCCTCTTGTGCAAATACTATCAGTGTTCCATTTCCTGGCAACAGGCTCGTTCCAGGTGACAGTGGGCTTGGCTGCAGGAATGTCAAAGCCAATGTTCTCTATTGGGCTTGCAAGGGTAATGGATGCCTTGCTCAAACACATGTGCAGCTACATTGCATTCTCTCAGGTAGATGAATTGCCCACTGTGAAGGCTGAATTCTATGCAATGGTACATATACCACATGTTATTAGGGCCATTGACAGGACCCATATTGCCTTAGTCCCTCCCCAGGCCAATGAACAAGTGTACAGGAATAGGAAGAGTTTCCACTCGCTCAATGTCCAGATGGTGTACCTTGCTGACCAGTACATCTCCCACATCACTGCCAAGTATAATGGGTCAGTGCATGATGCCTTTGTCTTGAGGAATAGCAGCATCCCACAGCTGATGGCACAACTACAGAGGCACAGAGTGTGGCTAATAGGTGAGCCTGAGTCCCCACCCAATATATTTAAGTGTATGCCTTTAGGTGTCATACCCCATGCCAATGTGCAAGGCTAATGTGTGTCCCTCACTTCTTCTAGGCAACTCCGGCTACCCAAACCTGTCCTGGCTGTTGCCCTCTGTAAGGAATCCTAGAACAGGGGCTGAGAATGGGTACAATTATGCTCATGGGCGTACCGGGAGGGCTGTTGAAAGGACCTTCGGTGTCCTGAAGGCCAGTTTCAGGTGCCTCCATTTTACAGGTGGATCCCTATGCTACTCCTCTGAGAAGGTCTGCAAGATTGTTGCTGTGTGCTGCATATTGCCCAATTTGCCCTCAGACGCCATGTGCCCTTTCTGCAGGAGGAGGGAGTGACAATGCACATGTGGCAGCAGTAGACACTGAGGACAGTGAGGAGGAGGAAGAGGAGGAGGGTGTGGACAACAGGACACAAATGATACTGTAATACTTCCGCTGACACTCAAGTAAGACTGTTGAACTATATATTTCACATTTATGTTTTCTGCTTTGTGGCTGTAGCATAATACCAGTCACTAACTTTGCATCCCATCTATGCCTTCCCTTATTGCAGATGTTGGTGTGATTTCAACAGTGTAATGCTGTGATGTGTACAGACTGCTGAGGCACATATGTAGTATGGATCAACATATCACTGGACATTTTATCAGGATCATGCAGTTCAATACAGTACTATACATTGTACATTTCCTTCACAAAGCATAATTACTCAAGTTGTGTCCAAGAATGTTTATTTGAAAATTTGGTAAACTACACTAAGTGCAATGGAGCGGGGTGATGGTTGGGAGTAGTCCAGTGTAGTGGGCCAGTCTGTTTGTAGCACAGGTCAGTGTCCAAGGGGCCATAGGAAGGGGAGAAATGGCAGCTCAAAGTCGACAAGGTGACACAATGAAACACAAAGGGGACATTCATGAGGGGCTCATTTCCTGGTGGTAGACTTGATCTTGGCAACTGTCTCTGGTGTCTGTCTGGGTTACAGCGAAAGTTTCTGGGGTAGTTCACCTGCTGGTGGCCTGTGGGTCCTGTGGCAGGGCCTTCTGTCTACTAGCTGCAGCAGATATGGAGGGCTGCTGGGTGGAGTGGCTAGTGGAAGTGGCCCACTGGTGTTCTCTGTCCTCCCGCATGATTTTGGCCATGTCACCCAGCACCCCTACCATGGAAGCCATGTTTGCATTTATGCCCTGCAACTGCTACATAACCTCCCAGTGTTGGACCCCCTGCAGCCGCTGGTTCTCCTGCATGATGGTGATCACCTGACCCATCCTGTCCTGGGAATGTTGGTTTGCCCCAGGACATTTGTAAGTGCCTCCTGGTCAGTTGGTTCCTGGGGCCTGTCCTTCCCATGGCACACATTTGTCCTCTGAGTGTCCCTGACCTTCTTGTGCCTGTGTCCCCTGAGAGGTGTGCCCACTCCCATGACACCAGGACCATCATTGTCATGCCTGTGTTGTATGGTCTCGGTCTCTGTACAGGTGGGCACACTACCAATTGATGTGTCCTGGGGACAGAGGTGTGGGGGTGTTGGCTGGCTGCTGTGGTGTTAGATTCAGAGTGGGGGGCCCTGTGGTGGACTGGGTATGGGATAGGGTAGCCGACTGACCAGTGGTCCCAGATGGGCCAGGGAGTTCATCCAGATACAGAGCTCCTGAGTTGCTGTCATCACTGGGGACATCTGGTGGGGGACTGGCTAGCTGTGGCACTTCCTCGCCACTGACATTGGCTAGGGATGTAAGTGATGTGTTATGGTACATGTCAGTGACATATTTAGCATTACTAGTTTTCCCTATGTGATTGCTGTTGTCCTCTCAACTTTGGTTGTGTATGGTGATGGATTGTGGGACTGTTAGTTCACCATGCTGTGCATTCATTGGTGGTGGGTGTGCATGCAGAGCTGGGAGGGATGTGCATGCAATGGGTATGGCATGCAGGGCTTGGCATTTATGTTTGTTAAATGGGGGGTGCACTGTGTGGGATGGAGGGGGGTGGTGGGAGTCAAGGTGAGGGGTCGAGATGGCATGCAGGCATGGGGGGGTGATAGGTAGTAAATGTTGACTCACCAGTGTCCAGTCATCCGGCTACACCACTGAGTTCCTCAGGATACAGTATTGCCAAGACTTGCTCCTCCCATGCTGTCAGCTGTGAAGGAGGAGGTGGGGGTCCACCGCCAGTCCTCTGGATGGCGAGCTGGTGCCTTGCTGCAATGGAACACACCTTCCCCCCTAGGTCGTTCCACCTCTTCCTTATGTCATCCCTTGTGCGTGGATGTTGTCCCACGGCATTCACCCTGTCCATGATCCTCTGCCATAGCTTCATCTTCCTTGCAATGGATATCTGCCAGACCTGTTCTCCAAACAGCTGTGGCTCTACCCTGACTATTTCCTCAACCATGACCTGCAACTCCTCATCGACGAACCGGGGGTACCTTTGTGGAGACATGGGTGTTGTGTGGTGTGTGTATGTTGTGCAGAGTGTTATGTGTGAAGTGGTAGGGTGTGTGGTGTGTGGTACGTGATGGATAAATAGGTAGTTGTGATATGTGTGTGCAGTTCTATTTTGGATTGGCGTAGAAAAGTGTAACTCTCTTCTCATGTTTACAAAGGATTGTGGGTGATGTGGGGGGTGTTTTATAGTGCTGTTGGTGGGTGTGTGGGGTATGTGTATTTGTGTCAGGTGTGTTTTTTTTTTGTTCTGGTCAATGTTTTCTTGTTTAGAATGTGGTTTGGCCATATCCGCCTTGGCGATGTGCATTGCCAATGGTTTAACCACATTGAATGTCCGCTGTGGTGATTGGTGGGTCATTATTTGGAGGGCGTTGTATTGGTGGCGTAACAGTATGGGTGGTAGAACCGACAATTTATCACGTTCAGTGGGTCTGGCGGATTTGTGGTTGTGGCTGTTTTCTGTCGGTTTTGTATGTATGTGCCAGTATCTGGCAGACGGATGCCCGCCTCCGCAGTGGTATGCTAGCGGCAGTCAGAGCAGCAGTATTCAGTATTTACCACCAATGTCATAATGAGGGCCATAGTGAGAATTCTAAATTTATACTAGTGTCCTGTATGGGGAAACACTGCTTCAAGCTGATTTGGGTTTTTTTGTGCAATTGAAAACAAATTTTTCTCCCATTTGGTGGGCATTTTGCCCATAATGGCATTAATAGGAATTGAACTAATAATAGGCACAGCTAACTGTGGCTGCCCAGCTTGAAGTGCAGTTGCTGGGACAGTAGTTATTATACACATAACAAACTGCATTAGATGTATATATATATATATTCTAACTATGTGGTTTAGAAGAGCAAGTGTGTCATCCTCATTTAATTGTTGTGCATTTGGATATAGTGAATAGCCTGCCAATGTTGGCATGGTTGCCCCCTCGTTACTGAGAACACTGAGCACATGGAGTACTGTATGTGGGACCGCACTTGGAAACCAATTTTGATGTTCCTGATATGTTAACGCTGCTTCTAAGTATTCATAAGGTCTATAAGCAGCTGGAACTTGAGCTGCAGTGCGTGTGTGAAATGTCTGTGTATTGGCATTTAGTGCAGGAAAATTAACCCAGGAAAAAAAACTTTACATTTATAAAATTTGGGAGCCTCATCCACAAAGGTAACATCTTCACCACCATTGGTGGGCCCAAGGGCAGGTAAATGTACAGTTACTGACCAGCTACAATTAACAGGAATATTCACTGGTTGCACCATATTTTAATAAATGGAATTCAAGGAAAGGAAACACTATAATGGAGTAATCCTTTTAAAAGTTCAAGCTTGAACAACATACAGGCATAAATAGATGCTTCCTATTAAGCTGAAGAGGATGAATCCTTTTCACCATGGACAGCTCCATGTAGAAGTGAAAAAAAAGACGTGGGCACATGCAAGAAAACTTCTCAGAAGACCCATTAAAAAAGTACCTGACCTAGAACATTGGTAGCGAAATGTTATACAATTCCTACAAGTTTAATATGACTGTGTATATGTCAACAAGAATGTCACAATATAGAGACAGTCTACAAATATCATTAGTAAATGTTGATTTGTTTTGGCTAGTTCACAGTACCACATCCAAACCCCTAACCTTACCAGGGCAATAAATGTTGTTGGTAACCTAAAACATGACCGCTCTGGTTCCAAAGAAATTTGTGGAAACAGATCAAGCCCTTTCGTTTATTACTCTTGCATGTCCAGAGTATACACAAGATATGAAATGCATTTTAAAAACGTTTTTTGCAACGAAAGCATGAGCTGTGATTATTTGACATGTGAGACACATTACTGTAGTCAGCATCATTAGAATTGTGACAGAAATACAAACAATTCAACCATGTTAATTGTTAGTAAGGTTACCTCACTACTATCTGTTGCAAATACTATACTAAAGAGAGCATAGTGGAAATACCCTCTGCCAGATCCATTCGGATAGTCTATACCCATACCTTGGTCTTAGGTGTCAGGAAGCCGGTATAAGTGTACAAACTGTCTTCCTTCACAGGATAAAGGTCAGAGTCAGCAGGGCTGCATCTAAGTCATAGTTCCCAGGGGTTCTGTCAAGTATGAAGTACCCCTCTTACTGAGTATAGCCTGGATATTGTTTATATAATAAAATATTATCCTTTTCACACTGACACAGGTGCAAAACACCTTCTTTGGTTCATCTAGCATAAACAGGTTGTCTCCTAATGAGCATAGAAAGAGGAAACAAGGGCATTGCATTCTGTTTTTACAACCCTGACTAAATATGCAGATGACAGGGCGACAATGACTACTAAGAAAAAATGCTGATGCAGCACATTCTTGTGTTTGTGGAAAATATGTAAAAAGTTACCATTAGAAAAAGATGGAATGGAGACAGAGTGGGTTCTACAACAGTCGGTCACTCCGGTTGTGAGGACTGCAATCTGCAGTCTGATAGGGAGTCTGGGGGTTCCCATCATCGAAGAGGCAGGAGTCTACTGGAGGGCCTCTGTAGCTCTCAGGGCAGCCCAGTGTCCCTCAGATGCGTGATCTGATGTGGGGGCCATTGTTATTTTACATTTCACAAAGCTCCAACAGACCCCCTTTCCAGGAGAAGACAAATGAGTCGGATGAGCTGGTAGGCCCGGTCGACCATGGTGGAGCTCTAGCGAGGTTCACACCTCCGCAGGACTTTCAAAGAAATTAGTACAGTTGTCTGCTCAGTCAGAGAAGTGAGGGAAATCGGAGGAATACTGAAGGCCAAAGTCCAGTTATTCTTTCGTGACCTCCTGGTAGGATGCTCTGGACTTGGACTGCCATGTTAAAGTCAGGAAGAGCTTCACTCTGGAGGAAACAACCGAGATGGGTTCCAATGGTCTAACTTGTTGAAGAATGTTATGGCGGTTCCAGTAGTTTAGTATCCTGGCCACCATCAGGTGAGGGGCCATGCCTGATGGGGTCGCAAGGCCGGTACTCTGTGTGCACGTTCCACCTCAGACATCATCAATAGGCCTTTTGGGTCCATTAAGCCCCAGAGCCAGGATTCAATGTAGGTGGTAGCTGTCATTGCCTCCACTCCTTCAGGGAATCCACCACTCAGATATTATTGCAGCAGGTTATTGCCTCTGCATCCTCGGCTTGGTTTGGGTTAAGCATTCCAATGACATAATTTCCTCTCTGGCAGTTAGAAATGGGGTCTTTGGTTGGCAGTCAGGTTACCCCCTGTCCAAGCAAGGACCCTCACGATAGTCAGAGTTAAGGAGAAACACACCTGGTTAACCCCCGCTCACTTCCTTGGTAGCTTGCCACGAGCAGAAAGGCTTAACTCAGAGGCAATGTGTAAAGTATTTGTACCAACACACACAGTAGAACAGTGAAAACACTGCAAAATGGACACCACACTAGGTTATTAAAATAGCCAATATTTATCTAAATTAAACAAGACCAAAATGACAAAAAATCCAACATACACAAGTAAAAACATGACTTTAGCAATTAAAAAAACAAAAATAGTGCCTAGAGACACAAATCCTGCTATCTGATGTTAAAGCGGCGTCGTGACTGAGTCGTTTCCCACAATGTGATGCCACTGGTGCTGTTTACGAAGTCACATGGATCCCGAGGTACAGTACCTTAGGAAAATGTGTGGAAAATAGGCTGGTGCACAGAGTTGGGAAGCAAGGCTTCGCTGTATCAAATGTGTCGTTGGTTCCGGTGCTGCTGGGCGAAGGAGCGAAGGCATCGCAAAGAGGCGATGGGTTTTTCCTCTGGAACGGTTGCAGAGTCGAGGTTGGCGAAGTCACGATGCTGAGGGGCGAACTCATGGGGTTACGATGAAGTCACTGGGTCACAGGCACTGCAACGGAGTTGGGTGTAACGAGCGTCAGGTGTACAACACTCCAACTCACGAGTTTGTGCGGATGTCAGCGGTTGCAGCAGCTTTGTGCCTACATCAATAGTGGGGTTGTCGCACCTCAGTGAGCTCCTCGGATCCAGGTGTGGGTGGTGTTGCAGACTTCGTGCATCAGTATCCTTAGCAAAGTCGCCCAGAGTCGTCAGGTGTCGTTTCACAGGATTTTCACCAGAAATTCACTTCCAGGAATTGGAATGGTACCCTCTGGCAAGCTAAAGACCACAGCATGCAGACTCAGAGACTGGTTGGTGAAGCCTTTGCTGTCCCTGAGGTTTCAAAAACAGGAGAAAAGCTCAGCAACTCAGCATAGTGCAACAAAGCACAGTCACAGGCAGGGGCAGCACTTCTCCTTCAGCTCTTCTCCTGGCAGAGGTTCCTCTAGAATCCTTGAAGTAATCTAAAGTCGGGGTTTTGGGTCCAATACTTATATCCCCTTCTGCATATGAAGTTGCCTAACTTCAAAGAAAAATCTCTGTTGTTTACAGGATCCTGCCTTGCCCAGGCCTGGCTCCAGACACACACCAGAGGGTTGGAGATTGCTTTGTGTGAGGGCAGGTACAGCCCTTTCAGGTGTAAGTGATCACTCCTCTCTCCAGCCCAACCCAGATGGCCCACCATAATATGCAGGTTATACCCCAGCACCCTTTGTGAGATGCACAAACAGCCCAACTGTCAGTCTGACCCAGACAAGGAATCCACAAACGGGCAGAGTCACAGAATGGTTTAAACAAGAAAATGTCCACTTTATAAAAAAGTGGCATTTTTAAACTAACAATCTAAATACCACCTTCACTAAAAGATGTATTTTGAAATTGTGAGTTCAGAGACCCCAAACTCCAAATTTCTATCTACACTCAAGGGGTAACTGAACTTTAAGGAAATATAAAGGCAGCCCCCTTGTTAACCTATGAGAGAGATAGGCCTTGCAACAGTGAACACCGAATTTGTCAGTATTTCACTGTTAGGACATGTAAAAACACACAAGTACATGCCCTACCTTTAACCCCTTGGGTCCCAAGATGTAACTAGCTCATCCTGCATTCGGCCCATGGGGGGAGCGCTATTGCTTCCACCATGGACCTCCCACCCCCCTCGCCTGGGCAGGGGAAGATCTTCTCCAGCAACCCCTAAACCCCTGACTCCCCACTCAGTGCCGTCTGATGACGTCAGCATGCGATCGCGCGCTGACCTCATCAGAGGTCGCCTCTATCACGCTAGAAGCATGGCTTCCAGCGCGACCGAGCAGATTAGTTTCTCCTCGGAAAGGGGGCAGGGGAGGTCAAAGAGGCATAAAAAGGAAAAGAAAGGTTTTTCCTTTCTTTTTCATGTCTCTCTGAGCATTCCTCACAGCATAGCAATCGTGCTGCAGGAATGCCCACTAGACACCAAGGAGTTTTTTTCTTTTTTTTTTTTTTAAATGACAGGAGGAGAGTGGTCCCTTAGGCAAGGGTCGCCCCCTGGGGGGGCATTTATATTAGGTCATTTCTGCTCCCTTTGGGGACAAATCGGCCTACTTTTATTAGGTCAATCTGCCCCGAAGGGGGAATCAAAAACCACTAGACTCCAGGAATTAAAAAAAAAAAATTACAAAAGGGAAGCAACCCCTTAGGCAAGGGTCGCTTCTCAGGTGGAGCATATTATATTAGGCCATTTCTGCCCCCCTTGGGTCCACCTATTTCTATTAGGCCCATCTGCCCCCAAGGACAGCAGAAACCACTAAGGCACCAGGAATTGTTGTGTGTTGTTTTGTTTGGGGGGGCAGCCCGTTGGGCAAGGCTCGCTCCCTATGGGGGCACATTAATGTTGGCTACTTTTGACCCCCTTGGGGCAGATCAGCCTATTTCTATTAGGCCCTTAGCCCACTAAACACCAGGTAATACATTTTTCAAAAAAAGAGGGTGGGATTATAGCCATACCCCCACCCCAAATAAATGGGGACAAAGTTGTTCTGCCCAACAGTGGGCAGGTGGGGCAATTACCCGTGATCCACTTCCCAGGGTGGCAAAAAGCATACTAGATGCCAGGGAATTGAATAAAATAGAGGGGTGGTGTAGGAGGCTGGCCTGGCTTGTAGTGGGTATCAGAGGTACTTACACCTTGTGCCAGGTCAAGTTATCCCTTATTAGTGTAGAAGAGGTGTTTCTAGCAGCTTAGACTGATAGAAGGTAGCTATGGCAAAGCAGCTTAGGCTGAACTAGGAGACATGTAAAGCTCCTACTATACCACTGGTGTCGTATGCAAAATATTATAAGAAAACACAAACAACAGAATGACAATATGCCAAAAGTATCTCAGTGAGTACCCTCAGTATGAGGATAAGAAACATACACAAGATATATGTACACAAACCAAAATTATGCAGGTTATAGCAAGAAAAGTAATGCAAGCAGTGTAAAGTTACAATAGATTGCAATAGGAGCACATAGGTATAGGGGAAACGCAAACCATATACTCCAAAAGTGGAACGCGAACCACGAATGGACCCCAAACCTGTGTGAGCTAGTAGAGGGTCGCTGGGACTGTAAGAAAACAGTGAGGCTTAGAAAAATAGCCCATCCCAAGACCCTGAAAGGTAAGTGTAAAGTGCAC
The DNA here is from genome assembly GCF_031143425.1 of Pleurodeles waltl. NCBI lineage: Eukaryota > Metazoa > Chordata > Amphibia > Caudata > Salamandridae > Pleurodeles > Pleurodeles waltl. The sequence continues at coordinate 359,374,041 of NC_090450.1, read as the reverse complement.
CTGCAACCCCCAGAGAGCATAGAAGTCATGATAGGGGGATTCTGCAAGGAAAACCTACACCAGCAATGCAAAAATAGTGGATTTCCAGACCTGAGTACCTGTAAGACAAGTCCAAGAGTCGCAACAGTGTCGACAGTGGGCAGGAGCCCAGGAAATGCCAGCTGAGGGTGCAAGGAAGCTGCCACTGGATGGAAGAACTTGGTGTATTGCAACAACGAAGAGGACTAGAAACTTCCCCTTTGGAGGATGGATGTCCCACGTCATGAAGAAGCTTGCAGAGGTGTTCCCACGCAGAAAGACTGCAAACAAGCCTTGCTAGCTGCAAGAGTTGCGGTTAGGGTTTTTGGATGCTGCTGTGGCCCAGGAGGGACCAGGATGTCGCCACGTGGATGAAGAGATAGAGGGGGCACCCAGCAAAGTAGAGAGCCCTCACAGAAGCAGGCAGCACCCACAGAAGTACCGGAACAGGCACTTAGAAAAAAAGTGAACCGGAGTCCACCTGAAGTCACAAAAGGGAGTCCCACGATGCCAGAGGACAACTCAGAAGGTTGTGCACTACAGGTTAGAGTGTCGGGGACCCAGCCTTGGCTGTGCACAAAGGAAATTCTGGAAAAGTACACAGGAGCCGGAGCAGCTGCAAATCACGCGGTACCCAGCAATGCAGGCTAGCGTGGGTAGGCAAGGACTTACCTCCACCAAACTTGGACTGAAGAGTCACTGGACTGTGGGAGTCACTTGGACAGAGTTGCTGAGTTCCAGAGACCACGCTCGTTGTGCTGAGAGGGGAACCAGAGGACCAGTGATGCAGTCTTTTGCTGCCTGCGGTTGCAGGGGGAAGATTCCGTCGACCCACGGGAGATTTCTTCAGAGCTCCTGGTGCAAGAAGGAGGCAGGCTACTCCCAGAGCATGCACCACCTGGAAACAGTTGAGAAAGCCGGCAGGATGAAGCGATACAAGGTTGCTAATAGTCGTCTGGCTACTTTGTTGCGGTTTTGCAGGCGTCCTGAGCAGTCAGCGGTCAATCCTTTGGCAGAAGTTAAAGAGGGAGATGCAGAGAAACTCTGGTGAGCTCTTGCATTCATTATCTAAAGAATTCCCCAAAGCAGAGACCCTAAATAGCCAGAAAAGGAGGTTTGGCTACCTAGGAAGGAGGATTGGCTACCAAGAGAGGTAAGAGCCTATCAGAAGGAGCCTCTGACGTCACTTGCTGGCACTGGCCACTCAGAGCAGTCCAGTATGCCACAGACACCTCTGTTTCCAAGATGGCAGAGGTCTGGGACACACTGGAGGAGCTCTGGGCACCTCCCCTGGGAGGTGCAGGTCAGGGGAGTGGTCACTCCCCTCTCCTTTGTCTAGTTTCGTGCCAGAGCAGGGCTGGGGGTTCCCTAAACCGGTGTAGACTGGCTTATGCAGAGATGGGCACCATCTGTGCCCATCAAAGCATTTACAGAGGCTGGGGGAGGCTATTCCTCCCCAGCCTTCACACCTATTTCCAAAGGGAGAGGATGTTACACCCTCTCTCAGAGGAAATCCTTTGTTCTGCCTTCCTGGGCCAGGGCTGCCTGGACCCCAGGAGGGCAGAAACCTGTCTGAGGGGTTGGCAGCAGCAGCAGCTACAGTGGAGACCCCGGAAAGGCAGTTTGGCAGTACCCGGGTTCTGTGCTTGAGCCCCGGGGGATCATGGAATTGTCCCCCCAATGCCAGAATGGCATTGGAGTGACAATTCCATGATCTTCGACATGTTACATGGCCATGTTCGGAGTTACCATTGTGACGCTGTACATAGGTAGTGACCTATGCACAGTGTATGCGTGTAATGGTGTCCCCACACTCACAAAGTCCGGGGAATTTGCCCTGAACGATGTGGGGGCACCTTGGCTAGTGCCAGGGTGCCCTCACACTAAGTAACTTTGCACCCAACCTTCACCAGGTGAAGGTTAGACATAAAGGCGACTTATAAGTTACTTAAGTGCAGTGGTAAATGGCTGTGAAATAACGGGGACGTTATTTCACTCAGGCTGCACTGGCAGGCCTGTGTAAGAATTGTCAGAGCTCCCTAAGGGTGGCAAAAGAAATGCTGCAGCCCATAGGGATCTCCTGGAACCCCAATACCCTGGGTACCTCAGTACCATATACTAGGGAATTATATGGGTGTACCAGTATGCCAATGTAAATTGGTGAAATTGGTCACCAGCCTGTTAGTGACAAATTTGGAAAGCAGAGAGAGCATAACCACAGAGGTTCTGGTTAGCAGAGCCTCAGTGAGACAGTTAGGCATCACACAGGGAACACATACAGGGCACATACTTATGAGCACTGGGGCCCTATCCGGCAGGGTCCCAGTGACACATAGACTAAAACAACATATATACAGTGAAATATGGGGGTAACATGCCAGGTAAGATGGTACTTTCCTACAGGTGGGAGCTGCCAACCAGTGTGGACATGCTTATGCCCCCCACCCAAACTGAAGGGGGTAACAGTCTTTCAGCCCCCCCTTCAAACTAAAGGATCTTATCCCAACAGCAAGCAAGAGGACATTTGATTATTTTGGGTTTTGATTTTAAGTTTGGGCCAAGAGAGCATGGCTAACTCTCAATATTGTCCCACTTGAAATGGTGAGCAGATGCACTTTTTGGACTTTGGGACGCTGCCACCTAGAAAAATATACCAGACCTACACACATCTGAAAACTCAACATCTGAGTGAGTCAAGGGTGGTGTGCTTTGCATGCACCCCACACCATTTACTTACCCACAATGCCGTGAAAACCTCCAACTTTGCTTGAAATAATGCATTATACCTACGTTTTTGTGATGGAACCTTCCAGAATCTGCAGGAATCCACAAAATTCCTCCCACCCAGCATAGTTGCATCTATATCAATAAAAATGCTGCCCCACGTGTCTGCCTAAAAATGTTTTTTTTTCAAACTGCCCTTTTAGACCCGCTTTGGTTCCCCTCTCAATTTCAAATGTTTTTGGCCCTTCCCTGTCACAGGCACTTGGTCCACCTACACAAATGAGGTATCATTTTTATCGCCAGACTGAGGAGAATGTGGGTGGTAGGAAATTTGTGCTGGTGCGGTGATCCCACACTGAAATGTGAGAAAATTTGATTTTTTTCACATATTTGAGGTTTGCTGAGGATTCTGGGTAGAAAAACACTGGGGGATCCATGCAAGTCACACCTCCCTGGACTCCCTGAGGTGTCTAGTTTTCAGAAATATCTGGGTTTGATAGGTTTCCCTTGATCGCTGCTGATCCCAGGACCAGGTGCCCCCCCTTGCAAAATCAGGGAGTTTTGTAATAGATAATTTTGATGTGTCCATGTTGTGTTTTAGGGCATTTCCTGTCACGGGCACCAGGCCTACTCACACAAGTGAGGTGCCATTTCTATCGAGAGACTTGGGGGAATGCTGGGTGGATGGAAATTTGTGTCTCTCCTCAGATTCCAGAACTTTCTATCACCGAAATGAGAGGAAAAAGTGTTTTTTTTCCAAGTTTTTAGGTTAGCAAAGGATTCTAGGTAACAGAACCTGGTGAGAGCGCCAGAAGTTTCCCCATCCTGGGTTTCCCTAGGTGTCTAGTTTTAAAAAATGCACAGGTTTGGTAGGTTTTCCCAGGTGCCGGATGAGCTAGAGACCAAAATCCACAGCTATGCACTTTCCAAAAAACACGTCAGTTTTCAATGTAAATATTTGATGTGCCCATGTTGCGTTTTGGGGCGTTTCCGGTTGCGGGCACTAGGCCTACCAACACAAGTGAAGAAGTATCATTTTTATCGGGAGACTTGGGGGAATGCTGGGTGGAAGGAAATTTGTGGCTCCTCTCAGATTCCAGAAACTTTTATCACCGAAATGTGAGGAACAAGTGGGTTTTTGTTTGCCAAATTTTGAGGTTTGCAAAGGATTCTGGGTAGCAGAACCTGGTTAGAGCCCCACAAGTCATCCCATTCTGAATTTCCCTAGGTGTCTAGTTTTCAAAAATGTATAGGTTTGCTAGGTTTCCCTAGGGTCCAGCTGAGCTAGATGCCAAAATCCACTTAGCAATGAACAGGTCAGTTTTCTTTGGGAAAATGTGATGTGTCCACGTTGTGTTTTGGGGCATTTCCTGTCATGGGCACTAAGCATGCCCACACAAGCGAGGTACGGTTTTTATCAGGAGACTTGAGGAAACACAGAATAAAAGAACAAGTGTTATTGCCCCTTGTCTTTCTCTACTTTTTTGCCTTCCAAATGTAAGACAGTGTGTAAAAAAGTAGTCTATTTGAGAAATCCCCTGTAATTCCCATGCTAGTATGGGAACCCCGGAATTCAGAGACGTGCAAATAACCACTGCTTCTCAACACTTTATCTTGTGCCCATTTTGGAAAAACAAAGATTTCCTTGATACCTATTTTTCACTCTTTACATTTCACCAAACGAATTGCTGTATACCTGGTATACAATGAAAATCAGGCCCACCCTCTCCCTTTGTATCAACTCAGTCTCGTCACTGCAACCACAGGTGGTTAGGGTCTGTGGCACCACTGAAGAGGCTCATTCACCCTCTACAGAGGCATCAGCTAGTGCAGATTCCCAAACGTTGCACAGGGAGTCCACCTCAGGCCAATGGCATTGCTGGGCTCTTAGGGTTCATGAGGAATTGGAGAAGGAATGCCTCAAAAGCAGAGTTCGGGAAGGTGGAGGCTCTTGGCAATGTGTTTGCATCAGGGCATATGACAGGACAACTCACCGCCACCTGGCCCAGGTGCCATGCTTGTCATTATTCAGGTCATAACCAGGGCCATCACTTCAAAGGCCGCACTCCGGCACAGCTGTTATTAAGGCTGTGGTCTGAACATGCAGCCCTGCGAAGAGCTGGAGCAGTGAAGCTGGTTTGTATTTCCCGGCAGTCATCCAGTGCTGCAGGGGCCTAGCAGCAGATGGTTGGAACAGACCGCCGCCTTCTGTCCCAGGAACCGCCTACTCCATCAGGCCTGGGCAGGAAGCATCTCTCTGCCCAGACCGTACATGCTGCAGCCAGTGGCTTTGCTCTACAGGAATCAGGTTAGCAGAGTGATATTTCCCCTTGTCGCTGGTTTCCTCGAAGGCAGTGTTAACTGGGGGGAGCTACACAGGAGCCTGTTCCTATGGAGCAGAAATTGATATTCCCCTGATCGGCTTCGGAGACCCCTCAACTTGTGGCCGTCATCTTGCATGTCTTGCCAGCACCCTCACCCCCTCCGAATATAGTATTGGTCTTCTTAACCCTGGCACTCCTTTCCATGGTATTTGTTGTTGCTCCCACTGTTCTTGGATTCCCTAGCCCTCAAAGTCCTTCTAGTGTTCCTGCAACATCACATCCTATAAGTTCTCCTGGTTCTCTGGTTTTTCCAGTTCTGCATTGATCTTGTCCCTCAGACCATGGCCCCCTCTGTCTTGGTCTTCCTAATAGTATCCTCCTGGGTTTTGGATTTATTTTTTTCCCTGGTCCTAACTAGTTTCCATGGTACATGTCACCCAGTCCATGCAGTCCTTTCAATCTTGGTTTAGGGTTCACCCGAGTCTGACCTTCATGGAACATCTAATCCTTGTCCCATTGAGCCTTGGCATCCTAGTACTTCTGTTTCTCCTGGTCTTTCTGGTCTATGGTCTCATTGTCATGCTAGCCCTCATTCTTTCCACTTCTGGTCTTCATGGTGCTGGCCCATTTACTTCTGGTCTCCTAGTCCTCTGTGATCTGAATCTGAGGTCCTTGTCTTCCTGTTCCTGGTCTTACTGTCCATAGTCCTCCTTCTCCTGCTCCTCCCCAGTCACTCTGGTCCTCATTGATTACTGCAGGGAAGGAGATCTGGAGCAAGATGATGTTTCTGTTGGCATTGTCTACACCAAGGAACAGGGGTAGTATTCACAGTATGACGCCATACTTTCTTACTTTACAAGATGAATAACACCATATTTTACCTGTAAAGGAAAGACAACTAACTCCACACTTGAACAACTTCCCTGTTATTTTTCCACCATAGTGGATATGATGTGTCTGGTCTAGTTCAAGGTTTCTTTATCAAGAAGAATACATTTCTTTTAATACAGTGGTCTTGGGTTTAATTAATGGCATTTCAATTAGGTTTCTTATCGCAATCCCAGAAAGGGTGTTGATCCAGACTGCAACCCAAAGTACTTAAACAACAGTTATCAATAGTTTTCCTTTTGGGAATTCTCAGTGATAAAGGAGGGAATGTATTTCCAGGACTGTGCAGCTCGGGCTTGATCTCCGCAACAGTTCTGAACCCGTGAATCAGAAAGCACACATTGAAGGACACAGTGACCTCAAGTATGTGAGTGTTCAAAATGGCACCTGAGATTTCAACTGGTCTTGCGAGATCTCCGCACTTCCGGCAATCGTGTGAGATCTGTCTAGAATCTGCATTTTCTTGCAACACAAAGGAATTGTCACGCCCAACAATTCAAGACCTATGGCTCTATGACATTATCTTGCTGCACATAATGTGATTACTTGTTGCACACCATTTGTTTGCTTGAAACCCATTATTACCAAGGGACCACTAGCAGTGTCTTCACCTCATTGTTGCTTGAAACCCATTATTACCATGTGAACATTGAGTGTCTCCAGCTCGTGAATATTTTGAGTGTGCCAAATGTGCATTTTACGAGAGTCATTAAAGGAAACTTACTGGAGTGACACATCTTTGTGTAGGAGATTTGATGCAAGGCACATCCTTTTTGACACTTGTCCTCATCTCAGACAAGGATCACCTTGACATTTGCATTGCCTATTCTCCATCCCCTTTAGAAGAGTACATAGTTGAAGAATAATATTTCACTTCTGCCCTATCTGACAGCCCCTTCCCCAATAACAGAACCTTCTAGATTACTTGCCCTTGAGTGGGGGGCAGCAGCAATTTCTCTAATGTTAGACGCAGCCGATACTCAATGCTTCAGGCCCCTTCGGTCAAACTTACAGCACACGTTTGTCACAGAGACAGTTAACACATCAGACCTGCCCATTAGACAGATTTTAACTCATGCTAGTAGAGAATAAGCTCCTACATGGTATTTGTGAAAGTATGGTGGTGGTCCCCAGGAGCTGGACGAGTCTGAAAAGGATAGTGGGTTGTTCCTGAATGGTTGTTTCTTCCACTTATATGACTGTTACTAATAAAGAAAGTCTAAATATTTTATACATCCAGATTACTGTCTAATACTTGACAGCAGAGAGGCATCTTTATAACAACATGCGTTCTTTATGGTAGCCTGTTCTGACAGTTTTTGACTGGTGCATGGGGTCATTCTTCCTCATACTGATTAGTCAGTGAAGGCAATGCATGTCACACCCATGAAGCTTGTCATATTTGAACTTGTAATTTATATGGCCACTGACCCTGTTCATTTGGCCTAATTCAAATCCCAATAGCTGTAAATCCGTGAACCAATTGTCGAGTAGCTGATTTCCAGATAAGTCAGCTTTGAATTGTAAGAGTGTATCTACTGCACAATACATACTCTATCCTTAAAACAGGAAGAAACGTACTCACAAGCGACTCAGCTTATTGGATGCCTATAAGGTTCGGCTGATCTACACTCCTGCAACATGCCACTTCTGATATATCTAACCTAGATGACAATTCACTCTCAGCCATTACCACAAGTTTTTTTTGGGTCCATCATCCAGTTAACAGCGTCAACACATTTTCCAGCATACCATCCTTAATGAGTCTGATTCCCTTCCTCATATGGTGATTAATCAAAATGTACACTTCATCAAGACTTTCTCTGCTGATCAACACAATCTCCTTCCCCTCATCTGATTTCATCCTCCTATGCTGAAAACATTGACCATCTGTGCTCCCTCCACCCAGAGTTCAATGAAAAAGGACAAGTGAGCAGGAGAGGCTGTATTAACGCCTAGCCTTAGACCTGCCTCCTTCCTTCATATCTGTTGTGATTTAACCCATTAGATAGCACTGTTGTGGAGCCAGTGCAGGAGATGACTAGTGCATGGACCATTGTATAACTGCTAGGCAAAGGTTTGGGGAAATATATATTATGAAGGTGGCTAGGAGCCCATCTAAGTTGATGCACCTGAAGATCAAAGTACTCAACCGTGGGAAGAGAAGTAACTATGGGTCTTATTTAGAGTTTTGCAGTTGGGATACTCTGGCAAAAAGGGATGGATATCCTGTCACCTGTATTACGAGTACCAGAGGTTATTATGCACTTGTATTACAGTGGGTGGACACCCACAAAATTTGTGATGAGTTATCCTGTCTGCAAAACATTAAATAAAGTTCTATGTGATGTCTGCATATTCAAAAGAGGTCATTGAGATGTATATAGATATGGTATTTAAGAAGAACGTACAAAAACAGTAAGTAGAAATCAAATGTGTTTTATATAAATTAGCAAGTATAATGTGTGTGAAAGGACTGAAGAGGCATACATTTCAGAGAGATGAAAGGTTAGATGAAAGGGCTGTGATCCCTACTAAGAACATCAAAATGAGGGCTTCTGACCAGTAAGTCTAATAATGTCTGGCCAATGCTGAAAATCAGATAGGTAATCTGTTGTACTGTGAATTCAAGTAACTGTCAGTGATGATACTTTTTCCTCTATCTCTCTTACAGATTTTAGACGTCGGAAATCTGGTGGTCATGCCAGGGGTGATTGACCCACACGTCCATGTAAATGAGCCAGGACGCACAGACTGGGAAGGCTATTGGAGTGTAACCAAGGCTGCTGCTGCAGGAGGGATCACCACTCTAGTGGACATGCCACTGTAAGAATGGCCATGTTTTAAGAATGGCAAAAAGGCTCAATTGTCCTACATGAAAAACATATCCCTCGCCACAATGTTTCATTATACTAACAGGGAAATAGGTTGCTTGTTTGGTGGTTGAAAAGGTTCTTTCCAAACTGAAGTACTCCCCATAGTGCTTTTGGATTAATCGAGTTTCATAAGTGAGCTTGGTCAACTTGCCAATACATTCAATAAATGTGAAGCACATAAGGCTCCACAAAAAAATAATAGTATTTTAGTTTTCAAACCATGAAGGTTTATCAAAGGTTAATGGTTTACAGAAAGCAAAATCAAGTTAGCAACACTCAATAATCAAAATGTGTATGTTTCAGTTAAAATGCAATTCAATGTAAAATGAAATCTTAAATCCAAAGGACGAACCATCATGGGTAGCTCAAAGGAAGTGACAGAGGAAAGTCAGCTTTCACTTGGAAGAGCACTCTAAAATGCCCTGCTGTGCTTCATTCTAATTCTAAGTTCAAATCTGAAGCTGACCACTCAATTAAAATCTGAGCTATATTAAAAACATTACATTTGTTACAGATCTCCATACAGTTGTCATAAGACTGCGCAATCAGGATTAAGCAAGATGATGTGATTATGCGCTTGTTAAATTATAAGGTCTCCTCAGAATACATTCTTCTCTCAGAATCTTTCAAATTTACATTATCTGTTTTAGGATGAGATACACAGACCATGGTGTATTCTGCAGGTTTCCTCTGAATCTGCTATTCATGAACACATTCAATGATTATCATAAATAAAAGAAACAAAATTCACATGAGAAAGAAGACAAAAGAACATTACGTTTGTTAATTAGCATTGTGGCTCATCTAGAAACAAAATGCTCACATGTCACAAAGCAAGATGACAAACAACAGTAGCCATTTTAAAATGTATACCTACATTACCTGTAATCAGTCTAAAAGTAAATTAACATGTTTTCACTCTACAAACAATTTAGCTTAACTAAGCCTCTTTCGTTGTTACTATCCTTCAGGATAATCAGCTCCTTGCAACATAATTCATAATTCCGCCTCCTACACCAGGTTTATTTTTGGTGATCACTTTTATCGAGCTTCTTACAGTTTCTTGGGAACTGCTGCATTGACACACTATAATTGTTATATGTAGGCTATCAACTGGGTTTTCTTGGCGAAAATTTTGAAGTTGCCTGCTTTGATTCTTAAATGGGCCCAATGCTTGTGGGAGACAATGGTACAGTGGCCTGCTTGTTTTCTCTGACGCGGAGAGGGGAAGAGCAGTGCAGTGGCTGCTAACATGTTTTCCCCTCACCCTTCGCAGAGTTAAAGAAGGCTTCCTTTCCCTCAGGTCGATGGATCTTTTTGCTCAGTGAAGAGTGTGGTAACCATCAATAATCAATTCAAACCCAAACATCAGTTTAAACACCATGACCCCTGTGGCCACGGAAGAAAACTCCAATCAATGAAAAGTTTCAAAGCTTTATTTTCTAACCACAAAGCCAAATTCACATAAATTGTGCACAGAATCAAGTTATAGAGATACATGAACACAATAGGCTGATCCAATCAAGGAACACGTTTAATCTACTCAACATCAACACCATTAGGCATTCAAGAAGAATAATACATATTAATAAAGCAATCACTTGTGAAACAGATACACATTTTTAATTCAATATTTAAAGACACTAGTCAACTCAAATTCAGATTACAGGGTTTGGGACAGGATCTCCCTACTCCTATTCAAATGAGGGAAAGCATGTGTGGGAGCAGGCTAACACATGTGGACAAAAGTCGAAAAGAAAAGACAGAAATGATATGGAAAAACATCTTTTTCAGGCTAAGTTAGACTAACTAAAGCAAAAAGTGGCAGGTGTCAGCATGCTAGCTCTACTCAAGAAAGCAGGTCAGGGGAAAATAACATTTGAATTAGTATATAACTCTCCTGGGTTCAGCATTCAGTTCGGTTTTGTCAGCAAAGCATGTAGATCATCAGCAAAATCCGTTAGAAGCACCATCAGGGGAAAGTGCAGAACATAGGCTGCACATGGAAATCAGGAAACATCCAAGGGGATAAGATAAATGCTGCATTTTATTGAATACATTTTTCCATGGGGAGTAATTAACCTGATCTTATGGAAAGTTGCCATTAATTTACTCATTCTCAAAAGATATTGTGAGAGTCCCTTTGAGCTATGGTCAAATCTCTGATAAAATTAACCAACAGATCCTGAGCATCCCATGATTTCTACTTCCTTATTTTCTTTAATGTCCTCTGGCATGTCCCTGAATTATGACGAAACAGATTTTGGGTTTCCTGGTGATTCTTCTACTCACATGGAAAAATATATCCAGAACAGCAACTACAGCCAGTGGTCTCCTAGTTGTCACCTAATCTTCAGTCACCACCTGTTGAGGAACACCTGAGCACCAGTGTGTAGTGATTGTAATAATTCTACATCGAGATATATGTATGGTCAGTGAGTCAACCGTTGTTTTCTTTTCTTTCTAATAAAAATTAATTGATTTGCAGCAGTATTTCTGTTTATATTCGTTATGTTCTTCCATCCTAACCTAGTCTTGACAAGGGCATAACACAAGGTTAGGTTAGGTAGGACTGGGATAAGGAAGGAGATGAGGTAGTGAAGTGTGAATTAATAACTATTAATCTTCTTTACTCTGATTTTTCATTCCTCATCCCTGCAATTGTGTTCCAACTGTCCTCCCCGTCCCCCCCGCCTGGCCTTTCATTGGCTATATGTTTGTGGGCTTATTGTGAACAGGAAATGTATGTGCAGAAGTATGTTTTATTTTGTAAGGTGTGGGTTATCCTGAAGGAAACTAACAAAAAAGAGACTATGGTAGGAAGTGCTGGAAGCTCAAGGTAGCAACCTCAACTCATTTTAGTTAGGAAGAGGAAGGGACATTCACAATAATGAACATTACTGGCAAGCAACAATTCATTATGTGTGTAGGAGGCTGGCCTGGTTTGTAGTGGGTACCTAAGGTACTTACACCTTATACCAGGTCCAGTTATCCCTTGTTACTGAAATCTAGGCAGTGTTCTAGCAGCTTAGGCTGTCTAGAGGTAGCTGTAGCAGACCAGCCAAGGCTGAACTAGGAGACATGCAAAGCTCCTGCAATACCACTATAGCAATACAGTACTTATACACAATAAAAGATAATACTAATTGGTACCAAAAATAAAGGTACTTTATTTCAGTGACACAAGGCCAAAAATATCTTGGAGGTAATACTCCTTCTGGAGGTAAGTATTGCACACACTATATACACTAGTAACGAAAATCAGGTAAGTACACAGTCAGAAAATAGTGTGAAAAGAGAAAAACACAATAGATTGCAATAGGCCTAGGGGCAACACAAACCATATACTAAAATAGTGGAATGCAAATAATGAATTCCCCCTTAGGTAAGTGTAGTGTGAAGAGGGGTGCTGGGAGTGTAAGAAAACACCAAAGGTAAGTAAAATACCCCACCCCAGAGCCCAGGAAAACAGGAGTAAAGTACAGCAAGTTTCCTCAGAACACACTATAAGTCGTGATAAAGGATTTTGCAAGGACCAAGCAAGACTGCTAGAAACCAGCGATGGATTCCTGGACCTGAAGTCCTGTGAAGAGAGGAGACCAAGCCCAGAAGTCAAAGAAGAGTCCAGGAAGAACAGGAGCCCCTGACAACCTGGAAGAAGGTGCACAAGTGGATTGTCTGGTTGGAAGAAAAGTCCCACACCACCGGAGAATAACTCAGGGAGCTGAGCGTCACAGGATAGAGTGCCAGGGACCTGGGCTATGCTGTGCACACAGGAATTTTGGAAGAAATGCACAGAAGCCCAAGGAGCTACAGAGGACGCAGTACACAGGGGTACTGTTGCAGCAGGGGGAGGCAAGCTCTTACCTCCACCAACTTTAGACAGCTTGACCTTCGGACAGACTGGGTCACTTCAATCCAACACCTGCATTCCAAGGGATCACACTCGTCACCAGGACAGGAGTCCCAGAGTACCAGTTGTCGCAGAAGGGTGTCTGCTGAAGCAGGGAAGTGACACTGTCACTCCACTGGAGATTCCTTTGGTTCTTCTGGTGCAGGGTGAAGACAGGCAGTCCTCAGTGCGTGCACACCTTGGAAACTATTGCAATTGCTGGCTTGAGCTGAAGTTGCAGGTTACAGTAGCCTTCGTGGATACTTTGTTGCAGTTACAGCGGTTGCTTGAGCAGTCTGCAATTGATCCAACGGTCAGAAGCTGAAGCAGTGGATGCAGAGGAGTCCTGGAGGAGTCTTGCAAACTGATTCTGAGGAAACATCCAGAGGAGAGACCCTAAATAGCCCTGAGAGGGGGATTGGCTACCTACCCAGGTATGCACGTATCAGGAGGGGTCTCTGACGTTGCCTGCTGGCACTGGCCTCCAGAGGTTCCCCACACCTTGGAATCCAAGATGGCTAACACCAGAGACACTCTGGAGGAGCTCTGGGCACCACCTCTGGGGTGGTGATGGACAGGGGAGTGGTCACTCCCCTTTCCTTTGTACAGTTTCGTGCCAGAGCAGGGACTCGGGGTCCCTGAACTGTTGTAGACTGGCTTATACAAGAAGGATAACATCTCTGCCCTTCAAAGCATTTCCAGAGGCTCTGGGAGGCTACCCCTCCCAATCCTGTAACAACTATTTCTAAAGGGAGAGGGTGTAACACCCTCTTCCCAAAGGAAATGTATTGTTCTGCCTTCCTGGGATTGAGCTGCTCAGTCCTCCGGAGGGCAGAAACCTCTCTGTGAGGTAGCTGCAGCTGGGGCTGCAGTGGAAACCTCAGAGAGCTGGCTTGGCAGTACAGGGGTCCATGGTGGAGCCCCCAGGGTGCATGGGATTGCCCCCCCAATATCAGATTTAGATTGGGGGTCAATTCCATGATCTTAGACACCTTACATGGCAATATTCGGGGATATCATTGTGAAGCTACATATATGTATTGACATATATGTAGTGCACAATTATAATGGTGTCGCCGCAACGGAGAATTGGCCCTGGACAATGTGGGGCCACCTTTGCTAGTGCAAGGGTGCTCTCACACACAGTAACTTTGCACCTAGCCTTCAGTAAATGAGGGTTAGACATGTAGGTGACTTATAAGTTCCTTTAGTGCATTGAAAATGGCTGTGAAATAGAGTGTAAACTATTTCACTCAGGCTGCAGTGGCAGACCTGAAGAAAGGTTTGTATGATCTCCTTATGGGTGGTAAAAGAAATACTGCAGCCCACAGTGATCTCCTGGAACCCCAATGCCCTGGGTACCTAGGTCCCATATACTAGGGACTTATAAGGGGGGTCCAGTATGCCAATCAGAATTGGAATGTGGAGTCACTAAACTATAGTTACAAATTTGGTAAGTAGAGAGTGCATAAGCACCGGAGTTCTGGTTAGCAGACCTTCAGTGACACCGTCAAGCATACTGACAACACACATAGGCCACAAACTATGAGCACTGGGGTTCTGGCCAGCAGGATCCCAGTGAGACAGGCAAAACACACTGACAAACAGGCAGACAAACAGGCAGAAATTGGGTGTAACATGCCAAGAAAGATGGTACATTCCTACAATGTGCCTCCAAATATCCAACATTGGCCCAGATGTACCAAAAAAGCACTGTGTGATTTCCTAATAGCGCATTTTTGCGATTCACTATTAAGAAATCACAAACTGTGATGTGTTACAGTGTGTTTAACACTGTTAGCGATTTGCAGTGGGGCGCAAATGGACATTCCTCATCAATATTCATGGGGCGGGTCGCAATTTGTGAACCATTGTGAATGGCTACAATCACAGGGATAGTGGCCTGCTGAGGTCAGCAGACCACCATGTCTGTGATTGCTTTTTAAATAAAGCATTTTTTAATGCAGCCTGTTTTCCTTAAAAGAAAATGGGATACATCATGAAAAGAAAGCTGAAAAGGTTACTTTTCATTTTTAAGAGTAGGCGGTGGAACCTGGGACCACTGCCTGCTCTTAAAAAATGTTTGCACCCCCATTTGCAAAGAGGAAGGGGTCCCTTGCGACTGCGATTGGGTTACCACCAACTTGAAGATGGTGGTAACTGCTAAGGTTTTGCAACTGCATTCCTGGTCGCAAAACATTCCTACATCCCCCTGATGCTCGCTATTAGGAAGGGATGTCCTTGACACGCCCCTTTCTAAAACCAACGCAAACCTACTGTGCGATTTGGTAATAGATTACCAAACCACAAATAGCATTTGAACGTTCCAAAATGCTTTTTTCTGTTTGCATCAGGCCGTTTGCGCACAGAAAAATGCTTCGAGTATCTGGCCCATTGTGCAGAGAAAATAAAAAACAGATATATCAGTATTAAAAATTGTAGATATTATGCCACCTTGAATTTATTTTATGAAAGCGTAGTTTTGAAAACACATGCCTTAATTTGGCATGTTAAAGGGATCAGAAGCACAATTCTACTCAAGTGCAGATAACTATCTTCATCTCTCGTCTGCACTCTTTAAAATTAACGGGTGGTAATAGCTAACTTGCAATATTTAATGCCTTTCACATAACCAAAGTCAAGGCAGTTGTCTCCAGGAAATTAGCCTGTGTTCAATCAGATAAGGATAGGTGTTCAAAGAATGACAATCACTTTCAAAGAATGAGACTGCAGGTGTTTTAACCACGTATTTGCAAATTCACATTGAAAATGGATTACAATTTACAAAGTTGATGAGATCCTCTACAACAAAGGATTACCTCTCAGGGCAAGAGGTAATCCGTGTTAAGGGGTTTGTAGGAAAGTACCATCTTGCCTGGCATGTTACCCCCATTTTTCACTGTATATATGTTGTTTTAGTTGTATGTGTCACTGGGACCGTGGTAACCCAGGGCCCCAGTGCTCATAAGTGTGCCTGAATGTGTTACCTGTGTAGTGACTAACTGTCTCACTGAGGCTCTGCTAATCAGAACCTCAGTGGTTATGCTCTCTCATTTCTTTCCAAATTGTCACTAACAGGCTAGTGACCATTTTTACCAATTTACATTGGCTTACTGGAACACCCTTATAATTCCCTAGTATATGGTACTGAGGTACCCAGGGTATTGGGGTTCCAGGAGATCCCTATGGGCTGCAGCATTTCTTTTGCCACCCATAGGGAGCTCTGACAATTCTTACACAGGCCTGCCACTGCAGCCTGAGTGAAATAACGTCCACGTTATTTCACAGCCATTTTACACTGCACTTAAGTAACTTATAAGTCACCTATATGTCTAACCTTTACCTGGTAAAGGTTAGGTGCAAAGTTACTTAGTGTGAGGGCACCCCGGCACTAGCCAAGGTGCCCCCACATTGTTCAGAGCCAATTCCCTGAACTTTGTGAGTGCGGGGACACCATTACACGCGTGCACTACATATAGGTCACTACCTATATGTAGCTTCACAATGGTAACTCCGAATATGGCCATGTAACATGTCTATGATCATGGAATTGCCCCCTCTATGCCATCCTGGCATAGTTGGCACAATCCCATGATCCCAGTGGTCTGTAGCACAGACCCTGGTACTGCCAAACTGCCCTTCCTGGGGTTTCACTGCAGCTGCTGCTGCTGCCAACCCCTCAGACAGGCATCTGCCCTCCTGGGGTCCAGCCAGGCCTGGCCCAGGATGGCAGAACAAAGAACTTCCTCTGAGAGAGGGTGTGACACCCTCTCCCTTTGGAAAATGGTGTGAAGGCAGGGGAGGAGTAGCCTCCCCCAGCCTCTGGAAATGCTTTGTTGGGCACAGAGGTGCCCAATTCTGCATAAGCCAGTCTACACCGGTTCAGGGACCCCTTAGCCCCTGCTCTGGCGCGAAACTGGACAAAGGAAAGGGGAGTGACCACTCCCCTGACCTGCACCTCCCCTGGGAGGTGTCCAGAGCTCCTCCAGTGTGCTCCAGACCTCTGCCATCTTGGAAACAGAGGTGCTGCTGGCGCACTGGACTGCTCTGAGTGGCCAGTGCCACCAGGTGATGTCAGAGACTCCTGCTGATAGGCTCCTTCAGGTGTTAGTAGCCTATCCTCTCTCCTAGGTAGCCAAACCCTCTTTTCTGGCTATTTAGGGTCTCTGTCTCTGGGGAAACTTCAGATAACGAATGCAAGAGCTCATCCGAGTTCCTCTGCATCTCTCTCTTCACCTTCTGATAAGGAATCGACTGCTGACCGCGCTGGAAGCCTGCAAACCTGCAACATAGTAGCAAAGACGACTACTGCAACTCTGTAACGCTGATCCTGCCGCCTTCTCGACTGTTTTCCTGCTTGTGCATGCTGTGGGGGTAGTCTGCCTCCTCTCTGCACCAGAAGCTCCGAAGAAATCTCCCGTGGGTCGACGGAATCTTCCCCCTGCAACCGCAGGCACCAAAAAGCTGCATTACCGGTCCCTTGGGTCTCCTCTCAGCACGACGAGCGAGGTCCCTTGAATCCAGCGACTCTGTCCAAGTGACCCCCACAGTCCAGTGACTCTTCAGTCCAAGTTTGGTGGAGGTAAGTCCTTGCCTCACCTCGCTGAGCTGCATTGCTAGGAACCGCGACTTTTGCAGCTACTCCGGCTCCTGTGCACTTCCGGCGGAAATCCTTTGTGCACAGCCAAGCCTGGGTCTACGGCACTCTAACCTGCATTGCACGACTTTCTAAGTTGGTCTCCGGCGACGTGGGACTCCTTTGTGCAACTTCAGCGAGCATCGTTTCACGCATCCTTGTAGTGCCTGTTTCTGGCACTTTTCCGGGTGCTACCGGCTTCAGAGAGGGCTCCTTGTCTTGCTCGACATCCCCCCTCTCTGCTGGTCCAATTTGAGACCTCCTGGTCCCTCCTGGGCCTCAGCAGCGTCCAAAAACGCTAACTGCACGATTTGCAGCTAGCAAGGCTTGTTGGCGTTCTTTCGGCGGGAAAACACTTCTGCACAACTCTCCACGGCGAGAGGGATCCGTCCACCAAAGGGGAAGTCTCTAGCCCTTTTTGTTTCTGCAGAAACCTCAGCTTCTTCTGTCCAGTAGAAGCTTCTTTGCACCCGCAGCTGGCATTTCCTGGGCATTTGCCCATCTCCGACTTGCTTGTGACTTTTGGACTTGGTCCCCTTGTTCCACAGGTACCCTAGATTGGAAATCCACAGTTGTTGCATTGCTGGTTTGTGTCTTTCCTGCATTATTCCTCTAACACGACTTCTTTGTCCTTAGGGGAACTTTAGTGCACTTTGCACTCACTTTTCAGGGTCTTGGGGAGGGTTATTTTTCTAACTCTCACTATTTTCTAATAGTCCCAGCGACCCTCTACAAGGTCACATAGGTTTGGGGTCCATTCGTGGTTCGCATTCCACTTTTGGAGTATATGGTTTGTGTTGCCCCTATCCCTATGTTTCCCCATTGCATCCTATTGTAACTATACATTGTTTGCACTGTTTTCTAAGACTATACTGCATATTTTTGCTATTGTGTATATATATCTTGTGTATATTTCCTATCCTCTCACTGAGGGTACACTCTAAGATACTTTGGCATATTGTCATAAAAATAAAGTACCTTTATTTTTAGTATAACTGTGTATTGTGTTTTCCTATGATATTGTGCATATGACACTAAGTGGTACTGTAGTAGCTTCACACGTCTCCTAGTTCAGCCTAAGCTGCTCTGCTAAGCTACCATTATCTATCAGCCTAAGCTGCTAGACACCCTATACACTAATAAGGGATAACTGGGCCTGGTGCAAGGTGCAAGTACCCCTTGGTACTCACTACAAGCCAGTCCAGCCTCCTACATTGGTTGTGCAGTGGTGGGATAAGTGCTTTGAGACTACTTACCACTCTTGTCATTGTACTTTTCATAAGAGAAAAATATACAAAACAAGGTCAGTGTATATACACATAGCCAAAATGTTTTGCATTTCCTCTTTTCACTCTTTTCTAAGTGCTGAAAAGTACTTCTAACTTTCTAAAAAGTTCTAAAAAGTTTTAAAAGTTTTTTTTCTCTGTCTTTCTAAAAGCTCTGACAAACTTTTTATCTTTTACTATCACTTTAACTCTCTCTAAAAATGTCTGGCACAGGCCAAAATGTTGATCTGTCCAAACTTGCATATGACAACCTTAGCTGGAAAAGAGCAAGGAGTCTCTGTATAGAGAGAGGTTTGAGTGTAGGGAAGAATCCTTCCTTGGAACTGTTACTTAACATGCTTAGAGAACAGGATAAGGACATAGGTGCCTCATCTGTTGAAAAAGTACATAATAGTTCCCAATCTGATTCAGGGACTCCCCCAGGAAAAGATTCAGGAAAGAAACTTCCTAGCCTGCCCATTACTAGACAGTCTAGCATAGTTGGTAATGATGATGAGCCACACCATACAAATAGTGTTGTCTCACATCATAGCAAAAGCATTTATTCTCACCATACTGGTAGTAATGTTTCTGTTAGCCAAGCTGTTAAGGTGGCTTCTGTAAGGGACAGGTCTCCTTCTGTTCATTCCCATCATACCTCTGTTTCTAGGAATGTCCCTCCCACCAACCCTGATGACAGAATGTTAGAGAGGGAACTCAATAAGTTGAGGGTGGAACAAACCAGACTGAAGCTTAAAAAGCAACAGCTGGATTTGGATAGACAGTCTTTTGAATTAGAGAAGGAAAGACAGAAGTTGGGTTTAGATACCCATGGTGGCAGCAGCAGTATTCCCCATAGTCATCCTGCAAAAGAGCATGATTCCAGGAATCTGCACAAGATAGTTCCCCCTTATAAGGAGGGGGATGACATTAACAAGTGGTTTGCTGCACTTGAGAGGGCCTGTGTTGTACAGGATGTCCCTCAAAGGCAGTGGGCTGCTATCCTATGGCTATCATTTAGTGGAAAAGGTAGGGATAGGCTCCTTACTGTGAAAGAAAATGATGCTAATAATTTCCAAGTTCTTAAGAATGCACTCCTGGATGGTTATGGCTTAACCACTGAACAGTACAGGATAAAGTTCAGAGAGACCAAAAAGGAGTCTTCACAAGACTGGGTTGATTTCATTGACCATTCAGTGAAGGCCTTGGAGGGGTGGTTACATGGCAGTAAAGTTACTGATCATGACAGCCTGTATAACTTAATCCTGAGAGAGCATATTCTTAATAATTGTGTGTCTGATTTGTTGCAACAGTACTTGGTGGACTCTGATCTGACCTCTCCCCCAGAATTGGGAAAGAAGGCAGACAAATGGGTCAGAACAAGAGTGAACAGAAAAGTTCATACAGGGGGTGACAAAGATGGCAACAAAAAGAAGGATGGTAAGTCTTCAGACAAGGGTGGGGACAAATCTAAAAATGAGTCTTCATCAGGCCCACAAAAACACTCTGGTGGGGGTGGTGGGTCCAAATCCTCCTTTAATCAGAACAAGGAAAAGAAACCATGGTGCTATTTATGTAAAATAAAAGGCCATTGGACAACAGATCCCAGTTGTCCAAAGAAAGGCACCACTGCTCCTACCACTACAACCCCTACTGCTACACCTAGTGTCCCTACTAATAGCAGTGGTGGTGGGAGCAAACCTACTAATAGCCAATCCAAGGGAGTAGCTGGGCTCACTTTTGGTAATTTAGTTGGGATTGGCCTTGTTAGGGAGGCCACAGAGGCTGTGTTAGTCTCTGAGGGGGCTATTGATTTAGCCACCTTAGTTGCTTGTCCCCTTAATATGGATAAGTACAAGCAGCTACCCCTAATAAATGGTGTTGTGGTTCAGGCCTACAGGGACACTGGTGCCAGTGTGACTATGGTCATAGAGAAACTGGTCCACCCTGAACAACACCTACTTGGTCACCAGTACCAAGTAACCGATGCTCACAACAACACACTTAGCCACCCCATGGCTGTTGTAAATCTCAACTGGGGGGGGGTTACTGGTCCAAAGAAAGTTGTGGTAGCTTCAGATTTACCTGTAGACTGTCTATTAGGGAATGATTTGGAGACATCAGCTTGGTCAGATGTGGAGTTGGAGGCCCATGCAGCAATGCTGGGCATCCCAGGGCATATTTTTGCTTTGACAAGGGCTCAGGCCAAAAAGCAAAAAGGACAGGGAAGCGTGGATCCTGGAACAATGGACCAAGTGCTCCCTAAAGCTAGGGCTAGTAGAAGCAAACCACTTCCTACTATCCCTCCCTCTACAGTGGATTCAACTTCTGAGGAAGAAGAATTCCCTCCCTGTGCAGAACCTACACCAGAGGAGCTGGAAGCAGACACTGCTGAGCTTTTGGGTGAAGGGGGGCCTGCCAGAGAGGAGCTGAGTGTGGCACAGCAAACCTGTCCCACATTAGAGGGTCTCCGACAGCAAGCTGTCAAACAGGCTAATGGGGATGTCAGTGACTCTCACAGAGTTTACTGGGAGGACAACCTCTTGTACACTGAGCATAGGGATCCTAAACCTGGAGCTGCCAGGAGATTAGTGATTCCTCAGGAGTACAGAAAGTTCCTCCTAACACTGGCACATGACATTCCCTTAGCTGGGCATCTAGGACAAATGAAAACTTGGGACAGGCTTGTTCCCCTGTTTCATTGGCCTAGGATGTCTGAGGACACAAAGGAATTTTGTAAGTCCTGTGAAACCTGTCAAGCCAGTGGCAAGACAGGTGGCACCCCAAAGGCACCCCTTATCCCACTGCCTGTGGTTGGGGTTCCCTTTGAAAGGGTAGGGGTTGACATAGTTGGCCCCCTTGACCCTCCTACTGCTTCAGGCAATAGGTTTATCTTAGTGGTAGTGGACCATGCCACAAGATATCCTGAAGCTATTCCTTTAAGGACCACTACAGCACCTGCAGTGGCAAAGGCCCTCCTGGGAATATTTTCCAGGGTGGGCTTCCCAAAGGAAGTAGTATCAGACAGGGGAAGCAATTTCATGTCTGCATACTTAAAGGCCATGTGGAAGGAGTGTGGTGTAACGTACAAGTTCACAACACCCTATCATCCACAAACAAATGGACTGGTGGAGAGATTTAATAAAACTCTCAAAGGCATGATTATGGGTCTCCCTGAAAAACTCCGCAGGAGATGGGATATCCTTCTACCATGCCTCCTTTTTGCCTACAGGGAGGTACCCCAGAAAGGAGTGGGCTTCACCCCCTTTGAACTTCTTTTTGGACACCCTGTTAGGGATCCACTCACACTTGTAAAGGAGGGTTGGGAACAACCTTTAAAAGCTCCTAAGCAGGATATTGTGGACTATGTACTTGGCCTCAGATCAAGGATGGCTGAGTACATGAAAAAGGCCAGTAAAAACCTTCAGGCCAGCCAAGAGCTCCAGAAGCAATGGCATGATCAGAAGTCTGTTTTGGTTCAGTACCAACCAGGGCAGAAAGTGTGGGTCTTGGAGCCTGTGGCCCCAAGAGCACTCCAAGATAAATGGAGTGGTCCCCACACAATTGTTGAAAAGAAGGGAGAAGTCACTTATTTAGTTGACTTAGGCACTGCCAGGAGTCCCCTTAGGGTGCTCCATATCAACCGCCTGAAACCCTACTATGACAGGGCTGATCTCACCCTGCTCATGGCAACTGATGAGGGACAGGAAGAAGACAGTGATCCTCTACCTGATCACTTCTCTTCCACAGAACAAGATGCTCTTGTGGAAGGTGTAGTTTTGGCTGATTGTCTCACTGCTGAGCAGAAAGACAATTGCATAAATCTCCTAGATCAATTCTCTGAACTCTTCTCTACTGTGCCAGGTACCACTTCTTGGTGTGAGCACACTATAGATACTGGAGACAGTTTACCTGTCAAAAGTAAGATCTATAGGCAGCCTGACCATGTCAGGGACTGCATAAAGCAAGAGGTCCAGAAAATGTTAGAACTAGGAGTGGTTGAGCACTCTGACAGTCCATGGGCTTCTCCTGTGGTACTGGTACCAAAACCCCATTCCAAAGATGGAAAGAAGGAAATGCGGTTTTGTGTAGACTATAGAGGTCTCAACTTGGTAACCAAAACTGATGCTCACCCTATACCCAGGGCAGATGAGCTCATAGATACACTGGCATCTGCCAAGTATCTAAGCACTTTTGACTTGACTGCAGGGTATTGGCAGATCAAATTGTCAGAAGATGCTAAACCTAAGACTGCATTTTCTACCATTGGAGGACATTACCAGTTTACTGTAATGCCTTTTGGTTTGAAAAATGCACCTGCCACTTTTCAGAGGTTGGTGAACACAGTCCTGCAAGGGCTGGAAGCTTTCAGTGCAGCATATTTGGACGATATAGCTGTCTTTAGCTCCAGCTGGGATGATCACCTGGTCCACCTATGGAAAGTTTTGGAGGCCCTGCAAAAGGCAGGCCTCACTATCAAGGCTTCAAAGTGCCAGATAGGGCAGGGTAAGGTGGTTTATCTGGGACACCTTGTTGGTGGGGAACAGATTGCACCACTACAGGGGAAAATCCAAACAATTATTGATTGGGTTCCCCCTACCACTCAGACTCAGGTGAAAGCCTTCCTAGGCCTCACTGGGTATTACAGGAGGTTCATTAAGAACTATGGCTCCATTGCAGCCCCTCTTAATGACCTCACATCCAAGAAAATGCCTAAAAAGGTATTATGGACAGCAAACTGTCAGAAAGCTTTTGAGGAGCTGAAGCAGGCCATGTGCTCTGCACCTGTCCTGAAAAGCCCTTGTTACTCTAAAAAAAACTATGTCCAAACTGATGCATCTGAATTAGGAGTAGGGGCAGTCCTATCACAACTTAATTCTGAGGGCCAGGATCAACCTGTTGCTTTTATTAGTAGGAGGTTGACCCCTAGAGAAAAGCGTTGGTCTGCCATTGAGAGGGAGGCCTTTGCTGTGGTCTGGGCTCTGAAGAAGTTGAGGCCATACCTGTTTGGCACTCACTTCATTGTTCAGACAGACCACAAACCTCTACTTTGGCTAAAACAAATGAAAGGTGAAAATCCTAAATTGTTGAGGTGGTCCATATCCCTACAGGGAATGGACTATACAGTGGAACATAGACCTGGGAGTAGCCACTCCAATGCAGATGGACTCTCAAGATATTTCCACTTAGACAATGAAGACTCATCAGGTCATGGCTAGTCTTATTGTCCTTCGTTTGGGGGGGGGTTGTGTAGGAAAGTACCATCTTGCCTGGCATGTTACCCCCATTTTTCACTGTATATATGTTGTTTTAGTTGTATGTGTCACTGGGACCCTGGTAACCCAGGGCCCCAGTGCTCATAAGTGTGCCTGAATGTGTTACCTGTGTAGTGACTAACTGTCTCACTGAGGCTCTGCTAATCAGAACCTCAGTGGTTATGCTCTCTCATTTCTTTCCAAATTGTCACTAACAGGCTAGTGACCATTTTTACCAATTTACATTGGCTTACTGGAACACCCTTATAATTCCCTAGTATATGGTACTGAGGTACCCAGGGTATTGGGGTTCCAGGAGATCCCTATGGGCTGCAGCATTTCTTTTGCCACCCATAGGGAGCTCTGACAATTCTTACACAGGCCTGCCACTGCAGCCTGAGTGAAATAACGTCCACGTTATTTCACAGCCATTTTACACTGCACTTAAGTAACTTATAAGTCACCTATATGTCTAACCTTTACCTGGTAAAGGTTAGGTGCAAAGTTACTTTGTGTGAGGGCACCCTGGCACTAGCCAAGGTGCCCCCACATTGTTCAGAGCCAATTCCCTGAACTTTGTGAGTGCGGGGACACCATTACACGCGTGCACTACATATAGGTCACTACCTATATGTAGCTTCACAATGGTAACTCCGAATATGGCCATGTAACATGTCTATGATCATGGAATTGCCCCCTCTATGCCATCCTGGCATAGTTGGCACAATCCCATGATCCCAGTGGTCTGTAGCACAGACCCTGGTACTGCCAAACTGCCCTTCCTGGGGTTTCACTGCAGCTGCTGCTGCTGCCAACCCCTCAGACAGGCATCTGCCCTCCTGGGGTCCAGCCAGGCCTGGCCCAGGATGGCAGAACAAAGAACTTCCTCTGAGAGAGGGTGTGACACCCTCTCCCTTTGGAAAATGGTGTGAAGGCAGGGGAGGAGTAGCCTCCCCCAGCCTCTGGAAATGCTTTGTTGGGCACAGAGGTGCCCAATTCTGCATAAGCCAGTCTACACCGGTTCAGGGACCCCTTAGCCCCTGCTCTGGCGCAAAACTGGACAAAGGAAAGGGGAGTGACCACTCCCCTGACCTGCACCTCCCCTGGGAGGTGTCCAGAGCTCCTCCAGTGTGCTCCAGACCTCTGCCATCTTGGAAACAGAGGTGCTGCTGGCACACTGGACTGCTCTGAGTGGCCAGTGCCACCAGGTGACGTCAGAGACTCCTGCTGATAGGCTCCTTCAGGTGTTAGTAGCCTATCCTCTCTCCTAGGTAGCCAAACCCTCTTTTCTGGCTATTTAGGGTCTCTGTCTCTGGGGAAACTTCAGATAACGAATGCAAGAGCTCATCCAAGTTCCTCTGCATCTCTCTCTTCACCTTCTGATAAGGAATCGACTGCTGACCGCGCTGGAAGCCTGCAAACCTGCAACATAGTAGCAAAGACGACTACTGCAACTCTGTAACGCTGATCCTGCCGCCTTCTCGACTGTTTTCCTGCTTGTGCATGCTGTGGGGGTAGTCTGCCTCCTCTCTGCACCAGAAGCTCCGAAGAAATCTCCCGTGGGTCGACGGAATCTTCCCCCTGCAACCGCAGGCACCAAAAAGCTGCATTACCGGTCCCTTGGGTCTCCTCTCAGCATGACGAGCGAGGTCCCTCGAATCCAGCGACTCTATCCAAGTGACCCCCACAGTCCAGTGACTCTTCAGTCCAAGTTTGGTGGAGGTAAGTCCTTGCCTCACCTCGCTGGGCTGCATTGCTGGGAACCGCGACTTTTGCAGCTACTCCGGCCCCTGTGCACTTCCGGCGGAAATCCTTTGTGCACAGCCAAGCCTGGGTCCAGGGCACTCTAACCTGCATTGCACGACTTTCTAAGTTGGTCTCCGGCGACGTGGGACTCCTTTGTGCAACTTCGGCGAGCACCGTTTCACGCATCCTTGTAGTGCCTGTTTCTGGCACTTCTCCGGGAGCTACCGGCTTCATAGAGGGCTCCTTGTCTTGCTCTTTGTCCCCCTCTCTGCTGGTCCAATTTGCGACCTCCTGGTCCCTCCTGGGCCTCAGCAGCGTCCAAAAATGCTAACCACACGATTTGCAGTTAGCAAGGCTTGTTGGTGTTCTTTCGGCGGGAAAACACTTCTGCACGACTCTCCACGGTGAGAGGGATCCGTCCACCAAAGGGGAAGTCTCTAGCCCTTTTCGTTCCTGCAGAAACCTCAGCTTCTTCTGTCCAGTAGAAGCTTCTTTGCACCCGCAGCTGGCATTTCCTGGGCATTTGCCCATCTCCGATTTGCTTGTGACTTTTGGACTTGGTCCCCTTGTTCCACAGGTACCCTAGATTGGAAATCCACAGTTGTTGCATTGCTGGTTTGTGTCTTTCCTGCATTATTCCTCTAACACGACTTCTTTGTCCTTAGGGGAACTTTAGTGCACTTTGCACTCACTTTTCAGGGTCTTGGGGAGGGTTATTTTTCTAACTCTCACTATTTTCTAATAGTCCCAGCGACCCTCTACAAGGTCACATAGGTTTGGGGTCCATTCGTGGTTCGCATTCCACTTTTGGAGTATATGGTTTGTGTTGCCCCTATCCCTATGTTTCCCCATTGCATCCTATTGTAACTATACATTGTTTGCACTGTTTTCTAAGACTATACTGCATATTTTTGCTATTGTGTATATATATCTTGTGTATATTTCCTATCCTCTCACTGAGGGTACACTCTAAGATACTTTGGCATATTGTCATAAAAATAAAGTACCTTTATTTTTAGTATAACTGTGTATTGTGTTTTCTTATGATATTGTGCATATGACACTAAGTGGTACTGTAGTAGCTTCACACGTCTCCTAGTTCAGCCTAAGCTGCTCTGCTAAGCTACCATTATCTATCAGCCTAAGCTGCTAGACACCCTATACACTAATAAGGGATAACTGGGCCTGGTGCAAGGTGCAGGTACCCCTTGGTACTCACTACAAGCCAGTCCAGCCTCCTACAGGGTTGTTAAGTGAATACATATTATTTACAAGCCCCGTGCACCGCCAGTGTGTCACTTGTTTTGACACTCCTAGTGGAGCAGAGTGCAGACCCATTTCTACAAGACCACGCGAAGGCACTTTGAGTGACTTTTCATGGCCTCGTAAATATGGTGTAAGGCAATGCAGCGCAAGTTACTGCATTGCCTTACACTGTGTCGGGGGGCATTCCATGGGCATAGGGCATGTGTCAAAACCGTTACCCCCTACCCCCTGGAGAGGCATAAAGTGTGGAAATATCTTTAGTTTGCTTGTTTCTACATCTTTCTATGTGTGCTGCATAGAAAGAGGAATACACCTCCATGGATTGATTTTGTGCAGGAAGGTATCCCTCCCTGCAAAGAAACAATCCTGCCAGCACTGCAGACATCCTTGCACTATGGTGAAAGGGGGCCTGCGTTGGTGCTAGGCTTTTCAAATTGGGGTATGGCAGCGCAGAAAAAGACTTACACACTGCACTATGCCAATTTGTTTTAAATATGCCCCACAGTGACCAGAACCACCTTTCACCTAAACTACAGCTTCTCAAAAAGATATAGGATGAACATTAACACCTGCTGTTCCTCTCCCATTGTCAAGTTGTTTCCTTGGCAAGGAAGTTAAAGGTGTCTTAGCAAATATGCTTGTGAAAAATGTACAGTAAACAACAAATACAGACCTACTTGAGGCATCCTTATTTTTCATTGAGTAAATCTTTAGCTCTCTTTCTTTTCCCCTCGCACCCTCTTCCTGACACTTACTTCTTCTGAATTCTCGTTCATTCCCATGCATCACCTGCTCCAAATGAGTCGGCAAGCCCATGTATCAAACCTGCCTCTTCAGGGATGTGGCCTCGCTGGCAATGGAGGAAGCTGACAGATCATCTGTCCATCTCACAACAGATGTGAATGACGCATATGCTTCTCTGCCTATTTGATGTCATGATGGGATGTACTTACAAAATGGTCTTCGACGTTGCACACCCTTGGATACACCCTGTGAAGGGCAAACTGTCCCTGTTTGTGCCACAACTCATCTTTAACTAGGTGCACTGGATGTAAACAGAGGAAGTGCATCCTGTTATGGATAATGCACTGCCTCAGGTCAGTATGATCTCACAGCTTCCCTGGGGGCAGGCAGAGCCTTAGTAAAAATCATAGTATTTGTTTGTAGCATTCACTCCATCTTCACTGTGCATATGTGACACAGACTGCTTTACAAATAGGTATAGAGCTCTCCCCAGTAGGAAGGTGCAGGGATTTACCACACCCACGTACGGTGGGATATCTGGGGGGTCCATGAGACCCCCTTCCCCATTTCAGAGGGTAGCATATTGGGGGCACTGACTGTATATTATATTTTTGTGGTGTACATTAGTGCATCTTCTTATGGCAGCTTACCCTCTGCACACACGTCCTTAATATGGCAAGGCACTGAGGCAAAGTGTTTAATATGCGTGGGGCCACAACTGCATCCATATGAGGGAACTCCCTCTTAAGAGTGTGCCAGCAGTGTATGTGCACTGGCATGATCTGTATTACAGAACGGGATGCACAAGCATTTGTTGCCCCTTCTATAATACCAAAGTGTTCCAGGGGCACAAAAAAACAGGCACAGACGCCTGTTGCACCCCCAAGGCACTTTGGGGGTCATTCTGACCTCGGCGGTAAAAGCCGTTTACCGCCGGTCAGAAGGCCGCCACAATACCGCCGCGGCCGCGGTTAGCCGCTACGGACATTCTGACCCACAACTGCAAAACCTCCAAAAATCCGACCTCCACTGCAGTCCGCCACATCAGCGGGCAGTGGTAAACTGGAGATGACCAAACCTCCACCGCCACGCCAACAGGAATATGCCCATGCCATTACGACCCGCAAATCCATGCGGCGGTCTTTCAAACGCGGTAGTCCATTGGCGGTACACACCGCCGCGGTCAAAATACACACACCTTTACAAAACTCAACCATATTGGACAATGTGAAAGGCACACACCTGAAACACATACACACACCACACCCACACACCCAATACAATATAAAAGACACACCCACATCACCCACAAACCCCTACAAACAAAAATCAGAGACGAAGGAGAGAGAGAAACATCACAGAATAGAGAGCTACATCACACAGAGGCACACTACACCATCACACACACCACATAGAAGCACAAAGCACCACACACCAACACACACATCACCACATACAACACCCCACACCTCATACACATCACCCCATGGCACCCCAAAGGCACCCACGCTTTTCGGACCAAGAACTCCGGGTCATGGTGGAGGAAATTATAAGAGTTGAACCGCAGCTCTTCGGCTCACAGGTGCAGCACACCACCATAGCCAGGAAGGCGGAGCTATGGCAGCGGATCGTGGACAGGGTCAACGCGGTGGGACAGCATCCCAGAAATAGGGACGACATCCGCAAACGCTGGAACGACCTACGGGAGAAGGTGCGCTCGATGGTCTCGCGACACAACATCGCAGTGCAGAAGACTGGCGGGGGACCACCACCCACACCACCCGAATTCACAGCATGGGAGCAAGAGGTACTAAACATCCTGCATCCTGAGGGCCTCGCTGGAGTATCCGGAGGAATGGACTCTGGTAAGTACAAGCTCAACTACTTCACCCCCCCCCAGCATGCTAACCACCACCCCCACCCTCACCCCCAACCCCCCATCACACATCCTCCCTGAGAATGTCTCTCCAGCACAACCCACCCAACACCAACCCCTGCATGCCACCACAAACTATGGACACCCATCACCTAAGCATGACCACTGCACATACCCCCCCCACCACAAAACACCCTCACAACACCTCCCCCAAGGGAATGCCAGCACTGGGGGACAAGGGCACCCATAAATCGCACGCAATTGCACACACAGAAACAATAACCATACTCTCTTACCCCATGCAGGACCCGAACGACAACACACCGGTCAGGAGGGACCAGAAATGTCCATCCCACCCCCGGAAGAGGCCCCTAGTGATGACAGCAGCTCTGTCGACCTGGAACCTGATGACCAGCCCGGACCATCGGGGACCTCTGGACAGTCGGTTCCCCTCAGGCAGCCACAGGCCACTGCAGACCCAACCCCCTCTGGGAACAACAGCACAGCTCCCACCCAGCGGGCCCATGCCTCTGTCTCTAGGACAGGTCAATCAGCGGTGTGTCTGCCACTACAGGGCACCCAGGGTAACCCACCACCCCAACAACAACAGGGACCTGGGGGCAGTGGTAGTGGGCACACCGTCCAGGGGACAGAGGCCGGGGGAAACCGGGCAACTCGGAGGGCTGCTGTGCGACAGGGGGGGGAGGACAGGCCCAGGGAACCCACTCTCCAAGAGGCCCTCACCACCATCATGGCAGCCTACCACCACTCACAAGAGACGATGGCGACGGTACTGGCAAGGTTCCAGGAGATCCAGGCACAGCAGGAGGAACGCTACATGTCAATTACGTTCTGTTAACTTTGTGCTGAACACATACCGAGGTCACTTAGCATTAGTCCATGGGCAAACCAAGCAGAAGTCACGCAGTGGGTCATACAGCACTGAAAAGGGAACGGAAAATCAAACATCAGTTGTAAAGTTCTGGGGGGAAATAGACAAAGTTGAGATGCAGGAGGCTTTCAGGAAATGTAAAATGGCATGGGTGATTCTTACCTGTGTGCTACTGAAAATACTGTTCTATTACTCTGTCCCTGTTGTCTGTGTCGTCTTCTGAGTCTTCCTCCTCTTCACTCTCCGCAGGCTCCACAGCTGCTTCAACACCACCATCTGCACCATCCTCCTGCAGGAAAGGAACCTGACGTCGCAATGCCAGATTGTGAAGCATACAGCAGGCCACGATGATATGGCACACCTTCTTTGGTGAGTACATCAGGGATCCCCCTGTCATATGCAGGCACCTAAACCTGGCCTTCAGGAGGCCAAAGGTCCTTTCTATGATCCTCCTAGTTCGCCCATGGGCCTCATTGTACCGTTCCTCTGCCCTTGTCCGGGGATTCCTCACTGGGGTCAGTAGCCAAGGCAGGTTGGGGTAACCAGAGTCACCTATTAGCCACACACGTTGTCTCTGTAGCTGCTCCATCACATAGGGGATGCTGCTATTTCGCATAACATGCGCGTCATGCACTGACCCAGGGAACTTGGCATTTACATGGGATATGTACTGGTCAGCCAAACAGACCACCTGGACATTCATTGAATGGTAATTTTTCCTGTTTCTGTACACCTGCTCATCGTCTTTTGGGGGCACCAAAGCCACATGGGTCCCATCAATGGCACCAATGATGTTGGGGATATGTCCAAGGGCATAGAAATCACCCTTCACTGAAGGCAAATCACCCTCCTCTGGGAAAATGATGTAGCTCCGCATGAGTTTCATCAGGGCAGACAACACTCTGGACAAAATCTTGGAAAACATAGGCTGAGACATTCCAGATGACATGGCCACTGTTGTCTGGAATGACCCACTTGCCAAAAAATGGAGGACTGACAGAACCTGCACCAGAGGGGGAATGCCTATGGGTTGGCGGATGGGGGACATCAGGGCTGGCTCCAGCTGGGCACACAGTTCATGTATAGTGGCACGGTCAAGTCTGTAGCGTAGTATTATATGGCGTTCTTCCATTGTCGACAGGTCCACCAGCGGACGGTACACGCGAGGATTCATCCTTCTCCTCGGAAGTCCCAGTGGACGGTGCCTAGGAAGGACAACATGGAGCACTGAGTCAGGCAAACCACAGGTACGTTCACACAGCTTGCACAGTTAAAGAATCGCAATGCATTGAAAGGCGTGTATGTGTGGCAATGCAAGGCCTAGGCCTGTGTGACGCAGTCAAATTTAAGCCATGTGGGCCCTTGAAATGGCGGCTGCCTGACCTGTGAAGTGGGACAATGGGATGTGAGGTCAATGCGCTGGCGTGGCACACCGTGGCGGTAGGCGGTCGAAGACCGCTGTACGAAGTCGTATTGGTTAACATTGAACCCTATGGGATTCAGGAGCCAATGACGATGTGCGCCGGCGGTCGCGGTACGCACCGCCGCGGTACGCACCGCCACGGTACGCACCGCCGCGGGCGTGACCGCCATTTTCTATCTGATTAATCACTTGAGACCTGATCATCCACAGGAGAGGACCT
The DNA here is from genome assembly GCF_031143425.1 of Pleurodeles waltl. NCBI lineage: Eukaryota > Metazoa > Chordata > Amphibia > Caudata > Salamandridae > Pleurodeles > Pleurodeles waltl. The sequence continues at coordinate 359,341,996 of NC_090450.1, read as the reverse complement.
ATACTGCAAGTGCTGCTGTGAACTCGGTCTGGAAGTGACAATGGCTGCTGCGACTGGGGAAAGGGCCCCTGCCTTCACGTCTGAAGAGTTGGAGAAACTTGTGGATGGGGTCCTCCCCCAGTATGCGCTACTCTACGGTCCTCCAGACCAACAGGTGAGTACACTGAGTGCTCCTTGAATGGTCTATGCCTGTGTGGAGTGGGGTGGCTGTCAGTTGGTGGGGTGGGGAGAAAATGAGGAGTGCAACGCACGAAAGATGTGAGAATGGGCCACATGGCAAGGTTGGGGAGGGGGGGGCATTTACTCCATACATGCAGAAATGTGACGTTTTCTCTTTCCCACCCTGTACATGTCAAAAAGGTGAGCGCCCATCAGAAAATCGATATTTGGCGTGCCATCGCCAAGGAAGTCCGGGCCCTGGGGGTCTACACCAGACGGGGCACCCACTGTCGGAAGAGGTGGGAGGACATCTGCCGCGGAACCCGTAAGACCGCAGAGACCCTGCTGGGGATGGCCTCCCGACCTAGGAGGGGTGCCAGTCGTACCCTGACCCCCCTGATGTCCCGGATCCTGGCGGTGGCCTACCCTGAGTTGGATGGGCGCTTGAGGACAGCACAGCAGACACAAGGGGTTGAGTATCAGCACATTCTGCTATCCTTACGCGCAGTTGAGGCGTCTGGGTGGGGGAGGAGGCCTGTGTGTGACAGTAGGCCAGGGCGCTTTCCGTAGTGTAGTCCCCTCCCTTAGACATGGCCCTGTGCCCCCGCCCCCCACCTCTGTAGGGTGCCAAGTGCAGCTATCCATGGTCCTCCATCACCCATGTGCGCGTCTGTTGTCCCTAGACCTGTTGGCCTAGTCAGAAGTACTGAGTAGTATACCCCAAGTTCGCGGCTTAGTGCACGAGGCACCTGTGTCTGTCCTCTCCGCCAAGGGTTTTGACAAGGCATACACTCAACGTTGTTTTATTATTCCCCCCCCCTTATTCTTTGTTTTCTTGTGCATCAGCATCATCAGGCGGAGGAGAATTGGCGTCGGAGCACGAGGGAGCTGCAGGTCACCAGCCCCCGGTGGGCACTGACACAGACACCTAGGGCACCAGTGATCCGGAGGGCGAGGGGAGCACCACAACGGGAGCCGGTGGAGACACCAGCGACACGGACACGTCCTCGTTTGGGAGCTCCCTAGCGTGGCCGGCAACATCTGTGCCCCCCGCAACAACAGGTACAGCCGCCACCCAGCGCACCAGCACCGCCCTCCCAGCAGCCCCTCAGTCTTCGCTCCGTGCCCGTTCGCCCAGGAAGGCGCGCGTCTCCTTCGCCCCAGGCACCTCAGCCCCTGCCTCTGTTACCCCTGCTGCCCTCAGTGCGGAGCTCATTGACCTGGTGAGGACGCTCATTGTTGGGCAGACCACCCTTTTGAATGCCATCCAGGGGGTGCAAAGGGAGGTGCAACAGAGCAATGCCTACCTGGAGGGCATTCATTCGGGTCAGGCTGCCCATCAACGAGCGTTCACTTCTCTGGCCTCAGCACTGACGGCAGCCATTGTCCCTGTCTCCAGTCTCCCTCTTCTGACTGCCTCCACCCTTTCTCTGTCTCCTGTTCCTCAGCCTATCCCATCCACACCATCAGACCAGCCTGCACACACCTCAACACCCAAGGCCAGCTCATCCAAACATAAGCACCACAGAACACACAGGCATTCACCCAAGCAACACCCAGATGCAGACATACCAACATTCACTCCCACCTCTGTGTCCCCCACCTCCTCGTCTCCCTCCTCCCTCCCTGTGACGTCTACACTCACACCTGCGTGCACACCAACATCAGCCAGTTCTTCCATCACCAGCACACCCTCCACTACAGTCCTCACACGTGCAGTCACCACCCCCACTGCCATCTACACGTCCCCTGTGTCCTCTCCCACTGTGTCTGTCACCCCCTCTTCCAAGACACATAAACGCAGGCAGCCACCCAAGCAACAGCCAACCACCTCACGACAGCCTACGTCCCAGTCACCTGCACCCAAGGACAGCACACCTGACTCTCCTACAACCACATCCTCTTCCTCCACTTCTATCACCACTACTCCTACCCTTTACCTTGGTCCAAAGAAGTATTACCTCTCCAATGTTGACCTCTTTCCCTCCCCTGACCCACCCCCTCCATCTGGGAAACGTCCCAAAGGCACCTCAGCCACCACCAGCCCAGCTGCTAAGGTACAAGTGGTGCATGGATTATGGAGCCCACCCTTTGGCGGCAGTGACACTTCACTGAGCAGCAAGGGGACTGCCAGCCCCCCCCCAGGCAAGAGGACCCGGAAAGTGAAGGGCCGCCGTGAGCGGACTGAGACGGCTGCCCCCAAGGAGGTAACTTCGGCCACTTCACCTGCCACAACAGCCAGGGGAGGCAAGGGCCCGAGAGCCCCATCTAAGGAGCGGAAGGGCAGCAGGGCGGAGAGGCCAGCCAGCAGGAGCGCGGAGCAGGAGGGCCCCACACGCCCCATCCCGCCTGCAAGGGACGACACCAAAGGGCCCAGGACTCCGTCTCCGAAGGGGCCTGACACTGCACGTTCGGAGGGCGAGTGAGCAGGTTGTCAAGGCCAGGTCTGACTCCCTACACTGACTGGAAGAGCACCGCTGAACAGGGCCCCGCCGTGCAGAAGAGCACCGCTGAAAAGGGCCCCGCCATGAAGAAAAGCACCGCTGAACAGGGCCCCGCCGTGCAGAAGAGCACCGCTGAACAGGGCCCCGCCGTGCAGAAGGGCAACGCTGAACAGGGCCCCGCCGTGCAGAAGAGCACCGCTGAACAGGGCCCCGCCGTGCAGAAGAGCACCACTGAACAGGGCCCCGCCGTGCAGAAGAGTACCGCTGAACAGGGCCCCGCCGTGCAGAAGAGCACCGCTGAACAGGGCCCCGCCATGAAGAAAAGCACCGCTGAACAGGGCCCCGCCGTGCAGAAGTGCACCGCTGAACAGGGCCCCGCCGTGCAGAAGAGCACCGCTGAACAGGGCCCCGCCGTGCAGAGGAGCACCGCTGAACAGGGCCCCGCCATGAAGAAAAGCACCGCTGAACAGGGCCCCGCCGTGCAGGAGAGCACCGCTGAACAGGGCCCCGCCGTCTCAAGCACCGCTCCGCTGGGCCCTTCCTGTCATGCACCGCTCCGCTGGGGCCCGCCGTCTCAAGCACCGCTCCGCTGGGCCCTTCATCTCAAGCACCGCTCCGCTGGGCCCCGCCGTCTCAAGCACCGCTCCGATGGGCCCTTCCTGTCAAGCACCGCTCCGCTGGGCCCCGCCGTCTCAAGCACCGCTCCGCTGGGCCCTTCCTGTCAAGCACCGCTCCGCTGGGCCCCGCCGTCTCACGCACCGCTCCGCTGGGCCCTTCCTGTCAAGCACCGCTCCGCTGGGCCCTTCCTGTCAAGCACCGCTCCGCTGGGCCCCGCCGTCTCAAGCACCGCTCCGCTGGGCCCTGCCGTCTCAAGCACCGCTCCGCTGGGCCCTTCCTGTCAAGCACCGCTCCGCTGGGCCCCGCCGTCTCACGCACCGCTCCTCTGGGCCCTTCCTGTCAAGCACCGCTCCGCTGGGCCCTTCCTGTCAAGCACCGCTCCGCTGGGCCCTTCCTGTCAAGCACCGCTCCGCTGGGCCCTTCATCTCAAGCACCGCTCCGCTGGGCCCTTCCTGTCAAGCACCGCTCCGCTGGGCCCCGCCGTCTCAAGCACCGCTCCGCTGGGCCCTTCCTGTCAAGCACCGCTCCGCTGGGCCCCGCCGTCTCACGCACCGCTCCGCTGGGCCCTTCCTGTCAAGCAACGCTCCGCTGGGCCCTTCCTGTCAAGCACCGCTCCGCTGGGCCCCGCCGTCTCAAGCACCACTCCGCTGGGCCCTTCCTGTCAACCACCGCTCCGCTGGGCCCCGCCGTCTCACGCACCGCTCCGCTGGGCCCTTCCTGTCAAGCACCGCTCCGCTGGGCCCTTCCTGTCAAGCACCGCTCCGCTGGGCCCTTCATCTCAAGCACCGCTCCGCTGGGCCCTTCCTGTCAAGCACCGCTCCGCTGGGCCCCGCCGTCTCAAGCACCGCTCCGCTGGGCCCTTCCTGTCAAGCACCGCTCCGCTGGGCCCCGCCGTCTCACGCACCGCTCCACTGGGCCCTTCATGTCAAGCGCCGCTCCGCTGGGCCCTTCCTGTCAAGCACCGCTCCGCTGGGCCCTTCATCTCAAGCACCGCTCCGCTGGGCCCTTCCTGTCAAGCACCGCTCCGCTGGGCCCCACCGTCTCAAGCACCGCTCCGCTGGGCCCCGCCGTCTCAAGCACCGCTCCGCTGGGCCCTTCCTGTCAAGCACCGCTCTGCTGGGCCCCGCCGTCTCACGCACCGCTCCGCTGGGCCCTTCCTGTCAAGCACCGCTCCGCTGGGCCCTTCATCTCAAGCACCGCTCCGCTGGGCCCTTCCTGTCAAGCACCGCTCTGCTGGGCCCCGCCGTCTCAAGCACCGCTCCGCTGGGCCCCGCCGTCTCAAGCACCGCTCCGCTGGGCCCCGCCGTCTCAAGCACCGCTCCGCTGGGCCCTTCCTGTCAAGCACCGCTCCGCTGGGCCCTTCCTGTCAACCACTGTTCACGGTTCACTGTGCCCACCATGCATCCTCCATGACCAGTGGACTCTGTTATCCACCTGATGGACTGTGGCTTTGCACTCCCCAGGATGGCACAGTGGGCAAGCCACCCACTGTAGAGACTTTGAGAGACTGTGGCTTTGCACTCCCCAGGATATATCAGTGGGCATGGTGGCCCCTTCGTGGATCTGGCGTCGTGGACTCATGTGGCTGTGGTGCCCCCCCCTTCCCTTCCCCCTGAGGTGCCTGTAGTTTTGTCACCAGATGCCCCTGCAGTGTTCTCTCCAAAGGACTCAGGTCTCCTGTGTGGGCTTTGCCCTTGTTTCGCTACACTTTGGCCCACGGACATGATGAATTCGTAAGATGTGCAGGACTACTTGCTTCAGTTATCCACTGCTGTGTAAATACTTTTTTTTAATGAAATATTTTTTGATGGTTGAATAAGATTTTTCTGCAGCTATTTTGTATATAAATATTTATTCTCAATTTGGTTATGTCATTGTATTTTTTACGGGTGTTTGGGTGGTGTCACTGTGAGTTGTTGCTCTGCATTGGTGTGTACATCTTGGGGGGGGGAGGGGTCGCATATGTGTGTGCCCGTAACCTTTCGTCCTCCCCCCTCCCGTGTGTCGTAGGTGCAGTACTCACCGTTGTCGTCTGCGCCGGACTTCGTACTCGTGGTAGATGAGAAGGTAGACGAGAGCAGGTAGGATGTTTAATTCGGGTTCCATGCTGTCCTCCTTCTTCGTGGAGTGCGTAGAGGTGAGCGTTTTCCCGTTCGTAGTCTGTTTCCGCCGTGTTTTTATCGGCGGTGCTCCCGCCCCAGAAAAGGTGGCGGATTGGTGAGTTGTGATAGTGTGGGCGGTACATTGTCTGCCGTCTGGCTGTTGGCGGTGACCGCCGCGCTGTTTGTCGGTCCCGCCGTGGCGGTCGGAGTGTTAAAGTGGCGGGCTGTGTTGGCGGTTCCCGCCAGGGTCAGAATTCCATTTTTTGGACCGCCGGCCTGTTGGCGGTTTGGCCGCCGCTTTATCACCGACCGCCAGGGTTAGAATCACCCCCTTTGTGTATTAACAACTACAGTTGTGGAAACACTAATAATAAAATGCTGCTAAAGAGTCGTAGAGGGACTCGTTTACTGACACCCAAGATCTGACTTTTTTGTTGGTTCCTGACAGAGTAACGGGAGCTTGCAGCCTTTGCAGTTACTTTGCACATCCCATTGTTCTCAGATATGTAGCATTACATGCATGTCCTAACGCCAGACTGTACCAATAGTAAAATGATGCACTCAGTCGCTTGTAATACAGTGTTAATACAATTGACTTATCAGCCAGCAACGCGGCTGTTCTCCCTTTGGGGTGTGGTCTTCCCACAGCATGTAAGAGGTTGGTGGTTGTGAGATCAAACACCTGTCTGTGTGCCAGTAAGAGTGTGTAAATTGAACTGTCACTTCAATAAAATGCTGTTCAGGGCCCTCTTTCCATCTTCCCTCTGTATATCTGGGAAGGAATGCAGCCTACCTTAGGCAGCCTGCAAGAATGAGTTGTGTAGGCTCTGTCCAAGGAATTAATTTATCACGTTCACCGGCGAAGGGTAGATGAGCAATCAAATGGACTCATCTACTCTTCACGCTTAAAAGATTTTTTTCTTTGGTTGGACTAGAGCTGCTGATACCTTGCATTTGCTTAAACATGGCTGACAAGAGGCCCCAGGTCATGTGTAACACCTTCAGTAAGTCCTGCCGTTTTAACCTGCAATATATTACATTCTTGGACATGTAGTTTAAGGAAAAAATGTAGTTTAGGATAGAAAGGCAGGGCCAGCAGAAGGTGCCACACATAAAACAGGGCCACTTGTCGAATGTAATGTATTTTGGCAATGAGGGAGCAAACGTTCTCCCCCTTCTATACATTACGAAGGCAATTGCAAGTATCATCTGTGTTCCATGACCAATAAAGGCAATCTCTATATGGATACAGAATTCATCAGTGACTTGAAAAATCGTTATAACGTACAGTAGGGGGTACTTTATCCATTATCTAAAAGGCCAGTCAATATTTAAAACCTCTCAGTAGCCAATCCATGTCCTTGTTATTGATGCACTGATGCTTATGCTCACATTACATTTGTATTTTATATTGTAATAACAGTTGAACACCAATATGGTGTAATGCCCCCAAAAATTCATTTTCATGAATGCATTTTACATACTCCTTCATACGTAAAAATATAATACAATTACATATTTTTGTGGTAAAGGCATAGCTGCCAAGTTTTCAGATTACATATGTGTCACATTGCCAACAAAGTTTAAGTGTGCTTATTGGGACAGTTCTTGCCTTTCTATCACGTTTCGCACTACATGAAGCACTAGAAGTGTCACTTTATTTTTGTTCAAACCATCTCTGTGTTAGTGTGACCCGAGATGCGTGGCACTTTGCAGGACCGGTGAAGAAATAATAATATGACTTCCATATAATACCTAAAACCTCATGTAATTTTTACTTTCTTGAGAAATAGACAAGGAACTATTTAAGTATTCTCATATGTAATGCAACACACTGACATGGCATTACCCTCTGTCATGCATGTCTATAAATCCACACCAATTGACCATATCATAAAAAATAATAATAACAAAAGTTGCGAATATCTGCAATATATGCCAAATGTAATATTTTAAAGTTCCAAAAACTCCATTTGTAGATGTACATGATGGTTTAGAAATATTTCTGCTTGCATAATCTTATGCTCAGAACACACGTTACCTCTGCTGTCCCACAGTGCGGCCCTATATGTCAAGCCTTTATCACCTCTATCCACTGACCTGCAAGACTAAGGCCTATATGTGACTGGACCTGATGTCAACCGCTGCCACCTGAGGTGCTCCGTGCCACACAGCGGCATCACTTCCCTCCCGGTTGCACCTGCTGAGACTGGCTGCCCACTGAAGCAGACCACTCCCACACCTGCTGCCGTGGTCACACTTGTGCCTGCATCCCCAGCGTCTGTTGGCCAAAGCGAAAAGCAGCTCCACCCGCTGGCTGACGCCGGCCCCTGTCCCCCGCAAATCAACCCTGCTGCTGCAGTGCCTGTACTGCAAGCCTGAATAAGGAGCAGCGTCACCTGCTGGCTGCTGACAACCACTGGACTGCACTGGACTGGTGCACTTCACCCCGTAGGAGTAATCTAGGGCAGTGGATTGCCCACCTTCTGCTGGCTAGGACGAGGGCCCTGCAGCTGGAGCAAGAGTGCTCAGGAGGGTTCCCAGTCTACTGTGCCTTGAAAGGGCAGATGTGACCTGCACCAAACATGTAGACCATGTGCACAGATGTCTCCACATCCCGGAGGGCATCTGTGAAATCTGGTGTGCACCAACAACATCACGGACAACCAGCTTCTGCCCCTTGCAACTCAGGCCCCACTGCCCCAGAGAACATCTGTCTATCCTGCAATTCCCATGCTGTCATCCTTCAGTGAACTCATCGACTGGGCATTTCTGTCACATTCAGGAAAACATGGGACAGCAGACTTACCAACTATTTCTGCGCATTGCATGAGATAGATTAAACAGTCAAAAAGTTACTGTTGCTCTACTTTGGAAGTCTACTAGTTGTTTCAAAATCTGCCTAACCCTGGAGATGACAGACTGTGATGCCTCGGTTACCACCCTCAATGTCCTCTTCAACCCGCAACTCAACCTAGACTTTGGGGCCCGTATTTATACTTTTTGACGCGAAACTGCGCTAACGCAGTTTAGCGTCAAAAAAATTAGCGCTGTCTAACGCCATTCTGAAGCGCCATGCGGGCGCCGTATTTATAGAATGGCGTTAGCCGGCGTTAGCAAACCGGCGCTGCCTGGTGTGCGTGAAAAAAAACCACGTACACCAGGCAGCGCCGGCGTAGGGGAAAATGGCGTATGGGCATCTCAAAATGGGGCAAGTCAGGTTGAGGCAAAAAAATCATCTTAACCCGATTTGCGCCATTTTTTTTTGGCGCCCATCCCCCATTAACATCACTCCTGTCTTAGCAAAGACAGGAGTCATGCCCCCTTGCCCAATGGCCATGCCCAGGGGACTTATGTCCCCTGGGCATGGACATTGGGCATAGTGGCATGTAGGGGGGCACAAATCAGGCCCCCCATGCCACAAAAAAAATTATAAAAAATACTTACCACAACTTACCTTTTCTTCCCTGAGATGGGTCCCTCCATCCTTGGGTGTCCTCCTGGGGTGGGCAAGGGTGGAAGGGGGTGTCCCTGGGGGCAGGGGAGGGCACCTCTGGGCTCATTCTGAGCCCACAGGTCCCTTAACGCCTGCCCTGACCCAGGCGTTAAAAAGAGGCGCAAATGCAGGTTTTTTTGCCCCGCCCACTCCAGGGCGTCATTTTTGCCCGGGAGTATAAATACCACGCACATGCCTGGGAGTCATTTTTTAAGACGGGAACGCCTCCCTTGCATCTCATTAACGCAAGTAAGGTGTCCACGCTAAAAAATGACGCTAACTCCATGAACTTTGGCGCTAGACGCGTCTAACGCCAAAGTATAAATATGGAGTTAGTTTTGCGTCGAATTTGCGTCGAAAAAAACAACACAAATTCGGCGCAAACGGAGTATAAATATGCCCCTGGGTGTTTCAAGTTGTACCAAGAGTACCAACGTGACAACAAAACCATTGCCAAGTGGGACTCAGATTGAAGAGACTCAGAGCTGGTGGAAGGGTTTGTGGGGAAAGCACTACAGGCTGCCTGTGCCAGGGCTGTTTTGTTTGACAACATTCGGTCAGCTACAGCTGAAGGCAACTACCTGCAGAAGGTTATCAAAGTGCTCCAGAACTACCAATAGAGGAGGTTCCTCCAACGTACTTGACAATGGAGCCACTCTGACTGGCCTGTGATGTTGCAGCTCTGGAGGGTGAAGGACGAGCTCTGCACTACAGCAAAGGCAGTAGTCATGCATGGGCGGGCCCTACTAGTGCCTCCAGTGCTGTGTTAACGAGTAGTAGGTCTTGCTCACCAAGGCCACCAAGGTGCAGCCAAGACAAAGGCAAGGCTTCACATAATGGTATAGTTCCCATGAATGGATGCTATGATAGAAAACAAGGAGAAGACCTGACACCCTCGACAAATCATCAGCATCCCACCTAACCCAGTGCCTGTTCAAACAGAAGAACCCAGCACAGAACCATGGAGCATGCTGAGCGTGGACTTTTGCAGCCTCCCTGACAGGCACCACATAAGGGTCATGATTGACATCTACTAAAAATACCACAGGGGGAGGTAATGGCCTCTACTGCTTTTACTAGCAGCCCACCCATTCTAAAGAAAATCTTCACCATGTTTAGACTGTCTCAAACCATAAAGACTGACAATGGACCACTGTTCTGAAGCCAGGAGGTCTGAGAATACTTCAAGTCCCTGTGGAAAACTCATAGGAAAAGAATTCCACAATAGCCACAAGCCAATGGAAAAGCCGAACAGTTCACATGAACCTTGCACAAGAAACTCAGATTTGGGGAATTCTATACCTGGAATGGTGTTTGCACTAGTTACCGCAAAGCTACCAAAATACCCTTTACAGCACAACATCATGCTCGCCCATGTACCTGCTGTTTCAGAGGCCAGTGAGAGGCAGTATTCCAGCTGGGACTGGGTGGAGCCCTGATGAGCTGAACACCTTCCAGGTGCACAAAATGTATTAGGCAGAAAGGTTTTTAGGTCTCCCGTCATCTGCTTTGGGCCGGGCTAACTTGACTGGGGCAGCAGGCTGGTATACTCAGCAGAGCATCTGACTGCTCCATCACTGGAAACAACGAAGTTTACAGGTACATGCAGCCCATTTTATTAAAGCAAGTGCACTTTCCAATAACTGTGGAGACACTCCTTTTCTTAAATCCTGCACAATGAAGCCTAAATGTCAGTGATTAGGTGTGAAAGTTGCTGTTTTCACATCCAATCCAGATTTTCTGGAGAAAAAAAACAGCTGAGGTGTCATGTGATACTCTATCTACAACAAAAGACAGAATGATAGCCCCACCACATGACAGAGAAAATAATGTGACAGTAACTATCTGCCAGTGAGTTTGCCAACACAAGAAAAGTAATTTAAAGTATATTTGAAACTACAGTAGAAAAGAAGTCTTAGGTGTGTTTTTTTACTTCTCAGTGCTTTGTTACAACGTTATTGCAACATTGTTTAAATTTGAAATTACGGTAGTTTTTATTTTGCCATCCGGTTACATAAAAATGTGTCGTTTTATTTTGTTTATATTTTCATATAGCATTTCTGCATTTTCTAAATGCTTGGAAACTACAGGGCAGGTGTTACTCAGACGCCAAATGACCATTGCGTCACATTCTAGGACACCCACCATTATTTACCTGATACCTGTTGTAGGAGGCTGGACTGGCTTGTAGTGAGTACCAAGGGGTACTTACACCTTGCACCAGGCCCAGGTATCCCTTATTAGTGTATAGGGTGTCTAGCAGTTTAGGCTGATAGATAATGGTAGCTTAGCAGAGCAGCTTAGGCTGAACTAGGAGACGAGTGAAGCTCCTACAGTACCACTAGTATCATTTGCACAATATCATAAGAAAACACAATACACAGATATACTAAAAATAAAGGTACTTTATTTTTTTTATGACAATATGCCAAAGTATCTCAGAGTGTACCCTCAGTATGAGGATAGCAAATATACACAAGATATATGTACACAATACCAAAAATATGCAGTATAGTCTTAGAAAACAGTGCAAACAGTGTATAGTTACAATAGGATGCAATGGGGACACATAGGGATAGGGGCAACACAAACCATATACTCCAAAAGTGGAATGCGAACCACGAATGGACCCCAAACCTATGTGACCTTGTAGAGGGTCGCTGGGACTATTAGAAAATAGTAAGGGTTAGAAAAATAGCTCACCCCAAGACCCTGAAAAGTGAGTGCAAAGTGCACTAAAGTTCCCCAAAGGACATAGAAGTCGTGATAGGGGAATTCTGCAGGAAAGACACAAACCAGCAATGCAACAACGATGGATTTCCAGTTGAGGGTACCTGTGGAACAAGGGGACCAAGTCCAAAAGTCACAAGCAAGTCGGAGATGGGCAGATGCCCAGGAAATGCCAGCTGTGGGTGCAAAGAAGCTGCTACTGGACAGTAAAAGCTGAGGATTCTGCAGGAACGACAAGGGCTAGAGACTTCCCCTTTGGAGGACGGATTTGTCACGCTGTGGAGAGTTGTGCAGAAGTGTTTTCCTGAAGAAAGACCGCCAACAAGCCTTGCTAGCTGCAAATTGTGCGGTTAGGGTTTTTGGATGCTGAGGTGGCCCAGGAAAGACCAGGATGTCGCCAATTGCGTCTGGGGACAGAGGGGGCGTCGAGCAAGACAAGGAGCCCTCTCAGAAGCAGGCAGCATACGCAGAAGTGCCAGAACAGGCACTACGAAGAAGATTGAAATGGTGCTCACCCAAAGTTGCACAAAGGAGTCCCACATCGCCAGAGGGCCACTTAGAAAGTCGTCCAATGCAGGTTAGAGTGCCGTGGACCCAGGCTTGGCTGTGCACAAAGGATTTCTGCCGGAAGTGCACAGAGGCTGGAGTAGCTGCAAAAGTCGTGGTTCCCAGCAATGCAGTCTGGTGTAGGGAGACAAGGACTTACCTCCACCAAACTTGGACTGATGAGTCACTGGACTGTGGGAGTCACTTGGACACAGTTGCTGGATTCAAGGGACCTCGCTCGTTCTGCTGAGAGGAGACCCAGGGGACCGGTGATGCAGTTCTTTGGTGCCTGCGGTAGCAGGGGGAAGATTCCGTCGACCCACGGGAGATTTCTTCGGAGCTTCTAGTGCAGAGAGGAGGCAGACTACCCCCACAGCATGCACCACCAGGAAAACAGTCGAGAAGGCGGCAGGATCAGCGTTACAGAGTTGCAGTAGTCGTCTTTGCTACTTTGTTGCAGTTTTGCAGGCTTCCAGCGCGGTCAGCAGTCGATTCCTTGGCAGAAGGTGAAGAGAGAGATGCAGAGGAACTCTGATGAGCTCTTGCATTCGTTATCTAAGGAATTCCCCAAAGCAGAGACCCTAAATAGCCAGAAAAGAGGGTTTGGCTACTTAGGAGAGAGGATAGGCTAGCAACACCTGAAGAAGCCTATCAGAAGGAGTCTCTGACGTCACCTGCTGGCCCTGGCCACTCAGAGCAGTCCAGTGTGCCAGCAGCACCTCTGTTTCCAAGATGGCAGAGGTCTGGAGCACACTGGAGGAGCTCTAGGCACCTCCCAGGGGAGGTGCAGGTCAGGGGAGTGGTCACTCCCCTTTCCTTTGTCCAGTTTCACGCCAGAGCAGGGCTAAGGGGTCCCTGAACCGGTGTAGACTGGCTTATGCAGAAATGGGCACCATCTGTGCCCATGAAAGCATTTCCAGAGGCTGGGGGAGGCTACTCCTCCCCTGCCTTCACACCATTTTCCAAAGGGAGAGGGTGTAACACCCTCTCTCAGAGAAAGTCCTTTGTTCTGCCATCCTGGGCCAGGCCTGGCTGGACCCCAGGAGGGCAGAAACCTGTCTGAGGGGTTGGCAGCAGCAGCAGTGAAACCCCTGAAAAGGCAGTTTGGCAGTACCAGGGTCTGTGCTACAGACCACTGGGATCATGGGATTGTGCCAACCATGCCAGGATGGCATAGAGGGGGCAATTCCATGATCATAGGCATGTTACATGGCCATATTCGGAGTTACCATTGTGAAGCTACACATAGGTAGTGACCTATGTGTAGTGCACGCGTGTAATGGTGTCCCCGCACTCACAAAGTCTGGGGAATTTGCCCTGGACAATGTGGGGGCACCTTGGCTAGTGCCAGGGTGCCCTCACACTAAGTAACTTTGCACCTAGCCTTTACCAGGTAAAGGTTAGACATATAGGTGACTTATAAGTTACTTAAGTGCAGTGGTAAATGGCTGTGAAATAACGTGGACGTTATTTCACTCAGGCTGCAGTGGCAGGCCTGTGTAAGAATTATCAGAGCTCCCTATGGGTGGCAAAAGAAATGCTGCAGCCCATAGGGATCTCCTGGAACCCCAATACCCTGGGTACCTCAGTACCATATACTAGGGAATTATAAGGGTGTTCCAGTAAGCCAATGTAAATTGGTAAAATTGGTCACTAGCCTGTTAGTGACAATTTGAAAGAAATGAGAGGGCATAACCACTGAGGTTCTGGATAGCAGAGCCTCAGTGAGACAGTTAGTCACTACACAGGTAACACAGTCAGGCACACTTATGAGCACTGGGGCCCTGGCTGGCAGGGTCCCAGTGACACATACAACTAAAACAACATATATACAGTGAAAAATGGGGGTAACATGCCAGGCAGGATGGTACTTTCCTACACCTGTGCTGTGGTGTGCTAGAGGGGGCTAAATGACACACTCATACAAAGTATTTTACAGGTCATCCATCACATGAAGTACTTAAAAAGCTTTGTCAACGTTGATTTTGAGTTCAATGGGGCCAGAGAAGTGGCTAAGAAAGAACAAAATATTTTGCAAATTTTTTGTTGTCCTGCCTCTTTTAGGAAAATACCCAACAAAATATAGCACACAACATAAATGAAAAATACATTTTAAGTTAAAGTAAACAAGAGGAAACACATTATTTTATGAAAACTTAAAATATGAACGCTTACCAAACTCAGGTAAGTAAAACACTTTAAAAAATAGTGCAAACACCATAGAACACAATAGAATGCAATAGGAGACAATAGGCCTAGGGGCAACACAAACCATATACTCCAAAAGTGGAATGTGAACCACGATTGGACCCCAGGCCTAGTGTAGTGTGTAGAGGGTCGCTGGGAGTGTAGGAAAACACTAAGGGTGTCCAAGATACCCCACCCCAAGACCCTGAAAAGTAGGAGTAAAGTTGCCCTACTTCCCCAGAAAGACAGTAAAGTCGAGATAGGGGATGCGGCAAAGACAACAACTGACTGCAAAGCACTGAAGACGGATTCCTGGACCTGAGGACCTGCAAAGGAAGGGGACCAAGTCCAAGAGTCACGCAAGTGTTCGGGGGGGCAGGAGCCCACTAATCCCCAGATGAAGGTGCAAAAGGGCTGCCTCTGGGTGGAAGAAGCCAAGATTCTGCAACAACAGAAGGTGCCAAGAACTTCTTCTTTGGTCAGAAGATGTTCTACGGCGTGCTGGAGGATGCAGAGTTGTTTCCATGCAGAAAGACTGCAAACAAGCCTTGCTAGCTGCAAGAGTTGCGTTTGAAGATTATAGGTGCTTCCAGGGCCCAGGAAGGACCAGGAGGTCGCCCCTTGGAGGAGGAGACAGAGGGGGCACACAGCAACACAAAGAGCCTATGCAGAAGCAGGCAGCACCCGCAAAAGTACATGAACAGGCATTCAAGAAATCTGAGCACAGCAGTCGTCTCAACACAACAAAAGAGGGCCCCACAAAGCCGGAGGTCAACTCAGCGATTTGGGCAATGCAGGACGGAGTGCTGGGGACCTGGGCTGTGCTGTGCATGAAGAAAGTCTTACAAAAGTGCACAGAAGCCGGAGCAGCTGCAGATCACACAGTACACAGGATTACTATCTGGTGTGGGGAGGCAAGGACTTACCTTCTCTAAATTTGGACAGAAGAACCACTGGACTGTCGGGGTCACTTGGATCTAGATCCTGTGTTCTAGGGACAAATCTCGTCAAGATGAGAGGGTACCCAGAGGACCGGTGATGCAGAAGTTTGGGGCCTGCGTTAGCAGGGGGAAGATTCCGTCGACCCACAGGAGATTTCTTCTTGGCTTCCAGTGCAGGGTGAAGTCAGACAGTCCCCAGAGCATGCACCTCCAGGAAACAGTTGAGAAAGCCGGCAGGATTAGGCGCTACAATGTTGCTGGTAGTCTTCTTGCTACTTTGTTGCGGTTTTGCAGGCGTCCTGGAGCAGTCAGCGGTCGATCCTTGGCAGACGTTGAAGAGAGAAGTGCAGAGGAACTCGGGTGAGCTCTTGCATTCATTATCTGAAGAGAAACCCACACAAGAGACCCTAAATAGCCCTCAGAGGAGGATTGGCTACCTAACCAGGTAAGAGCCGATCAGGAGGGGTCTCTGACGTCACCTGCTGGCACTTGCCATTAAAGATGGCATAGGTCTGGGACACACTGGAGGAGCTCTGGTCACCACCCCTGGGGTGGTGTTAGACAGGGGAGTGGTCACTCCCCTTTCATTGTCCAGTTTCGCGCCAGAGCAGGGGCTGGGGGCCCCCTGAACCGGTGTAGACTGGCTCATCTGTGCCCTTCAAAGCATTTCCAGAGGCTGGGGGAAGCTACTCCTCCCCAGCCCTTAACACCTATTTCCAAAGGGAGAGGGTGTAACACCCTCTCTCAGAGGAAATCCTTTGTTCTGCCTTCCGGGGACTGGGCTGCCCAGACCCCAGGAGGGCGGAAACCTGTCTGAGGGTTGGCAGCAGCTACCGAAAAACCCCAGAGAGCTAGTTTGGCAGTACCCGGGGTCCATGCTGGAGCCCCAGGGATTCATGGGATTGGCACCCCAATACCAGATTTGGCTTGGGGGGACAATTCCCTGATCTTAGACATGTTACATGGCCATGTTGGGAGTTACCATTGTGAAGCTACACATAGGTATTGATCTATATGTAGTTCACGTGTGTAATGGTGTCCCCGCACTCACAAAGTCTCCCTATTCTCCCCACAATGTGCTTGCTGCTCTCACCCACCTGCTGACTTCTTCCACATGGCTGGGTCATGCCCAGTTATAGTGAACTATTGGGAAAAGATCCTAATTGAACTCTCCTTGATCCTCTTCCCCACTCACTGTTTTGGTGGGGGTGGGTGACGGGGTTGGGGGTTCCTGCGTAGACAGAATTCTGCTGGGTGCCGCACTAATGGTCGCCAATGAGTTGTGGCGACACATTGGAACGCATCCACCTCCCTGCAATCTCCAAATGAAGATGCGGAGTTGGTTGGTATGCACAAATGAAGCACTTACTGTACATAGCAAGGGGAACCCCACAAAACCATGCCACAATCTGGTCCAAATGGGTGGAAGGTTAGACGATGATACACTTACGTCTAAATTGTCTAATGCTGAGATGGATTGTATACCTACAATAATGTTAACTCATATTACAGGCCGCATGTGTGCATTGATGAATGTGTACTGGGGGAAGTGGTTTGGGCATGCTGCCTTATCTGCTGTACTTGTGACTTGTTACTATGTGCAAAAAACAATAAAATTGCTTATCCAAGTATATGTATTACACACACAATATAAGGCTGCCAAAAAAATTTGCAAAGATTTAGGGCCTGATTTAGAGTGGGAGGACAGATTCCTCGATCACTAACATGACGAAACTCCCGTCCGCTGTATCAACAAGTGCATTATATCCATTGGTACTTGTAATACAGAGGATGGGATATCCGTCTCTTTTCGCCTAAGTCTAAATCAGGCCTCTTAATGTGTTAGATAAGACAAATATATATATATATATATATATATATATATATATATATATATATATATATATACTGCCACTAGGTATTATATATATATATATCCCAGTGGCAGTCACAACTAGGTAGTTATAGTTAGGACCTACTTTCTATATAAAAAGTGTTTTCTCACTTGCCTATATCTTTGGCGCCACTTGACGAATCTTCATTAAACTTTCCGAAAACATTTACCAGTCATGTCAGCTTCTGTTTGGAAAGTTCTTAAGTGATCCATCCCAGGAGCAGAGAAATAAGGGGGGGTCCCACACCATTTTTTCCCCGTTTATTTTTCCATATAGATTTTGAACAGCCAAAGCGCCAAACCTACTGGATGGAATTACACCAAATTTGGCAGAAAGGTAGGTCCAGGAATTGACCTTTCTTTGTTTTGGTGTAAATCTGTTCAGTAGTTTTTGAGAAATTAAGGAGAAAACAAATATGTATATATAGGGATGCAAAGGATTCGCGACCCCTCCAGATCTCATGCTGAGATCTGATTGGCTGACAACACTTCAACCAGGAAGTGATGACAGCCATCTTGGGACTTGGCAACTGTGTTCCAGAAAAAAATGTAAAAAAATATATAAAAGGGGCTAGGGCACAGACACTCTGACACCTTTAGCTCTGATGGTGGGGTTCCAGAGGGACCCCCTATGGCTAAAAACCTTTTTTCAAAAAAAGAAAAACAATTGCAATTTGTGGTGGATTGAGCAAAAAATATTTTTCAAACAAAGTGCTGGCTCCCGGGCTTCATTTGTTTAAGCCTCCGGGAGGTCCAAGTCACGGGGTCATTTTTTTGGAGAGTTACCACACCCTGTAGCCCTAGGGACCACCACCTCCCCAGGGTGAAGTAGAAATTATGTGGGGGGCGCACCACCCCAAGCCCTGGGGATCACCACCTCCCCGGAGCTAAACCAAACTGCCGTGGCACAGCCCGGGGAACCACCACCTCCCTGGGGTGAATAATGTAATGAGTGGGGGTGCCGTGCGCCCAGCCCCCTGCACCCCAGGGCTCACTACCCTGGGGCAAAAATTGATTTAAAATGGGGGAGGCCTGATGGCCTCCACCACCACCCTGGGGATCACCACCTCCCTAGGCCATTTGTGCTGGTTACAACCAACAAACAATCAAAGATAAAGATAGAGTTGACACAATGGATTAGGTCATTGTAGTTTCATCTGAAAATGTGAAAACACTATTCAGTGGCTTGAGTGACTGATGTAGGTTCTGTTGTGCTGTGATGTTCAGTTGCTTTTTACCTTCCATGGAGGCTGTTTTTGAGTTGATTAGATGCACTCTTAAACCTTGTAACTACCTGAATTTCTTAGTCTGTGCCACCCAAGGGCAGCACTTGTCATCCCTGTGTGCTTTCTTTGCCCAGAATTCTATGTTGTTAGAACTGTATATTCAAAGGGCTTGATAGATGGCAGATATGCCTTGTGAAGACACCTCTATCCCCACGATTTTCTAACCCATCCTTGTGTAAGCATAGCTAAACACTTGTGTATGAACCTTTTGCAGCCATATTCTCTCATGAAACACTTGAAATACAGGCCAGACTGCACTCACACTTTTCTGTCCATCATTTAGAATTTACATTTTAACCCCTTCTGTGCCGCGGACGTAGTGGTTACGTCCTGCGGCACAGTGCTGCTGTGCCGAGGACGTAACCACTACGTCCTCGGCACACAGCCCAGAGGGAGCGCTCTCGCTCCCTCTGTGGGGTTCCCCCCCACCCCCCCAAGTCAGGGATGGAAGGGGAAGCCCTTCCCCTCCCACCCCCGACCCCCCCCAACCCCCCCTGTGACGTCAGCGCGCGAGCGCGCGCTGATTAGTCACAGGGTCTCCCCCATCGCGCTGGAAGCAGAGCTTCCAGCGCGATTGAAAAAGAAATGCTTTTGCATTTCTTTTTCAATCCCATGGGGGAGGCCCCGAGAGGCTTCAAAGGGAAGGAAATGTATTTCCTTCCCTTTGAAGTCTCTCACAGGTTTCAAAAGCTGGATTGCTTGCAATCCGGCTTTTGAAACCCCACTAGACACCAGGGATTTTTTTTTTTTTCTTGAAATTGGCAAAAGGGAGCGACCCCTTGGGCAAGGGTCGCTCCCAGGGGGGCATTTTTTTAGGAAGGCCTTTTCTGCCCCCCCTGGGGGCAGATTGGCCTATTATTAGGCCGATCTGCCCCCAGGGGGGGCAGAAACCTCTAGGCACCAGGGACCATTTTTTTTTTTTTTTTTTTTTTGTGATGAATTCTTTTTTTTTAGGTGGGGAGCGATCCCTTAGGCAAGGGTCGCTCCCCTACGGGGCAATATATATTTAGGCCATTTCTGCCCCCCTTGGGGGCAGATTGGCCTATTTTGATAAGGCCAATCTGCCCCCCTTGGGGGCAGAAACCATTAGACACCAGGGAGTTTGTTTTTGCGCGCGAATGTCACGCAACAAAGCGACCCCTTTGGCAAGGGTCGCTCCCAGGGGGGGCAATTTTTTGGGAAGGCCTTTTCTGCCCCCAGGGGGGGAAGAAACCTCTAGGCGCCAGGGCAATTTTTTTTTGTGTGTTTTTTTTTTTTGTTCTTTTTTTTTTTTTAGAGATGGGGAGCGACCCATCAGGCAAGGGTCGCTCCCCTGGGGGGCAAATTGTATTTAGACCATTTCTGCCCCCCTGGGGGCAGATTGGCCGATTTTAGGTCAATCTGCCCCCAAGGGGGCAGAAACCACTAGGCACCGGGGATTTGTTTTTTGGCGCCAATGTCACGCAGGGGGAGCGACCCCGTAGGCAAGGGTCGCTCCCTGGGGGGGGGGTGGGGGGGCACATTTATTTTAGGCCATTTCTGCCCCCCCCCGGGGGACAGATCGGCCTATTTTTCGGCCGAACTGCCCCCGGGGGGGGGCAGAACACTCTAGGCGCCAGGGCAATTTTTTTTTTGTGTTTTTTTTTGTTGTTGTTTCTTTTTTTAGAGATGGGGAGCGACCCATCAGGCAAGGGTCGCTCCCCTGGGGGGGCAAATTGTATTTAGACCATTTCTGCCCCCCTGGGGGCAGATTGGCCAATTTTAGGTCAATCTGCCCCCAAGGGGGCAGAAACCACTAGGCACCGGGGATTTGTTTTTTGGCGCCAATGTCACGCAGGGGGAGCGACCCCGTAGGCAAGGGTCGCTCCCGGGGTGGGGGTGTGGGGGTTGGGGGGGCAAATTTATTTTAGGCCATTTCTGCCCCCCCGGGAGACAGATCGGCCTATTACTAGGCCGAACTGCCCCCGGGGGGGGGGCAGAACACTCTAGGCGCCAGGGCAATTTTTTTTTGTGTGTTTTTTTTTTTTGTTGTTTCTTTTTTTAGAGATGGGGAGCGACCCATCAGGCAAGGGTCGCTCCCCTGGGGGGGCAAATTGTATTTAGACCATTTCTGCCCCCCTGGGGGCAGATTGGCCAATTTTGGGTCAATCTGCCCCCAAGGGGGCAGAAACCACAAGGCACCGGGGATTTGTTTTTTGGCGCCAATGTCACGCAGGGGGAGCGACCCCGTAGGCAAGGGTCGCTCCCGGGGGGGGGGTGTGGGGGTTGGGGGGGCAAATTTATTTTAGGCCATTTCTGCCCCCCCGGGGGACAGATCGGCCTATTTTTAGGCCGAACTGCCCCCGGGGGGGGGGGCAGAACACTCTAGGCGCCAGGGCAATTTTTTTTTGTGTTTTTTTTTTTTGTTGTTTCTTTTTTTAGAGATGGGGAGCGACCCATCAGGCAAGGGTCGCTCCCCTGGGGGGGGGAAATTGTATTTAGACCATTTCTGCCCCCCTGGGGGCAGATTGGCCAATTTTAGGTCAATCTTCCCCCTAGGGGGCAGAAACCACTAGGCACCGGGGATTTGTTTTTTGGCGCCAATGTCACGCAGGGGGAGCGACCCCGTAGGCAAGGGTCGCTCCCGGGGGGGTGGAGGTTGGGGGGGCAAATTTATTTTAGGCCATTTCTGCCCCCCCGGGGGACAGATCGGCCTATTATTAGGCCGAACTGCCCCCGGGGGGGGGGGCAGAACACTCTAGGCGCCAGGGCAATTTTTTTTTTGTGTTTTTTTTTTTTGTTGTTTCTTTTTTTAGAGATGGGGAGCGACCCATCAGGCAAGGGTCGCTCCCCTGGGGGGGGCAAATTGTATTTAGACCATTTCTGCCCCCCTGGGGGCAGATTGGCCAATTTTAAGTCAATCTGCCCCCAAGGGGGCAGAAACCACTAGGCACCAGGGGAATTTTTCTTTTTTTTCTTTTTTTTTTTCTTTTTTTTTTTTTTTTTTTAGAGATGGGGAGCGACCCATCAGGCAAAAGTCGCTCCCCTGGGGGACAAATTGTATTTAGGCCATTTCTGCCCCCCTTGGGGGCAGATTGGCTGAGTTTAGGTCAACCTGCCCCCAAGGGGGCAGAAACCACTAGGCACCGGGGATTTGTTTTTTGGTGCCAATGTCACGCAGGGGGAGCGACCCCGTAGGCAAGGGTCGCTCCCGGCGGGGGAGGGTGGGGGTTGGGGGGGCAAATTTATTTTAGGGCATTTCTGCCCCCCCCCTGGGGCCGGCTGAGCTACAGGCCAAACACCACAGGTAGGCACCTTGCAAAAAACACCTCTGTTTTCTGTGAAAAAATATGTTGTGTCCACGTTGTGTTTTGGGCCATTTCCTTTTGTGGGCGCTAGGCCTACCCACAGAAGTGATGTACCATTTTTATCGAGAGACTTAGGGGAACGCTGGGTGGAAGGAAATTTGTGGCTCCTCTCAGATTCCAGAACTTTCTGTCACCGAAATGAGAGGAAAAAGTGTTTTTTGGGCCAAATTTTGATGTTTGCAAAGGATTCTGGGTAACATAACCTGGTCAGAGCCCCGCAAGTCACCCCATCTTGGATTCCCCTGGGTTTCTAGTTTTCAAAAATGCACTGGTTTGCTAGGTTTCCTCAGGTGTCGGCTGAGCTACAGGCCAAAATCCACAGGTAGGCACTGCTTTTTATAAAAAAATGTGATGTGTCCACGTTGTGTTTTGGGCCCTTTCCTTTCGTGGGCGCTATTCCTACCCACACAAGTGAGGTATCATTTTTATCGGGAGACTTGGGGGAACGCTGGGTAGAAGGAAATTTGTGGCTCCTCTCAGATTCCAGAACTTTCTGCCACAGAAATGTGAGTAACATGTGTATTTTTAGCCAAATTTTGAGGTTTGCAAAGGATTCTGGGTAACAGAACCTGGTCCGAGCCCCGCAAGTCACCCCTCCTTGGATTCCCCTAGGTCTCTAGTTTTCAGAAATGCACAGGTTTGGTAGGTTTCCCTAGGTGGCGGCTCAGCTAGAGGCCAAAATCTACAGGTAGTCACTTTGCTAAAAACAGCTCTGTTTTCTGTGATATGTCCACGTTGTGTTTTGGGGCATATCCTGTCGCGGGCGCTAGGCCTACCCACACAAGTGAGGTATCATTTTTATCGGGAGACTTGGGGGAACGCTGGGTAGAAGGAAATTTGTGGCTCCTCTCAGATTCCAGAACTTTCTGCCACAGAAATGTGAGTAACATGTGTATTTTTAGCGAAATTTTGAGGTTTGCAAAGGATTCTGGGTAACAGAACCTGGTCCGAGCCCCGCAAGTCACCCCTCCTTGGATTCCCCTAGGTCTCTAGTTTTCAGAAATGCACAGGTTTGGTAGGTTTCCCTAGGTGCTGGCTGAGCTAGAGACCAAAATCTACAGGTAGGCACTTTGCAAAAAACACCTCTGTTTTTTTCCAAAATTTAGGATGTGTCCACATTGCGCTTTGGGGTGTTTCCTGTCGCCGGCGCTAGGCCTACCCACGCAAGTGAGGTATCATTTTTATCGGGAGACTTGGGGGAACGCTGGGTGGAAGGAAATTTGTAGCTCCTCTCAGATTCCAGAACTTTCTGCCACAGAAATGTGAGGGACATGTGTTTTTTTAGCCAAATTTTGAGGTTTGCAAAGGATTCTGGGTAACAGAACCTGGTCCGAGCCACACAAGTCACCCCTCCTTGGATTCCCCTAGGTCTCTAGTTTTCAGAAATGTACAGGTTTGGTAGGTTTCCCTAGGTGCCGGCTGAGCTAGAGGCCAAAATCTACAGGTAGTCACTTTGCTAAAAACAGCTCTGTTTTCTGTGATATGTCCACGTTGTGTTTTGGGGCATATCCTGTCGCGGGCGCTAGGCCTACCCACACAAGTGAGGTATCATTTTTATCGGGAGATGTGGGGGAACGCTGGGTGGAAGGAAATTTGTGGCTCCTCTCAGATTCCAGAACTTTCTGCCACAGAAATGTGAGGAACATGTGTTTTTTTAGCCAAATGTTGAGGTTTGCAAAGGATTCTGGGTAACAGAACCTGGTCCGAGCCCCGCAAGTCACCCCTCCTTGGATTCCCCTAGGTCTCTAGTTTTCAGAAATGCACAGGTTTGGTAGGTTTCCCTAGGTGGCGGCTGAGCTAGAGGCCAAAATCTACAGGTAGTCACTTTGCTAAAAACAGCTCTGTTTTCTGTGATATGTCCACGTTGTGTTTTGGGGCATATCCTGTCGCGGGCGCTAGGCCTACCCACACAAGTGAGGTATCATTTTTATCGGGAGACATGGGGGAACGCTGGGTGGAAGGAAATTTGTGGCTCCTCTCAGATTCCAGAACTTTCTGCCACAGAAATGTGAGGAACATGTGTTTTTTTAGCCAAATTTTGAGGTTTGCAAAGGATTCTGGGTAACAGAACCTGGTCCGAGCCCCGCAAGTCACCCCTCCTTGGATTCCCCTAGGTCTCTAGTTTTCAGAAATGCACAGGTTTGGTAGGTTTCCCTAGGTGGCGGCTGAGCTAGAGGCCAAAATCTACAGGTAGTCACTTTGCTAAAAACAGCTCTGTATTCTGTGATATGTCCACGTTGTGTTTTGGGGCATATCCTGTCGCGGGCGCTAGGCCTACCCACACAAGTGAGGTATCATTTTTATCGGGAGACGTGGGGGAACGCTGGGTGGAAGGAAATTTGTGGCTCCTCTCAGATTCCAGAACTTTCTGCCACAGAAATGTGAGGAACATGTGTTTTTTTAGCGAAATTTTGAGGTTTGCAAAGGATTCTGGGTAACAGAACCTGGTCCGAGCCCCGCGAGTCACCCCTCCTTGGATTCCCCTAGGTCTCTAGTTTTCAGAAATGCACAGGTTTGGTAGGTTTCCCTAGGTGGCGGCTGAGCTAGAGGCCAAAATCTACAGGTAGTCACTTTGCTAAAAACAGCTCTGATTTCTGTGATATGTCCACGTTGTGTTTTGGGGTATATCCTGTCGCGGGCGCTAGGCCTACCCACACAAGTGAGGTATCATTTTTATCGGGAGACGTGGGGGAACACTGGGTGGAAGGAAATTTGTGGCTCCTCTCAGATTCCAGAACTTTCTGCCACAGAAATGTGAGGAACATGTGTTTTTTTAGCCAAATTTTGAGGTTTGCAAAGGATTTTGGGTAACAGAACCTGGTCCGAGCCACACAAGTCACCCCTCCTTGGATTCCCCTAGGTCTCTAGTTTTCAGAAATGCACAGGTTTGGTAGGTTTCCCTAGGTGGCGGCTGAGCTAGAGGCCAAAATCTACAGGTAGTCACTTTGCTAAAAACAGCTCTGTTTTCTGTGATGTGTCCACGTTGTGTTTTGGGGCATATCCTGTCGCGGGTGCTAGGCCTACCCACACAAGTGAGGTATCATTTTTATCGGGAGACGTGGGGGAACGCTGGGTGGAAGGAAATTTGTGGCTCCTCCCAGATTCCAGAACTTTCTGCCACAGAAATGTGAGGAACATGTGTTTTTTTAGCCAATTTTTGAGCTTTGCAAAGGATTCTGGGTAACAGAACCTGGTCCGAGCCCCGCCAGTCACCCCTCCTTGGATTCCCCTAGGTCTCTAGTTTTCAGAAATGCACAGGTTTGGTAGGTTTCCCTAGGTGGCGGCTGAGCTAGAGGCCAAAATCTACAGGTAGTCACTTTGCTAAAAACAGCTCTGTTTTCTGTGATGTGTCCACGTTGTGTTTTGGGGCATATCCTGTCGCGGGTGCTAGGCCTACCCACACAAGTGAGGTATCATTTTTATCGGGAGACGTGGGGGAACGCTGGGTGGAAGGAAATTTGTGGCTCCTCCCAGATTCCAGAACTTTCTGCCACAGAAATGTGAGGAACATGTGTTTTTTTAGCCAATTTTTGAGCTTTGCAAAGGATTCTGGGTAACAGAACCTGGTCCGAGCCCCGCCAGTCACCCCTCCTTGGATTCCCCTAGGTCTCTAGTTTTCAGAAATGCACAGGTTTGGTAGGTTTCCCTAGGTGGCGGCTGAGCTAGAGGCCAAAATCTACAGGTAGTCACTTTGCTAAAAACAGCTCTGTATTCTGTGATATGTCCACGTTGTGTTTTGGGGCATATCCTGTCGCGGGCGCTAGGCCTACCCACACAAGTGAGGTATCATTTTTATCGGGAGACGTGGGGGAACGCTGGGTGGAAGGAAATTTGTGGCTCCTCTCAGATTCCAGAACTTTCTGCCACAGAAATGTGAGGAACATGTGTTTTTTTAGCGAAATTTTGAGGTTTGCAAAGGATTCTGGGTAACAGAACCTGGTCCGAGCCCCGCGAGTCACCCCTCCTTGGATTCCCCTAGGTCTCTAGTTTTCAGAAATGCACAGGTTTGGTAGGTTTCCCTAGGTGGCGGCTGAGCTAGAGGCCAAAATCTACAGGTAGTCACTTTGCTAAAAACAGCTCTGTTTTCTGTGATATGTCCACGTTGTGTTTTGGGGTATATCCTGTCGCGGGCGCTAGGCCTACCCACACAAGTGAGGTATCATTTTTATCGGGAGACGTGGGGGAACACTGGGTGGAAGGAAATTTGTGGCTCCTCTCAGATTCCAGAACTTTCTGCCACAGAAATGTGAGGAACATGTGTTTTTTTAGCCAAATTTTGAGGTTTGCAAAGGATTTTGGGTAACAGAACCTGGTCCGAGCCACACAAGTCACCCCTCCTTGGATTCCCCTAGGTCTCTAGTTTTCAGAAATGCACAGGTTTGGTAGGTTTCCCTAGGTGGCGGCTGAGCTAGAGGCCAAAATCTACAGGTAGTCACTTTGCTAAAAACAGCTCTGTTTTCTGTGATGTGTCCACGTTGTGTTTTGGGGCATATCCTGTCGCGGGTGCTAGGCCTACCCACACAAGTGAGGTATCATTTTTATCGGGAGACGTGGGGGAACGCTGGGTGGAAGGAAATTTGTGGCTCCTCTCAGATTCCATAACTTTCTGCCACAGAAATGTGAGGAACATGTGTTTTTTTAGCCAAATTTTGAGGTTTGCAAAGGATTCTGGGTAACAGAACCTGGTCCGAGCCACACAAGTCACCCCTCCTTGGATTCCCCTAGGTCTCTAGTTTTCAGAAATGCACAGGTTTGGTAGGTTTCCCTAGGTGGCGGCTGAGCTAGAGGCCAAAATCTACAGGTAGTCACTTTGCTAAAAACAGCTCTGTTTTCTGTGATGTGTCCATGTTGTGTTTTGGGGCATATCCTGTCGCGGGTGCTAGGCCTACCCACACAAGTGAGGTACCATTTTTATCGGGAGACTTGGGGGAACATAGATTAGCAAAACAAGTACTATTGCCCCTTGTCTTTCTCTACATTTTTTCCTTCCAAATATAGGAGTGTGTGTAAAAAAGACATCTATTTGAGAAATTCCCTGTAATTCACGTGCTACTATGGTCACCCCGGAATTCAGAGATGTGCAAATAACCACTGCTCCTCAACACCTTATCTTGTGCCCTTTTTGGAAATGCAAAGGTTTTCTTGATAGCAATTTTTTACTCCTTATATTTCAGCAAATGAATTGCTGTATACCCGGTATAGAATGAAAACGCACTGCAGGGTGCAGCTCATTTATTGGCTCTGGGTTCCTCGGGTTCTTGATGAACCTACAAGCCCTATATATCCCCGCAACCAGAGGAGTCCAGCAGACGTAACGGTATATTGCTTTCGATAATCTGACATTGCAGGGAAAAGTTACAGAGTAAAACGTAGAGAAAAATTGATGGTTTTTTCACCTCAATTTCAATATTTTTCTTTTTCAGCTGTTATTTTCTGTAGGAAACCCTTGTAGGATCTACACAAATGACCCCTTGCTGAATTCAGAATTTTGTCTACTTTTCAGAAATGTTTAGGTTTCTGGGATCCAGCATTGGTTTCATGACCATTCCTGTCACTGACTGGAAGGAGGCTGAAAGCACAAAAAATTGCACAAATGGGGTATGCCCCAGTAAAATGCCAAAATTGTGTTGAAAAATTGGGTTTTCTGATTCAAGTCTGCCTGTTCCTGAAAGCTGGGAAGCTGCTGAGTTTAGCACCGCAAACCCTTTGTTGATGCCATTTTCAGGGGAAAAACCACAAGCCTTCTTCTGCAGCCACTTTTTCCAATTTTATTGAAAAAAACGAAATTTTCACTGTATTTTGGCCAATTTCTTGGCCTCCTTCAAGGGAACCCACAAAGTCTGGGTACCTCTAGAATCCCTAGGATGTTGGAAAAAAAGGACGCAAATTTGGCTTGGTTAGCTTATGTGGACAAAAAGTTATGAGGGCCTAAGCGCGAACTGCCCCAAATAGGCAAAAAAAGGCCCGGCACAGGAGGGGGAAAAGGCCTGGCAGCGAAGGGGTTAAGAACCCTGTCCCTCACTGATTTTCCATTCAAGTTCACCAGAGGCACAGCAACAAAACATATTAAATGCATATCTCTGGTCCTGGTGACTAACATCATAAAAGTTCCCATATATACCATTTAACAAAAACACTGGTCCGTCTATGCATGCTACTGATCCACAAATGTGCTTTGGTACCACATTAGGAGTGTGAAACACTGTATAAGTACAACTACAACACAACACAACATACGCAAACCCTAAAGCAGTGGCAATGAAGAGCTAAGCAAATCTTTATTGACATACCATTTTCCTCCCTTCTATAAATGTACAGGCTTTACTTAGAACCTATTTGAAAGTTAAGTTATAAATTCTGATTCGTGTGAAAATGAATGTTTGCTCACAGATTGGAATTCTGAGTTGTGCATGAATCACCTTGTTCTGAAACTTTTCCCTGACAGATTTCACCATTCAAAGCCTAAGGAAATTTTATCAGAATAAAATACCGAGTAACTAATGCAAAACATACAGTAATCAGTGATTTTTTCATGTTAGGCTTTATTTTGAGTTGAGAAGTTCAGGGAAAGTTAAATATGTTACCCATTCAAAATTCCACACCAGGGCAGCATCAATTACAATATGCACTCATTATCACCCACATTCTACATAACTGAGAACCATGGCCTCAGTCCATATCTGACTTTCTACTGCCATCCTGATGATATACAAAAGGGCATTTACATTACAATATAGTAGTCTCGATTTGGGGTTACCAAGCTCACCTCATGTGCTCATTTTTCAGTCTGCTGTAACTTCATAGCCTCTTACAGCCTAGATGATATATGTCCAGGTAGGACTCTAAAATCTTTATTTGCTGTTGTTACATCTTTTTATCTTCATCCTTTACACCTGTTTTCATCTGGCACTGTCACTAGTGAATGGAAGAAAGGAGTTATTAAGCTTCTTTTGAAGAAGTAAAACGTGGACCACGGCAGAGATAACTACATGCACAAAGTTAACTATAGGCTTATCTTTCTTTTGACAGGAGTCACTAAAATTGATGAGAAGTTCTGGCTCCCCAGATTTCTAAATATTTTGAAGAGCACCAGATTCTAGATGCTAGACAGATGAGTTTTAGGTCTGGTTAAGCCACTGAGACTGCACCTACAGTGTACTGATTTACATCCAGCAAGATTACAATTATGGCATTTCCACCTGCCTCATCCTGCCTCCTGCCTCAACCTGCTTCATTGGCCTATATCAATGCTTGTCACATTCCGAAATCAGGAATGTTAACCCAGTAATCTCAATTTTCTCAGACAAGCACATAGGTACAGCCTCAAACAAGCATATCTCCCGATGAGCAGACTGCACAACATAGTTTTAATGATTCTATCTGACAGAAATGGCTTTCTGAAAATTGAATCAAAATATTTCATGCGCTCTTTGTCATTTAATGGAAAGAGTTGTCAAAAAGTGCTTTAGTCTTGACCTGACTGTGCGAAAACTGGTCTTATAGTGCTATTTATTGAAATCTATAGAAGCTTGTTTTTGGTTGTTAAATTGTTCATTGCCCTTTTTATAGATCTCTGTCAGTAGCCTATTAACATAGTCACAATACACTAAAACGCTTGTAATCGTATCTTATTTGGCCAATATGTTTAAAATGCACAGTATATGACTCTATTGTCTTGTGTTGACTCTAAGGATATCTTCACCCCATTGTTTGAAGTGCTAGTCAAGCCTCATTTGGTTGGCCTGTTAGCCCTCCCCTTACTTTCAGGTCTAGTTGCGCCCCTGTCAACTCAGCAGTGTATGCCTAAAGGAGAAGGAGGCCAATGATTGGGCCCGGGAGCAAGGAGAGTCAAGAGCCTTCAGTTGAAGATCAGGTGGTTATTTGAGACCATTGCCATGAATGGAATTTCAGGCCATCATTCAAAAGAGACCAGTGGTGGGCCATTGGAGAGACGTGCACCATATTAACCACCTCCATAGGGTGGGAGGCAGTTACTCCGAGCCCCTCATGGTTCAAACAAGTAAATTTAAATGTGCCTTGGGCATTCAGGGTGAAGCAGAACAAAACATGCAGACAGCAGAGTAGTGGGAGAGCAAGCCATCCCCATACCACAGCATTGTTCTCACCCTACCCTGCCTTGAAGAGAAAAGGACATGCTCACCTTGGGTTTGAAAGAAGATGCCTTATCATCAGTGGCGAGCTGACCAGATCTGGAGTGCTGAGATAAGGTGGTGAAAGGACTGGCGGCTGGCAAAAAACATGATACAACTTAAGGCCAAATCCAATGCCTAATCTGAACTTCTGTGGCCTTTCCAGTGAAGATTGACTCCTCCTCTCACCCCCTTGGGTGCAGGGCCTGTGGAGGCCATATCTGCCCCTAACATGGGGAGGGATGTAGATAACCATCCAGTGTCTACTCAGAGGGTCTGATGTCATCACACACCTCATGAATGGGCACAGCCACGAGTATAAATATCAGGGAGTGGAGCCGTTCAAGGTTCCTTTTGAGCGCAGTACTCTTATATCTGTGTGAGTTTCATTAGCTGTGCAATAGTATTGCAGGCCTGTTTTCATCACCTCTATCCACTGACCTACATGAAGGTAAAGCCTATCTGTACTATACTCCTAAGAAAAGGAGTGAGAGGTACACTCCTCCAGAGGAGGTAAAATTTAAAACAAACTCCCGCCCTCTATGGACAACCCTTAGTGGCTCTCACTGTAGGAAGGTAGCCTCGTTCTAGCCTTGTTACCCCCACTTTTGGCCTGTTTGTGATTATATGTCAGGGTGTTTTTACTGTCTCACTGGGATCTTGCTAGCCAGGACCCCAGTGCTCATAGTGGAAACCCTATTTGTCAGTGTGTTTTATGTGTCT
The DNA here is from genome assembly GCF_031143425.1 of Pleurodeles waltl. Taxonomy (NCBI): domain Eukaryota; kingdom Metazoa; phylum Chordata; class Amphibia; order Caudata; family Salamandridae; genus Pleurodeles; species Pleurodeles waltl. The sequence continues at coordinate 359,311,394 of NC_090450.1, read as the reverse complement.
CACTGGACCCTGCTAGCCAGGACCCCAGTGCTCATAGTTTGTGGCCTAACTGTATCACTGAGGCTCTGCTAACCAGAACCTCAGTGTTTATCCTCTCTCTGCTTTTAAGATTGTCACTGCAGGATAGTGACTATTTTCACCAATTCTGATTGGCACACTGGAACATCCTTATAATTCCCAAGTATATGGTACCTATGTACCCAAGGTACCCAGGGTATTGGGGTTCCAGGAGATCCCCATGGGCTTCACCTTTTCTTTTGCCACCCATAGGGAGCTCAGACCAATATTACATAGGACTGCCACTGCAGCCTGAGTGAAATAACGTCCACGTTATTTGACAGCCATTTTACACTGCACTGAAGTAATTTATAAGTCACCTATATGTCTAACCCTCACTTGGTGAAGGTTAGGTGCAAAGTTACTAAGTGTGAGGGCACCCTGGCACTAGCCAAGGTGCCCCCACATAGTTCAGGGCAATTTCCCCGGACTTTGTGAGTGCAGAGACACTATTAGACATGTGCACTACATATAGGTCAATACCTATATGTAGCTTCACAATGGTAACTTCGAATATGGCCATGTAACATGTCTAAGATCATGGCATTGTCCCCCCCATGCCAAATCTGGTATTGGGGTGCCAATCCCATGCATCCCCGGGGCTCCTGCATGGACCCTGGGTACTGCCAAACTAGCTCTCTGGGGTTTTCATTGCAGCTACCGCTGCTGCCAACCCACAGACAGGCTTCTGCCTTCCTGGGGTCTGGGCAGCCCAGTCCCAGGAAGGCAAAACAAAGAATTTCCTCTGAGAGAGGGTGTTACACCCTCTCCCTTTGGAAATAGGTGTTAAGGGCTAGGGAGGAGTAGCCTCCCCCAGCCTTTGAAAATGCTTTGAAGGGCACAGATGGTGCCCTCCTTGCATAAGCCAGTCTACACTAGTTCAGGGATCCCCCAGTCCCTGCTCTGGTGCGAAACTGGACAAAGGAAAGGGGAGTGACCACTCCCCTGTCCATCACCACCCCAGGGGTGGTGCCCAGAGCTCCTCCAGTGTGTCCCAGACCTCTGCCCTCTTGAATGCTGAGGTGTGAGGGCACAATGGAGGCCTCTGAGTGGCCAGTGCCAGCAGGTGACGTCAGAGACCCCTCCTGATAGGTGCTTACCTGGTTAGGTGGCCAATCCTCCTCTGAGGGCCATTTAGGGTCTCTTCTGTGGGTTTCTCTTCAGATAATGAATGCAAGAGCTCACCAGAGTTCCTCAGCATCTCTCTCTTTGACTTCTGCCAAGGATCGACCGCTGACTGCTTCAGGACGCCTGCAAAACCACAACAAAATAGCAAGACGACTACCGGCAAAATTGTAGCGCCTCATCCTGACGGCTTTCTTTACTGTTTCCTGGTGGTGCATGCTCTGGGGGCTGTCTGCCTTCACCCTGCACTGGAAGCCAAGAAGATATCTCCCGTGGGTCAACGGAATCTTCCCCCTGCTAACGCAGGCACCAAACTTCTGCTTCACCCTTCCTCTGGGTCCCCTCTCATCTCGACGAGCGTGGTCCCTGGAACACAGGAGATGGATCCAAGTGATCCCGACAGTCCAGTGGTTCTTCTGTCCAAATTTGGTGGAGGTAAGTTCTTGCCTCCCCACGCCAGACAGTAATACTGTGTACTGTGTGAACTGCAGCTGCTAGGGCTTCTGTGCAATTTTGCAAGGAAGCCTTCATGCACAGCATAGCCCAGGTCCCCAGCACTCCGTCGTGCATTGCTCAACTCGCTGACTTGAACACATACTTCGTGGGACCCTCCTTTGTAGTGTTGAGATGACTGCCATGCTCAGATTTCTTGAATGCCTGTTCAAGTGCTTCTGCAGGTGCTGCCTGCTTCTGCATGGGCTCCCTGTACTGCTGAGCGCCCTCTCTGTCTCCTCCTCTGTGAGAAAGTAGCCTCTTTCTAGCCTTGTTACCCCCACTTTTGGCTGGTTTGTGAGTGTATGTCAGGGTGTTTTCACTGTCTCACTGGGATCGTGCTAGCCAGGGCCCAGTGCTCATAGTGAAAACCCTATGTTTTCAGTATGTTTGTTATGTGTCACTGGGACCCTGCTATGCAGGACCCCAGTGCTCATAAGTTTGTGGCCTATAGGTATGTGTTCCCTGTGTGGTGCCTAACTGTCTCACTGAGGCTCCGCTAACCAGAACCTCAGTGGTTATGCTCTCTCATTTCTTTCAAATTGTCACTAACAGGCTAGTTGCCAATTTTACCAATTTACATTGGCATACTGGAACACCCTTATAATTCCCTAGTATATGGTACTGAGGTACCCAGGGTATTGGGGTTCCAGGAGATCCCTATGGGCTGCAGCATTTCTTTTGCCACCCATAGGGAGCTCTGACAATTCTTACACAGGCCTGCCACTGCAGCCTGAGTGAAATAACGTCCACGTTATTTCACAGCCATTTTACACTGCACTTAAGTAACTTATAAGTCACCTATATGTCTAACCTTTACCTGGTAAAGGTTAGGTGCAAAGTTACTTAGTGTGAGGGCACCCTGGCACTAGCCAAGGTGCCCCCACATTGTTCAGGGCCAATTCCCCGGACTTTGTGAGTGCGGGGACACCATTACACGCGTGCACTACATATAGGTCACTACCTATATGTAGCTTCACAATGGTAACTCCGAATATGGTCATGTAACATGTCTATGATCATGGAATTGCCCCCTCTATTCCATCCTGGCATAGTTGGCACAATCCCATGATCCCAGTGGTCTGTAGCACAGACCCTGGTACTGCCAAACTGCCTTTCCTGGGGTTTCACTGCAGCTGCTGCTGCTGCCAACCCCTCAGACAGGTTTCTGCCCTCCTGGGGTCAAGCCAGGCTTGTCCCAGGATGGCAGAACAAAGGACTTCCTCTGAGAAAGGGTGTTACACCCTCTCCCTTTGGAAAATGGTGTGAAGGCAGGGGAGGAGTAGCCTCCCCCAGCCTCTGGAAATGCTTTCATGGGCACAGATGTGCCCAATTCTGCATAAGCCAGTCTACACCGGTTCAGGGGACCCCTTAGCCCTGCTCTGGCGTGAAACTGGACAAAGGAAAGGGGAGTGACCACTCCCCTGACCTGCACCTCCCCTGGGAGGTGTCCAGAGCTCTTCCAGTGTGCTCCAGATCTCTGCCATCTTGGAAACAGAGGTGCTGCTGGCACACTGGACTGCTCTGAGTGGCCAGTGCCACCAGGTGACGTCAGAGACTCCTTCTGATAGGCTCCTTCAGGTGTTGCTAGCCTATCCTCTCTCCTAGGTAGCCAAACCCTATTTTCTGGCTATTTAGGTTCTCTGTCTCTGGGGAAACTTTAGATAACGAATGCAAGAGCTCATCAGAGTTCCTCTGCATCTCTCTCTTCACCTTCTGCCAAGGAATCGACTGCTGACCGCGCTGGAAGCCTGCAAAACTGCAACATAGTAGCAAAGACGACTACTGCAACTCTGTAACGCTGATCCTGCCGCCTTTTTGACTGTTTTCCTGGTGGTGCATGCATGCTGTGGGGGTAGTCTGCCTCCTCTCTGCACTAGAAGCTCCGAAGAAATCTCCCGTGGGTCGACGGAATCTTCCCCCTGCAACCGCAGGCACCAAAAAGCTGCATTACCGGTCCCTTGGGTCTCCTCTCAGCACGACGAGCGAGGTCCCTCGAATCCAGCAACTGTGTCCAAGTGACCCCCACAGTCCAGTGACTCTTCAGTCCAAGTTTGGTGGAGGCAAGTCCTTGCCTCCCCACGCCAGACTGCATTGCTGGGAACCGCAACTTTTGCAGCTACTCTGGCCCCTGTGCACTTCCGGCGAAAATCCTTTGTGCACAGCCAAGCCTGGGTCCACGGCACTCTAACCTGCATTGCACGACTTTCTAAGTTGGTCTCCGGCGACGTGGGACTCCTTTGTGTAACTTCGGGTGAGCACTGTTTCATGCATCGTTGTAGTGCCTGCTTCTGGCACTTCTCCGGGTGCTACCTGCTGCTGAGAGGGCTCCTTGTCTTGCGCGACGTCCCCTCTCTCTCCTGACGCAATTTGCGACATCCTGGTCTCTCCTGGGCCATAGCAGCATCCAAAAACGCTTACCGCACGATTTGCAGCTAGCAAGGCTTGTTGGCGTTCTTTCGGTGGGAAAACACTTCTGCACAACTCTTCACAGCGTGAGGGATCCGTCCTCCAAAGGGGAAATCTCTAGCCCTTTTCGTTGCTGCAGAATCTTCAGCTTCTTCTGTCCAGTAGAAGCTTCTTTGCACCCACAGCTGGCATTTCCTGGGCATCTGCCCATCTCCGACTTGCTTGTGACTTTTGGACTTGGTCCCCTTGTTCCACAGGTACCCTCGACTGGAAATCCATCGTTGTTGCATTGCTGGTTTGTGTCTTTCCTGCAGTATTCCTCTATCACGACTTCTATGTCCTTGGGGGAACTTTAGTGCACTTTGCACTCACTTTTCAGGGTCTTGGGGTGGGCTATTTTTCTAACCCTCTCTATTTTCTAATAGTCCCAGCGACCCTCTATAAGGTCACATAGGTTTGGGGTCCATTCGTGGTTCACATTCCACTTTTGGAGTATATGGTTTGTGTTGCCCTATCCCTATGTGTCCCCATTGCATCCTATTGTAACTATACATTGTTTGCACTGTTTTCTAAGACTATACTGCATATTTTTGGTATTGTGTACATATATCTTGTGTATATTTCCTATCCTCTCACTGAGATACTTTGGCGTATTGTCATAAAAATAAAGTACCTTTATTTTTAGTATAACTGTGTATTGTATTTTCTTATGATATTGTGCAAGTGACATTAGTGGTACTGTAGGAGCTTCACTCGTCTCCTAGTTCGGCCTAAGCTGCTCTGCTAAGCTACCATTATCTATCAGCCTATGCTGCTAGACACCCTATACACTAATAAGGGATAACTGGGCCTGGTGCAAGGTGCAAGTACCCCTTGGTACTCTATACAAGCCAGTCCAGCCTCCTACATTGGTGGCAGCGGTGGGATAAGTGCTTTGAGACTACTTACCACTCTTGTCATTGTACTTTTCATAAGAGAAAAATATGCAAAACAAGTTCAGTGTGTGTACACATACCTAAAAAGGTTTGCATTTCCTCTTTTCACTCTTTTCTAAAGTGCTGAAAAGTACTTCTAAACTTCTAAAAAGTTCTTAAAAGTTTAAAAAGTTTTTTTTCTGTCTTTCTAAAAAGCTCTGAAAACTTTTTTCTCTTTTTCTATCACTTTAACTCTCTCTAAAAATGTCTGGCACAGGCGAAAATGTTGACCTGTCTAAGATTGCATATGACCACTTTAGCTGGAAAGGAGCAAGGAGTCTCTGTGTAGAGAGAGGTTTGAGTGTAGGGGAGAATCCTTCCTTGGAATTGTTACTAAACATGCTTAGAGAACAAGATAAGGCTAAAAGTGCCCCATCTGTTGAAAAAGTAGCTAATGGTTCCCAATCTGATCCAGGGACTCCCCCAGGAAAAGGTTCAGGAAAGAAACTTCTTAGCCTGCCCATTACTAGACAGTCTAGCATAGTTGGTACTGAGGTGGAGTCACATCATACAGATGATGTGCTCTCACATTACACTGTCAGCCAAGCTGTTAGGGTGCCCTCTGTAAGGGACAGGTCTCCTTCTGTTCATTCTCATCATACTTCTGTGTCTAGGAATGTCCCTCCCACCAACCCTGATGACAGATTGTTAGAAAGGGAACTCAATAAGTTGAGGGTGGAAAAACCAGACTGAAGCTTAAAAAGCAACAGCTGGATTTGGATAGACAGTCTTTAGAACTAAAGAAAGAAAGACAGAAGTTGGGTTTTGAAACCCATGGTGACAGCAGCAGTATTCCCCGTAGTCATCCTGCAAAAGAGCATGATTCCAGGAATCTGCATAAGTTAGTTCCCCCTTATAAGGAGGGGGATGACATTAACAAGTGGTTTGCTGCACTTGAGAGGGCCTGTGTTGTACAGGATGTCCCTCAAAGGCAGTGGGCTGCTATCCTATGGCTATCATTTAGTGGAAAAGGTAGGGATAGGCTCCTTACTGTGAAAGAAAGTGATGCCAATAATTTTACAGTACTTAAGAATGCACTCCTGGATGGTTATGGCTTATCCACTGAACAATACAGGATAAAGTTCAGAGAGACCAAAAAGGAGTCTTCACAAGACTGGGTTGATTTCATTGACCATTCAGTGAAGGCCTTGGAGGGGTGGTTACATGGCAGTAAAGTTACTGATTATGAAAGCCTGTATAACTTGATCCTGAGAGAGCATATTCTTAATAATTGTGTGTCTGATTTGTTGCACCAGTACTTGGTGGACTCTGATCTGACCTCTCCCCAAGAATTGGGAAAGAAGGCAGACAAATGGGTCAGAACAAGGGTGAACAGAAAAGTTCATACAGGGGGTGACAAAGATGGCAATAAGAAGAAAGATGGTGAAAAATCTCAAGATAAGCATGGGGACAAGGGTAAAACCAAAGATCCCACTTCAAATCTTAAACACTCTTCAGGGGGTGGGGATAAAACAAATTCTTCCTCTTCTTCTCAACCTACACAATTTAAAAAGCCTTGGTGCTTTGTGTGTAAAAACAGAGGCCATAGGCCAGGGGATAAGTCCTGTCCAGGTAAACCCCCTGAGCCTACCACCACTAATACATCAAGCTCTAGTGCCCCTAGCAGTAGTGGTACTAGTGGTGGGACTGCTGGCAACAGTCAAATTAAGGGTGTAGTTGGGTTCACTTATGGGTCCATAGTAGAAACTGGGGTAGTCACTCCCAAGACAGTTTCTGTCACACCTAGTGGCATTGGCCTTGCCACACTGGCTGCTTGTCCCCTTACAATGGATAAGTAAAGGCAGACAGTTTCAATAAATGGTGTTGAGGCCTTGGCCTACAGGGACACAGGTACCAGTATCACTTTGGTGACTGAAAACCTAGTGCACCCTGATCAACACATCATTGGACAACAGTATAAGATTATTGATGTCCATAACTCCACTAAGTTTCTTCCCTTAGCTATAATTCAGTTTAGTTGGGGTGGAGTTACTGGCCCTAAGCAGTTGGTGGTATCACCTAGCTTACCTGTAGACTGTCTCTTAGGTAATGACCTAGAGGCCTCAGGTTGGGCTGATGTAGAGTTTTATGCCCATGCAGCCATGCTGGGCATCCCTGAGGAATTGTTCCCTCTCATTTCTACTGAAATGAAAAAGCAAAGGAGAGAAGGCCTGAAAACTCAGGAACCCTCTCCATCAACAGGTAAAAAGGGTATCACAGTATCCCCTAACCACCCTATGTAGGAGGCTGGACTGGCTTGTAGTGAGTACCAAGGGGTACTTGCACCTTGCACCAGGCCCAGTTATCCCTTATTAGTGTATAGGGTGTCTAGCAGCTTAGGCTGATAGATAATGGTAGCTTAGCAGAGCAGCTTAGGCTGAACTAGGAGACGTGTGAAGCTACTACAGTACCACTTAGTGTCATATGCACAATATCATAAGAAAACACAATACACAGTTATACTAAAAATAAAGGTACTTTATTTTTATGACAATATGCCAAAGTATCTTAGAGTGTACCCTCAGTGAGAGGATAGGAAATATACACAAGATATATATACACAATAGAAAAAATATGCAGTATAGTCTTAGAAAACAGTGCAAACAATGTATAGTTACAATAGGATGCAATGGGGAAACATAGGGATAGGGGCAACACAAACCATATACTCCAAAAGTGGAATGTGAACCACGAATGGACCCCAACCCTATGTGACCTTGTAGAGGGTCGCTGGGACTATTAGAAAATAGTGAGAGTTAGCAAAATAACCCTCCCCAAGACCCTGAAAAGTGAGTGCAAAGTGCACCAAAGTTCCCCTAAGGACAAAATAGTCGTGTTAGAGGGAAAATGCAAGGAAAACACAAATCAGCAATGCAACAACGATGGATTCCTGACTGAGGGTACCTGTGGAACAAGGGGACCAAGTCCAAAAGTCACAAGCAGCTCGGAGATGGGCAGATGCCCAAGAAATGCCAGCGGTTGGTGCAAAGAAGCTCTTACTAGGCTGAAGAACTGTGAATACTGCAGGAACGACAAGGGCTAGAGACTTCCCCTTTGGAGGATGGATCCCCCACGCCTTGGAGAGTCGTGCAGAAGTGTTTTCCCGCCGAATGGACACCAACAAGCCTTGCTACACGCAAATCGTGCATTTGGCATTTTTGGACGCTGCTGGGGCCCAGGAGGGACAAGAAGGTAGCAAATTGGACCTGCGGAGAGAGGGGACGTCGAGCAAGACAAAGAGCCCTCACTGAAGCAGGTAGCACCCGGAGAAGTGCCAGAAACAGGCATTAAGAGGATGCGTGAAACGGTGCTCGCCGAAGTTGCACAAAGGAGTCCCACGTCGCCGGAGACCAACTTAGAAAGTCGTGCAATGCAGGTTAGAGTGCCGTGGACGAAGGCTTGGCTGTGCACGAAGGATTTCCGCCGGAAGTGCACAGGGGCCGGAGTAGCTTGCAAAGTCGCGGTTCCCAGCAATGCAGCCCAGCGAGGTGAGGCAAGGACTTACCTCCACCAAACTTGGGCTGAAGAGTCACTGGACTGTGGGGGTCACTTGGACGGTGACGCTGGATTCGAGGGACCTCGCTCGTCGTGCTGAGAGGAGACCCAAGGGACCGGTAATGCAGCTTTTTGGTGCCTGCGGTTGCAGGGGGAAGATTCCGTCGACCCACGGGAGATTTCTTCAGAGCTTCTGGTGCAGAGAGGAGGCAGACTACCCCCACAGCATGCACAAGCAGGAAAACAGTCGAGAAGGCGGCAGGATCAGCGTTACAGAGTTGCAGTAGTCGTCTTTGCTATTATGTTGCAGGTTTGCAGGCTTCCAGCGCGGTCAGCGGTCGATTCCTTATCAGAAGGTGAAAAGGGAGATGCAGAGGAACTCGGCTGAGCTCATGCATTCGTTATCTAAAGTTTCCCCAGAGACAGAGACCCTAAATAGCCAGAAAAGAGGGTTTGGCTACCTAGGAGAGAGGAAAGGCTACTAACACCTGAAGGAGCCTATCACAAGGAGTCTCTGACGTCACCTGGTGGCACTGGCCACTCAGAGCAGTCCAGTGTGCCAGCAGCACCTCTGTTTCCAAGATGGCAGAGGTCTGGAGCACACTGGAGGAGCTCTGGACACCTCCCAGGGGAGGTGCAGGTCAGGGGAGTGGTCACTCCCCTTTCCTTTGTCCAGTTTCGCGCCAGAGCAGGGGCTAAGGGGTCCCTGAACCGGTGTAGACTGGCTTATGCAGAATTGGGCACATCTGTGCCCAACAAAGCATTTCCAGAGGCTGGGGGAGGCTACTCCTCCCCTGCCTTCACACCATTTTCCAAAGGGAGAGGGTGTCACACCCTCTCTCAGAGGAAGTTCTTTGTTCTGCCATCCTGGGCCAGGCCTGGCTGGACCCCAGGAGGGCAGCTGCCTGTCTGAGGGGTTGGCAGCAGCAGCAGCTGCAGTGAAACCCCAGGAAGGGCAGTCTGGCAGTACCAGGGTCTGTGCTACAGACCACTGGGATCATGGAATTGTACCAACAATGCCAGGATGGCATAGAGGGGGCAAGTCCATGATCATAGACATGTTACATGGCCATATTCGGAGTTACCATGGTGAAGCTACATATAGGTAGTGACCTATATGTAGTGCACGCGTGTAATGGTGTCCCCGCACTCACAAAGTTCAGTGAATTGGCTCTGAACAATGTGGGGGCACCTTGGCTAGTGCCAGGGTGCCCTCACACTAAGTAACTTTGCACCTAACCTTTACCAGGTAAAGGTTAGACATATAGGTGACTTATAAGTTACTTAAGTGCAGTGTAAAATGGCTGTGAAATAACGTGGACGTTATTTCACTCAGGCTGCAGTGGCAGGCCTGTGTAAGAATTGTCAGAGCTCCCTATGGGTGGCAAAAGAAATGCTGCAGCCCATAGGGATCTCCTGGAACCCCAATAACCTGGGTACCTCAGTACCATATACTAGGGAATTATAAGGGTGTTCCAGTAAGCCAATGTAAATTGGTAAAAATGGTCACTAGCCTGTCAGTGACAATTTGGAAGTAATGAGAGAGCATAACCACTGAGGTTCTGGTTAGCAGAGCCTCAGTGAGACAGTTAGGCACCACACAGGGAACATATACATGCACACCTATGAGCACTGGGGCCCTGTGTGACAGGGTCCCAGTGACACATACATATAGGCCACAAACCTATGAGCACTGGGGTCCTGACCAGCAGGATCCCAGTGACACATAACAACCATACTGAAAACATAGTGTTTTCACTATGAGCACTGAGGCCTGGCTATCAGGATCCCAGTGAGACAGTGAAAACAGTGACAAACATCCTGACATACACTCACAAACAGGCCAAAAGTGGGGGTAACAAGGCTAGAAAGAGGCTACCTTCTCACACCCTACCATTCAGGATACCATTCCTGTGGTGGGAGAAACCTCTCCTGGGGTGGCACCTGTTCCAAGGGAATCATCAGCTGGCAAAGCTGGACTCCCTGAGGTAGAAAGAAGTACCTCTCTGTGGGATAACTAACATTGGTGAGAAAAAGAGCACCATTTTAGTTAACATGGAGCATCCCTCCAACCCTCCCAGAGAAACTTTAGTGCAGAAACCCTGCACTGCCTCACAACACTTAGGACAGCATCCCTGCCCTGGTGTGGAGCTCATAGGACAGCATCCCTGCCCTGCTCCAACTCAAGAGAAACAGCATCCCTGTTCTCTCTTCCAGCCATATGGACAAAGTTTTTACCCAGCTATGGCTTTTCTGAGACAGCATCCCTGTCTGGCATTTCCATCACTACAAATAGGTTCAGTGGACAATTCCCACTAAACTAAAACTTACTGATAGAAAATCTGAAAATACATCTTCACATTGTTGCTTAGCTAAAAAACTTCAAACAGGGTGGATTACATCCCCACAGGGAAGTAACCATATAGTGGATGATAAAGGGAGTAACCAGTCTATTGCAGAGCTACTCTCTACTTATCACCACTTAGACAATAAAGTCTCAACTGGCCAAGGTTAGCCTTATTGTCCTACATTTGGGGGGGGGGGGTTGTGTGAGAAAGTAGCCTCTTTATAGCCTTGTTACCCCCACTTTTGGCCTGTTTGTGAGTGTATGTCAGGGTGTTTTCACTGTCTCACTGGGATCCTGCTAGCCAGGGCCCAGTGCTCATAGTGAAAACCCTATGTTTTCAGTATGTTTGTTATGTGTCACTGAGACCGTGCTAGGCAGGACCCCAGTGCTCATAAGTTTGTGGCCTATAGGTATGTGTTCCCTGTGTGGTGCCTAACTGTCTCACTGAGGCTCTGATAACCAGAACCTCAGTGGTTATGCTCTCTCATTTCTTTCAAATTGTCACTAACAGGCTAGTTACCAATTTTACCAATTTACATTGGCATACTGGAACACCCTTATAATTCTCTAGTATATGGTACTGAGGCACCCAGGGCATTGGGGTTCCAGGAGATCCCTATGGGCTGCAGCATTTCTTTTGCCACCCATAGGGAGCTCTGACAATTCTTACACAGGCCTGGCACTGCAGCCTGAGTGAAATAACGTCCACGTATTTCACAGCCATTTTACACTGCACTTAAGTAACTTATAAGTCACCTATATGTCTAACCTTTACCTGGTAAAGGTTAGGTGCAAAGTTACTTAGTGTGAGGGCACCCTGGCACTAGCCAAGGTGCCCCCACATTGTTCAGGGCCAATTCCCCTGACTTTGTGAGTGCGGGGACACCATTACACGCGTGCACTACATATAGATCACTACCTATGTGTAGCTTCACAATGGTAACTCCGAATATGGCCATGTAACATGTCTATGATCATGGAATTGCCCCCTCTATGCCATCCTGGCATAGTTGGCACAATCCCATGATCCCAGTGGTCTGTAGCACAGACCCTGGTACTGCCAAACTGCCTTTCCTGGGGTTTCACTGCAGCTGCTGCTGCTGCCAACCCCTCAGACAGGTTTCTGCCCTCCTGGGGTCAAGCCAGGCTTGACCCAGGATGGCAGAACAAAGGACTTCCTCTGAGAGAGGGTGTTACACCCTCTCCCTTTGGAAAATGGTGTGAAGGCAGGGGAGGAGTAGCCTCCCCCAGCCTCTGGAAATGCTTTCATGGGCACAGATGTGCCCAATTCTGCATAAGCCAGTCTACACCGGTTCAGGGGACCACTTAGCCCTGCTCTGGCGCGAAACTGGACAAAGGAAAGGGGAGTGACCACTCCCCTGACCTGCACCTCCCCTGGGAGGTGTCCAGAGCTCCTCCAGTGTGCTCCAGACCTCTGCCATCTTGGAAACAGAGGTGCTGCTGGCACACTGGACTGCTCTGAGTGGCCAGTGCCACCAGGTGACGTCAGAGACTCCTTCTGATAGGCTCCTTCAGGTGTTGCTAGCCTATCCTCTCTCCTAGGTAGCCAAACCCTCTTTTCTGGCTATTTAGGGTCTCTGTCTCTAGGGAAACTTTAGATAATGAATGCAAGAGCTCATCAGAGTTCCTCTGCATCTCTCTCTTCACCTTCTGCCAAGGAATCGACTGCTGACCGCGCTGGAAGCCTGCAAAACTTCAACATAGTAGCAAAGACGATTACTGCAACTCTGTAACGCTGATCCTGCCGCCTTCTCGACTGTTTTCCTGGTGGTGCATGCTGTGGGGGTAGTCTGCCTCCTCTCTGCACTAGAAGCTCCGAAGAAATCTCCCGTGGGTCGATGGAATCTTCCCCCTGCAACCGCAGGCACCAAAAAGCTGCATTACCGGTCCCTTGGGTCTCCTCTCAGCACGACGAGCGAGGTCCGTCGAATCCAGCAACTATGTCCAAGTGACCCCCACAGTCCAGTGACTCTTCAGTCGAAGTTTGGTGGAGGTAAGTCCTTCCCTCCCCACGCCAGACTGTATTGCTGGGAACCATGACTTTTGCAGCTACTCCGGCCCCTGTGCAATTCCGGCGGAAATCCTTTGTGCACAGCCAAGCCTGGGTCCACGGCACTCTAACCTGCATTGCACGACTTTCTAAGTTGGTCTCCGGCGACGTGGGACTCCTTTGTGTAACTTCGGGTGAGCACCATTTCATGCATCCTTGTAGTGCCTGTTTCTGGCACTTCTCTGGGTGCTACCTGCTGCTGAGAGAGCTCCTTGTCTTGCTCGACGTTCCTTCTCTCTCTTGACGCAATTTGCGACATCCTTGTCCCTCCTGGGCCATAGCAGCATCCAAAAATGCTTACCGCACGATTTGCAGCTAGCAAGGCTTGATGGCATTCTTTCGGCGGGAAAACACTTCTTCACGATTCTCCATGGTGTGAGAGATCCGTCCTCCAAAGGGGAAGTCTCTAGCCTTTTTCGTTCCTGCAGAATCCTCAGCTTCTTCTGTCCAGTAGAAGCTTCTTTGCACCCACAGCTGGCATTTCCTGGGCATCTGCCCATCTCTGACTTGCTTGTGACTTTTGGACTTGGTCCCCTTGTTCCACAGGTACCCTCGACTGGAAATCCATCGTTGTTGCATTGCTGGTTTGTGTCTTTCCTGCAGTATTCCTCTATCACGACTTCTATGTCCTTGGGGGAACTTTAGTGCACTTTGCACTCACTTTTCAGGGTCTTGGGGTGGGCTATTTTTCTAACCCTCTCTATTTTCTAATAGTCCCAGCGACCCTCTACAAGGTCACATAGGTTTGGGGTCCATTCGTGGTTCGCATTCCACTTTTGGAGTATATGGTTTGTGTTGCCCCTATCCCTATGTGTCCCCATTGCATCCTATTGTAACTATACATTGTTTGCACTGTTTTCTAAGACTATACTGCATATTTTTGGTATTGTGTACATATGTCTTGTGTATATTTCCTATCCTCTCACTGAGGGTACATTCTGAGATACTTTGGCATATTGTCATAAAAATAAAGTACCTTTATTTTTAGTATAACTGTGTATTGTGTTTTCTTATGATATTGTGCAAGTGACATTAGTGGTACTGTAGGAGCTTCACTCGTCTCCTAGTTCAGCCTAAGCTGCTCTGCTAAGCTACCATTATCTATCAGCCTATGCTGCTAGACACCCTATACACTAATAAGGGATAACTGGGCCTGGTGCAAGGTGCAAGTACCCCTTGGTACTCTCTACAAGCCAGTCCAGCCTCCTACATCCTCCAAGGGGCGACCTCCTGGTCCTTCCTGGGCCCAAGCAGCAACCATTTTCTTCAACTGCAACCTTTGCAGCTAGCAAGGCTTGTTTGTGGTATTTCTGCATGAAAACAACTCTGCATCCTCCAGCACACCGTGGGACATCTTCTGTGCAAAGGAGAAGTTTCTGGCACCTTCCGTTGTTGCAGAATCTTCAGCTTCTTCCACCCAGAGGTAGCCATTTTGCACCTTCATCCGGCGTTTAGGGGCTCCTGCCCCCCCGGACCCTTTTGTGACTATTTGACTTGGTCCCCTTCCTTTACAGGTCCTCAGGTCCAGGAATCTGTCTTCAGTGCTTTACAGTCAGTTGTTGTCTTTGCAGAATCTCCTATCATGACTTTAGTGTGTTTCAGGGGATGTAGGGTAACTTTACTCCCACTTTTCAGGGTCTTGGGGTGGGGTATCTTGGACACCCTTAGTGTTTTCTTACACTCCCAGTGACCCTCTACACACTACACTAGGCCTGGGGGTCCCTAAGTGGTTCGCATTCCACTTGGTTTGCGTTGCCCCTAGGCCTATTGCATCATATTGTATTCTACAGTGTTTGTACTACTTTTTTAACTGCTTACTTACCTGATTTTGGTTTGTGTGTATATTTTGTGTATTTTACTTACCTCCTAAGGGAGTATATCCTCTGAGATATTTCTGATACATTGTCACTAAAAGAAAGTACCTTTATTTTTAGTAACTCTGAGTTTCTTATGATATTGTGCTATATGATATAAGTGGTATAGTAGGAACTTTGCATGTCTCCTGGTTCAGGCTAAGCTGCTCTGCTATAGCTACCTCTAGCAGCCTAAGCTGCTAGAACACTACTAATCTACTAATAAGGGATAACTGGACCTGGCACAAGGTGTAAGTACCATCAGGTACCCACTATAAGCCAGGCCAGCATCCTACACTACCCCCCCCCAGCCTGTAACACCTATTTCCAAAAAGAGAGGGTGTAACACCCTGCTCTCAGAGGAAATGCTTTGTTCTGCGTTCCTGGGACTGTGCTGCCCAGACCCCAGGAGGGCAGAACCCTGTCTGTGAAGTGACAGCATCTGTAGCTGCAGTGCAAGCATCAGAGAGCAGGTATGGCAGTACTGGGGGTCCATGGTGGAGCCCCCAGGTTGCATGGAATTGGCTCCCCAATACCAGATTTGGAATGGGGGGACAATTCGATGATCTTAGACATGTTACGTGGCCATATTCGGAGTTACCATTGTGAAGCTACATATAGGTATTGACCTTATATATAGTGCACACGTGTAATGGTGTCCCCGCACTCACAAAGTGCGGGGAAATGGCCCTGAGATATGTGGAGGCACCTTTGCTAGTGCAAGGGTGCCCTCACTCTTAGTAACTTTGCACCTAACCTTCAGCAAGTGAAGGTTAGACATATAGGTGACTTATAAGTTACTGAAGTGCAGTGAAAAATGGCTGTGAAATAGTGTGTGCACTATTTCACGCAGGCTGCAGTGGCAGTCCTGAAGAAAGGTTTGTCCAAGCTCCTTATGGGAGGCAAAAGAACTTCTGCAGCTCATAAGGATCTCCTGGAACCCCAATGCCCTGGGTACCTTGGTACCATATACTAGGGACTTATAAGGAGGGTCCAGTGTGTCAATTGGAATCAGAATATGAAGTCACTAAACTATAGTGACTAATTTGGAGTCAGAGATAGCATAAGCACTGGACTTCTGGTGAGCAGAGCTTCAGTGACACAGTTAAGCACTACTGACAACACACATTAGGCCACAAACTATGAGCACTGGGGTCCTGGACAGCAGGATCCGAGTGAGACAGGGAAAACATTCTGACAAACAGGCAGAAATTGGGGGTAACATTTCAGGAAAGATGGTACTTTCCTACAGTGTGCCTATTTTAAAGAGCTGTAATATAATTATGTAGACAGATTCCATTGTGGATGTTTATTTCCAGAATACGAGTATTGCAGACTGGGGAATAATGTACAATGTACGGGTGACACACTTAGAGGTGGTTCAATTCACACTGGGATGGTAAGCACGGTTCTAAGGGTGGAGGCCATTGAGCCCATCTCAAGAATGTGTTTAGAGTATTTTACAACATTACTTAAAGTTGGCTATGGGTCCTAGAAGAAGGTGACTTTTCAGTGTTAAATGCATACCTGTCAACCTCTTCACTTAAAATTGCTGGTCATGTGAAGTCTTTAAGAGGGTAAACCAGTTAATGTCAATAGAGTGCAGACACATTTTGGCCAGTGTTCAAGATTTTAAAGCGGGTGACCCAATTAAAGTCTATTGAGTTGTTTTGTTTCTAAGTAGGTGAATACCAGTAAAAAGAGAATAAAAGCCACCAAATGTGAACACATTAACATATATGCTACCTGTCCAGCATGTGGTCAATAGGCATGCCCTTTATCACATGATTGGAGATTTAAAATTGGCCATAGATGCATGTGATGAATTATTTCAAGTCCACTAACCCTCTAGGATGTTAACAGAATGCCTTATGATGTCATCCATGATGATCAATGATGTAATTTGTGTTGTTGTCACTGATTTCAGCAATAATATCATTTAACATGTCTTTTGATGTAATATGTGAGGTTGTAACCAGTATATGGCGGGTTAGCTCAGTATAATATGACAAGTGAATTTCAGTAGTTTTTGGTTGTTAAACGCTAGTAATTTCATTTCAACACCTAACTATAAAATCACTCTTACCTTTGATTTTGCAGTGAATTTATGAGGTTTTTCTTACCATAAGCTAAGATCTTATTACTGTACCTGTTCGAACTGTCAGCCTAAGGTTGGTCTTCCCCTAAAACCTTTGCCTGTTTTTCTCCATTGTCCTATTTTTTTTTCTTCTGTTAACCTTCGGACTCTGTGCACTTTACCACTGCTAACCAGCACTAGAGTGCTTTGCTCACTCTCCTAAACATGATTTGATTGGCATATATCTGATTGGCATATTTATTTTACTTGCAAGTCCCTTGTATAGTGCTATACCACATACCCAGGACCTGTAAATTAAATGATACTAGTAGGTCTACAGCACTTATTGTGTCCCCATTTAAGTAGCACCTTAAAACATGTCCCAGGCCTGCCATTGCAGCCTGAATGCAGTGTCCCACTGCCATGCCGCCTTGCATTTAACACCCCTTGCCAAACATTAAGCCCCTCCCTTTTATTATATTTATGTCACCCCTAAGGTGGACCCTAGGTAGCCCAAAGGGCAGAGTGTTGTGTAATTAAAAGGTAAGATGTGTACTTTTAGATTTTACATGTCCTGGTAGTGAAAAACTCCCAAATTAGATTTTCACTACTGTGAGACCTACCCCTCCCATAGGATAACATTGGGGATTCCGTATTTCATTTAGGAGACTGCAATTCCTAAGTGACAGGAGGTAGATATTTCATTTTTAGTAACTATGAACTAGTAATGAAAAACCCTTCTTAATGGTAAAGTCAAATTTTGCATTAGAAACTTGAAAATGACACTTTTAGAAAGTTGGCATTTTCCTACCCTTAGCCCTCTGTGCCTGCAGCCTGTGCTAGGTCACATGATTGGGTGTAACTGGCAGTTAGGACTTTGTGAATTCCCCCCAGACATTCACAAAATAGTGGGATTAGCATCCCGAATGGCCCATCAACTGGCAGGATGGGGGAGAGCTGAGCATAGCCCCAGTGGCACCAGAATAGATAGTGCCCTGACTCCTCACAATAGGCTGAATGACCCTGTGTTTTTAGGACAACCAGCATGGAGCCATGGTGGAGGATGCAGGAAACTCACAGAACTTCAAAGAACATTTATGGAGACTTCTCCTACCTTCTAGGAGCAGGGCACCACGGAATAAAAATAGGGCTGTCAGACCCACTCTTCAGTTCACTACTGGCCTAGCGGAAGGACTCTCAGAGGACAGCCTGCTGCTGGGACATGCTGTGCACTCTAACAGTCTGCTGCTATACCTGGAAGGGCTACTTTGCTGCATGGAGACTGCCTTCAACCACCAGAGGCAAGTCCTGCTTTTGGGCCCTGCATCTTCACCTGCATCCAGGACTTCCAGAAGGGATTCAGAGGGCTAGTTTGCTGGCCTCCTGTTCGGAGCCTCAGAGACATAACAGGTTCCGCCCATCTTCAACCCACACCTGGACCCAGCCTGAGTGAGTCCTGAATCCCCAAGAGCTTGCCACTCACTCCTGGACCCTTGATTGTGGTGTTAAAGTGCCCAGACGGGCAATTTCCAAAACTGATGACAGACAAAATTTGGCCCAAAAGTGCTTTGAGGACCAGGAAGAAACTGGGATCAACCTGCACAACTATCTGCCCAAGGTGTATCGCCAGTCGGATTGACTTCACAGCCTCTCCCGCTATGTCTTTTCCACAGCAGCAGAACCGGTTCAGCACTCCATCACCAAAGGGGTGTCTGACCTTGTAAGGGGCTGGCCTGGTTTGTAGTGGGTACCTTGGGTACTTACACCTTATACCAGGTCCAGTTATCCCTTATTAGTGAAGCAGTAGTGTTCTAGCAGCTTAGGCCGATAGAGGTAGCTATAGTAGAGCAGCTTAGGCTGAACTAGGAGACATGCAAAGCTCTTGCAATACCACTTATAGTTACACACTACTTATACACAAGTAAATACAATACTCAGTGTTACCAAAAATTAAGGTATTTATTTGGGTGACAGTATCAAAAATATCTTAGAAACAATACTCCTTCTGGAGGTAAGCATTATACACAATATATACACTAAACACCAAAATTAGACAAGTAAATAGTCATAGAACAATGCAAACAGTAGGAAATCCTATAGAATGCAATGGGAGAAAATAGGTCTAGGGGCAACACAAACCATATACTAAAAAAGTGGAATGTGAATCACAAATTCCCCCCTAGACAAATGTAGTGTGTGCAGAATTGCTGGGAGAGTAAGAATACAGTGAGGTAAGTAAATCATTCCACCCCAGAGCCCAGAAAAGCAGGAGTAAAGTACTGCAAGTTTCTTTAGGACACACTACAACTCGTTTTTGGGATTTTGCATCTGCCAACCAAGTCTGCAAAGAACAACTGCTGGATTATTGGACCCGAAGACCTGCAAAGGAAGGGGACCAAGTCTAGAAGTAGAAAGAAGTTCCAGGAAGGACAGAAGCCTCTGCCAACCCACGAGAGGGTGCAAAAGAAGAGTCCCTGGTTAGTTGAGGACTGCAGAAATGCACCTTAGGAAGATGCTAGCAGCTTCCTGCATAATGCAAAAGATGTCCCATGGCGTGAAGATCATTGCAGATGAGATGTTGTGTTGGAAGGCGCCAACAAGCCTTGGCTTCGGCAAAAGTGCGTTTTTCATCAAAATGGCACTGGATGGACCCAGGAGGGACCTGGGGGCCTCAACTCTATATGAGGAGGAAGAGGGGGCTCTCAGCACTTTAGAGAGCCCTCAGGATGCCAGCCAGCACCCCCAGAAGCCGCAGGATCTGGGTTCAAAGGAGGTGCAAAACACAGTTGATGCAGCACAGCAAAAGAAGGTCTCACACCTCCGGAGAACAACTCAGCGAGTTGAGCATTGCATGGTGGAGTGCTGGAGGACCTGGGCTAAGGTGTGCATGAAGGAATTTAGCACACAGTGCACAGAGGCCTCAGGAGGCAAAGAAGGCACAAAACACAGGGGTACCATCGTTCTCGGGGAAGACAAGGTCTTACCACCTCCACATTGCATCAGCAGGACCTCAGGACAGTTTATGTCGAGGATGTCCACCCTCTGTGTCCTTAGGAGCAGGCTTGTTGCCGTGAGAGGAGTCCCAGGTTACCCGTCAACACCTTGGAAGGTGCCTGCTTGGAGCAGGGGAGTGACTCCGTCACTCCACGGGAGATTTCTTTGGTCCTTCTGGTGCAGGATGAAGACATGGAGTCCCCTGTCACACAGTGGAAACTGTTGCAGTTGCTGACTTGGAGCTGAGGTTGCTGAAGAAAAGTGTCTCTTGTAGACACTTTGTTGCAGTTACAGTGTTTCATGGAACAGGCTGTGGTTGATCCGGGGTCACAGGATGCTGAAGTTGTTGCAGAGGATTCCTGAAGGAAACTTGCAAGCAGAATCTGAAGAGAACCCACAGGAGGGACCCTAAATAGCCCTGAGAGGGAGATTGGTATCAGGTATGGACCTATCAAGAAGGGTCTCTGACGTCACCTGCTGGCACTGGCCACTCAGAGCCCTCCAGAGTGCACCCACACCTTGCAAAGCAAGATGACTGAAGTCTCGAACACACTGGAGGAGCTCTGGGCACCACCCCTGGGGTGGTGATGGACAGGGGAGTTGTCACTCCCCTTTCCTTTGTCCAGTTTCCTGCCAGAGCAGGGGAGAAAGGGTCCCTGAACTGGTGTAGACTGGTTTATGCAAGGAGGGCACCATCTGTGCCCTTCAAAGCATTTCCAGACGCTGGGGGAGGCTACCACTCCCCAGCCTGTAACACCTATTTCCAAAGGGAGAGGGTGTAACACCCTGCTCTCAGAGGAAATGCTTTGTTCTGCCTTCCTGGGACTGGGCTGCCCAGACACCAGGAGGGCAGAACCATGTCTGTCAGCTGGCAGCAGCTGTAGCTGCTGTTCAAACCTCAGAGAGCTGGGTTGGCAGTACTGGGGGTCCATGGTGGAGCCCCCAGGATGCATGGAATTGGCTCCCTAATACCAGATTTAGAATATGGCTCCCTAATACCAGATTTAGAATGAGTGGATAATTCCATGATGTTAGACATGTTACATGGCCATATGCGGAGTTACCATTGTGAAGTTGCATATAGGTGCTGACCTATATGTAGTGCACGCGTGTAATGGCGTCCCCGCAATCACAAGTGTAGGAGGCTGGACGGGCTTGTAGTGAGTACCAAGGGGTACTTACACCTTGCACCAGGCCCAGGTATCCCTTATTAGTGTATAGGGTGTCTAGCAGCTTAGGCTGATAGATAATGGTAGCTTAGCAGAGCAGCTTAGGCTGAACTAGGAGACGAGTGAAGCTCCTACAGTACCACTAGTGTCACTTGCACAATATCATAAAAAAACACAATACACAGATATACTAAAAATAAAGGTACTTTATTTTTATGACAATATGCCAAAGTATCTCAGAGAGTACCTTCAGTATGAGGATAGTAAATATACACAAGATATATGTACACAATACCAAACATATGCAGTATAGTCTTAGAAAACAGTGCAAACAATGTATAGTTACAATAGGATGCAATGGGAACACATAGGGATAGGGGCAACACAAACCATATACTCCAAAAGTGGAATGAGAACCACGAATGGACCCCAAACCTATGTGACCTTGTAGAGGGTCGCTGGGACTGTAAGAAAACAGTGAGGGGTAGAAAAATAGCCCACCCCAAGACGCTGAAAAGTGAGTGCAAAGTGCACTAAAGTTCCCCAAAGGACATAGAAGTCGTGATAGGGGAATTCTGCAGGAAAGACACAAACCAGCAATGCAACAACGATGGATTTCCAAACAAAGGTACCTGTGGAACAAGGGGACCAAGTCCAAAAGTTACAAGCAAGTCGGAGATGGGCAGATGCCCAGGAAATGCCAGCTGTGGGTGCAAAGAAGCTGCTACTAGGCGGTACAAGCTGAGGATTCTGCAGGAACGACAAGGGCTAGAAACTTCCCCTTTGGAGGATGTATGTCCCACGTCGTGAAAAGTTGTGCAGAAGTGTTTCCCGTCGAAAGACCGCCAACAAGCCTTGCTAGCTGCAAATCGTGCAGTTAGGATTTATGGATGCTGCTGTGGCCCAGGAGGGACCAGGATGTCGCCAATTGCGTCTGGGGTCAGAGGGGGCATCAAGCAAGACAAGGAGCCCTCTCAGAAGCAGGCAGCACCCGAAGAAGTACCAGAACAGGCACTACAAAGAGGAGTGAAATGGTGCTCACCCGAAGTTGCACAAAGGAGTCCTACGCCGCCGGAGGACAACTTGGAAAGTCGTGCAATGCAGGTTAGAGAGACGTGTACCCAGGCTTGGCTGTGCACAAAGGATTTCCGCCGGAAGTGCACAGAGGCCGGAGTAGCTGCAAAAGACGCGGTTCCCAGCAATGCAGTCTGGCGTGGGGAGGCAAGGACTTACCTCCACCAAACTTGGACTGAAGAGTCACTGGACTGTGGGAGTCACTTGGACAGAGTTGCTGGATTCAAGGGACCTCGGTCGTCATGCTGAGAGGAGACCCAGGGTACTTGGTAATGCAGTTCTTTGGTGCCTGCGGTTGCAGGGGGACGATTCCGTCAGCCCACAGGAGATTTCTTCAGAGCTTCTATTGCAGAGAGGAGGCAGACTACCCCCACAGCATGCACCACCAGGAAAACAGTTGAGAAGGCGGCAGGATCAGAGTTACAGAGTTGCAGTAGTCGTCTTTGCTACTTTGTTGCAGTTTTGAAGGCTTCCAGCACGGTCAGCAGTCGATTCCTTGGCAGAAGGTGAAGAGAGAGATGCAGAGGACCTCTGATGAGCTCTTGCATTCGTTATCTAAGGAATTCCCCAAAGCAGAGACCCTAAATAGCCAGAAAAGAGGGTTTGGCTACTTAGGAGAGAGGATAGGCTAGCAACACCTGAAGGAGCCTATCAGAAGGAGTCTCTGACGTCACCTGCTGGCCCTGGCCACTCAGAGCAGTCCAGTGTGCCAGCAGCACCTCTGTTTCCAAGATGGCAGAGGTCTGGAACACACTGGAGGAGCTCTGGGCACCTCGCAGGGGAGGTGCAGGTCAGGGGAGTGGTCACTCCCCTTTCCTTTGTCCAGTTTCACGCCAGAGCAGGGCTGAGGGGTCCCTGTACCGGTGTAGACTGGCTTATGCAGAAATGGGCACCATCTGTGCCCATGAAAGCATTTCCAGAGGCTGGGGGAGACTACTCCTCCCCTGCCTTAACACCTTTTTCCAAAGGGAGAGGGTGTAACACCCTCTCTCTGAGGAAGTCCTTTGTTCTGCCATCCTGGGCCAAGCCTGGCTGGACCCCAGGAGGGCAGAAACCTGTCTGAGGGGTTGGCAGCAGCAGCAGCTGCAGTGAAACCCCTGAAAAGGCAGTTTGGCAGTACCAGGGTCTGTGCTACAGACCAGTGGGATCATGGGATTGTGCCAACTATGCCAGGATGGCATAGAGGGGGCAATTCCATGATCATAGACATGTTACATGGCCATATTCAGAGTTACCATTGTGAAGCTACACATAGGTAGTGACCTATGTGTAGTGCACGCGTGTAATGGTGTCCCCGCACTCACAAAGTCCGGGGAATTTGCCCTGAACAATGTGGGGACACCTTGGCTAGTGCCAGGGTGCCCACACACTAAGTAACTTTGCACCCAACTTTTACCAGTTAAAGGTTAGACATATAGGTGACTTATAAGTTACTTAAGTGCAGTGGTAAATGGCTGTGAAATAACGTGGACGTTATTTCACTCAGGCTGCAGTGGCAGGCCTGTGTAAGAATTGTCAGAGCTCCCTATGGGTGGCAAAAGAAATGCTGCAGCCCATAGGGATCTCCTGGAACCCCAATACCCTGGGTACCTCAGTACCATATACTAGGGAATTATAAGGGTGTTCCAGTATGCCAATGTGAATTGGTGAAATTGGTCACTAGCCTGTTAGTGACAATTTGGAAAGAAATGAGAGAGCATAACCACTGAGGTTCTGGATAGCAGAGCCTCAGTGAGACAGTTAGTCATAACACAGGTAACACTTTCAGGCACACTTATGAGCACTGGGGCCCTGGCTGGCAGGGTCCCAGTGACACATACAACTAAAACAACATATATACAGTGAAAAGTGGGGGTAACATGCCAGGCAAGATGGTACTTTCCTACAAGGTCCGGGGAAATGGCCCTGAACTATGTGGGGGCACCTTTGCTAGTGCAAGGGTGCCCTCACACTTAGTAACTTTGTACCTAACCTTCAGCAAGTGAAGGTTAGACATATAGGTGACTTATAAGTTACTTAAGTGCAGTGAAAATGGCTGTGAAATAGAGTGTGCACTATTTCACACAGGCTGCGGCAGCAGTCCTCTGTAAGGGTTTGTCTGAGCTTCCTATGTGTGGCAAAAGAAATGCTGCAGCCTATATAGATCTCCTGGAACCCTAATGCCCTGGGTTCCTAGGTACCATATACTAGGGACTTATAAGGGGGGTCCAGTATGCCAATCGAAATTGGTAAATGAAGTCACTGGCCTACAGTGACAAATTTAAAAGCAGGGAGAGCATAAGCACTGAGGTTCTGGTTAGCAGAGCTGCAGTGATACAGTTAGGCACCACACAGGGAACACATACAGGCCACAATTATGAGCACTGGGGTCCTGACCAGCAAGATCCCAGTGAGACAGGCAAAAACATACTGACATACATGTGAAAAATGGGGGTAACATGCCAAGGAAGATAGTAGTTTCATACAGACCTCGTGGAACTGTCTTCGGCAACAGCCTTCTACATTGTCCAGCTGGACAGGTTTTCGACTTCCATCACAACAATGTCTGAAGGTAAAAATCTTCACCGCAACTTCGCTCCATGACTATCTGACAACAGTGCTCCCTCCACGGACACACCTGCAGCCTTGCCCCTCTAAACTCCTACCTTCTCAGAGAATTTTTCTTCAAAAATATTCTAAGTTCGAAGGTAAGTGCCAACCAGGGCAAATCCACTTTGGCCTTAACTTTAGATATTGCCCCAGTCTAGCTAGAGTAGATATTGGCAGTTGGCTTTTAAGCACTGTTTTGAACCTTAAAATTTAAACATTCATAACTCCAGTTCTACTAATCGGATTTTTGTTGTTTTGGTGTCAAATAATTTATTAAAATTTTTACTCTATTCTTATATATGTATTTGGGTTTTTTATTGTGTTTTGTTTTCATTTTTATGCTGTTTGTGTGCTGCATAAATACTTTATACATTGCCTCTACGTTTAGCCTGACTGCTATTTGTGCCAAGGTACCCATGGTAAAAGCACAGGTTAATTTATTAACTTTTTGGGGTTCACCCTGCAAGTGATTGTGGCTGTTGCTTGACCAGGGCTCACACCCCAAACAACCAACAGCCCAGTTTCTTACAGTACCTAATTATAATGTAACTTTAAAGTTTGTTTTTTCTATTGAATTTGTGAGTTTTCAACCATATTCAGCCAACACACCTGCTGAACACTTCTTTTGGGCTATTTACAACAGGTGCTTGGACAAACAAGGAGATGAACACAATGTTTGAATTAATTTTGGTCACTGGCAATCGCTCAGGCCTCATCCCAATCCATCTTATTTTTTTGCCCTCCATGCCATCTCAGTTTGGACCCAACCATATGCAGATCAGCCTCTACTCTGTTCCTCCTGGAAACTGTTCAGCTCGGGCTGCCAAACCAGGTCCTTCCTAAACTAGAACACAAGCAACCTAGAACTGTCTTGGTCCTAGTTATGGCTCTTCAGCCAATTATAGCTTGGATCTAGTGGCACAATTAGTCTGGGACCTACGTCTGGACATACACTGTGCACTTAGGACAGGAAATGCAGAAATAAAAAGGGAATGGATGGAATTCTTGAATTAATCTCAGTCACTGGCAATCTCTTGAGCTGCATCCCAATTCATTGTTTTTTTTGCCCACCATGCCACCTCAGTTTGGACCCAGCCACATGCAAATCAGTCCCGACACTGCTCCCCATGGGAACAGTCCAGCCCGAACTGCCAGGCCCAATCCTCCCTGACCCAGAACATAACAAACCTAGGACCAATTTTTCCTTAGAAAAGGCTCTTCAGCCAGGTATAGCTTGGATACAGGGGCACACTGAGCCCGGGACTCACATCTGGACATGCCCAGCACACTTAGGGCAGCAAATGTAAAAACAAAGCAGTCAAAAGAAAGGGGCAACAATGGTTGTATTTGTTGCACATCCCCATCCATTGGAGCGTTGGCATTTATGCTTTTAATTATGCTACTACCACACCTGTTGCCAAAGTGTATCTCAGCTGGATCCTTGATCTACCATCACAGAAACAATTTAGTTGTTTAGCGGAGCATGACAGATAAAAAATGAGTGCATTCACACTTATCGCCTCCTAATACCATATAGTTGCAAAATAGTGCAGTACTTATTGACTAATATAATTACAAGTCATCAAGATCATTATTTAATGTAGCAAAGTAAATTTTACAACGAAGAAGTAATATTTACTTTGTTACATGATATGATGATCTCAATTAATTTTCTGTTCTAACACTATTCACCAATAAGTACTGTGCTATTTTGAAACTATATGGTATTAGGAGGAGTGGATAAGTGTGACTGAACTCTTTCATTTTTTATCTGTCACACTCCACTACAAAACTAAATTGTAAATGCAAGAACAAGAAGGTGATTGTAGGAAAGTACCATCTTGCCTAGCATGTTACTCCATTTTTACATGTATGTCAGTTTGTTTTTGCCTGTCTCACTGGGATCCTGCTATCCAGGACCCCACTGCTCATAGTTTGTGGTCTGAATGTGTGTGTATAACTGTGTAGTGACTAACTGTGTCACTGAGGCTCTGCTAATCAGAACCTCAGTGCTTATGCTCCCTCTGCCTTTAAATTTGTCACTATAGGCTAGTGACAACTTTTACCACTTTCAATTGGCACAATGGAACACCCTTATAATTCCCTAGTATATGGTACCTAGGTACCCAGGGTATTGGAGTTCCAGGAGAGCCATATGGGCTGCAGCATTTCTTTTGCCACCCATAGGGAGCTCAGACAAACCTTTACACAGGACTGCCTCTGCAGCCTGAGTGAAATAACGCACATGTTATTTCACAGCCATTTTCAATACACTTCAATAACTTATAAGTCACCTATATGTCCAACCTTCACTTGCTGAAGGTTAGGTGCAAAGTTACTAAGTGTGAGGGCACCCTTGCGCTAGCAAAGGTGCCCCCACATTGTTCAGGGCCATTTCCCAGAACTTTGTGAGTGCAGGGACACCATTTCACGTGTGCACTACATATATGTTAATACCTATATGTAGCTTCACAATGGTAATTCCGAATATGGCCATGTAACATGTCTAAGATCATGGAATTGTCCCCCCATTCCAAATTTGGTGTTGGGGAGTCAATTCCATGCATCCTGGGGGCTCCACTATGGACCCCCAGTCCTGCCAAACCAGCTCTCTGAGGGTTTCTCTGCAGCTACTGCCACCCCACAGATAGGGTTCTGTCCCCCTGGGGTCTGGGCAGCCCAGTCCCAGGAAGGCAGAACAAATAATTTCCTCTGAGAGAGGGAGTTACACCCTATCCCTTTGGAAATAGGTGTTAAAGGCTCGGGAGGGGTAGCCTCCCACAGCCTCTGGAAATGCTTTGAAGGGTACAGATGGTGCCTTCCTTGCATAGGCCAGTCTACACCAGTTTAGGGAACCCCCAGTCCCTGCTCTGGCGTGAAACTCAACAAAGAAAAGGGTGGTGCCCAGAGCTCCTCCAGTGTGTGCCATCTTGTTTCCAGAGGTGTGAGGGCACTCTGGAGGCCACTGTGTGGCCAGTGCCCGCAGGTGCGTCAGAGACCTCTCCTGATAGGTGCTTACCTGACTAGGTGGGAAGTTCTCCTCTGAGGACTATTTAGGGTCTCTCCAGTGGGCTTCTCCTCAGATAATGACTTGCAAGAATTCACCAGAGTTCCTCTGTACCTCTCTCTTCGACTGCTGCAAAGGATCGACTGCTGACTGCTCCAGGACGCCTGCAAAACTACAACAAAGTAGCCAGAAGACTACCAACGACATTGTAGCGCCTAATCCTGCTGGCTTTCTCGACTGTTTCCTGGTGGTGCATGCTCTGGAGGCTGCCTGCCCTCATCCTGCACTAGAAGCCATGAAGAAATCTCCTGTGGGTCGACGGAATCTTCCCCCTGTTTCAGCAGGCACCAAACTTCAACTTCACCGGTACTCTGGGACCCCTCTCATCCTGACGAGAGTGGCCCCTGGAACACAGGTGGTGGACTCAAGTGACCCAGACTGTCCAGTGGTCCAACTGTCTGAATTTGGAGGAGGTAAGTCCTTGCCTCCCCTCCCCAGACAGTAATCCTGTGCACTGCGTGTTCTGCAGCTTCTGTGCACATTTCCAAGAAATCCTGCATGCACAGCCGAGCCTAGTTCCCCAGCACTCTGTCCTGCGATGCTCAGCTCCTTGAGTTGATCTCCGGTGTCGTGGGACCTCCTTTTGCAGTGTTGAGATGACCGTTGTGTTCGGGGTTCTTGAAGCCCTATTCAAGGACTTCTGCAGGTGCTTCCTGCTTGTGCCTGGGCTCTCTACGTTGCTGAGGGCCCCCTCTGTTTCCTCACCCGAGTGGCGACATTCTGGTCCTCCCTGGGCCCGGGCAGCACCCTTTTTCTTCCAATGCAACTCCTGCAGTTAGCAAGGCGTGTTTGCGGTGTTTTGCCAAGGTAACAACTCTGCATCCTCTAGCACGCCGTGGGACATCTTCTGCATGAAGAAGAACTTCTTACCACCTTGCGTTGTTGCAGAATCTTCAGCTTCTTCCAACCGGAGGCAGTCACTTTGCACCTTCATCTGGGGTTTAGTGGGCTCCTGCCCCCCGGACACTTTAGCGACTCTGAGACTTGGTCCCCTTCCTTTGCAGGTCTTCAGGTCCAGGAATCCTTCTTCAGTGCTTTGCAGTCTGTTGTGGTCCTTGCAAAATCCTTTATCACAACTTTAGTGTGTTTCTGGGGAAATAGTAGTAATTTACTCCTACTTTCCAGGGTCTGGGTGGGGGGGTATTGAAGGAGGCTGGCCTGGCTTATAGTGGGTACCTTGTGGTACTTACACCTTGTGCAAGGTCCAGTTATCCCTTATTAGTAGAATAGAGGTGTTCTAGCAGCTTAGGCTGAAAAGTTTGAAAACGTTTTTCTCTTTTCTTTAAAAGTTTTCTAAACTTTTTTCTCTCACCCCTAATCTCTTTCTTTTCACCATGTCTGTGGTAGAGGCCACTCCCAAAGGTGTGCAGACAACTTATGATAATCTATACTTTAAAAGTTTGAGGGTTCTCTATATAGAAAGAAGTTTGGGGATTGGTAAGAACCCTGCCAAGGATCTCCTTTATGCCTTCTCCTTGAAAGTGACCAGAGTCAGACTGGTCAAACCCAGGATCAGGAGGTAGAGGAGGTGGGTACCCAGATAAATTCAGGGGACGGTCCTGAGAATTCTGGGGAGGGTACTTCCAAAGACCTTTCACTTTTCAGGCCACCCAGTTAAGCTGGTAGTGGGAGGGGGTCACACACCAGTAGAACACCGTTCACTCCAGAAGGCCAGGTCTCTAGGGTTCAGGTAGTTAGGGGAGGTCCATTTCTGCTAATTCTCACATTACCTCTGTGTCAGAGAATTCCCAAGCCTCCCACCCTGAGGATAACACCATTGACAGGGAACACAGAAAGCTGAGGTTAGAAGAGGCCAGAGTGAAGCTAACACAGTAGCAGTTGGCCTTCAATAGGGAATCCTTAGATGTAGAGATGGGAAGACAGAAGTTGGGGTTAATTCCCCATGGTGGCAGCAACATCAGCAATCTTTATAGTCATCCTGTTAGAGAAACAGATTCAAGAAACCTGCTTAAGATTGTCCCCCCTCACAAGGAGGGGGATGACATTAACAAGTGGTTTTCTGCACTTGAGAGGGCCTGTATGGTACAGCTGGTCCCTCAAAGCCAGTGGGCTGCTATATTGTGGCAATCTTTCACTGGCAAAGGTAGGGACAGACTCCTTCTGTCAGGGAGAGTGATGCCAACAATTACAAAGTTTTGAAAAATGCACTCTTAGATGGATTTGGCTTAACCACTGAACAATACAGGATAAAGTTCAGCAACACCAGAAAAGAGTCCTCTCAAGACTGGACAGACTTTGTAGACTGTTCAGTGAAGGCCTTGGAGGGATGGTTACATGGCAGTAAGGTGACTGACTATGAAAGCATGTACAATCTTATTTTGAGATAGCATATTTTGAATAATTGTGTGTCTGACTTGTTCACCAGTACTTGGTAGACTCAGATCTGACCTCTCCCCAAGAATTTGTAAAGAAGGCTGACAAATGGGTCAGAACAAGAGTGAGCAGAAAAGCTCATACAGGGGGTGACAAGGTGTCACGACTCACGTGCTGCTTGCGCCTGGAGTTTGCAGATCTTGAGGCGTGGATCTTGAGAGTTCGACTTTGGCCCAAAAAGGGGCGACTCTTTCTGGTAGCCACGGTGCTGTAGGCAAAGGAACGCCAAGGACAGACAGTGACCGTGAGAAAGTAGCGCCAGAGGGAAAAAACCCCTTCAGAAGAAGAGGAAAAAACCTCCAAGAAGATTCGCAGAGGATTCCTGAAACAAGAACAGAGGAACAGGAATCAAAAAGAACTGACGTAATAACACAGAAATGGTGAAATCCAGAACCAAAGGCTAGGAAATCAGGAGCGAGGACACTAACTGAACAGAGAGTGTTGCAGCGCAAAGAGGAGAAGAAAACACCACCCTTAATTACCATAAAACAGGAAGTGACCCACAGGAAGAAAAAGGACACCATCTTAGATAGGGAAAAGTAGATAGAATAGACTGGAGCAGAAACCATAGAGAATAGGGAAGGAGGAATGCTGGGAAGACAAGGGTAACCTGGGAAGGGGAAAAGACATAAAGGAAAGAGCAAGAAACAGACCCAAAAAGAAAGAAGACAGAAGAAAGAAGAAAAGGAGCCCAAACAGGTAAGAGGGGTCAGGAGACCCCAACAAAACGGAGGGAGAGAGCAGCGCGAGGCCCCAAGTAAGCCTTGGGGCCTCGTAGGGTGCAGGAAACGCTCGGGGCGCGCCGCGTCTTAAAGACGCGAAGCGCAGCAAGAGCCGAACGCGCGGCTTGTGCCGAACGCTTGCCTCGCGCCGTGCGGTGCGGCGCGACAGTAGGCCCCCCTCCCGAAGGCCCTGGTTTGAAAGGAAATAAACGGTGAAAGCGCTGAGTCAGAAGAGGAGCATGAACAGAAGATGCATCTTCCCAAGAACATTCACTGAGAGGATAACCCTTCCAATGAATCAGATACTGCAGACGGGTGTGAAAAAGACGAGAGTCACAAATCTCCTGAACCTCATATTCAGGAACATCATCCACTAAGACAGGAGGAGGACAGGAAAACTGACGAGAATACGGATCTGGTACATAAGGTTTGAGTTGGGAGACATGGAAGACTGGATGAATCTTCCACGTGTGAGGCAAGTGAAGACGGACAGTGACAGGATTAAGCAACTGGAGAATACGGAAAGGCCCGTAGTAGCGAGGTGTGAATTTGTTCTGAGAAAGACGTGAGGGTAAGAATTTTGAAGAAAGCCAAACTTTATCTTGTGGATGGTAGTCCGGAGTGGCCCTACGTTTCTTGTCTGCTACTTTCTTCATATATCTCTTGGTGTGTAAGAGATTAGAACGAATCAGTCTATGGAATTGTAGAAGACGTTTGGAAAAATGAGTAATAGCGGGCAAGGGAGTGGGAGACCGAGAAGAAGTAGGAAAAGAGGTAGGATGAAAACCATAAGAACAGAAAAAAGGAGTGGTCTTGGAGGCACTATGGACTGAATTATTGTAAGAGAATTCAGCAATAGGGAGATAAGTGTTCCAGTTGCTTTGAGTTGAGTTGCAAAAACAACGAAGGTATTGTTCTAAGCCTTGGTTCAGACGCTCGGTCTGTCCATTGGTCTGAGGATGGAAGCCCGATGACAGAGCTCTATCGATATTTAGTGTCTTACAAAAATACCTCCAAAACCGGGAAATGTACTGAGGTCCTCTATCAGATATAATAGTATGAGGAAGTCCATGAAGACGGAAGATATGTTCGATGAATATCTGGCTTAATTCTTGGGATGTAGGTAGCTTTTTCAAGGCAGTGAAGTGAGCCATCTTAGTAAAGGAGTCCACAGTGACCATGATTACCCGGTTTCCTGCTGAAAATGGTAACGAACACATAAAATCAGTAGAGATGGTGTGCCATGGAGTTGGCGGAACCGGCAAGGGCTGGAGTAATCCTGCAGGTCTGGTTCGGGGAATCTTGACTTGAGCGCATGTGGGACAAGCCTGAACGTATGTTTCAATATCCTGTTTGCAAGTAGGCCACCAGAAAAATCGTGATAACAGTTCTTGTGTGGCCTTGATGCCTCTATGACCAGCAACCGGTGAATCATGACACATTTGTAATGCCTTTTCTCTAACTCTGTTAGTAGGGATGAATAACAGATCGTGATAATAATAGTATCCTTGTCTCTTATGTAAAAGAGGCCTTAAGTTCTCTACTTCATCATCAGATAGATTGGAGTATTCCAGTTGTACCTCCTCCAGAAAAGACTGAGCTACCCCAACGATCTTATTAGGTTCCACTAGGAGTTGAGCTGGGACAGGAGTACAATCTGGATAACGACACGACAGAGCATCAGCCAGAATGTTTTGGGAGCCAGGAATATATGTAATGTAGAAATCATACTGGCTGAAGAAGAAGGCCCAACGAGCTTGACGACTATTTTGGCATACGAAATTTCGTAAACATTGTAAGTTTCGATGGTCTGTTCTCACTTCAAAAGGCTCCTTGGAACCCATCAGAAACTGTCTCCATTCAATACAAGCTGTTTTCAGAGCCAACAATTCTCTTTCCAGTACTGAGTAATGTTGTTCTGCAATAGAGAGTATATGAGACAAATAGAAAACAGGATGTTCAAGACCATCATCCTCTTGTTGTTGGAGTAGGACGGCACCAATGGCTTTTTCAGAAGCATCGGTGACGACAATAAATTGTTTGTTGGTATCTGGATGTCTTAAGATGGGAGCTTGTGTAAATGCCTTCTTTAAATCCTGAAAGGCTGTTTCGGCAGCTTTAGTCCAGACAAACCCTTTAATAAGATTTTCCTTCTTTAAAGTGTGAGTTATATGGCTAGTTTGTTTTGCAAAGTCTGCGATGAATTGTCGATAGAAGTTCGCTAATCCTAGAAAGCATTGTGTTTCTTTAATAGAAGATGGAGAAGGCCAATCTAGAATAGCTTGTACCTTTTCTTGATCCATAGCTACACCGGTGGGACTTAAATGATATCCCAGATATTTGACTTCCGTCTTGTCAAACTCACACTTTTCGGGTTTGCAAAATAGTTGATGTGCTCGGAGTCGTTGAAGGACTTGTTTCACATGGGAAGAATGGAGTTCGGGATTTCTAGAATAAATAAGAATATCATCAAGGTAGATTACAACTGTCTGATTCAGGAGATCAGAGAATACTGAGTCCATAAATCTCTGAAAGATTGCCGGGCATTAGTAAGACCGAAAGGCATTACCCTGTATTCAAAGTGACCAAATGGAGTCCTAAAGGCCGTTTTCCACTCATCTCCTTCTTTAATGCATAAAAGGTGGTAGGCTCCCCGTAGATCTAGTTTGGTAAACCGTTGGGCCCCTCTGACTGCCTCTAAAATGTCCCTTATGAGAGGCAAAGGATAACGATCTTTAATAGTTATTTTATTCAGGCCTCGAAAATCCAGGCAAGGGCGAAGATCCTTTGTCTTCTTGGGTACGAAAAAGAGAGGAGCCCCGGCCGGAGAAGACGATGGAACAATAAGACCACTTTGAATATTTTCATCCAAATACTCCTTTAGTACTTCCTTTTCAGTTTCCGTGAGGGAATACATCCTGCCAAAAGGAACGATAGTGCCAGGTTCCAAGGGAATAGCACAATCGTAATCTCGATGTGGAGGTAACACATGTTTGGAAGGTTTTTGGAAGACATCTTGAAAATCCAAATAGTGTTCAGGAACTCCTTGGACTGTATTTATGGTCGAACCGGTAGTACCCTCCGTGATTATTGATCTCTTAGGCGACCAATACTTGTCTGAAGCAAAACAGTGCTCGTGACAGAACTGTGAAGACAAGGAAACCGTCTGGGTAGCCCAGTTCACATATGGATTATGTCTGATGAACCACGGGATTCCAAGAATGATGGTATGGTTGGGGGAAGTTCTAAGATCAAAGGAGATGTGTTCCTGATGGTTACAGATCTGTAGATTCAGCATCAGGGTAGTTGTATCAACTGGACCCGATGATATCAAAGATCCGTCCACCGTGTGTACTTGTTCGGGAATCTCCTTAGGTTGTATAGGAACTTGTTGAGTAGTGGCCCACTTCTTATCCATATAAATACCACTAGCTCCACAATCTAGTAGTGCCATAGTCTTCTCTTGACGGCCATCAGGTAATTGTAAAATGACTGGTACAATGAACAAGGATGTGGTATTGTCATTGAAAGAACTGATGGAAGGTATAGCTGCTAATCCCGTCCCCTCCCTTCTTACAGAGGACGGGAAGCGGCGTTTCCCGATGGCCTTGATGGACGTACTGGACAGGTACGCAGTATGTGGCCGGCAGAACCGCAGTATAAACACAAACCCTTCTTTCGTCTATCTTCTCGTTCGCTAGCGGAGAGAGGGCCTCGAGTTGTATCCACCTGCATGGGTTCTCCTTCGGTGTCTCTGACAGGAGGGCGAGGTTCCTCAGAACGATGCGGAAAAACTCGTGAGGTGCTTGGTTGAAAAGACCCTCTGCTCTTTCTCTTCTCTGCTCTCCGTTCCTGAAGGCGATACTCGATGGAGAGGGCTTGATCCATCAGGCCACAAAGATCTTCCACTCTGGTGGAATGTACTAGTTCATCTTTTATTTCTTCTTTGAGTCCTCTACGAAACAAAGTCACCAAAGTACGTTCCACCCAGGTGGTCTCTGCCGCTAGTTGACGAAAGCGTGTAATGTATTGAAGGACATCTTGTGAACCTTGATGAATATCGCATAAGGCTTCTTCCGCTGAAGCCTCCAATCCTGGACGACTAAACATCAGCTTGAAGCGGTTCACAAAGGCGGAATAATCCGACAATACCGGATCGTTAGATGATACCATCGGGGTTGCCCAGGCCAAGGCAGGACCGGATAAGGCACTGATGAGATAACCCACCTTTGTTCTGTCATGGGAGAATTGGGTGGGTCGGAAGGCGAAGTACACTGTTAAGGAATCAAGGAACTCACGCAGCTTGGTTGGTTCACCAGAAAAACGATGGGTAGAGGCGGAGAGCGTCGGAACATCACCACTACGGAAAGCCAAAGCCTGTCGCAGCGCAGCATTCTCACTACGTAGTTGCTGTAATTCGTGAGCTTGTTGCTGAATTGTAGTTAGAAGAGCTTGATCCGGATCTGCAGCAGCTACCACAGTGTCTTCCATGGTGTTAGAAGACGTCAGGATGGTTTGGCGCTGCAATCTGTCACGACTCACGTGCTGCTTGCGCCTGGAGTTTGCAGATCTTGAGGCGTGGATCTTGAGAGTTCGACTTTGGCCCAAAAAGGGGCGACTCTTTCTGGTAGCCACGGTGCTGTAGGCAAAGGAAAGCCAAGGACAGACCGTGACCGTGAGAAAGTAGCGCCAGAGGGAAAAAACCCCTTCAGAAGAAGAGGAAAAAACCTCCAAGAAGATTCGCAGAGGATTCCTGAAACAAGAACAGAGGAACAGGAATCAAAAAGAACTGACGTAATAACACAGAAATGGCGAAATCCAGAACCAAAGGCTAGGAAATCAGGAGCGAGGACACTAACTGAACAGAGAGTGTTGCAGCGCAAAGAGGAGAAGAAAACACCACCCTTAAATACCATAAAACAGGAAGTGACCCACAGGAAGAAAAAGGACACCATCTTAGATAGGGAAAAGTAGATAGAATAGACTGGAGCTGAAACCATAGAGAATA
This sequence comes from Pleurodeles waltl, assembly GCF_031143425.1. Lineage (NCBI taxonomy): Eukaryota > Metazoa > Chordata > Amphibia > Caudata > Salamandridae > Pleurodeles > Pleurodeles waltl. The sequence continues at coordinate 359,275,477 of NC_090450.1, read as the reverse complement.
GGGAAGGAGGAATACTGGGAAGACAAGGGTAACCTGGGAAGGGGAAAAGACATAAAGGAAAGAGCAAGAAACAGACCCAAAAAGTAAGAAGACAGAAGAAAGAAGAAAAGGAGCCCAAACAGGTAAGAGGGGTCAGGAGACCCCAACAAAACGGAGGGAGAGAGCAGCGCGAGGCCCCAAGTAAGCCTTGGGGCCTCGTAGGGTGCAGGAAAGGCTCGGGGCGCGCCGCGTCTTAAAGACGCGAAGCGCGGCCCGAGCCGAACGCGCGGCTTGTGCCGAACGCTCGGCTCGCGCCGCGCGGTGCGGCGCGACACAAGGATGGCAAGAAGAAGGATGGCAAGTCTCACGATTAGGGTGGGGACAAAGACAAAAAGAGTTCAGAGTATTCATCAGGCCCACAAAAATCCTCTGGGGGAAGCGGGTCTTAAATCTTCTTCACACAATCAAAAGAAGTCACTGTGTTATTTATGTAAAAGTAAAGGCTATTGGGCAAGTGATTCCACTTGTCCAAAGAAAAACACCAAGGCTCCTACCACCACAACCCCAAATGCGTCCACTAGTGCCCCTAGTAATAGCAGTGGTGGTGGGAAGAACACTACAAATAACCAGTCAAAGGATGTAGCTGGGCTAACCATTGGTAATGTAGTGCGGGTTGGTCTAGTTAGGGAGACCACAGAGGCTACTTTAGTCTCTGATGGTGGTATTGGTTTTGCCACCTTGGTAGCTTGTCCCCTTAATATGGGTAAGTACAAGCTACTACCCCTAATAAATGGTGTGGAGGTAGAGGCCTACAGGGACACAGGACCCAGTGTCACCATGGTGATAGAGAAACTGGTTGCCCCTGAACAACACCTACTTGTTCTGCAGTACCAAGTGACTGATGCTCATAACAACACTCTTAGCCACCCCATGGCTGTTGTGAATCTTAACTGGGGGAGGGGGCTACTGGCCCAAAAAAAGTTGTGGTAGCCACTGATTTACCTGTAGACTGGTTACTAAGAAATGATTTGGAGACATCAGCTTGGGCTGAAGTGGAGTTGGAGGCCCATGCAGCAATGCTGGGCATTCCAGGGCATAACTTTGCTCTCACAAGGGCTCAGGCCCAGAAGCAAGGAGGACAGGGAAGCTTGGATCCTGGAAAAATTGACAAAGTGCTCCCAAAAGCAAGGGGTAGAAAGGGTAAACTCTTGCCCACCATCCTTCCCACTCCAGAAGATTCCCCTTTTGAGGAAGAGGAATCCTCTCCCTGTGCAGAACATACACCAGATGAGCTGGCAGCAGCCACTGCTGAGCTTTTGGGTGCAGGGGGACCTGCTAGGGAAGAGCTGAGTGTGGCACAGCAGACCTGTCCCACACTTGAGGGTTTAAGACAGCAAGCTGTCAAACAGCAGAATGGGGATGTCACTGATAGCCATAAAGTCTATTGGGAAGATAACCTACTCTATACTGAGTCAAGGGACCCTAAACTTGGAGCTGCCAGGAGACTGGTCATCCCTTTGCAGTATAGGGAGTTTCTTCTGACTTTGGCTCATGATATTCCTTTGGCTGGGCATTTAGGACAAAATAAGACTTGGGACAGACTTGTTCCATTGTTTCACTGGCTTCATATGTCAGAGGACATCAAGGAGTTTTGTCACTCATGTGTGACCTGCCAAGCCAGTGGCAAGACTGGTGGCACACCTAAGACCCCCTTAATTCCACTCCCAGTGGCTGCGGGTGCCTTTTGAAAGGGTAGGGATTGACATAGTTGGCCCCCTTGACCCTCCAACAGCTTCAGGAAATAGATTTATCCTAGTAGTAGTGGAACATGCCGCTAGGTATCCTGAAGCTATACCCTTAAGGACCACTACAGCTCCTGCATGTGGCAAAAGCCCTCCTGAGAATCTTTTCCAGAAGAAGTGGTATCAAACAGAGGTAGTAACTTCATGTCTGCATATCTCAAGACAATATGGAAGGAGTGTGGTGTTACCTACAAGTTCACCACCCCTTATCTCCACAAACAAATGGACTTTTTGAGAGGTTTAATAAAACTCTCAAAGACATGATCATGGGACTTCCTGAAAAACTCAGGAGGAGACGGGATGTCCTGTTGCCATGCCTCCTTTTTGCTTATAGGGAGGTACCCCAGAAAGGAGTGGGCTTCAGCCCCTTTGAACCCTTCTTTGAATACCCTATAAGAGGTCCCCTTGCTCTTGTTAAAAGCTCTCAAACAAGACATTGTGGTCTATGTGCTTGGCTCAGATAGAGGATGACTGAGTACATGAAAAAGGCCAGTAAAATCCTTCAGGCCAGCCAAGAGCTCCAAAAGCAATGGCATGACCAGAAGGCTGTCCTGACTCAGTACCACCCAAGACAGAAGGTGTGGGTATTGGAGCCTGTGGCACCAAGAGCACTCCAGGACAAATGGAGTGGACCCCATCTCATTGTGGAGAAGAAAGGTGAGGTCACCTATTTGGTGGCGCTGTGTACTGCCAGAAGCCCCCTGAGGGTGCTTAATGTCAATCGCCTCAAACCTTACTATGACAGGGCTGACTTAACCATACTCATGGCCACAGATGAGGAGCAGGAGGAAGAGAGTGACCCTCTCACTGACCTCTTCTCCACCACTGAAGCTGATGACTTAGTGGAGGAAGTTGTACTTGCAGATTCCCTTACTGCTGAGCAGAAGGACAACTACATAAATCTCCTTGATCAGTTCTCTGACCTTTTCTCACTGATTCCAGGTACCACGACTTGGGGTGAGCACACAATTGATACTGGAGACAGTTTATCTGTCAAAAGTAAAATGTATAGACAGCTTGACCATGTTAGAGACTGTATTAAACAAGAGGTACAGAACATGTTGGATCTTGGAGTGATTGAACCCTCTAATAGTCCCTGGGCCAGCCAAGTGGTGCTTGTCCCCAAACCTCATAGGAAAGATGGAAAAAAGGAAATGCCATTTTGTGTGGACTATAAAGGTCTCAATCAAGTAAAAAAAACTGATGCTCACCCAAAACCCAGGGCAGATGAGATAATAGATACACTGCCTTCTGCCAAGTATCTAAGCACTTTTGATTTAACTACAGGGTATTGACAGATTAAGTTATCAGAAGATGCTAAACCAAAATCAGCATTTACAACCATTGGAGGGCACTATCAGTTCACTGTTATGCCCTTTGGATTGAAAACTGCACCTGCCACTTTCTAGAGGTTGGTGAATACAGTCCTCCAAGGATTGGAAGCCTTTAGTGCAGCATATCTAGACGATATAGCTGTCTTTAGCTCCACCTGGGATGATCACCTGGCCCACCTGTGGAATGTTTTGGAGGCCCTGCAAAAGGCAGGCATCAGTATCAAGGCCTAAAAGTGCCAGGTAGGGCAGGGGAAAGTGGTTTGTCTGGGCCACCTGGTAGGTGGGTATAGGAGGCCTTGTGCCAGGTCCAGTTATCCCTTATTAGTGTAGAAGAGGTGTTTCTAGCAGCTTAGGCTGAACTAGGAGACATGTAAAGCTCTTACTATACCACTGGGGTCATATGCACAATATCATAAGAAAACACAATACACAGAAGTACTAAAAATAAAAGTACTTTATTTTTATGACAATATGCCAAAAGTATCTCAGTGAGTACCCTCAGTATGAGGATAAGTTATATACACAAGATATATGTACACAAACCAAAATTATGCAGGTAATAGCAAGAAAAGTAATGCAAGCAATGTAAAATTACAATAGATTGCAATAGGAGCATATAGGTACAGGGGCAACACAAACCATATACTCCAAAAGTGGAATGCGAACCACGAATGGACCCCAAACCTATGTGAACTTGTAGAGGGTCGCTGGGAAAACAGTGAGGGTTAGAAAAATAGCCCACCCCAAGACCCTGAAAAGTGAGTTCAAAGTGCACTAAAGTTCCCCAAAGGACATAGAAGTCGTGATAGGGGAATTCTGCAGGAAAGACACAAACCAGCAATGCAACAACAATGGATTTCCAAACAAAGGTACCTGTGGAACAAGGGGACCAAGTCCAAAAGTTACAAGCAAGTCGGAGATGGGCAGATGCCCAGGAAACGCCAGCTGTGGGTGCAAAGAAGCTGCTACTAGGCGGTAGAAGCTGAGGATTCTGCAGGAACGACAAGGGCTAGAAACTTCCCCTTTGGAGGATGGATGTCCCACGTCGTGAAAAGTTGTGCAGAAGTGTATCCCGCCGAAAGACCGCCAACAAGCCTTGCTAGCTGCAAATCGTGCAGTTAGGATTTATGGATGCTGCTGTGGCCCAGGAGGGACCAGGATGTCGCCAATTGCGTCTGGGGTCAGAGGGGGCATCAAGCAAGACAAGGAGCCCTCTCAGAAGCAGGCAGCACCCGAAGAAGTACCAGAACAGGCACTACAAAGAGGAGTGAAATGGTGCTCACCCGAAGTTGCACATAGGAGTCCCACGCCGCTGGAGGACAACTTGGAAAGTCGTGCAATGCAGGTTAGAGAGCCGTGTACCCAGGCTTGGCTGTGCACAAAGGATTTCTGCCGGAAGTGCACAGAGGCCGGAGTAGCTGCAAAAGACGCGGTTCCCAGCAATGCAGTCTGGCGTGGGGAGGCAAGGACTTACCTCCACCAAACTTGGACTGAAGAGTCACTGGACTGTGGGAGTCACTTGGACAGAGTTGCTGGATTCAAGGGACCTCGGTCGTCGTGCTGAGAGGAGACCCAGGGTACCAGTAATGCAGTTCTTTGGTGCCTGCAGTTGCAGGGGGAAGATTCCGTCGACCCACAGGAGATTTCTTTAGAGCTCCTGGTGCAGAGTGGAGGCAGGCTACCCCCAGAGCATGCACCACCTGGAAACAGTTGAGAAGCCAGCAGAATGAAGCGATACAAGGTTGCTAGTAGTCATCTTGCTACTTTGTTGCGGTTTTGCAGGCGTCCTGAGCAGTCAGCGGTCGATTCTTTGGAAGAAGGTGAAGAGGGGGATGCAGAGCCAATTGAAATTGGTAAAAGTGGTCACTAGCCTATAGTGATAAATGTGAAGGCAGAGAGAGCATAAGCACTGAGGTTCTGATTAGCAGAGCCTCAGTGACACAGTTAGTCTCTACACAGGTATGCACATTCAGGCCACAAACTATGAGCACTGGGGTCATGGCTAGCAGGATCCCAGTGAGACAGGCAAAAACAAACTGACATACAGTTAAAAATGGGGGTAACATGCCAGGCAAGATGGTACTTTCCTACACCCCCCACCCCCCAAAACGAGAGACAATAAAGCTAACCTTGCCCAGATAAGTCTTCATTGTCTACGTGGAAATATGTGGAGATTTCATTTGCATTGGAGTGGGTATTCCCAGGTCATGTTCCACTGTATAGTCCATTCCCTGTAGGGAGATGGACTACTTTAACAATTTAGGTTTTTCACCTTTCATTTGTTTAAGCCATAATAGAGGTTTGTGGTCTGTTTGAACAGTAAAGTGAGTACCAAAGAGGCATGGTCTCAACTTTTTCAAGGCCCAGACCACAGCAAAGGCCTCCCTCTCTATGGCAGACCAATGCTTTTCTCTAAGGGGGGTCAACCTCCTGCTGATAAAAGCAACAGGTTGATCCTGGACCTCAGTGTTTAGCTGTGATAGAACTGACCCTACCCCTAATTCAGAAGCATCAGTTTGAACTATTAATTTTTTGGAGTAACAAGAGCTTTTTAGGACAGGTGCAGAGCACATGGTCTGTTTGAGATCATCAAAAGTCTTTTGACAGCTAGCTGTCCATAATACCTTTTTAGGCATCTTCTTTGATGTGAGGTCATTAAGAGGGGCAGCTATACTGCCATAATTATTTATGAACCTCCTGTAGTACCCAGTGAGGCCTAGGAAGGCTCTCACTTGGGTTTGAGTTGTAGGGGGAGTCCATTCCATAATGATTGGGATCTTGCCCTGCAGTGGTGCAATCTGTTCCCAACTGTGAGAAAGTAGCCTCTTTCTAGTCTTGTTACCCCCCACTTTTGGCCTGTTTGTGAGTATATGTCAGGGTGCTTTCACTGTCTCACTGGGATCCTGCTAGCCAGGGCCCAGTGCTCATAGTGAAAACCCTATGTTGTCAGTATGTTTGTCATGTGTCACTGGGACCCTGCTAGCCAGGTCCCCAGTGCTCATAAGTTTGTGGCCTATATGTGTTCACTGTGTGATGCCTAACTGTCTCACTGAGGCTCTGCTAACCAGAACCTCAGTGGTTATGCTCTCTCTTTACTTTAAAATTTGTCACTAACAGGCTAGTGACTAAATTTACCAATTCACATTGGCATAATGGTACACCCTTATAATTCCCTAGTATATGGTACTGAGGTACCCAGGGTGTTGGGGTTCCAGGAGATCCCTATGGGCTGCAGCATTTATTTTGCCACCCATAGGGAGCTCTGACAATTCTTACACAGGCCTGCCAGTGCAGCCTGAGTGAAATAACATCCACGTTATTTCACAGCCATTTACCACTGCACTTAAGTAACTTATAAGTCACCTATATGTCTAACCTTCACCTGGTGAAGGTGGGGTGCAAAGTTACTTAGTGTGTGGGCACCCTGGCACTAGCCAAGGTGCCCCCAAATCGTTCAGGGCAAACCCCCCGGACTTTGTGAGTGCGGGGACACCATTACACGTGTGCACTATACATAGGTCACTACCTATGTATAGCGTCACAATGGTAATTCAGAACATGGCCATGTAACATGTCTAAGATCATGAAATTGTCACCCGAATGCCATTCTGGCATTGGGGAGACAATTCCATGATCCCCCGGGTCTCTAGCACAGAACCCGGGTACTGCCAAACTGCCTTTCCTGGGGTTTCACTGCAGCTGCTGCTGCTGCCAACCCCTCAGACAGGTTTCTGCCCTCCTGGGGTCCAGCCAGGCCTGGCCCAGGAAGGCAGAACAAAGGACTTCCTCAGAGAGAGGGTGTTACACCCTCTCCCTTTGGAAAAAGGTGTCAGGGCTGGGGAGGAGTAGCCTCCCCCAGCCTCTGGAAATGCTTTGATGGGCACAGATGCTGCCCATCTCTGCATAAGCCAGTCTACACCGGTTCAGGGATCCCCCAGCCCTGCTCTGGCGCGAAACTGGAAAAAGGAAAGGGGAGTGAACGCTCCCCTGACCTGCACCTCCCAGGGGAGGAGCCCAGAGCTCCACCAGTATGCCCCAGACCTCTGCCATCTTGGAAACAGAGGTGTTGCTGGCACACTGGACTGCTCTGAGTGGCCAGTGCAATCAGGTGACGTCAGAAACTCCTTCTGATAGGCTCTTACCTTTCTTAGTAGCCTATCCTCCTTCCTAGGTAGCCAAACCTCCTTTTCTGGCTATTTAGGGTCTCTGCTTTGGGGAATTCTTCAGATACCGAATGCAAGAGCTCACCAGAGTTCCTCTGCATCTCTCTCTTCACCTTCTGCCAAAGGATCGACCGCTGACTGCTCAAGACGCCTGCAAAACAGCAACAAAGTAGCAAATCCGACTACTGCAACCTTGTATTGCTTCATCCTGCTGGCTTTCTCGCCTGTTTCCTGGTGGTGCATGCTCTGGGGGTAGCCTGCTTCCTTCTTGCACCAGGAGCTCTGAAGAAATGTCCTGTGGGTCGACGGAATCTTCCCCCTGCAACCGCAGGCAACAAAAAACTGCATCACCTGTCCTCTGGGTCCCCTCTCAGCACGACGAGCATGGTCCCTGGAACTCAGCAACTCTGTCCAAGTGACTCCCACAGTCCAGTGACTCTTAAGTTCAAGTTTGGTGGAGGTAAGTCCTTGCCTCCCCACGCTAGACTGCATTGCTGGGTACCGCGTGATTTGCAGCTGCTCCAGCTCCTGTGCACTCTTCCAGGATTTCCTTCATGCAGAGCCAAGCCTGGGTCCCTGACACTCTAACCTGCAGTGCACAACCTTCTGAGTTCTCCTCCGCCATCGTGCGACTCCCTTTTCAGACTTCGGGTGGACTCCGGTTCACTTTTCTTCTAAGTGCCTGATCCAGTACTTCTGCGGGTGCTGCCTGCTTCTGTGAGGGCTCCCTGACCTGCTGGGCGCCCCCTCTGTCTCCTCATGCAAGTGGCGACATCCTGGTCCCTCCTGGGCCACAGCAGCATCCAAAAATCCTAACTGCAACCCTTGCAGCTAGCAAGGCTTGTTTGCGGTCTTTCTGAATGGGAACACCTCTGCAAGCTTCTTCACAACATGGAACATCCATCCTCCAAAGGGGAAGTTCCTAGTCCTCTTCGTTCTTGCAGAAACCAAAGCTTCTTCCATCCAGTGGCAGCTTCTTTGCACCCTCAGCTGGCATTTCCTGGGCATCAGCCCACTCTCGACATTGTCGCGACTCTTGGACTTGGTCTCCTTGTTTCACAGGTACTCAGGTCTGGAAATCCACTGTTGTTGCTTTGCTGGTGTTGGTCATCCTTGCAGAAACCCCCTATCACGACTTCTGTGCTCTCTGGGAGTTATAGGTGCACTTTACACCTACTTTTCAGGGTCTTGGGGTGGGCTATTTTTCTAACCCTCACTGTTTTCTTACAGTCCCAGCGACCCTCTACAAGCTCACATAGGTTTGGGGTCCATTCTTGGTTTGCATTCCACTTTTGGAGTATATGGTTTGTGTTGCCCCTATACCTATGTGATCCTATTGCAATCTACTGTAACTATACATTGCTTGCATTACTTCCTTTTGCTATTACTGCATATTTTTGGTATTGTGTACATATATCTTGTGTATATTTGGCATCCTCATACTGAGGGTACTCACTGAGATACTTTTGGCATATTGTCATAAAAATAAAGTACCTTTATTTTTAGTATATCTGTGTATTGTAATTTCTTATGACATTGTACATATGACACCAGTGGTATAGCAGGAGCTTTGCATGTCTCCTAGTTCAGCCTAAACTGCTCTGCTATAGCTACCTTCTATCGGCCTAAGCTGCTAGAAACACCTCTTCTACACTAATAATGGATAACTGGACCTGGTACAGAGTATAAGTACCCCTTGGTACCCACTACAAGCCTAGCCAGCCTCCTACACCAGGTGTCTCAGATAAACCACTTTGCCCTGCCCTATCTGGCACTTTGAAGCCTTGATAGTGAGGCCTGCCTTTTGCAGGGCCTCCAAAACTTTCCACAGGTAGACCAGGTGATCATCCCAGGTGGAGCTAAAGACAGCTATATCATCTAGATATGCTGCACTAAAAGCCTCCAACCCTTGCAGGACTGTATTCACCAACCTCTGAAAAGTGGCAGGTGCATTTTTCAAACCAAAGGGCATTACTGTGAATTGGTAGTGCCCTACAATAGTCAAAAATGCAGTTTTTGCTTTATCATCCTCTGATAATTTGATCTGCCAATACCCTGCAGTCAAATCAAAGGTGCTTAGATACTTGGAAGATGCCAGTGTATCTATGAGCTCATCTGCCCTGGGTATAGGGTGAGCATCAGTTTTTGTTACCTGGTTGAGACCTCTGTAATCTACACAAAACCTCATCTCCCTTTTTCCATCTTTTGAGTGAGGCTTTGGTACAAGCACCACAGGAGAGGCCCATGGGCTTTCAGAATGTTCAACCACTCCTAAGTCAAGCATTTTCTGAACTTCTTGTTGTCTGCAGTCCCTGACATGGTCAGGCTGCCTATAGATTTTACTTTTGACAGGCATGCTGTCTCCAGTATCACTTGTGTGTTCACACCAAAATGTGGTGCCTGGCACAGTTGAAAAGAGTTCACAAAACTGACATAGGAGATTTATGCAGTTGTCTTTCTGCTCTGCAGTAAGACAATCTGCCAAAACTACTCCTTCCACTAGAGCATCCTCTTCTTTGGAGGAAAAGAGATCAGGGAGAGGGTCACTCTCTTCTTCCTGTCCCTCATCTGTTGCCATGAGCAGGGTGAGATCAGCCATGTCATAGTAGGGTTTTTGGCGGTTGACATGGAACACCCTAAGGGGACTCCTGGCAGTGACCAGGTCAACCAAGTAGGTGACATTGCCCTTCTTTTCAACAATAAGATGGGGTCCACTCCATTTGTCTTGGAGTGCTCTTGGGGCCACAGGCTCCAATACCCACACCTTCTGTCCTGGTTGGTACTGAATCAGAACAGCCTTCTGGTCATGCCATTGCTTTTGGAGCTCTTGGCTGGCCTGAGGATTTTACTGGCCTTTTTCATATACTCAGCCATTCTGGATCTTAGGCCGAGTACATAGTCCACTATTTCTTGCTTAGGAGCTTTTAAAGGTTGTTCCCAACCCTCCTTTACAAGTGTTAGAGGACCTCTTACAGGGTGCCCAAATAGGAGTTCAAAGGGGCTGAAGCCCACTCCTTTCTGGGGTACCTCCCTGTAAGCAAAAAGGAGGCAAGGTAACAGGACATCCCATCTCCTCCTGAGTTTTTCAGGGAGTCCCATTATCATTCCTTTGAGAGTTTTATTAAACCTCTTTACCAGTCCAATTGTTTGTGGATGATAAGGTGTGGTAAATTTGTATGTTACACCACATTCCTTCCACATGGCCTTCAAGTATGCAGACATAAAGTTGCTACCCCTGTCTGATACCACCTCTTTTGGGAAACCCACCCTGAAAAAGATTCCCAGGAGGGCCTTTGCCACTGCAGGAGCTGTAGTGGTCCTTAGAGGAATAGCTTCAGGATATCTTGTGGCATGATCCACTACCACCAAGATAAACCTATTGCCTGAAGCAGTAGGAGGGTCAAGAGGGCCAACTATGTCAACCCCTACCCTTTCAAAGGGAACCCCAACCACAGGTAGTGGAATAAGGGGAGCCTTTGGAATGCCACCAGTCTTGCCACTGGCTTGGCAGGTCACGCAAGACTTACAAAAATCTTTTGTGTCCTCTGACATCCTAGGCCAGTGAAACAGGGGGACAAGCCTTTCCCATGTTTTAATCTGAGCCAAATGTCCAGCCAAAGGAATGTCATGTGCCAGAGTCAGGAGGAACTCTCTGTACTGCAGGGGAATGGCCAATCTCCTGGCTGCTCCAGGTTTTGGGTCCCTTGCCTCTGTGTACAAGAGGTTGTCCTCCCAGTAAACTCTATGTGAGTCACTGACATCCCCATTTTGCTGCTTGACAGCTTGCTGTCTGAGACCCTCTAATGTGGGACAGGATTGCTGTGCCACACTCAGCTCTTCCCTGGCAGGCCCCCCTCCACCAAAAAGCTCAGCAGTGTCTGCTGCCAGCTCCTCTGGTGAAGGTTCTGCACAGGAAGGTTATTCTTCTTCCTCAGAAGTTGAATCATCTGTAGAGGGAGGGATAGTGGGTAGGGATTTACCCTTGCTACGCCTAGCTTTAGGGAGCACTTGGTCCATTGTTCCAGGATCCAAGTCACCCTGTCCTTTTTGCTTTTTGGCCCGAGCCCTTGTCAAAACAAAAATATGCCCAGGAATGCCCAGCATTGCTGCATGAGCCTCCAACTCCACTTCTGCCCAAGCTGATGCCTCTAAATCATTTCCTAGTAGACAGTCTACAGGTAAATCTGAAGCAACCACAACTTTCTTTGGACCAGTAACCCCCCTTCCCCAGTTGAGATTCACAACAGCCATGGGGAGGCTAAGAGTGTTGTTATGAGCGTCTGTCACTTGGTCCTGGTGACCAAGTAGGTGTTGTTCAGGGTGTACCAGTTTCATATTACCATGGTAACACTGGCACCTGTGTCCCTGTAGGCCTGAACCTCAACACCATTGATTAGGGGAAGTTGCTTGTACTTATCCATATTAAGGGGACAAGCAACAAAGGTGGCCAAATCAATGGCAGCTTCAGAGACTAGCACAGCCTCTGTGGTCTCCCTAACAAGACCAACCCCAACTAAATTACCAAAAGTGAGCCCAGCTTCTCCCTTGGATTGGCTATTAGTAGGTTTGCTCCCACTGCTATTACTAGGGGCACTAGAGGTTGCAGTAGGGGTTGTGGTAGTGGGAGGTTTGGTGTTTTTCTTTGGACAACTGGCATCAGTTGTCTAATGGCCTTTTACTTTACATAAATAACACCAAGGCTTTTTTACTTGATTAGAAGAGGATTTGGACCTACCACCCCCACCAGAGTGTTTTTGTGGGCCTGATGAAGACTCATTTTTAGATTTGTCCCCACCCTTGTCAGAAAACTTATCATCCTTCTTCTTGCCATCCTTGTCACCCCCTGTATGAACTTCTCTGTTCACTCTTGTTCTGACCCATTTGTCTGCCTTCTTTCCCAATTCTTGGGGAGAGGTCAGATCTGAGTCTACTAGATATTGGTGTAACAAGTCAGACACACAGTTATTCAGAATATGCTCTCTCAGAATAAGATTATACAGGCTTTCATAGTCAGAAACTTTACTGCCATGTAACCATCCCTCCAAGGCCTTCACTGAACAGGCAACAACGTCTATCCAGTCTTGTGAGGAATCTTTTCTGGTGTCTCTGAACTTAATCCTGTATTGTTCAGTGGTTAAGCCAAATCCATCCAAGAGTGCATCCTTCAAAACTGCAAAATTATTGGCATCACTTTCTCTAACAGTAAGGAGCCTATCCCTAACCTTTCCATTGAAAGATAGCCATAGGATAGCAGCCCACTGCCTTTGAGGGACTCCCTGTACCATACAGGCACTCTCAAGTTCAGCAAACCACTTGTTAATGTCACCCCCTTCCTTGTAAGGGGGAACTATCTTGTTCAGATTCCTGGAATCATGCTCTTTCACAGGATTGCTATCGGGAATACTGCTGCTGCCACCATGGGGTCCAAACCCCAACCTCTGTCTCTCCTTCTCCAGGTCTAGGGATTCCCTGTCTAGAGCACGCAGTTGCTGTTTAAGCTTCAGTCTGGTCTCTTCCACTCTCAACTTTTTGAGTTCCCTTTCTAACATGTTGTCTTCAGGGTAAGTGGGTTGGGAATGCTGGGACACAGAAGATATATTGGAATTAACAGAGGGAGACCTGTCCCTAACAGCTTGCACTCTAACAACCAGGCCTTTAGGAACAAAAACATCCCTACTATAATGGGAGCTTCTATTACTACCAGCATTGCTATGTGGTCTGCTAAGGGGCAGATTTGGAAGAGAACCCTGTACACCTCCCTCAATGGGTTCCCCTGAGTCAGAGTGTGAGCTATCTACTAACTTCTCAGATGAAGTGCCACCTTGGGACTTATCATTCTCAATGAGCACGTTAAACAGAAATTCTCTAGAAGTGTTCTTTCCTACCACTAAACCTCTATCAATGCAGAGACTCCTTAGGCTCTTAAAGTTAAGATTGTCATATGTTGTATTGACCATTTTAAGAGAAGTTCCTACATCAGACATGATAGAAGAAGGTTTAGAGACAGTGAGAAGAGAGAACAAATTTCAGGACTTTTTAAAGAACAGGAACAAAAACTTTTTCAAACTTTCTGAAACTTTTAGAAAGTTTAGGAGTACTTTTCAGCACTTAGCAAAAAGTGTAAGAGAAGAAAAGCAAAACTTTTTGGTTAGGTGTACATACACTGAACTTGTTTTGAACATTATTCTCTTATGAAAAGTACACAATGACAAAGTGGTAAGTAGTTGCAAGTACTTATCCCACCGCTGCACAACCAATGTAGGAGGCTGGCCTGGCTTGTAGTGGGTACCAGAGGTACTTACACCTTGTGCCAGGTCCAGTTATCCCTTATTAGTGTAGAATCAATTAGTGTAGAAGAGGTGTTTCTAGCAGCTTAGGCTGATTGAAGGTAGCTATAGCAGAGCAGCTTAGGCTCAACTAGGAGACATGCAAAGCTCCTACTATACCACTAGTGTCATATGCACAATATCATAAGAAAACACAATACACAGATATACTAAAAATAAAGGTACTTTATTTTTATGACAATATGCCAAAAGTATCTCAGTGAGTACCCTCAGTATGAGGATGCCAAATATACACAAGATATATGTACACAATACCAAAAATATGCAGTAATAGCAAAAGGAAGTAATGCAAGCAGTGTAAAGTTAAAATAGATTGCAATAGGAGCACATAGGTATAGGGGCAACACAAACCATATACTCCAAAAGTGGAATGCGAACCACAAATGGACCCCAAACCTATGTGAGCTTGTAGAGGGTCGCTGGGACTGTAAGAAAACAGTGAGGGTTAGAAACATAGCCCACCCCAAGTCCCTGTAAGGTAGGTGTTAAGTGCACCTACAACCCCCAGAGAGCACAGAAGTCGTGATAGGGGGATTCTGCAAGGAAAACCAACACCAGCAATGCAACAACAGTGGATTTCAGGACCTGAGTACCTGTAAGACAAGGGGACCAAGTCCAAGAGTCGTGACAGTGTTGAGAGTGGGCAGGAGCCCAGGAAATGCCAGCTGAGGGTGCAAGGAAGCTGCCACTGGATGGAAGAAGCTTGGTGTTTTGCAAAAACGAAGAGGAATAGGAACTTCCCCTTTGGAGGATGGATGTCCCACGTCGTGAAGAAGCTTGCAGAGGTGTTCCCACGCAGAAAGACTACAAACAAGCCTTGCTAGCTGTAAGGGTCGCGGTTAGGGTTTTAGGATGCTGCTGTAGCCCAGGAGAGGCCAGGATGTCGCCACTTGGATGAGGAGACAAAGGGGGCACCCAGCAAGTGAGGGAGCCCTCTCAGAAGCATGCAACACCCGCAGAAGTACCGGAACTGGCACTTAGAAGAGGAGTGAACCAGAGTCCACCCAAAGTCAGAAAAGGGAGTCCCACGCTGACGGAGGACAACTCAGAAGGTTGTGCACTGCAGGTTAGAGTGTCAGGGACCCAGGCTTGGCTGTGCACGAAGGAAATCCTGGAAGAGTGCACAGGTGCCGGAGCAGCTGCAAATCACGCGGTACCCAGCAATGCAGTCTAGCGTAGGTAGGCAAGGACTTACCTCCACCAAACTTGGACTGAAGAGTCACTGGACTGTGGGAGTCACTTGGACAGAGTTGCCGAGTTCCAGGGACCACGCTCGTCGTGCTGAGAGGGGACCCAGAGGACAGGTGATGCAGTCTTTTGTTGCCTGCTGTTGCAGGGGAAGATTCCGTCGACCCACAGGAGATTTCTTCAGAGCTCCTGGTGCAGAAAGAAGGCAGGCTACCCCCAGAGCATGCACCACCAGGAAACAGGCGAGAAAGCCGGCAGGATGAAGCGATACAAGGTTGCAGTAGTCGTCTTTGCTACTTTGTTGTGGTTTTGCAGGCGTCCTGAGCAGTCAGCAGTCGATCGTTTAGCAGAAGGTGAAGAGGGAGATGCAGAGGAACTCTGGTGAGCTCTTGCAGTCGTTATCTGAAGAATTCCCCAAAGCAGAGACCCTAAATAGCCAGAAAAGGAGGTTTGGCGAGCTAGGAAGGAAGATAGGCTAGTAAGAAAGGTAAGAAGGAGTCTCTTAGGTCACCTGATGGCACTGGCCACTCAAAGCAGTCCAGTGTGCCAGCAACACCTCTGTTTCCAAGATGGCAGAGGTCTGGGGCACACTGGAGGAGCTCTGGGCACCTCCCCTGGGAGGAGCAGGCCAAGGGAGTGGTCACTCCCCTTTCCTTTGTCCAATTTTGCGCCAGAACAGGGCTGGGGGATCCCTAAACCGGTTTAGACTGGCTTATGCAGAGATGGGCACCATCTGTGCCCATCAAAGCATTTCCAGAGGCTGGGGGAGGCTACTCCTCCCCAGCCATCACAACTATTTCCAAAGGGAGGGGGGGTGACACCCTCTCTCAGAGGAAATCCTTTGTTCTGCCTTCCTGGGCCAGGGCTGCCTGGACCCCAGGAGGGCAGAAACCTGTCTGAGGCGTTGGCAGCAGCAGCAGCTGCAGTGGAGACCCAGGAAAGGCAGTTCGGCAGTACCCGGGTTCTGTGCTAGAGACCCGGGGGATCATGGAATTGTCTCCCCAATGCCAGAATGGCATTGGGGTGACAATTCCATGATCTTAGACATGTTACATGGCCATGTTCGGAGTTACCATTGTGACGCTATTCATAGGTAGTGACCTATGTACAGTGCACGCGTGTAATGGTGTCCCCGCACTCACAAATTCTGGGGAATTTGCCCTGAGCGATGTGGGGGCACTTTCGCTAGTGCCAGGGTGCCCACACACTAAGTAACTTTGCACCCAACCTTCACCAGGTGAAGGTTAGACATATAGATGACTTATAAGTTACTTAAGTGCAAGGGTAAATGGTTGAGAAATAACGTGGATGTTATTTCACTCAGGCTGCACTGGCAGGCCTGTGTAAGATTTGTCAGATCTCCCTATGGGTGGCAAAATAAATGCTTCAGCCTATAGGGTTCTCCTGGAACCCCAATACCCTGGGTACCCCAGTACCATATACTAGGGAATTATAAGGGTGTTCCAGTATGCCAGTGTGAATTGGTGAAATTGGTCACTAGCCTGTTAGTGACAATTTGGAAAGCAGAGAAAACCACTGAGGTTCTGGTTAGCAGAGCCTCAGTGAGACAGTTAGTCATCACACAGGGAACACATACAGGGCACACTTATGAGCACTGGGGCCCTGCCTGGCCGGGTCCCAGTGACACATAGACTAAAACAACATGTATACAGTGAAATATGGGGGTAACTGTAGGAAAGTACCATCTTGCCTGGCATGTTACCCCCATTTTTCACTGTATATATGTTGTTTTAGTTGTATGTGTCACTGGGACCCTGTTCACCAGGGCCCCAGTGCTTATAAGTGTGCCTGAATGTGTTACCTGTGTAGTGACTAACTGTCTCACTGAGGCTCTGCTAATCAGAACCTCAGTGGTCATGCTCTCTCATTTCTTTCTAAATTGTCACTAACAGGCTAGTGACCAATTTTCCAATTTACATTGGCTTACTGGAACACCCTTATAATCCCCTAGTATATGGTACTGAGGTACCCAGGGTATTGGGGTTCCAGGAGATCCCTATGGGCTGCAGCATTTCTTTTGCCACCCATAGGGAGCTCTGACAATTCTTACACAGGCCTGCCACTGCAGCCTGAGTGAAATAACGTCCACGTTATTTCACAGCCATTTTACACTGCACTTAAGTAACTTATAAGTCACCTATATGTCTAACCTTTACCTGGTAAAGGTTAGGTGCAAAGTTACTTAGTGTGAGGGCACCCTGGCACTAGCCAAGGTGCCCCCACATTGTTCAGAGCCAATTCCCTGAACTTTGTGAGTGCGGGGACACCATTACACGCGTGCACTACATATAGGTCAATACCTATATGTAGCTTCACAATGGTAACTCCGAATATGGCCATGTAACATGTCTAAGATCATGGAATTGCCCCCTCTATGCCATCCTGGCATTGTTGGCACAATTCGATGATCCCAGTGGTCTGTAGCACAGACCCTGGTACTGCCAAACTGCCTTTCCTGGGGTTTCACTGCAGCTGCTGCTGCTGCCAACCTCTCAGACAGGTTTCTGCCCCCCTGGGGTCAAGCCGGGCTTGTCCCAGGATGGCAGAACAAAGGACTTCCTCTGAGAGAGGGTGTTACACCCTCTCCCTTTGGAAAATGGTGTGAAGGCAGGGGAGGAGTAGCCTCCCCCAGCCTCTGGAAATGCTTTCTTGGGCACAGATGTGCCCAATTCTGCATAAACCAGTCTACACCGGTTCAGGGACCCCTTAGCCCCTGCTCTGGCGCGAAACTGGACAAAGGAAAGGGGAGTGACCACTCCCCTGACCTGCACCTCCCCTGGGAGGTGTCCAGAGCTCCTCCAGTGTGCTCCAGACCTCTGCCATCTTTGAAACAGAGGTGCTGCTGGCACACTGGACTGCTCTGAGTGGCCAGTGCCACCAGGTGACGTCAGAGACTCCTTGTGATAGGCTCCTTCAGGTGTTAGTAGCCTATCCTCTCTCCTAAGTAGCCAAACCCTCTTTTCTGGCTATTTAGGGTCTCTGTCTCTGGGGAAACTTTAGATAACGAATGCAAGAGCTCATACGAGTTCCTCTGCATCTCTCTCTTCACCTTCTGCCAAGGAATCGACTGCTGACCGCGCTGGAAGCCTGCAACACTGCAACAAAGTAGCAAAGATGACTACTGCAACTCTGTAACGCTGATCCTGCCGCCTTCTCGACTGTTTTCCTGGTGGTGCATGCTGTGGGGGTAGTCTGCCTCCTCTCTGCACTAGAAGCTCCGAAGAAATCTCCCGTGGGTCGACGGAATCCTCCCCCTGCAACCGCAGGCACCAAAAAGCTGCATTACCGGTCCCTTGGGTCTCCTCTCAGCATGACGAGCGAGGTCCCTCGAATCCAGCAACACTGTCCAAGTGACTCCCACAGTCCAGTGACTCTTCAGTCCAAGTTTGGTGGAGGTAAGTCCTTGCCTCACCTCGCTGGGCTGCATTGCTGGGAACCGCAACTTTTGCAGCTACTCCGGCTCCTGTGCACTTCCGGCAGAAATCCTTTGTGCACAGCCAAGCCTGGGTCCACGGCACTCTAACCTGCATCGCACGACTTTCTAAGTTGTTCTCCGGCGACGTGGGACTCCTTTGTGTAACTTCGGGTGAGCACTGTTTCACGCATCCTCGTAGTGCCTGTTTCTGGCACTTCTCCGGGTTCTACCTGCTGCTGAGAGGGTTTCTTGTCTTGCTCGACGTCCCCTCTCTCTCCTGGTCCAATTTGCGACCTCCTGGTCCCTCCAGGGCTACAGCAGCATCCAAAAACGCTAACCGCATGATTTGCAGCTAGCAAGGCTTGTTGGCATTCTTTCGGCGGGAAAACACTTCTGCACAACTCTCCACAGCGAGTGGGATCCGTCCACCGAAGAGGAGGTCTCTAGCCCTTTTCGTTCCTGCAGAAACCTCAGCTTCTTCTGTCCAGTAGAAGCTTCTTTGCACCCACAGCTGGCATTTCCTGGGCATATGCCCATCTCCGACTTGCTTGTGACTTTTGGACTTGGTCACCTTGTTCCACAGGTACCCTAGATTGGAAATCCACAGTTATTGCATTGTTGGTTTGTGTCTTTCCTGCATTATTCCTCTATCACGACTTCTTTGTCCTTAGGGGAACTTTAGTGCACTTTGCACTCACTTTTCAGGGTCTTGGGGAGGGCTAATTTTCTAACTCTCACTATTTTCTAATAGTCCCAGCGACCCTCTACAAGGTCACATAGGTTTGGGGTCCATTCATGGTTCGCATTCCACTTTTGGAGTATATGGTTTGTGTTGCCCCTATCCCTATGTGTCCCCATTGCATCCTATTGTAACTATACATTGTTTGCACTGTTTTCTAAGACTATACTGCATATTTTTGCTATTGTGTATATATATCTTGTGTATATTTCCTATCCTCTCACTGAGGGTACACTCTAGGATACTTTGGCATATTGTCATAAAAATAAAGTACCTTTATTTTTAGTATAACTGTGTATTGTGTTTTCTTATGATATTGTGCAAGTGACACTTGTGGTACTGTAGTAGCTTCACTCGTCTCCTAGTTCAGCCTAAGCTGCTCTGCTAAGCTACCATTATCTATCAGCCTAAGCTGCTAGACACCCTATACACTAATAAGGGATAACTGGGCCTGGTGCAAGGTGCAAGTAGCCCTTGGTACTCACTACAAGCCAGTCCAGCCTCCTACAGTAACATGCCAGGCAAGATGGTACTTTCCTACAGCCTCTGGCTTGGCTGTGCACCTAACCTCCTGCCAGCAGTCAATCCAAAGTTGTACATAGCCTGCAGCCGAACACAGTGAGGGTTGGTTGAATGACCTGGCCTCCATCCAGGCACTGCAGCCAACTTTTCTACAGGCTCCTAATCAACCAGCTACGTATGGGCCATGCACAGTGGGCTTTGGCTAAATGTGAAGGGTTGGACGCAGTGCCTGAACATAAGGCAAGGCAAGAGTGCAAACCTTATTGCATATTAGATGTATGTCTTATGTAGCACCGGGACCTGCAGACAACTTTCATTGTTTATGTCCAAAATCTCTGCTTAGTGCAGGTTGGCTGGTTTTGGAGGAATGGGTGCAGAGCCTGATGATAGGCTAAACCCAGTGTCAAACTTGTCACAGGTTTGGATGGTTGGATACATGGGCTTGCCAGAGTCTGGACATTGAGTCCAAGGTCTGATGTGGATTAGATGCAGGGTTTGTCCAGAGACCCTGTCTGTGATGTTATGAGTGATGTCATCAATTATGTAATTTAATGTCATGAGTGATGTTATATGTGAGGTCAGAAGCAGTGCATGGTAGGGATGCAAGTTATAGTTAGTTCACTAAACTATAACTAGATTATTTCATTGGTTTTTGGGCTTTTTAACATTAGCTCGTGTGTAATTCAAAGGCTAACTGCAACGTCACTATTACCTTTGTTTTTTCAGTGAATTTCTAGAAGGGGTATTGTAATATAAGATGAGGTCTCAGCACCTACTCTAACTATAACATCACTATAACTTTAGTTTTTTTTATATATGTATAACCTACTGGCAAGTGCCAGTAGGAAGCTATAGTTAGGTCCTAGTTTCCACAAAAAAAGCATTTTTTGACTTGCTTAGATCGCTGGCACAGTTAAAAGAATCTTCAGAAAATTTTCCCCAAAAAGTGTCGAGTTGGGTCTTATTGTGCATGGAAAGTTTCAAGATGCTGCATCAAGCAAGGGCCGGGAAAAAGGGGAATAAAAAAAAGAGTGTTTTCCGTGGTAATTCCCATAGACTATTTAGGCACACTTGCAGGCCGAACCACTAGACAGAACTACACCACATTTGACAAAAAGGTAGCTTTTGGTCCGCAGAGCACCCTTTTTTTATTTAGTGTGAATCCATTCAGTAGTTTTGAGATAATAAAGGGAAAAGAAACTTGTTTTCTAGGGATGCGGGTCCTGGGAAATCTGCTGAGATCTGATTGGCTGCCAACACTTCAAACAAGAAGTATTGACAGCCATTTTGGGACTCGACTTCAGCCAAGTCCCAAAAAACACACAAAAAAAGAAAAGGGGACAAAAGTGTGTTGCGCATTTTAATTCCCATAGGGATTTCTAACAGGACAACAGCCAGAACCACTGTACGGATTTACATCAAATTTGGCAGAAAGATAGCTTTTGGTCAAGAAAGCACACTTTTTAGAGTCAGGGCGCAAGTGCTCTGTCCCTATTGTAGTCTCTCTGTGGGCTTTTAATCACGCCCATGTCATGCCCATCAGCTTTGTTGGTTTGTGGGCTTGCCTTTTAAAATTTGTTAAATTTCATTAGTGAAAGGCATGAATATGTAATGGCTTTTTTCCCTCCTCCAGCGTACCAGCCAACCACTGAAAACACACGAGGCTCCACGTTTTCCGCATGGCTTCTGGACTACTTTTTCTCTTTACTTCAGAGGAAGCATGATCTCGCTGGGCAGCAATCAAGCACTTTTCAGAACTACCAGTTTAATTCTCTTTTTTATCCTATCGCTTCTTTGTGAATACAAGATTTTACACAGCGCAATTACACTCATTTTTTGAATCACTATGTAAAGGCAAAACTGGACCGGTCTCTTTGTTCTGATTAGTCACATTCACGCTCATGGTGTGAGGCTTTAAATCAGCTCCCTTATGTGAAATTGTATTACTTTCCATTTTCAGTTTATGTGGCAAGATAAGTCCGGTTAGGAGTTTACAAAGCTAATGGCTCTAACTCAAGCAAACGTGAAACCCAGTGTATTGCAAATGCTGGTTGTTATTTGGTGTAAATCGGTTTAGTAGATTCTGAGATATTTAAGGAAAACCAAATTTGTATATCTAGAGGTGGAAAACCTTTGCAAACCTGCAGGTTTGCAAATCTTCATGCCACACAAAGAACCTGATTGACTGGCAGCAAACTCAGTAGACAGTTGCGACTGCCATTTTAAATCATGAGCATGGTTCCCAGGTCTGAAAAACAAATGAGGATAACTGTTGTAAAGGGTGAGGTTGGATGTAACCTGACCTTATGGGTGGGATATAGTAGAAAAAATCATTGAAGAAGAGGTTTTGGTGCACTGCATGTGATATCTGTGAATCCATCACGATGCTCAGCATGGCCCCCGTGTAACAATGCAACACATTCACAAATATTATGAAAAAAAAAAAAAAGAATAATCACACTAACTCAGAAACTCATGCACTGTAAGGAAATTCCTCTGTAGCATGGTTACCCCCTGACTTTTTGCCTTTTGTTGATGCCAGTTATGAATGAAAGTGTGCTGGGACCCTGCTAACCAGGCCCCAGCACCAGTGTTCTTTCCCAAAACGGTACCTTTGTTCCCACAATTGGCACAGCCCTGGCACCCAGATAAGTCTCTTGCAAATGGTACCCCTGCTACCAAGGGCCCTGATGCCAGGGAAGGTCTCTAAGGGCTGCATCATGTCTTATGCCACCCTGGGAACCCCTCAGCACATGCACACTGCCTCACAACTTATGTGTGCTGGTGGGGAGAAAATGACTAAGTCGACATGGCACTCCCCTCAGAGTGCCATGCCCACCTCACACTTCCTGTGGCATAGGTAAGTCACCCCTCTAGCAGGCCTTACAGCCCTAAGGCAGGGTGCACTAAACCACAGGTGAGGGCATATGTACATGTGCACTATGCCCCTACAGTGTCTTAGCAAAACCTTAGACATTGTAAGTGCACGGTAGCCTTAACAAGTATATGGTCTGGGGGTTTGTCAAACACGAACTCCACAGATCCATAATGACTACAATGAAATCTGGGAAGTCTGGTATCAAACTTCTCAGCACAATAAATGCACACTGTAGGAAAGTACCATCTTTCCTGGCATGTTACCCCCATATTTCACTGTATATATGTTGTTTTAGTCTATGTGTCACTGGGACCCTGACAGGCAGGGCCCCAGTGCTCATAAGTATGTGCCCTGTATGTGTTCCCTGTGTGATGCCTAACTGTCTCACTGAGGCTCTGCTAACCAGAACCTCAGTGGTTATGCTCTCTGCTTTCCAAATTTGTCACTAACAGGCTAGTGACTAAATTCACCAATTCACATTGGCATACTGGTACACCCATATAATTCCCTAGTATATGGTACTGAGGTACCCAGGGTATTGGGGTTCCAGGAGATCCCTATTGGCTGCAGCATTTCTTTTGCCACCCATAGGGAGCTCTGACAATTCTTACACAGGCCTGCCAGTGCAGCCTGAGTGAAATAAAGTGCACATTATTTCACAGCCATTTACCACTGCACTTAAGTAACCTATAAGTCACCTATATGTCTAACCTTCACCTGGTGAAGGCTGGGTGCAAAGTTACTTAGTGTGTGGGCACCCTGGCACTAGCCAAGGTGCCCCCACATCGTTCAGGGCAAATTCCCCGGAATTTGTGAGTGCGGGGACACCATTACACGCGTGCATTGTACATAGGTCACTACCTATGTACAGCATCACAATGGTAACTCCGAACATGGCCATGTAACATGTCTAAGATCATGGAATTGTCACTCCATTACCATTCTGGCATTGGGGGGACAATTCCATGATCCGCCGGGTCTCTAGCACAGAACCCGGGTACTGCCAAAATGCTTTTCCGGGGTCTCCACTGCAGCTGCTGCTGCTGCAAACCCCTCAGACAGGTTTCTGCCCTCCTGGGGTCCAGGCAGCCCTGGCCCAGGAAGGCAGAACAAAGGATTTCCTCTGAGAGAGGATGTCACACCCTCTCCCTTTGAAAATAGGTGTGAAGGCTGGGAGGAGTAGCCTCCCCGGCCTCTGGAAAAGCTTTGATGGGCACAGATGGTGCCCATCTCTGCATAAGCCAGTCTACACCGGTTTAGGGATCCCCCAGCCCTGCTCTGGTGCGAAATTGGACAAAGGAAAGGGGAGTGACCACTCCCCTGACCTGCACCTCCCAGGGGAGGTGCCCAGAGCTCCTCCAGTGTGTCCCAGACCTCTGACATCTTGGAAACAGAGGTGTCTGTGGCACACTGGACTGCTCTGAGTGGCCAGTGCCAGCAGGTGACGTCAGAGACTCCTTCTGATAGGCTCTTACCTGTGTTGCTAGCCTATCCTCCTTCCTAGGTAGCCAAACCTCCTTTTCTGGCTATTTAGGGTCTGTTCATTGGGGAATTCTTTAGATAATGAATGCAAGAGCTCATCAGATTTCCTCTGCATCTCTCTCTTCACCTTCTGCCAAGGAATCGACCGCTGACTGCTCAGGACGCCTGCAAAACCGCAACAAAGTAGCAAAGACGACTACTGCAACCTTGTATTGCTGATCCTGCCGCCTTCTCTACTGTTTACCTAGTGGTGCATGCTGTGGGGGTAGTCTGCCTCCTCTCTGCACTAGAAGCTCAGAAGAAATCTCCTGTGGGACGACGGAATCCTCCCCCTGCAACCGCAGGCACCAAAAGAAGTGTTAAAAAGCCTTGGTGTTATTTGTGTAAAGTCAAAGGCCATTAGACAACTGATGCCAGTTGTCCAAAGAAAAACACCAAACCTCCCACTACCACAACCCCTACTGCAAATTCTAGTGCAGCTAGTAATACTAGTGATGGTGGGATCCAACCTACCAATAGCCAATCTAAGGGAGTAGCTGGGCTCACTTTTGGTAATTTAGTTGGGGTTGGTCTTGCTAGGGAGACCACAGAAACTTTCTTAGTCTCTGAAGGGGCCATTGATTTGGCCACCTTGGTTTATTGTCCCCCTAATATGGATAAGTACAAGCAACTTCCCCTAATCAATGGTGTTGAGGTTCAGGCCTACAGGGACTCAGGTGCCAGTGTTACCATGGTAATAGAGAAACTGGTACATCCTGAACAACACCTACTTGGTCACCAGTACCAAGTGACTGATGCTCATAACAACACTCTTAGCCACCCCATGGCTGTTGTGAATCTCAACTGGGGGGGGGGTTATTGGTCCAAAGAAAGTTGTGGTTGCCTCAGATTTACCTGTAGACTGTCTACTAGGGAACGATTTAGAGACATCAGCTTGGGCAGAAGTGGAGTTGGAGGCTCATGCAGCAATGCTGGGCATTCCTGGGCATATTTTTGCTTTAATCAGGTCTCAGGGCAAAAAGCAAAAAGGACAGGGTGACTTGGATCCTGGAACAATGGACCAAGTGCTCCCTATAGCTAGGGTTAGTAAAGGTAAATCCCTACCTACTATCCCTCACTCTACAGATGATTCTACTTCTGAGGAAGAAGAATTTCCCCCCTGTGCAGAACCTTCACCAGAGGAGCTGGAAGCAGACACTGCTGAGCTTTTGGGTGGAGGGGGGCCTGCCAGGGAGGAGCTGAGTGTGGCACAGCAGACATGTCCCACATTAGAGGGTCTCAGACAGCAAGCTGTCAAACAGCAAAAAGGGGATGTCAGTGACTCACATAGAGTTTACTGGGAGGACAACCTCTTGTATACAGAGGCAAAGGTTCCAAAACCTGGAGCAGCCAGGAGATTGGCCATTCCCCTGCAGTACAGAGAGTTCCTCCTAACTCTGGCACACGGCATTCCCTTGGCTGGACATCTAATGCAAATTAAAACATGGGAAAGGCTTGTCCCCCTGTTTCATTGGCCTAGGATGTCAGAGGACACAAAAGATTTTTGTCAGTCCTGTGTCATCTGTCAAGCCAGTGGCAAGACTGGTGACACCCCAGAGGCTCCCCTTATTCCACTGCCTGTGGTTGGGGTTTCCTTTGAAAGGGTAGGGGTTGACATAGTTGCCCCCCTTGACCCTCCTACTGCTTCAGGCAATAGGTTTATCTTGGTGGTAGTGGACCATGCCACAAGATATCCTGAAGCAATTCCTCTAAGGACCACTACAGCTCCTGCAGTGGCAAAGGCCCTTCTGGGAATCTTTTTCAGGGTGGGTTTCCCAAAAGAGGTGGTATCAGACAGGGGTAGCAACTTTATGTCAGCATACTTGAAGGCCATGTGGAAGGAATGTGGTGTAACATACAAATTCACCACACCTTATCATCCACAAAGAAATGGACTGGTAAAGAGGTTTAATAAAACTCTCAAAGGAATGATAATGGGACTCCCTGAAAAACTCAGGAGGAGAAGGGATGTCCTGTTACCTTGCCTCCTTTTTGCTTACAGGGAGGTACCCCGGAAAGGAGTGGGCTTCAGCTCCTTTGAACTCCTATTTGGGCACCCTGTAAGAGGTCCTCTAACACTTGTAAAGGAGGGTTGGGAACAACCTTTAAAAGCTCCTAAGCAAGACATAGTGACTATGTACTCGGCCTAAGATCCAGAATGGCTGAGTATATGAAAAAGGCCAGTAAAAACCTTCAGGCCAGCCAAGAGCTCCAAAAGCAATGGCATGACCAGAAGGCTGTTCTGATTCAGTACCAACCAGGACAGAAGGTGTGAGTCTTGGAGCCGGTGGCACCAAGAGCACTCCAAGACAAATGGAGTGGACCCCACATCATTGTTGAAAAGAAGGGAGAAGTCACCTACTTGGTTGACTTGGGCACTGCCAGGAGTCCCCTTAGGGTGCTCCATGTCAATCACCTAAAACCCTACTATGACAGGGCTGATCTCACCCTGCTCAAGGCAACAGATGAAGGACACGAAGAAGAGAGTGACCCTCTCCCTGATCTCTTCTCTTCCACAGAACAAGATGCTCTAGTGGAAGGTGTATTTTTGGCAGATTGTCTTACTGCTGAGCAGAAAGACCACTGCATAAATCTCCTGGGTCAGTTTTCTGAACTCTTTTCTACTGTGCCAGGCACCACTTCTTGGTGTGAGCACACTATAGATACTGGAGACAGCATGCCTGTCAAAAGTAAGATCTATAGGCAGCCTGACCATGTCAGAGACTGCATAAAACAAGAGGTTCAGAAAATGCTTGAACTGGGAGTGGTTGAGCTCTCTGAAAGTCCATGGGCCTCTCCTGTGGTACTTGTACCAAAGCCTCATTCCAAAAATGGAAAAAGGGAAATGAGGTTTTGTGTAGATTACAGAGGTCTCAACCAGGTAACTAAAACTGATGCTCACCCTATACCCAGGGCAGATGAGCTCATAGATACACTGCCATCTGCCAAGTATCTAAGCACCTTTGATTTGACTGCAGTGTATTGGCAGATCAAGTTATCAGAGGATGCAAAAGCAAAAACTGCATTTTCGACTACTGGAGGGCACTACCAGTTCACAGTAATGCCCTTTGGTTTGAAAAATGCACCTGCCACTTTTCAGAGGTTGGTGAATACAGTCCTGCAAGGGTTGGATGCTTTTAGTGCAGCATATCTAGATGATATAGCTGTCTTTAGCTCCACCTGGGATGATCACCTGGTCCACCTGTGGAAAGTTTTGGAGGCCCTGCAAAAGGCAGGCCTCACTATCAAGGCCTCAAAGTGCCAGATAGGGCAGGGGAAAGTGGTTTATCTGGGACACCTGGTAGGTGTAGAACAGATTGCACCACTTCAGGGGAAAATCCAAACTATCATAGATTGGGTTCCCCATACAACTCAGACCCAGGTGAGAGCCTTCTTAGGCCTCACTGGGTATTACAGGAGGTTCAAAAAGAACTATGGCTCCATTGCAGCCCCTCTTAATGACCTCACTTCTAGAAAAATGCTGAAAAAGGTATTGTGGACAGCTAGCTGTCAGAAAGTTTTTGAGGAGCTGAAACAGGCCATGTGCTCTGCACCTGTCCTAAAAAGCCCATGTTACTCCAAACAATTAATTGTCCAAACTGATGCATCTGAATTAGGGGTAGGGGCAGTCTCATCACAACTCAATTCTGAAGGCCAGGATCAACCTGTTGCTTTTATCAGCAGGAGGTTGACCCCTAGAGAAAAGCGTTGGTCTGCCATAGAGAGGGAGGCCTTTGCTGTGGTCTGGGCACTGAAGAAGTTGAGGCCATACCTATTTGGCACTTACTTCATTGTTCAGACAGACCACAAACCTCTACTTTGGCTAAAACAAATGAAAGGTGAAAACCCTAAATTGTTGAGGTGGTCCATATCTCTACAGGGAATGGACTATACAGTGGAACATAGACCTGGGGGTACCCACTCCAATGCAGATGGACTCTCCAGATATTTCCATTTAGACAATGAAGACTCATCAGGTCATGGCTAGTCTTATTGTCCTTCGTTTGGGGTGGGGGTGTAGGAAGTACCATCTTGCCTGGCATGCTACCCCCATATTTCACTGTATATATGTTGTTTTATTGTATGTGTCACTGGGACCCTGCCAGCCAGGGCCCCAGTGCTCATAGGTGTGCCCTGTATGTGTTCCTTGTGTGATGATTAACTGTCTCACTGAGGCTATGCTAACCAGAACCTCAGTGGTTATGCTCTCTCTTTACTTTCTAAATTGTCACTAACAGGCTAGTGACCAATTTCACCAATTCACATTGGCATACTGGAACACCCTTATAATTCCCTAGTATATGGTACTGAGGTACCCAGGGTATTGGGGTTCCAGGAGATCCCTATGGGCTGCAGCATTTCTTTTTCCACCCATAGGGAGCTCTGACAATTCTTAAACAGGCCTGCCACTGCAGCCTGAGTGAAATAACGTCCACGTCATTTCACAGCCATTTACCACTGCACTTAAGAAACTTATAAGTCACCTATATGTCTAACCTTTACCTGGTAAAGGTTGGGTGCTAAGGGCCAGATGCATGCAACGATTAGCGAGTCGCAAACAGCAAAAATTGCCGTTTGCGACTCGCTAATCGCATTTTCCTATGCAGAAATGCATATTGCGAGTCGGGACCGACTCGCAATATGCATTTCAGAATCGCAAATAGGAAGGGGTGTTCCCTTCCTATTTGCGATTCGGAGTGGCATGCAATACCATTTGCGACCGCATATGCGGTCGCAAATGGTATCGCAGTTACCATCCACTTCAAGTGGATGGTAACCCACTCGCAAATTGGAAGGGGTCCCCATGGGACCCCTTCCCCTTTGCAAATGGACCCAAAACAATTTTTTCAGGGCAGGTAGTGGTCCAAGGGACCACTACCTGCCCTGAAAAAATACCGAAAGTACGGGTTTCGTTTTTTTTTTTTTAAGTGCACCTCATTTTCCTTTAAGGAAAACGGGCTACACTTAAAAAAAAAAAACTGCTTTATTGATAAAGCAGTCACGAACATGGAGGTCTGCTGACGACAGCATGCCTCCATGTTTGCGAGTGCCTAGACTTGCTATGGGGCCGCAATTTGCGACCCACCTCATTAATATTAATGAGGTGGGTCATTGCGACCCCATAGCGACACGCAGACGGTGTCTGAGACACCATTCTGCATACCAATTTGCGAGTTGCAAATTGCGAGTCGCAGGGACTCGCAATTTGCAAGTCGCAAATTAGCATTTTCCTACATCTGGCCCTAAGTTACTTAGTGTGTGGACACCCTGGCACTAGCCAAGGTGCCCCCACATTGTTCAGGGCAAATTCCCCAGACTTTGTGAGTGCGGGGACACCATTACACACGTGCACTGTACATAGGTCACTACCTATGTACAGCGTCACAATGGTAACTCCAACCATGGCCATGTAACATGTCTAAGATCATGGAATTGTCACCCCAATGCCATTCTGGCATTGGGGAGACAATTCCATGATCCCCCGGGTCTCTAGCACAGACCCGGGTACTGCCAAACTACCTTTCCTGGGGTTTCACTGCAGCTGCTGCCAACCCTCAGACAGGTTTCTGCCCTCCTGGGGTCCAACACGCTTGGCCCAGGAAGGCAGAACAAAGGACTTCCTCAGAAAGAGAGTGTTACACCCTCTCCCTTTGGAAAAAGGTGTCAGGGCTGGGGAGGAGTAGCCTCCCCCAGCCTCTGGAAATGCTTTGATGGGCACAGATGGTGCCCATCTCTGCATAAGCCAGTCTACACCAGTTCAGGGATCCCCCAGCCCTGCTCTGGCACGAAACTAGACAAAGGAAAGGGGAGTGACCACTCCCCTGACCTGCACCTCCCAGGGGAGGTGCCCAGAGCTCCGCCAGTGTGCTCCAGACCTCTGCCATCTTGGAAACAGAGGTGCTGCTGGCACACTGGACTGCTCTGAGTGGCCAGTGCCAGCAGGTGACGTCAGAGACTCCTTCTGATAGGCTCTTACCTGTGTTGCTAGCCTATCCTCCTTCCTAGGTAGCCAAACCTCCTTTTCTGGCTATTTAGGGTCTGTTCATTGGGGAATTCTTTAGATAATGAATGCAAGAGCTCATCAGATTTCCTCTGCATCTCTCTCTTCACCTTCTGCCAAGGAATCGACCGCTGACTGCTCAGGACGCCTGCAAAACCACAACAAAGTAGCAAATACGACTACTGCAACCTTGTATCGCTGATCCTGCCGCCTTCTCGACAGTTTTCCTGGTGGTGCATGCTGTGGGGGTAGTTTGCCTCCTCTCTACACTAGAAGCTCAGAAGAAATCTCCCGTGGGATGACGGAATCCTCCCCCTGCAACCGTAGGCACCAAAAGAACTGCATCACCGGTCCTCTGGGTCCCCTCTCAGCACGACGAGCGTGGTACCTGGAACTCAGCAACTCTGTCTAAGTGACTTCCACAGTCCAGTGACTCTTCAGTCCAAGTTTGGTGAAGGTAAGTCCTTGCCTCCCCACGCTAGGCTGCATTGCTGGGTACCGCATGATTTGCAGCTGCTCCAGCTCCTGTGCACTCTTCCAGGATTTCCTTTGTGCACAGCCAAGCCTGTTCCCGGACACTCTAACCTGCAGTGCACAACCTCCTGAGTTGTCCTCCGGCGTCGTGGGATCACTTTTTGTGACTTTGGGTGAGCTCCGGTTCACTCTTCTTTGTAGTGCCTGTTCCGGCACTTCTGTGGGTGCTGCCTGCTTCTGTGAGGGCTCCCTGTCTTGCTGGGCACCCCCTCTGTCTCCTTACGCAAATGGCGACATCTTGGTCCCTCCTGGGCCACAGCAGCATCCAAAAACCCTAACCGCAACCCTTGCAGCTAGCAAGGCTTGTTTGCGGTCTTTCTGCGTGCGAACACCTCTGCAAGCTTCTTCACAACGTGGGACATCCATCCTCCAAAGGGGAAGTTCCTAGTCCTCTTCGTTCTTGCAGAATCCACATCTTCTACCATCCAGTGGCAGCTTCTTTGCACCCTCAGCTGGCATTTCCTGGGCATCTGCCCAATCTCAACTTTGTCGTGACTCTTGGACTTGGTCCCCTTATTCCACAGGTACTCTTGTCCAGAAATCCACCTTTGTTGCATTGCTTGTGTTGGTCTTCCTTGCAGAATTCCCCTATCACGACTTCTGTGCTCTCTGGGGAATATAGGTGCACTTTACACCTACTTTTCAGGGTCTTGGGGTGGGCTATTTTTCTAACCCTCACTGTTTTCTTACAGTCCCAGCGACCCTCTACAAGCTCACATAGGTTTGGGGTCTATTTGTGGTTCGCATTCCACTTCTAGAGTATATGGTTTGTGATGCCCCTATACCTATGTCCTCCTATTGCAATCTACTGTAACTTTACATTACTTGCATTACTTCCTTTTGCTATTACTGCATATTTTTGGTATTGTGTACATATATCTTGTGTATATTTGGCATCCTCATACTGAGGGTACTCACTGACATACTTTTGGCATATTGTCATAAAAATAAAGTACTAGTAATATCAGCCTAAGCTGCTAGAAACACCTCTTCTACACTAATAAGGGATAACTGGACCTGGTGCAAGGTGTAAGTACCTCTGGTACCCACTACAAGCCAGGCCAGCCTCCTACACACACTGATGCCTGTGTGAGATTTATTGTAAAATGAACCTAGAGGGCATCTTAGAGATGCCCCCTGAATACCAGTCCGACTCTTAGTGCTAGGCAGACCAGTTTCTGCCAGCCTGCCACAACCAGACGAGTTTCTGGCCACATGGAGAGAGTGCCTTTGTCACTCTGTGGCCAGGAACAAAGCCTGTGCTTGGTGGAGGTGCTTCTCACCTCCCTCTGCAGGAACTGTAACACCTGGCGGTGAACCTCAAATGCTCATGCCCTTTTTTACAGCACCCCAGGGCATCCCAGCTAGTGGAGAAGCCCTGCCCTCCGGCCACTGCCCCCACTTTTGGCAGCAAGGCCGGAGGAGATAATGAGGAAAACAAGGAGGAGCCACCCACCAGTCAGCACTGCCCCTAAGGTGCCCTGAGGTGACCCCTGCCTTTAGAAATCCTCCATCTTGAGACTGGAGGATTCCCCCAATAGGATTAGGGATGTGCCCCCTTCCCCTCAGGGAGGAGGCACAAAGAGGATGTAGCCACATTCCAGGACAGTAGTCATTGGCCACTGCCCTCCTGACCTAAACACACCCCTGAATTTAGTATTTAGGGGCGACCCAGAACCCAGGAAATGAGATTCCTGCAACCTACACAAAGAAGTGCTGCTGACCTGAAAGCCTTGCAGAGACGACAGAGACGACAACTGACTTGGCCCTAGCCCTACCGGCCTGTATCCAGACTCAAAGAACCTGCACCGTGATGCATCCGACAGGGACCAGCGACCTCTGAAGCTTCAGAGGACTGCCCTGAACCGAAGGACCAAGAAACTCCAGAGAACAGCGGCACTGTTCAAAAACAGCAACAACTTTGCAACTTAATAACAACTTTTAAAGAACTCGCTCTTCCCGACGGAAGCATGAGACTTCACACTCTGCACCCAATGCCCCCGGCTCTTGCTTCAGAGAACCAACACTGCAGAGAGGACTCCCAGGCGACTGCAACTACGTGAGTAACCTGAGAAGACCCCCCTTCATCCCCACTGCGACTCATGCAGAGAGGATCCAGAGCCTCCCCCTGACCGCAACTACTTGGAACAAAGAACCCGACGCCTGGACCAAGCTCTGCACCCGCAGCCCCCAGGATCAAAAGGAACTGAACTCCAGTGCAGAAGTGACCATCAGGCGACTCTCTGCCTAGCCCAGTCGGTGGCTGGCCCGGGAAGCCCCCCTGTACCCTGCCTGGACCGCTAGAGTCACCCCCGGGTCCCTCCATTGACTTCTATTGAAAAACCGACGCTTGCTAAGCACACTGTGCCTGTTTGTGTCCCCCCAGTGCTCTACAAAACCCCCCTAGTCTGCCCTCAGAAGACGCAGGTACTTACCTGTTGGCGCACTGGAACCGGAGCACCCCTGTTCTCCATAGCACTGGTCTGTGCTAGGACTGTTCCTATCCCATGTTCAGAGGCATCTGTTTGGACAATAAGCCGCCTGGAGTAATCTGGAACTTTCAGGACTAGGACAGAGCACATTGCATCCTTCAGAGTATCAAAAGCCTTTTGACAACTCCCGGTCCAGTTGAACATTTTGGGCATTTTTTTAGAGGTAAGTTCTGTGAGGGGGCCACTATGGTGCCACAATCCTTGACAAACCTCCAACAGTATCCAATCAAACCAAGGAATGCTTTGACTTGGGTCTGGGTGGTTAGAACTTCCAAGCCAGAATTGTCTGGTTCTTGGGCAGGAGTGCTGAACTTGGCCATCGCCTAGCAGGTGGCCCACCCAGTATAAAACCTGCTCCTGCTCTATCTGGCACTTACTGGCCTTGATAGTGAGGCCTGCCTTTTGTAGGGCCTTAATGAACTTTCCAAGATGGATCAGGTAAGCCTACCAAGCAGAGCTGTAGACAGCTATATTATCTAGATAAGCTGTACTAAAAAAGTCCAACCCAGAGAGGACTTGGTTCACCAACCTCTGGAAGATGGGAGGAGCATTCTTTAATCCAAAGAGCATGACAGTGAGCTGACTTGGGGTAGAGAATATTGATCTTTCTTTTGATCCAAGAGTTGGGCCACTCTGCCAGGATCCAGATGTAAGATGAAAGGTATTCAGGTATTTATCTCCCCCCTTATCTGTCTATGAGCACATCAGCTCTTCAAACTGGATGTGCATCAGTTGTTTTTATAGAGCTGAGACCCCTGAAGTCCAAACAGAACCTCATTCCCTTTTGCTTGCCCTTGGAGTAAGGGTTGGGGACGAAAACTACTGGGATAGTCCATGGGCTCTCAGAGGGTTCAATGACACCCAAATCCAGCTTCTTCTTGACTTCAACTTGCATGTTTTCTCTGGCATAGTTTGAGGGCCCATAAATGTTGTGTTTGTTAGGTAAGTTGTCTCCAGTGTTTACATCATGGGTACACTAGTTAGTCATATCAGGGGTCATAGCGAATAGTTCAGTATACTGGTTGAGGACTTGCCTGCAATCAGCCTGCTGTTGTCCTGTGAGGGTGTCTGACAAGACCACTCTATCCACAGAACCATCTTGTGGGTTGCTAGAGTGGAGATCAGGGAGAGGTTCACTCTCTTCCTCCTCTCCCTCATCTGTAACCATGAGCATGGTCATATCAGTTCTGCCAAAATAAGGCTTCAGGCGGTTGACATGCATAATTGTTTTGGGATTTTGCAACTACCAAGGTCAGCCAGGTATGTGACCCCCCCAACTTTTCTTTCAAGCATAGGGTAGGTCACAGAATACTTGCCCTGGAGAGCCCTAGGAGCCACGGGGTCCAACACCCAAACTTTGTGCCCTGGTTAGAATTCCACAATAGCAGGTTTTTGGTCATACCAGTACTTCTGGAGTTCCTGGTTGGCCTGAAGGTTTTTGCTTGCATTTTCCATATATTCTGCCATCCTGGAACGAAGGCCAAGGATATAATCCACAAACTCTTGCATAGACTCTTTGAGAGGCCTCTCTCAGCCTTCTCTCACAAGACTGGATTGGCCCCTAACGGGATGCCCAACAAAAGTTCAAAGGAGGATAAGCCTACTCCTTTTTGTGGCACTTCCTTGTAGGCAAAAAGCAGACTTGGAAGTAAGACATCCCATCTCCTTCCGAGTTTTTCAGGGAGTCATCCAATCATGTCTTTCAATGGCTGGTTAAATCTTTCAACCAGTCCATTGGTCTGTGGGTGGTATGGGGTAGTGAACTTATAGGGCACTCCACATTTCTGCCACATGTGTTTGAAGTAGATATGAAGTTTGACCCCCTGACTGATACTGCCTCCTTAGGAAAGCCAACTCTGGTAAAAATTTCCAAGAGAGCCTTGGCCACTGCATGGGTAGCGATTGTTCTAAGTGGAATGGCTTCAGCTTACCTAGTGGCATGATCCTATTCCCGGAAGCTGTTTAAGGGTCATGGGGGCCAACAATGTTAACACCTACCCTTTCAAAGGGCACCCCAACCACAGGTAGTGGGATGAAGGGGACCTTCAGATGGGTAGTCGCCTGCCTTGCCAGTGGCATGGCAGGTGACACAGGACTAAGAAAAGTAATTTACCTTCTGGGACATTCCAGGCCAATAAAAATGAATAACTAGCCTGCTCCAGGTTTTGGTTTGGCCCATAAGTCCAGCTGGGGGAATGTCATGTGCATAAGAGAGAAGGAACTCTCTGTATTGCTGGGGCACTACCACCCTCCTAGTTACACCAGGGTTGAGGTATCTGGCCTCAGTTAACAGGAGTCGATCCTCCCAATAAACCATCTGGGTACCATGGTGTCAGTGACTTCCCAATCGGCAGGAGAACGAGATCTCAATATGTGCCTCTTCTCCTCTGCAGGACAAATACCATCCCTTTAAAGGAAGTTTACATTCAAAGAGGATGAGCAGCTAGAGGATAACTTCTGGGTGCTGACCCTGGCATCAGGAAGTAAGGAGTAAAGAGAGCCGGACTTGGAGAGGGTGTCTTCGTAGTGGCAACGGAGGTGGAGCCACGAGAGAACAGTGCTGAGTGACCAGAAGAAGAACAGACGCTCCAACGTCTTTGAGGGTCGAATGAAGCTGAAGAAGATGGTGGGAACTGTCCCTCTTGCTGTGACTCAGAGCAGGAGACGATGAAAGGGAAGCAATGCAAAGCAGAGCAGGAGATGACTCAGGAGGCTGTTTGCTGGGAAGCTGCATCTTCCAGCCACACTTCAGGAGGAGCGGGGCTCCATCAGGTGTGTGGCCGGTTGCATGGACTGGGAAAGACGCTTGTGCTATACAACTACCCCAGTAGTTCTAATAAAGAGAAAAATCATGAGGTGGAGGGGGGCTTTGTCTTGCATGTTGGGGGAGGGGCTGAGTATAAGCCTAACTACCCTTTTGGGGCACTGTATATGTTTCTTCATATTCTTCTTTTTCCTCCTATACCTAAAAGGGAAAGAAACCTTTCTCCCCCCTCCGCCCCTTTAAGTTTTCAGTGCACATTCATAGTGTTTACGGTGATGGCATCAAACTAAGAAGGACAGACAAATACTCATTGATACTTACTGTGCTTCTCTTGAGGGAATGGCGGCTGGATCTTCTCCTTGGAACCTAGAAGAGAGAAGAAAAAGAACAAGCATTAATCTTCATCTGATGTTTATGTTGAAATACCTTGACAAAATTAAATATAAAAAGTGCAATCCCTAAATAGAGTGCGACTAATTCCTGAGAAGTGCTGCCAAACCATCACACACTGACACTACCCTTTTCTTTCTGTGCAGCTTGCTGCCTCAGACTTTAAAGAGTGGGATAGTTTTTTTTTTCTTGGCACAGATCCTCCTAGGCTGGTCCACCTGGCCCTAAGAGCTCTGGGAGGTAAGCTCTGCAGGCGCAGTTCCCTCTCAGGCTAAAATGTCCTCTTCTTGGGAAGAGGGATTTTGGCTTGTGGTCTCGTCAGAAGCTGGTCCCCCGGTCTACTTGCCTTTTCTCTTGGAGGGTTAGTTCATTGTTCCAGGATCCAACACCTCTTGTTCACTCTGTAGTTTGCTCTGTGCCCTTGTTTTGACATAGCCCCATTCTGGGACCCCAACATTTCTGCATTGGTCCTCAATTCTACTTCAGCCCAGGTAAA
This sequence comes from Pleurodeles waltl, assembly GCF_031143425.1. Classification (NCBI taxonomy): domain Eukaryota; kingdom Metazoa; phylum Chordata; class Amphibia; order Caudata; family Salamandridae; genus Pleurodeles; species Pleurodeles waltl. The sequence continues at coordinate 359,238,891 of NC_090450.1, read as the reverse complement.
TTGTGCTAAATCATTTCCAAGCAGACAGTCTACAGGGATGGGTGGGGACATATCCACTTCCTTCTGTCCAACTACTCCCCCCAGTCAAAAGATATCATTGCCATGGAATGGATCTTTGTGACATTGTCAGTATTGGAGACAAGATATGTTTTCCCTAACAGGTACTGATCTCAGTGGATCAGGTGCTGGGTCACCATGATGACACTAGCCCATGTGTCCCTCAAGGCTTCCACCTTAGTCCCAATATTCAAAGGATGCTGTCTGTATTTTTGCATAATAGTGGACCAGGTAACACGGGATATATTTACCCCTCTCTTAGTCTCTAATGTTGCCCCTGTGGGTTCACTTGCAAAGTCAGGCCACACCTGTGATCCCATCTGGAGATTGGCAACTGCATTTACTGCAGGTGGACTAGATGCATTTTCTTCTTTTTACAGCTAGAGTCTTCAATTTGGAGACCTCTATTCTTGAAGTTATGGCACCAAGCCTTGTTGAGATCAAGTTTCCTACCTTTGTACCACCCATAGGCTGTTAGGAGTCTTGTGGGCCACCCTCTTGAATAGGTTTTTGGGGGGCTGATGAAGACTCTTTGCTTTTATTTTGGTTCATATATTTTTCTTGGGGGTCTTTTTGGCCTCTTTTTTGGTCTCCCCCACCAGTGGTTATTTTGGTCACTGTTGCCTTGACCCTGTGGTCTGCCTTCTTCCCCAACTCTAGAAGAAAACATGGACATAGGTCTACCAGGAACTGATGTAGTTTTTTATAATTAACTTATAAAGCCCATCAAAATATTGTACCCTGTTACCTTTAACAAGCCAGCCAGCATGTTTACTGAATAGTCCACAAATTCTACCCAGGACTGACTCTGGGTTCTTCAAGTCTCCCTGGATTTAATTATGTTCTCTTCAGTTGTTAGCCTAGAGCCCTCAATCAGGGTAGCCTTCATGAAGTCATAGGACCTGGCATGTGTCAAATTCAATTTCATGAGTCTATCCCTGCATTATCCTGAGAACAGTTCACACATAAGAGAGCCCCAATGTCTTCTATAGGCAGAAAACCACTTGATGATATAATCACCCTCTTCATAAGGTGGGACAAATCCTTTTGGGTATTTTGGTTTAAAAGTCTTCTCTTTCTCTCTAGTTATGTGTATACTGCCACTAGAGATGGGTCCTAGGCCCAACTTCCTTTTTTCAACTTCTATGTCCAAAAGCTGGGTTTCTCAAGCACGTCTTCTGGCTTACCTTGCTAGAGCCACATCCTCCTCTGAGGGGGCTCCTACTTCCGAGATGGAGGGTCCTACCTCATCATCCACAGTTTCATTGCAGTTTTCTTGATTCTCTGTTGTTGAGGGTTCCCTGTCTTCCACCTGGTTTGCAGTCTCATTCTGCCACCAGCTGCCTAGGCTTTTCTGTGGTAGCATTAGCACCAGTGTGAATTTGGTATCCTTGGCAAAGAGCCCTTAGCTTAGGGTTCAGCTCCAGCCAATGGGTCAGGTAGAGTTCTTTAGACTGGGTCTCTGCATCAGACCAATTTACAAATATAATTCAGATTTTTGTTACATTTTTAAGACCAAGATCATCCATATACAGTAAGTACTTCTTTTGTTATGATTTTTCAAAGTTCAGAAAATATATGCCTTTTGTGTTTAATAACATAACATAGGAATGAAGGGGATTTTTTTTAAATGCATATAAAATCAGGCAATGCTTTTACAAGTGTCACCTTCTGTTTTTAAGTTGAGGTTGTTGAGATGTCTTGTGGGCCAGCTGGAGAAGTTTGGGTGGTTCCTGGAGCAGAACGGAGAAGGGACCACTTGGAAACACACTGCTCAGGTCGACTGAAAGGTGGCTCCAGTGGGTCGCCTTGGAGTGAAGGGGGCACAAGAGGTTATTGACCCCTAGAACACAGATGGTTTGGTGTTGCAGGGGCCAGAGAAGCTGAGAGCAGTGCAGATTGGTCAGCCAAGAGTTGTGCCTCAGGAAGTCCTTGGAGACAGGTGAAGGTCACTTGGAGGGTAAATTACAGGTCAGCAGGGTCACTCTGGAGGGTAGTTCTTGAGTGTCCTGAAGTCTCTCGGCTGGTGCTTCCTTCTGGTCCTCGGAGGGTCCGGAGTGGACTTTGCTTCTGGGTGCCTGTCGTTGGGGGTCCAGTACCCTGGGCAATAGGGTGTCTCAGGCTATGTAGGCTGCAGTGCCAGCAAACTTGGAACATTGGTAGCCTTTGTCCTTCGAATCTTTCATGTGGGTTTTGATCGGGCTGCTTGGTCCGGTTCATTGGTCACCAGTCGGTCAGAGAACTGGCCTTCACTGGTTCCTTGCTTGCAGGTTGCAGGAGAAAGTGTAACCTTCACTCTGAGGGAGGTTCTTGGTGATTTGCAGAAGTCAGCCCATGCTATGGGGGGTTTTAGAGTCCTTCAGATTTCCAGGTGACACCTCAGCAGCCATTTTCAAGTCCTTGGTGCAGCAGGCAAGGTTTGGTGACTTTTCTTCTTGCAGCAGGACTTCTGTTCTCATGCCTCAGGTCTTGGTTCCTGGTATTCGTGTGTTATTTGAATCTGATCTGCAGCTCTAGGGATGCCCACTAAACACTGCATTTAGTGGGCGTTAGTGGGAGTACCTGGTAGTGGCCAATGGGCCACCTACCTTAGTGTGGCTACACCCACTATGTGACCACTTTCTATGGGTATTGGTCACATCTCTAGCCCTGGTTGGCTTTTTTCCTGCCATCCATAATGGAGGAAAATCAAATTGAGTGGTCACCTTACCTGCCACACCTGAGGGGTAGTGCAGGCTGAGGGGGGCAACTCCTCCTACTCTGGCTAAGTTTTCCCACCAGTGTACCCGCTCAAATTGGGGAAAAACATTAAGCGGCCATCTGCTGCTACCAGCAGAGACATGGGTCAGATTTCAGCAGTGGCAAGGCCTTTGAAGCTAACTGCGGATGCAGGAAGCCTGCCTGGGGGAGGAGGTGTAACACCTCCACCAGGAAAAGATTTGTGTTCTGGCTCCTGGGAGTAGAGGCTCTCGCTCCTGGAGTCCAGACGTCTGTCTGGTGGTGGCAGGCTGGCTAAGATGAGTAAGCAACTATGCCAGGTTTTGTAGGGGGCACCTCTAAGGTGCCCTCTGGGTACATTTCATAATAAATACAACACTGGAATTAGTGTAGGTTTACTATTCTGAGTTGTTTGATACCAAACAACTGAGTATTTAGAGAGGCCATTGTGTAGCTGGGGAACTTATAATAACCAGTGTCCAGCACACGTATTTGCTATGGTTTCTATGTCCTCTTGCTATCTCTTAAGGTTTTGCAAAGACACAGTAGGGGCACGTTTGCTCATGCACACATTTCCCCTCACATGCATTGGAGTGCACCCTGCCGTAGGGCTGCCTTACCTATAGTGCATGCAGTGTTAGTTGAGAGGGTATTCTTGGTGAGAGCCATGTCTAGTTTGCAACTTTTAAATACACCCTGTCATGCATTTGCAATGGCGGTCTGCATGAGGCTGGTGTGGGGCGTCTTGGAGTGGCACAACTGGTGCTGCAGCTCTGGGGGACCCTCTTCAGCACCCATGCCATTGGTACCAGGAGTACCATTTACCAGGGACTCACAAGGGTGACTGAAGTGCCAAACATAGCACAGTTTTGGGGAAGAGATCTGGCCCTGTGAACCTGTTTAGCAGGGACCCAGGGCACTTACAGTTCAAAATCACACCCGGTTGATGGCAAAAATTTGGGACGTACTACAACCAAATCCCAGCTTCCCACAGGTTGAGATTTTGCAAACATAAAACCACAGAAATTCAGCAGTTATAGTTATCTCAAGAACTATAACTCATGCATAAGGTATCTATAACTCGCCCCCCAGCCATGCACAATTATAGGGAGCTCAGACAAATCTTACACAGGACTGCCACTGCAGCCTGAGTGAAATAAAGAACATGTTATTTCACAGCCATTTTACACTGCACTTAGGTAACTTATCAGTTACCTATATGTCTAACCTTCACTGAGTGAAGGTTAGGTGAAAAGTTACTAACTGTGAGGGCACCATTGCACTAGCAAAGGTGCCCCCACATAGTTCAGGGCAATTTCCCTGGACTTTGTGAGTGCGGGGACACCATTACACGTGTGCACTACATATAGGTCAATACCTATATGTAGCTTCACAATGGTAACTCCGAATATGGCCATGTATAATGTCTAAGATCATGGAATTGTCCCCCCATTCCAAATCTGGTATTGGGGAGCCAATTCCATGCATCCTGTGGGCTCCACCATGGACCCCTAGTACTGCCAAGCCCAATCTCTGAGGCTTGCTCTGCTGCTACAGCTGCTGCTGCCTCACAGACAGGGTTCTGTCCTGCTGGGGTCTGAGCTGCTCAGTCCCAGGAAGGCAGATCAAAGCATTTCCTCGGAGAGCAGGGTGTTACACCCTCTCCCTTTGGAAATAGGTGTTACAGGTTGGGGAGGGGTAGCCTCCCCCAGTCTCTGGAAATGCTTTGAAGGGCACAGATGGTGCCCTCCTTGCATAAGCCAGTCTACATCGGTTCAGGGACCCTTGGTCCCCTGCTCTAGCGCACAACTGGACAAAGGAAAGGGGAGTGACTACTCTCCTGTCAATCACCACCCTATGGTGGTGCCCAGAGCTCCTCCAGTGTGACCCAGAATCAGCCATCTTGTTTTGCAAGGTGTGGGAACACTCTGGAGGGCTCTGAGTGGCCAGCGCCAGCAGGTGACAACAGAGACCCCTCCTGATGGGTCCTTACCTGACAAGGTACCCAATCCCCCTCTCAGGGCTATTTACGGTCTCTCCTCTGGGTTCTCTTCAGATTCTCCTTGCAAGTTTCCTTCAGGAAACCTCTGCAACTGCTTCAGCATCCTCTGACCTCAGATCAACCGCAGCCTGCTCCAAAAAACGCTGTAACTGCAACAAATTATCCACAAGAGATCCTTTTCTTCTTCAGCCTCAGTTCCAAGTCAGCAACTGCAACAGTTTCCACAGTGTGCACGTTCTGAGGACTCCCTGTCTTCATCCTGCACCAGAAGGACCTCATGTCAGGCAAGGATGGTCAAAATCCATGCAAGCACCTCAGCCACCCAGTCCATGGGCACAGCAGCTTCACCAAGTGGGAGAGGATCGCAGGTACCAGGCAGCCACACTGAAAGGGTGCCTGCACCAAGTGCTGCAGGGAAGGGCAAGGAGGTACGCCAGCTGCTAAAAGGAAGGGCAAGGAGCAATCCCCGGCTGCTGAGAGGAAGGGCAAGGAGCAGCCCCCAGCTGCTGTCAAAAGAAGCAAGGAGCCATCCCCAGCTGCTGGCAGGAAGGGCAAGTGGCCTGCACCAGCACGCAAAAAGGACAAGAGGCCTGGTGCTGGGACTCAGTCGGAGCCTCCACCACCAACCATGGTGGCTCAGCCATCCAAGGCTGCAGGGGATGGGCTGGAGCCTCCCCCCACCACTGCCAGCACCGCCACCAGCACCACTCCCAGCACTGCCACCAGCACCACGAGCAGCAGCAGCCCCAGTGGGCAGCCATCCAAGGCTGCAGGGGATGGGCTTGAGCCTCCCCCCACCACTACCAGCACCGCCACCAGCACCACTGCCATGTCTGACAACCAGGTGAGAGACTGTGACCTTGCCCTCCCCAAGATCTGCATCACAGGGCACAATGCCCCCTCCAGAACCAGAAGAGAAGCCATCCACTCACCCCATCCTTCCCAGGATGAAGCCCACTGGGCACAATGCCCACTCCAGAACCAGTCCAGAACGATTGGAGATGCCATCCACTCACCCAATCCTTCCCAGGATGAAGCTCACTGGGCACAGTGCCCCCTCCAGAACAAGTGGAGATGCCATCCACTCACCCCATCCTTCCCAGGATGAAGCTCACTGGGCACAATGCCCCCTCCAGAAACAGTGGAAAAGCCATCCACTCACCCCCGTCCTTCCCAGGACGAAGCTCACTGGGCACAATGCCCCCTTCAGAACCAGTGGGCAAATCACCCACTTGAGAGACTGTGGCCTTGCACTCCCCAGGACCAAGCAGTGGGCAAATCATCCACTTGAGAGGCTGTGGCCTTGCACTCCCCAGGACCAAGCACAGGGCATGTTGCCTCCTTCAGGCCCAGTGTCGTTTTACCATCTTCCGGCTGAGGTGCCCCCCATTCCCTGTCACCCCGAGGTGCCTGTCTATTTTCGGCCTGATGCCCCTGCAGTTTTCTCTCCATGTTGTTGCAGGAGTCAGGTGGGACCTTGGACTATGTGATGTGGCCCTGTGGCCCACGGACTTTGAGGACTGGGCAGTGTCCCTACATTTGTAAATATGTGTATACTTTTTTATTTTGATGCACATAGTTCTACTATTTTATCTTATTACACTCACTTTAATCTATTGGTGTTGTCCTTGCTTTATTCCTAAGGGTTACTGGGTACATATGTTATGTTGCTGCATCTGTTGTGTGTATGGGGGTGGGGGGGTGTGTGTGTTGCATTTGTGTGTCACTATCTTTTTCCTCCCCCATCCCCTGTGTGCTAGGTGGCAGTACTCACCTTGATCATCTTTGCCGGCATTGGTGTTCGTAATGGAGTAGAAGGTAGAAGAGCACGGTGAACACATGCAGCTCGGGCTCCATGGCGGCGTGGTTCGTCCATGAGTCTCCATAGTTGAGTCGTTTCCCTTCTATGTTGTCTTTCCTCCAGGCTTTTGATGTCGTTAGTACCACCCTGGAAAAGGTGCCAGATAGGTGTGTCATATTACTGTGGGAGGAACATTGTCTTCCGCCTAGCTGTTGGTGATTACCACTGTGGTGCCTGTTGGTTTCACCCTGGCGGTCAGTGTGTTAAAGTGGCTGTCTGTCTGAGCGGTTTCCGCTGTGGTCATAATTTCATATTTATTACCGCCGACCTGTTGGCGGTATTACAGCCGCTTTATCACCGACCGCCAAGGTTGTAATGAGGGCCATTAAACTATACAATGTTGCCTTTACTAGAACAAGAATTTCTAACAAGCAGTTCTCATGAGAATGTTATAACATCTGCTACGTTGGTCAACTCAGTTAAAACAATGCATGTATTCATTTTTTCCAAGCGTGCATTTCTCACTGTAAATTTTAAACAGTGCAGCTTAACATGAGATTGTGCAAGTAGGCCCAGAACTCGCTAACTTAAGGCCTACAATCGTTAATAAAGCAAGATACATAATAAGTGACCATTAATATAGCTACTACATTAATTTAAACATGAACACAGCAAATTGTATTAATAAACATTTAATAAGGACACTTTGTGATCCCTGACGGCCACTCAAGTGGGCACATTTTCCAAGTCGTACATTATTTTCTATGTTAATTAATTTTCTATGCAGATTCAAAATTCAGAATATATTAATATTTATTAGTAATACACTTAGCGCTCACAGTTCTAATAGGACCCATTGTGCACTTACCCCTTACATGCCCTAGATAATTATGTCCATATGCACGATATTCACCCCACTTATGCAAACAGTGTATCTTATCAAGGCATGTGTGCGTATTCATGAATACATGCACTGTGGTTTGTTGTGTGCATCAATGGAGGCACCCCATGTGTGCAGCTGTGTACTTGTGCATACAATTGCCTACTGATTTACAAGATACATTTCCTGCACGTATATGTGCATAGCTGTGCTCTCATACACCGCACATTTTCAATTATGCGCATATTTCTGCATGAACGGTTCACCTCTTGTATATACGTATGTGTACCGCAGCGTGCACTGTACTCACACAGGCAGAGGCAGTGCCCCTCTTCTATATTGATGTGCACATCTGTTTACAAATATGCACCTCATTTAGGGATTAGGGTATAGAGTACACCTCGTGTATTGATGTTTCCATATCTGTGTAATTCAGAATACATCTTGTGTGTACATCCGTGATTTTATCCGGATGATCTCCTCTATTACGTGTAAATTCTCATACTGAACAGCAAATCTCGTGAATAAGCATAGTTTGCTCAGACAGCAGGTTCTGAGATCTAACAGCATCCCAGCTTACTCGTACCCAATTTACCCACTTCGAGACTACGAAGGCTGAGTAGGCTATGCCGAGATTCATGCTCTGTGGGAAGCCTTCAGGTCGCACTACGTGTGGAGAGCGAGTTCTCTTGTGGCCTATCTTTTGTATTTCTGCATTTTAACAGAGCCTCTCCTACGTGTACACGTGCACACCTATGCCTAGAACAAAGACCTTGTTTGCCTACCTCTGTGCAGCAAGGCTATTATGTGCTCAACCCTCATTTTAACATATGACATTGTTTGTGCACACGTTTTTGCATACCAGTTTTAAATAGCTCGTGTGTTTACATATCTGTGCATACCTTGTGAATTGTATGTTTCCCCATTTATAGTAGTTTCGTTAATTTTACTCATATGTACACAGAGGACATTTGAACAGTACAAATACAGATGGGTAATTACACTATATATACAGTGCTTAATTTGTGTTTGCTGTTTCCGGTGCTGAGCACCGGCACTTATTTCTGAGGGCCGGCGCTTAGTTTTGTGTCTCAAGCATTTACTGTGAACAAAAGACAAATGGGAAAGATGGAGGAAGCGTAAAAAGAAGAAGCGTCAGAAAGGGGAAATGCAGGAAGCTGCAAGAGTGAGCTGAAGGGGGCGGGGAGTGCCTGTTAATATATTGAAGAGGCCCAAGGTGGCTTCAGGATTACTCTGCTACAGTATTCCGTGTTCGCACTTTTATTTGTAGCAGCCGCGTGTTTAAGAGGAGAGCTTTTAGCACCAGCACCTTTTTATTTACAAATTAAGCACTGTGTATATGAAACTGGCATATAAAGGCGTGTTGTGTACTTGTGGAAATATAAATTTTTGTATATATTTAAATATGATGCACCTAATGTGCGTGCATACGATCAAAGAGTGTTTTATCAATGCATGCGTAGTTGAACAAACATTTAATTTACTAGTGTATACATGCCCGCATGAGCATTGACTTCATGTTACTGTGCGTGTGTATTTTTCTTCCTCTTTAAACTGCATGCTTGTGTGAGCCCACAGCTTATACCTTGCACGTTTATGCACACTTCTTTGTATACAATTAACTCATATATTCACGACTGTAAGAATCGCAATAATTAATAAATGTAACTGATATGTCCGTGTTAATATTGGATGCAGTTCAAGATTGCGTGCACCCATAGTACCTGCAGAGCGCCGCACCGCACACGAGTGTCCTTGATATACCCACCCTGTCCACTAAGCGAATCCTTCCCACCTCGATTCCTGCCCCCTTACCAGATGTGCCACTAATTCAGACACAATCTGTCTTCAGGACAACACATTCTGTAGGGAATAAAGGGGCATATTATCAATTTTTTGACAGGGCAGTGTGGCAAGCCTTGCTACGCTGCCTGCATCAAAGAAAAAGGGCAGGCATGCGCTTTATCTACAAGACATGGCGCATTCCTCTCCTTTTCCACTGCGCTGGCATACAATGGGCTGCTATGCACCAACACGAGCACACTTGTACCATGGTGCAAGTGTGTTTGCACTGCAAGCTTGATTATTCTTGTGCAGGAAGGGGCACCTGCTTTGTGCAGGTGTTAAAAATGCCTCCAAACATGGCTCAATGAAATCTTGTAGATTTCATTGCACGATTTTTGCCGGCCTCCTAACTCCGGAATGCTCCCCTTGCATAAATTATACCCAATACAGGCATAATGTGTCTTAAGGGGTCGCAAAGTGGTGCAATGCACGCATTGCTCCACTTGGGTAGATATGCCATGGCGATTTATGCCTTGTTGAGCCACATTAGTGTAAAGAAATTGGTGCTATTTTGGCGCAAGGAGGACCTAGGGCCTTGTAAATCTGGCCCTATGTGTGCTGCAGAATGCAGCACACTGAAAATTGAAAAACAAGGAGAAATAAAGGTATTTCTCCTCGGTGCACCTCCCTAACACCTCCCTTGGGGAGGCGTAGTCTTTTGACACATTCACAGGTTTACAAATCCTTGTAAATCTGGCAATGAGTCAAAATCCATGGGTGTTGCGTGGAAACACTCACAGCAATACCAATGGAATAACTTTTTGACGAAGAGTTAAACAACTCAGTCTGTTGTGCTGTGTTGCCTTATTACATTTACAAGGCCAAAAAAAGCTACACAAAGTGGCTTTTTAGGACCTTATAGGTATGGATCTGCAGCATGCCCCGTCGGCGTGTCAAAAAGAGTGTAGCACTGGTGGCACAAGCCGCTTGTTAATATTGCCCAAAGTCTCTCAGGTGGGCCATGTGTGGAGCTAGGATGGAGTCCTGTGTACACATGAACATGCAAAGAAAAGTGCAATGATCCATACACTAAAAAAGCGTGTGTATGTTTGAATAACCGTAAAGGTATAGGACTCATGTAAAATTGAGTATGCATGTTTATAAGGACAGTGTCTTGAGCATTTCATTGCATATGAGCGCAGTGTATGATGTCGAAATGATTTAGTAATATAAATGCATAACCTGGTCATCCATCTCCCCTTCCTCTAATAAACCATCCTAACCCTCACTTATCACTCACCCTTCACCATTCAGAGTTCACACAAAAGCTACACCAATGAAACTGTAAATGTCAATCACAGCTTATCTTGCTATATCCTTCAAATTTCCTCTCCCTAATCTCTTCCCCCCTTTCGTCTCTGTAATGACCTGTCCAATTTGTTTACCATAACCATGTCAAACTGTAACAACTAACTGCCTCTACAGTCCACACCTGCTCATCAGCGACAAAAAGCCCTAATATCAAAGCACTCAACAGCAACCTGCCCCTAAAATAAACCCTACCCAACAAGCAAACTTTTACACAAATCTGTCCAAAAACGATGATAGGCTATCCGGGACAGGAGGGTGGGGAAAAAACTTTCCTTGCTCCTGCTGATGTTTACCCAAAAATGCTCTACCCAAACTAAGCCCACCTACTCTAGTCTGCAACCCCACCCTCCACTCTAAAATCACAAATCCTTTCTCTATTTTATTCCTGTGTTAGACCTGGCTTCATTGGCATGGTCTCCTCTGTCTTTTTTGCCTCTGCTTCCCATGCTTTGACTGTGTACTGGACCCTGTTTTTGTTGTTTTTGGTACTCTTGATAATTTACCACTGCTGACCAGTGCTAAAGTGCAAGTACTAGTCCATGTGTAATTGGCTCTTCCATGATTGGCATATTTGATTTACTAGTCAGCCCATAGTAAAGTGCACTAGAGGTGCCCAGGGCCTGTAAATCAAATGCTAGCAGTGGGCCTGCAGCACTGATTGTGCCACCCACGAGTAGCCATGTAAATATGGCTCAGACCTGTCACTGCAGTGTCAGTGTGTGCAGCTTTAATCTGCTGATTGAGCCTGGCAGGTGTACCCAATTGCCAGGCCCAAACCTTCCTTTTTATATACATGTAAGGCATCCCTAAGCTAGGCCCTATGTAGCCCCATGGGCAAGGTGGAGTGAATGTTAAAGGTGGGACATGTACTGATGTGTTTTACATGTCCTAACTGTGAAATACTGCCAAATTCGTTTTTCACTGTGGCAATGTCTCTTATAGGTTTACATGGGAGCTGCCTTTAAATATTATGCAGTTTCCCTTTGGGAGCGGATGGAGATCTTGAGTTTGGGGTCTCTGAACTCACAATTAAAAAATTCATCTTTTGATCAAGTTGGTTTTTAAATTGTATGTTTGAAAATGTCACTTTTAGAAAGTGGGCATTTTCTTGCTTAAACCATTCTGTGATTCTGCCTGCATGTGTATTCCCTGCCTGGGTCAGACTGACAGTTGGGCTGTTTGTGAATCTCCACTAGACAGTAACACAAAGGGAGCTGGGGTGTAGCCTGCATATTCTGATGAGCCATCTGAGCTAGAGTGGAGGGAGTAGTGGTCACTTACACCTGGATGGGCTGTGCCTCCCCTCACACAATGCAGTCTCCAACCCCCTTGTGTGTGTCTGAGGCCAGGCCTGGGCAAGGCAGGATCTTGTGAACAACAGAGACTTTCCTTTGAAGTCTGCCTACTTCAAAGGCAGAAAGGGGGCTAAGTAATAGACCCAAAACCCCAGATTTTTAGATTACTTCTGGAATCAAGAGGAACCTCTGCCAAGGAGAAGAGCTGAAGAGCTGGAGGAGGAGTACTTTCCCCTTTGCCTGTGACTGTGCTTTGCTGGGTTGGCCTGCAGTTGCTGCTTCTGCCTGAAAGAGGACAAAGACTGGACTTTGTGGTACATTCCTGCTTGCGAAGAATCTGCAAGGGCTTGGACTGAGCTTGCCTCCAGTTTTGAAGTCTCAGGGCCATCAAAGACTTACTCTGCCAGCACCTGGACTCTCTGCTGAGACTCCTGCCCTCCCAAGTGGTGCCCTATCCCGACCCTGGGCCCTTGAGAGGTGAAGTTGGCAGAAGAAGGACTGAAATCTATTCCCAGAACACAATGCGGGGAAAATTTTGACGCACCATCTGCAACGCAGCTGAAAAATGACGCACCACCCACTTTGCAGCTAAAATCGACTCTCCACCTGCATCGCGGCTTCGAGATCAATGCATCATAGCTGGAGAAACCATGCAACACCTGCTTGAGGCTGCTAATAATGATGCAAATCCCACACAGCGTGGTTTTCCAACACTGTGCGATCAGATTTCTTACACATCGTCGCTGGGCATCAAAGTCATCGTTAACCTGCATCGATCTGAGGTGCCCTGTCCGGAAAATGATGCATCGCTCTCTTGCGGGAGAGGAAAACGATGCACCGCCGACCCAACCTGAGAAAAAACAACATACGGCCTCACCTGTGAGCAAGGAATCGACAAATCACTGACTTTCCCGATGCACGCTTCCCCGTGTAACTTGATTTTTGATGCAAACCTGGTACTTTGTGTGAAATCAACATTTCCATTGTTTCCTTTGGAGTAAAACTCTTTTCACTTTGAAAGTTCCTATCTTCACCAGTGTATGTTGGATTTTTGTCATTTTGATCTTGTTTGATTTAGATAAATATTACTTATTTCTCTAAACTGGTGTGGTGTCCTTTCTGTAATGTTTTCACTGTATTACTGTGTGTGTTGGTACAAATACTTTACACATTGCCTTTGAGAGAAGCCTGACTGCTTCTGCCAAGCTACCAAGAGGGTGAGCAGGGGTTATCTTAAGTGTGTATCTCCATTGCCCTGACTACAATGAGGGTCTCTGCTTGGACATAGTACAAACTGTCTGCCAACCAGAGACCCCATTTCTAACACCCGGCTGCATCACCCGCCTAAAATACCTGTGGTAGTAGGCCTAAGCTTAACACCCCCAAGACCCCATCGGGCGGGACAGAGCTCACTAAGACTAATGAGACATGCTTTATGTGGAGAAGGCCGCTTTATTGAGGCAGGTGCGAATATACTACGAACAACCTTGGCCACTAGCCATACATGCTAAGACAAACCCGGCCTCACTAATACAAATGCATAAACTGTCCATCCACCTCCCCTAATAAACTAGCCTAACCTTCCCTTGTCACTCACCCTCCCCCGTTCCGAATTGACATGGAAGCTATACGATTAGAACTGTATATGTCAATCAAAGCTTATTTTGTTGTATCCTTCAAATTGCCCCTTCCTAACCCATCCCCAATTAATCACTGTAATGTATTAACCTGTCCAATTTTTGTACTATAAACGTTTGAAACTGTAACAACTACCTGGCACCAGCACAGCTCGGTGGAGTTTTTCTGACCCCCAACTTTCATTCACGATCTTTCAACAACGCAAACAACATTGCCCTTAACTCCAAATCGATTCTCAAGGTGGATAAATTACCTACATCATCTCTGAAAAACTGCATCTCTTTATATTTAATACCAGCAAGCTCTAACACCTTTATTCTTTTTTCTGTGACAAAATCTGCGTAGGCCCCTATTGCACTTACAGTATTCGTGGCCATGCCAATTGATCCCGGCTTCATGGAACCCCTCCAACATCTCCTGGGCATAAATGCCATCCAAACCACTGTCGTGCCTGACCCCATCCTTGTTATCTACGCTAAATACTCTTTAACACAATGCAGGAGAGCCAAACCTTTCATTTTAACTAGATCATTTTCACCCAAACCTAATACATTAAGACAGTGAAAGTTCAACCGCAACTCCTCCTGTCTGGGCAGCAATTCATTCCATCTCATCCCTCCATTCCCAAACCATTTAACCTTGACTCTTGACTCTGTGAACACCAGGCATCTTCCAAATATTTCTGCCTCCACCTGACGTGCTGCCCATTTTACAAAGGAGTGCCCATGAATCCAGATTTCGATATAATCCCTCTGTGGCCCCGCTATGCATCCTATAATAAATAGAAAGACTACATTAAAGAGGATCTCTCCCAGGCAAGGTCTGCTCTCAAACAACATTTGTAACAATCGGATTTATGTCTTCCAACCCATTGAATATCCTGCTCCCTCCAACCCTCAGTTCTGCTTCTTTAGCCATTCCTATTCTAAAACAATGGGTACTTAAATCCTGTGAAGGCAACCCCAGACTACCTAATGCCTTCCGTAAGTAACACTCAATACACCTGTGCCTGTAAAAAGTTTTCCCCAGAAACATGCAGAAAGAATGACTCAGATGAAAGTTCAGTCCTATAAATATTCTACCAGTGAATTGGACGTACAGACCTATTCAGATAGCTCCTGAACACCACACACATTCCTCTACCATTTAGATCAGTCTTAGCTTTTGGCAACCACACCTGTATCTTACCTATGAGCCAAGCAGCATCTTTCAATTGAATACTTCCCACCCTTCTTGTCCCAACCGCTTGGCCCACTTTAAATGCTCCAAAAAACATTCAAACCATCACAGCCGCAAATAACACACTCTCCCTGCCACTCACACGTGCCTGCAGCATCATCTCAATCAACTACTTAAACGACTGAAGTCTTATCCACCTCTGTAACCTATCTGTGGGACCCCTCTCTCTAGCCTACCCTTCCAACAACTTCTTCTCCAGCTCACCTGTTAATGGTTTATAACCCCAATACAATTTCCCCAAAAATGCCAAGACTACCAACTTGTTCGCTATCGTCACAGGCGAAAAACCTTTCGCATCATCATTTCCTTTATTTCAATTTATTAGAATCATTAAAAGGTACAATAATTAATAAAAGAAACATACAAGTGATTAAAAAATGTAAGAGTAGTCAAAAATAAAACGAATTAAAATTGGTTGTGGACTTATTCAATATGCATTTAAAATATAAAAACTTATAAACTCGGATTTTCATATCAATACAGTTGTCATTAAAATATTCTCTTTGGCACTTAGGGGCATATTTATACTCTGTTTGCGCCAGAATTGCGTCGTTTTTTTGACGCAATTCCGACACAAAACTAACTCCATATTTATACTTTGGCGTTAGACGCGTCTAGCGCCAAAGTCCATGGAGTTTGCGTCATTTTTTAGCGTGGACACCTACTTTGCGTTAATGATATGCAAGGTAGGCGTTCCCGTCTAAAAAAGTGACTCTGAGGCATGTGCACCGTATTTACACTCCCGGGCAAAATTCACGCCCGGGAGTGGGCAGGTCAAAAAAAATGACGTCCAGCCGCTTTTGCGCCGTTTTTTAGCGCCTGGACAAGGCAGGCATTAAGGGACCTGTGGGCTCGGAAGGAGCCCAGAGGTGCCCTCCCATGCCCCCAGGGACCCCCCCTGTCACCCTTGCCCACCCCAGGAGGACACCCAAGGATGGAGGGACCCATCCCAGGGACATTAAGGTAAGTTCAGGTAAGTATTTTTCTTATATTTTTTTGTGGCATAGGGGGGCCTGATTTGTGCCCCCCTTCATGCCACTATGCCCAATGACCATGCCCAGGGGACAGAAGTCCCCTAGGCATGGCCATTGGGCAAGGGGGCATGACTCCTGTCTTTGCTAAGACAGGAGTCATTTTAATGGGGGTTGAGAGTCGAAATAAATGGCGCAAATCGGGTTGAGGCGATAATTTTGCCTCAGCCTGACTTACCCCATTTTTTGGCGCCCAAGCTCCATATTCCCCTACGCCGGCGCTACCTGGTGTACGTCATTTTTTTTCATGCACACCAGGCAGCGCCGGCGGCTAACGCCGGCTAACGTCATTGAATAAATACGGCGCCCGCATGGCGCTTCAGAATGGCGTTAGCCGGTGCTAATTTTTTTGACGCAAAACTGCGTTAGCGCAGTTTTGCGTCAAAAAGTATAAATATGGCTCTTAATTTCTTCATGCTAATATGCCAAAAAGCAAATAAAAATCTTATTACAGCAAACACAACAGGACCATAGGTGCTGGTTTGACATAATGATCGCGATTCTGCATTGCGGCGAAGTCCAAACAGTGCCAAGGGGTCTAATCCAGTGTGCCCTCTGTTTCTTGTAAGCTAATCAGAAAAACAAAATATGCTCAATGTTCTCCTGAGTCACACATCCCATGGGGAAAAAGTCTGATGCTCCAACGTTCACTTTCCATCTGCTGGTAAGGGCTCGCAGGGGTAAAGCCCCTATTCTGAATCTGACATAAAGTGTTTGTGCAAAAGGCTGAAGGACGATATCAAAAAAGTGTTCAAATTCATAAAAACATTTGGTAGACAGAAAACTGTCTGTCAAACGGCCCGACGTCTCAGATGCTAATTCCTCGCTTTGGACTCTGGCCCAGTAAGCATCTTTAAGTTTCTGGAGTGCATCACTGGGAAGGTTTAAAGGGTCTGAACAGTGTGCACCCAAACCTAGCTTAGAAAATCAGTTCTTCACATAAACGGACCAAGGAATTTGATCAACATACGGACCTTCCAATAAGCCACTCAGGCATGCACTATAAGGCTCTAATTTGTCTATAGACCACACTCTTATCCAATATTGTAATGACCTAATGGCAGCAATATCTGCTATTGCTGTTATGTTTAGATGCAAGCGGATGGGAAGAGTTGGGGAGCTCTGAGGAATCTTTAATAACATTTTTAGAAAAAGATTCTCAGATTTTTCCACAGGATCCAATTTACAATGCTACCAGAGTTCAGTGCAATAGGGAGCTGCCCCACAGTCCTGGCTTTTGTTAATCTCCAAAGCAGGAGGAATAGGGAAAGTAGATGCTCTACTGGCAAACCTTAAAATTCCCCCTGCTTACTGTTTTAGGGACACAGTACATTTTGCTAATTGGCCTGTCCACCTTTGCGAATCCTCTAATCGAGTACCCAAGTAATCGAACTCAGGGACTCTTTCAAGACCTCTCCATTGAGGAATATGAATTTTTTTCACTTTGTGTTCAGTGTCTCCAAGAACCATATATTCAGTTTTTGAACTATTTATTTGAAGGCTGTAAGTTATGCAGAACACCAAAAATGTTTCTAAAAGCTTGGATAGGCCAGACGCTGTTTTGGATAATAGTAAGGTGTCACTGCCAAACAATAAACATGGTATTTTGGATTCACCTATTTTAGGGAAATCCTTTTCACAATCGTACATGTAGGGTATGCAGGCATTGATGTATAAAAGAAAGAGTGTAGGAGCCAAGACACACCCTTGTCAAACTCATATTTGAATTGGAATTCAATCTGATAACTCACCATCCATGCCCCATCTGACCCTCGCAAAGTTGCCAGAATACAGTTTATGTATCAAGCCTAACAAACCTCTAGGTACCCTAATTCCTGACAGGATCTCCCACAGTCTAGCACAAGGGACTAGATTGAAAGCAGACCTAAGGTCTACAAAGGCTACACATAGGTGGTCATTCCGACCTAGGCGGGCGGCGGTTGCCGCCCGCCCGTCGGAAGCCGCCTGAATACCACCCCGCGGTCAATAGACCGCGAGGGGTATTCTGACTTTCCCGCTGGGCCGGCGGGCGATCTGATTCAGATCGCCCGCCGGCCCAGCGGGAAAGCGCCTTCCACAAGGAAGCCGGCTCGGAATCGAGCCGGCGGAGTGGAAGGCGTGCGACGGGTGCAGCAGCACCCGTCGCGCTTTTCAGTGTCTGCATCGCAGACACTGAAAAGCCTAGTTGGGCCCTGTTAGGGGGCCCCTGCAGTGCCCATGCCATGGGCATGGGCACTGCAGGGGCCCCCAGGGGCCCCAAGACGCCCGTTCCTGCCGGCCAGGTTCTGGCGGTAAGAACCGCCAGAGCCAGGCCGGCGGGAAGGGGGTCGGAATCCCCATGGCGGCGCAGCATGCTGCGCCGCCATGGAGGATTCCCCAGGGCAGCGGGAAACTGGTGGGAGACCGCCAGTTTTCCCTGTCTGACCGCGGCGTTAGCGCCGCGGTCAGAATGCCCTTAGGGGCACCGCCGGCCTGTCGGCGGTGCTCCCGCACCCGTTGGCCCTGGCGGATTGTATCCGCCAGGGTCAGAATGAGGGCCATAGTCTCCCAGCATGGAAATCAATGGAGTTTCACTTTAAATTCACTTTAAAATTTGGTCCACAGTAGTTGTCTTCTGCCTAAATCCTGCTTGCAGATGACACAGAACATTGCCTTCCAAAACCCAGTCCCAAAGTCTAACTAATATTCAATGGAAAAATATTTTCTGGATGTTCTCTATCAGACTAATAGGTCTGTAGTTTCCTGGGACTGACCTGTCTCCCTTTTTATAGATAGGGACTATTATTGCACCTTTTCAAGAACTGTGAAGATTGCTTCCTGCCAGTAGAGCATTGGACATCCGGTTTATATAAGGACCCCAAGTTTTCAGTTCAGATCTGTACAAATCTATGGCGATCCTATCTAGCCCAGGGGCTTTTCCCAGTTTCTGTGCCAGAATAGCTGCCTCAGTTTTCTTTAAAGTAAAGGCAGCAACAGATTCAACCACCTTCCCTTTAGTGCAAAACATAATTGCATCACCAGAAGCATTTGGTTGCTCAAACTCATTCTGTATAAGGTGGTAAATGGAGTACCCAGTCTCCAGCAGAGATATGTCAATCAGGTGTTAAATTCTCATTGCCCCCATTTTGAGATACCAGGAGCCAAAATCGCTTACTGTCTTTTTCTTTTGAAGCTATTAGTAGCTCATTCCATATGATCTAAACCTATCTCAATCAGGGACATAATGCACCTCACCATATCTCCCCTTTGCAAATGCTCTCCATCTTCTGCTCTCCTTTTTTTGAGCCCCACTCTCTCTGAACTCGTTCCATTCTTACTCATAGGTACACCTTGTGGACTCATCTACTGAACCCTTGATCAGCTCCATCAATCTTGCTCCCCAATGATCCAGAGGTACCCTGGCATCTCCATCTTCTGTGCTTCCACCCAGGTGCTACCCCACAGAATTTCTGCCACTGGGAATGAGAAATAGCATCAGCAATGCTGTTGTCAAATCCAGCTATGAACATGGCTCTAAAAACACATTTGGATGCAAACAGTGCAAAACAAAAACTCTCATCCACTTCAGAACCTGTAAGTCCCTTATAGACTGTCTGTTTACAGTGTATACTTGTCTGAGGTTGGCCCTCTATGTAGTGTGCAAAACTAGGCACACTGTGCAGGGGGTCTAGGCAATCACACGTTGGTTTCCAGAGGTAACAATTAGACCACATAATGCTCCAATTTTTAAGCAATTTTTAATTTGAGCAGTTAGGCTAATCGAGGAGATGTGCTAAGCATTTGTTGTACTCACAAATACAATCATGCAAGACACACACTCAATGATTAACTCAAGACCAAAAATTTATAAAAATACTTCAAACTTTTATATAATTTTGAAGACTGAAATAGTTCAGATAGGTTAAGTACTTTTTGAGTTATGATTTTTCAAACTTTTAATAAAGTTAGTCTTTCTGTATGTAATTACGCACCACAGGAATAAATGGAAGGCCACCTAAAAAATGCATATAAAATCACACAGGTGAGCTACAAGTCTCTTCATTTGCAGGGTGGTCGATGAGGTTAGTGGGCACCCCGTGCCAGCTGGAGATTCTCGGGTGGCTCCTGGTTCCGGCGGGAGCAGTGCTGGAAAGTCTCTTGGCACAGGCACAGGGCCACTTGGAGGGGCCAAATAGAAAAGGAGCTGGTTTGCAGATTTAAAGATGATGCCTTTGGGTCCCCTTGGGCTGTCGAGATTGCAGCAGGTTCTGCAATGCAGGGCTCAGGCCGGCCAGATGCAGGGGAGTTAGAGGTCTTGGATGCTGTGTGTAATGGAACCCTTTGGAGTTGGAGGTATTATTTTTCTGGGGGCCTTGCAGAACGACGAGGGCACTATGGTGGGAGACCGAGGGAGTTCCTGAAGTCCCTTGACTGGGGATTCCTCCTGGTCCAATTGCAGCCGTGGGTGAGCTGTTTTTGTTGGTGTCTGAGGTGCACTGACCAGTACCTAGGGTATTGGCACAACTCAGCAACAGGAGGGCACAGTGCCACCAAAGTTGGCACACTTGTAGGCCTTATCTGGGCTGTCATTGGTGTGTCCTTTCTGTTAAGCTGCAACTTCTGTTTGCGGAGATATTGTCCTGTCAGTGAAGTAACACTCACTGGTTTGCTGGTCTTTGCAGGTTTCTTTGATTTCTTGAGTGGTGCCTCCACTCAGGAGAGACATCTCAGGCTATTTGCAAATCCTGGAGGTCCTCAGGGTATTTTGTGGTCAGTCCAGTGGTCAGCCCCTCTGCAGCGGCGATTGTCGGGACGATGGTGCAGCAAGCAGGGGTCTTGGAGCCTCTTCTGGTGTAGCACGTCATCTGTTCTCGTCCTGTCGGGTTCTTTGGTGCTGTCTTCTGTGGGAAGGGTCACTTCCCTAAACCTCATTTTCTATTTTCTCTCCATCCAACATGGAAGAAAATGAAATGGAGGGTCCACTTCGCCTGCAAGCCCATATGGGTGGTGCATGCTCAGTGAGACCTCTCCTCCAAACCTTTGTGTGGTTTCCCACCTTTGCTCCCACCAAAAGTGGGGGTTGACAAAGGGGAAAGCCATCTGCTGATAACTTTCTGACCTGGTTGGATCTCCACCATAGCAGCATTTTGGTCATACCAAAGCTTTTGAAGCTCTTATCTGGCCTGAAGATTTTTGCTGGCTTTCTCCATGTACTCAGCCATTCTAGAGCATAGGCCAAGCACGTAGTCCACAATATCCTGTTTGGGCTCTTTGAGAGGTTTCTCCCAGCCTTCCCTTACAAGACTCAATGGCCCCCTAACAGGGTTCCCAAACAAATGTTCGAAAGGAGTAAACCCTACTCCCGTTTGTGGCACTTCCCTGCAGGCAAACAGCAGGTAAGGAAGTAGGACATCCGATCTCCTTATGAGTTTTTCAGGGAGTCCTCCAATCATGCCTTTTAGGGTCTGGTTGAACCTTCCAACCAGCCCACTGGTTTGTGGATGGTAGGGGGTAGTGAATTTATAAGTCACTCCACATTCCTGCCACATCACGTGTGTTTTAAGTATGCAGACATGAATTTTGACCCCCTGTCTGATACTACCTCCTTAGGGAACCCAACCCTGGTAAAGATACCCAGGAGGGCTTTTGCAACTGCAGGTGCAGTGATTGTCCTAAGGGGAATAGCCTCAGGATACCTAGTGGCATGATCCACTACCACTAAGATATATCGATGTCCTGATGCTGCTGGAGGGTCAAGGGGGTCAACAATGCCAACCCCTACCCTTTCAAAGAGAACCCCAATATCAGGTAGTGGTATGAAGGGGACCTTTAAGTGCCCACCTGCCTTGCCACTGGCTTGGCAGGAGGGGCAGGACTGACAAAAGTCCTTCACTGTTTGTGACATACCTGGCCAGGAGAAGTGGTTAATCATCCTACTCCATGTCTTATTCTCACCCAGATGCCCTGCTAGGTGGATGTCATGGGCTAAAGTGAGAAGAAAGTCCCTGAATGTCTGTGGCACTACCACCCTCCTGGTTGTCCCAGGCTTGAGGTATCTGGTCTCCGTGAATAAGAGCCCCTCTCTTTGTGTCTGGCACAGATCTTCCCTAGAGGGTCCCCGTGGGCCCAAGAGCTCTGGGTCGTAAGGCCCAAGCTCTATAGGCTTAGTTCCCTCTAAGGTGGGTGAATCCTCCTCCTGAGAAGAGGGGTCCTGTCTTGAAATCTGTTTTGAAGCAGGCAATCTACAGGGATGGATGAGGACATAACCACTTCTTCCTGCCCTGCTACTCCTCCCCATTCAACGTTTACCATAGCCATGGGGTAGAACTTGGTCTTATTGTCAGCACTGGTGGCAGGATAAGACCTCCCTACTGGGAACTGAGTTGAGGGACCATGTTCTGAGATACCATAGTGATATTAGCCACTGTGTCCCTAAAGGCTTTTGGTTTCTCCCCATTAATGACAGGGTGCTGCCTGTATTTGTTCATGTTACTTGGCCAGGCAGCTCAGGATAAATCTACCCCACCCTCAGTGACTAATGTTACCTCTGTGGGGACACTGAAATGGTCAGCCCATACCTCTGACCCCATCTAGATGATGGCAACCGCATTTACTGCAGGTTGACTAGAGGCATTCTTTTTGTTTTTACATCCAGAGTCTCCAGTTTGGTGCCCTTTGGTTCTACAATCATGGTACCAAGCCTTGCTAAGGTCAAAGTGTTTCCCTTTGTACCCACCTCTGGACTGTGAGTAGTCTTTGGGTCAACCCTCATGTGCAGAGTTTTGGGGCCTTGAGAAGACTCTTTGTTGTTCTTACCTTCGCTCCTATCTTTCACTTGGGGGGGGTGCTTTTTGGCCTTCTTCTTTTGGTTTCCCCCACCAGTGGCAGTTTTGGCCACCCTTGTTTTGACCCAATGCTCTGCCTTCCTTCCCAACTCTTAAGGAGAAAGTGGACCCGTGTGGATTCCTTTGCTCTCTTTATTTTATCTACCTGGTGTATTTTAGTGTCCTGTGGGATGCTGAAACCCAAAACATAGGTCATTAAATTATTATCATGTCTACATGTCTTCTTACGCTAAATCTGGGCATTGCACCTCTCCTTCCATCCACTGATCAAGGGATCCACCAGTCATTTCCCATTGCACATTTCCAGTGGGCTTCTCTCACCTCCCATCGCACTTAGTAGGCTTTCTGTGTCTGCTTTTCTGGGGGTTGCTCATTAAGTGTTCTTGGGCCGTGGCACAAAGTTGCAGGGTTCCACAGGTACACCTGTTACTGAGACAGCCAGGTGGTCCTGCCTGATTCACCATATCACACCACTGCCATAGTCTTCTTTGTGGCTCTGTGCCCTGCATGTGAGGCAGGTGGGAGTTAGTAGTGGGATGACTCCTCACAGCCATAAGTCATTATCAATGCAGCAGAGAGCTTCTGGTGTGAGAGAAAGGAATAGTGAGCCCATGAGAAGAGAGAGATGAAATGTGAAGAATGGAAATGGAATGGAAAAGGCAAGAAAAAGGAAAGAAGAGGGAATTGGAACAAGAAAGGATATCTCTAGAGAAGAAAAAGATTAGGATAGGAGTAAAACCAGTTACATATGGGAAACGCATTTCAACTCCAAACTCTTCAGGAGTTCTTGCCAAGGTTCCAAAAGAGCATGCACACATGCACATGAAGGGAGAGCATTTTTTGCAATGGTTTGTGAATTTTAAGATTGTTTGTAAAGCTCAGACTTTGAATGATGTGTCTAAGGCAACAACTCTCATAAGTCAGTTACCTGTGGAAGTGACAGCAGTCATTGGAAGGATACCTTTTCTGAGCCAATTGTATATGAGTAGATGAAAGAAGTTCTGATTAGAAGGTTTAAGCTAAAGCCAGATCTGTACCTGCAGAGGTTTTATGGACATTAAGTACCCAGATGGTGCATCATTTGAGACTTGGACTCATCGAGTGTTGCATCGTTAAAATGAGCGGGCAAGAGGGATGGAAGCTAAGAATTTTCAAGCCATGCAACAGTTGATTGTTAGAGAGCGATTCATGGAGGAACACTCTACCCTGGTCTACCTCATTAAAACTTGACAGAAAGGGATCCAGCAAAGCCTGCAATGTTGGCTATAAGCCATTAGCTGACAGGTTTAACAAAGGACTGGACCAGCATGGCTATAGGCCAAAGGGGGAGAAGAACTCTCCATAGACTGGTTGCAAAAGGAGAGTAAGGACCATGGCAGTTCCCAAGATTCCAAAGAGGTGACAGGAACAGAAAGGGAATTGGATGGAAATGCAGATTTTTGAAAGCACAGGGAGATAACTTGCTTTAAGTGTCACAAGGATAGAAATTACAAGCAAGGCTGTCAGGGGAAAGGCCCTGTTCAAGCTACACCCCTCATAGCTAGTGCGTTAACTAAATGGAAAGGAACTTGAGAGGGCTCTGTTTCACTTAACCAAGTTGCTACGGACATCTGGTAGAGGGACCTGAAGGCTCTGAAGCACATACACCTAAATATGTAGAAGTTAGTATCAATGGGAGGAAGGGGCCTGCCCTAAGGAATGCAGGAGTTCATAAAACTATGGTTACCAGGAGCCTAAGGAGTCTGTCACTGGTGTCAATGGCACAGATTTAGCAGCCTGAAGAGAGGACATTGAGTTTCTGATTGCCCAGGTTGAGGGACAATGATTGGCAAATCTGCCATTGTTGAAGAAGGGGTAAGAGAGAAGCAGGTTGTTGGATGGTTTAGTACCAGATGTTTGGATCACATCAGCTGTGCTGTCTAGAGCACAGGCTAGTCAGTCTCAGGGAGATACTGGACCCTTTCGAATTTTCAGAGATCAGGACAAGGATTTCATCAGATTAGGGTACAAGTATATAATGGTGGTATTCTGGAGGAGCATGATTGTAAACGCGGTAGGTTGGGCTCTCATAATGATCTTTTCTATGGTTGTATTTCTGACAGTGGAACCAATTTTATGGTCTTGTACATGAGAGAGATGTGGGAGCAAGCTGGTGTAACTTGCCACTTCTCGACGGTATACCATCCGGAAACCAATAGGTCTAACAACAGTTAAGAGCAAGGGGCCAAAAGCTAATTTATGAAGAAATCACACAGCGCAACAAGTCACCTTGCTGCACTGTGCTGTGCTGTGCCGCATGATTGGGGGGTAGGAACGTGCCATACTTAACATAATACTGCCTTCCCCAGTGCTGGTGCACAACGCACTCCCTGGCGCCGACACAGGCACCCTTGCACCATGGTGCAAACATGCCTGTAATCTCAGGAGGATAGTTTTTGTTCAGGAAGGGACACTTTCCCACACAAAACAATCCTCTGAGGCCTTTCCTCTTTCTATGTGTGCTGCATTCTGCATGTAACTTGAGCTGCGTCGCTCTTACGCCCCATTGCATAGCACAAGGGTGGTGCAACTCTTTATTAAATATGCTCCTTAATTTTTATGTAGTGGTGCCTGTTGCGCCAATAAAAAAAGGCAGGTTCCTAATTTTTTTATTGTAGACCAAGGCCTGGGGGTTTGGTGCATATACTTTTAAAAGGGGGGAGCTTGTGGCCCCTCTCCCTGATCCATTTTTACGCCCCAGAGACCCCTTCTTCTGTAGCTGATTCCTATTTTAGGGGAGGGGTTGCGTCTCCCCACTTCCCAAATCATTTTTAGGCCCTAGAGACCCCATCCGCCATGATTGTCTTACTTTTTAGGGGGAGAGTGATGAGTAGTCCACACTTCCTGAGCCATCCTATGCTCCTGGGGACCCATGTCCTCAAGGGCCTGATGTCATACAGTGTGCAGAGGACCAAATCCCCCTGGACACTGTGCTGTTCCCTGAATGGAAGAATGAGGGCAGGGAGTACAAATATTGTTCCCTGCCTGTACTCTCCTGAGTAAGGAACACAGCTTTGCTCCCGCCTAGCAGGACCAGAGTTAAAAAACTGCTCCTGCCCAGGGGGGAGCAAAGCAACACAGCCGGCTCCTGACGCATCCAGTATGAGTGGTGGCAGGGGCCACAGGGACCTCAGGGATCTCTTATGGCCTCTAACAGTACAAAAAGGTATGGACTACCAACCCATGGTTAAACAATAGTCACTCCCATCAGGATGCAGGCTGGGGAGCCGGCAGGGGCAGCGGGACCTTGGGGCTCTCCCTATGCCACCCTACATTAAAAACAATATATGGGTGTCCCCCGGGTGGGCACAGGGTCACCTATGGTTAAAAAACAAGATATACCCTGCACCCACTAGGGTGCTAGCTGAGGAGGGGCAGCACCCCCCCAACATTTGCCATTTTGAGGTTGCCTGGGGTGATCCAAGTATCATACTCCGGGTCAATCAGGCCAGGTCCTATGAGCTTTTTTGCTCTTAGGTTTCTTTTACAATCATGTGAAGACCAGCCTCATAGGAGTGGATCTAAATCTTTTGACTGGCACCCCTTTAGCCAGTAGCAGCCCATATCTCCAGAAGCAACCGTTACTCTGTGTTATTAGATCTTGCGGAGAATGACTAGTGAAAGGGTTCCTTGGCCTGTGTTCCGAATAGTAACCTTCCTACGCTTTTGGATCTGGGCGTTCTTTAAACTGCGTGTTCACCTAATACTCTTGAATCTGAGTGCAGTGTAGTATAGAATACACCCAAACCTTGGGACTGTTCTCCACGTTACAAGTCTACCTCCCCTCCATGGTTCTCAGCTAATAACATCAAACTTACTTTAGAGCTGGAACACAGCTGGAGTGTTGTCTAGATTGTGTTGGGACAACTGTGTAGATTATACTAGTTTGCATGTTGTATCCTGTGCAGGAAACCCAGGCTGTAAATTAAGGGCTATATTTACAAGACCTGTGTCTCAGTTCCCTCGACTGCCCTGTGCCACTGGGAAAGGGCAGAAATGTGCTGAATTTACAAGATAAGAGTGCATTTCTGTCCTCTTCCCCTGCGCTGGTGCACAAATTGCTGCCATGCTCCCTTGCAACATGGATTTTGACTTCTTCCTGCACAAAAACAATCAATGTAGGTGATTTTCTCCTTCTATGTGTGTTGCAGAATGCAGCACACATGGAAAGAGGAAAAAACAGGGAGGAATAAAGATATTTCTCCCTGTTGAGTCACTCTTATGGCACCCTTAGGGTTGCATAGGCTTTTGACACATTTCCAGTTTCACAAAAACGTGTAAATCTGCAAATGCGTCAAACCCGTGGGTGATGCGTGGGAACACTCAAGCAACACCCATGGAAACTCCTTCCTGACACAATGTAAGGCAATGTAGCAATGCAGCAACTTGCACTGAGTTGCCTTACTCCATAACTACAAGGCCAGGAAAAGCCATGCAAAGTTGGTTTGTGTGGCCTTGTATATATATGGGTCAGCAGCCTGTGCCACCAGTGCATCACAAAAAGTGACAGAGGGGTGGCACAGGCCACTTGTAAATATGGACCTAAGTGTTTTGTGATTGTTTATTTTTATTATACTGCACTTGCTATTCCCTCTGCTGAAGGCGGGAATGGGTGAGCTTAACATCCTGGCTTAAGACCACACTAGAATTCTCAATCTTCCCAATTCATACCAATGAATTCAGGCTGATTCAGGCTTTCTTCCTGACTGGGCCAAATAGTTTTTGTGGGGTTATCATAATTTTTCACAAGAACAATTTTTCAGTTAAGGATAGCTGTATATTGTGTTTGTCTTTTTGACCTTATTGCACAGCTTAATAATAAGTACTCTAACATGGGAAATTGATTTAATTTGGTGCTCACAGGTGATTTTAATGCTAAACTGGGGGTTCTGTTCATGTTTAGTAATGTAAATATGTTTGACATTTGTGATAGGGAGTTAATGCACAGCTTGAAGTTTCTAGTTCAGAATGGAATATCCTCATCTACTGAACTAATATCTATCTAATGCCATAGAGCCGGTAGGGATAACAGCCACCACTGCTGTATCTACTAAAATGGAAAAATAAGGGGGTAATTTGCCCGAATATTTACAGTGATCATAATCCGCTTATTGTCGCCTTATAAACCTCCAAAGGCAGACCCATGAAATACAAGGGGGTTAGTCCAAACACTATATTTCATAAGAATGGTTGCATGCCTGAATGGAGGGCAATTAACATGAAAGATATAGAACGTAAGGTTCACTCAAACCATCTATCTCAGGTTCACTGCTGTCTTTCAACTAAGACCAGTTTCTCTAATGTTACTGAGGCCTTTACCCAAAGGGGGAATGGCCCTTCTAAGGAAGCCATAGAGAACTATCATTGATAATCAGACATCTGGTTTTGATAGTGAGTGTAGATTTTCAAATAATTGAATAGCCCTCCATGTAACTCCTAGGAATATAGATAACAGTGTTTCTTGATAAAAAGGAAGTTGGACCTCCAGATAGATGGGGAAAATATAGGAAGCTCCTGTAAGTTAGAACATACTAATGTTTTTGAATATAGTAAATTCTAAAAAACTATCAAGCAATCCAAAGGTTTGGGCATGAACAGAGGCCCCTATCAGTGGGTAGCTTAATTTACTCCTCCCTGTTATTAATAGTGATGCCCCTGATGAGGTTCTGATCCATATTCCCCTTGATATAGAATTCTCACCAGAACAGGTGATCGAGGTAGTTAACAACAGTCCCTCAAATAAATCTCCAGGCCAGGATGGAATTCCTATGGATCTGTACAAAATAAATCCTGAGCTGTGGGCACCATTTTTTGCCAACTGTATTAATGCAGCATGTAAATTGCATTTGCCCCACACTTGGCGTACGGCTATCATAGTGCCAATCTTTAAAAAAGGGATTTGCCATAGCCCCAGCCAATTTCCTTATTGTTCTCAATTGTGAAAATAATAGTCCAGGTTATTCTTGACAAGTTAACAATCTGGACCATTGAAACTAGTGTTCTCTCCCAAGAATAGCATAGCTTCAGAAGTGGATTGAGGACTATGGGATAGTGCCTTCATATACACCTTTTGATAGGCAAATACACTATTGTGAAATGTAGCCTTTATGGACCTTTCCTGCGCCTTCGATACTGCCATCAGATCGAAGTTCTGGGCATATTGGAATCTATGGGGCTGGAAAAAGGATAAATAGACTTCCTGCACTTTGACCTCTCATCCTCAGTCATATAGAGACATATATATATATAGAGTGATTGGGGAATGCTCTGAGTTATTTGTCCTGACTCTGGGGTCCGCATTGCTGTGTTCTAGCCCATACTCCTTTTCTCTAATACATTAATGGGGTACACGCTGCCTTGGCAAACAAGGAGATAGACAGGTCAGTATTTAAGAGTAAGCCTGTGCCATATTACTCTACGTTGATTATGCCAGACTCCTGTCAAGAATTTCAAAGGGCAGAAAAATTGTGTTGGAAGATTTCAAGGGTCAATTAAATTTGGGGACACATTTTTCAAAAACTTACATCATTCCCTCTGGCCCTAAAAAAACCTGAATCATCTTACCTGTCCATCAAGGGTAAATCTATAGCAAGGACTAATGAGTTTCCTTATCTTTGGGTTACTCTTGTCTCATCAAGCACTTGAGTCCCATGTATTTCCATGCGGAGACAGCATTTTTCACACACAGTTGGGTTTTTAATTAATTTAGTATCCAATATAAGCACGTATCCTGATCCTAACTTATAGTTCTGGAGTTTAGGGGTATAAAGAAAAGACATTGCCTGCCACCTGAGGACAAAAGGGTATGACGGTGCATCTGGGTCTCCCTGTGAGCAGCCCCAATTACGCAGTATACCAGATGCTCGGCTAAGTTGAAGACCAAATCAACCTAGCTCCCTCCGTACTATAATGGTGAATTTGGTGTAATGCTCACACTTTGCTCAATAAAATCTTTAAGGACTACAGACAACATGAAAGGGAGAGGGTGGAGCTATCAACAGATCACAACCAAGAATATTTTGATCCAAACCACCCCTGTTTTAGAGCCATATATGGAATTAATGGCTAATGCATGGGACAAAATAATCCTAACAACATTAAAATTGAGTCCACTAGATGCCAAATGTGCTTCCCTTTGGGCCTCTATGACTCAGCTGCCATTATAACTTGTCCATGCAATAAAACTTCTTCACATAGTCTGCTGCATTTTGTATTTTTTGTATATGTCATCATCCATTTCTGAGGACATTTTTAATTCCTGTTCTTGAGTGTCTTAAATTCACAAGATCTAAATACACTATTTTATACCTTCAAATGGGTAATTCGCTTGAGGTGTGCTTTAGTGTATGCACCTTCCTTAAACATGCCTTACATAATTGAAAATCATTTATCTTTTGAGAAGAAGGTGGAGAGACCATTTTCATCAATGTTGATTATTGGGATGGAAAAGTACTCTGCATGGTAAGAGGTGTGTACCCCTTCACTGAGTGTCCAAATGTGTTGTTGCCTGGAACCCTAATGCAGATTGTTTGTAATAGGCAAATACCATTGATTATTCTTTTGATGCACATATCACTGCAGCCGACATCCAGGTATGAACTGTGGTCACTCCCATGAATCTTGTTGTGGGTTAATCACCTTCAGAGTCCTGCTTGCTGTGACAAACATCCTTCATTCAGGAGGAAAAAAGAAAAGGGATAGATGTCCATTCCAACAAAGCAGAACTCCAACATAAAACTTCAAAGAACCAGGCACCTTGTGTTTAGAAAAGGACTATAAATATGAAAGTCTGAGACTCCAAAATGTTGTCATCTGCCAAGCAGACAGATGGGCTGTGTGAAGAGGGGAAGCTCTGAAAGATGTTTGCCTCTGACCAACACTAGGGGTCCAGGCCTGCTAGTTTCTCTGCTGGTTGAGAGAATTTCACCCAGGGAACCAAAGATCACCTGCCTTGGAACCTGGAGCACAACCTGCTCGTCAAGTCTGGTGTGCCTGTGAAGAAGAAGAGAGTGTTGGAGGGTGCAAGGTCTAGATGGGAGCCTTGATATGAGGACTCCCTGTACAAGGTGTGAGGAACCCATCCCCTCACTGATTGGACATGTATCCCTTGTGCTGGACTGAGCCAGCTACACGGTATGCCAGGAGGGGCCATCATGAACTGAAGATGGGAGCATGGTGGAAGAAACCCACTCCACACACAGAACAGGTAATTGCTTGTGTGCTGGACTCAATTGGTGACCCCTTATGCCAGGAGAGGCCGCTTTAGAGCTACTAAAGGAGTATGGTGGGAGAAACCCATCCCAGCGCCGACTGGGCCATAGTCTATGTGCTGAATTGCCTTGGTGATCCTGTATGCCAGGTGTGGCCATTGTGGATGTCATCATAAGGGCAGCATGATC
Organism: Pleurodeles waltl; assembly: GCF_031143425.1. Taxonomy (NCBI): domain Eukaryota; kingdom Metazoa; phylum Chordata; class Amphibia; order Caudata; family Salamandridae; genus Pleurodeles; species Pleurodeles waltl. Next base: position 359,207,791 of record NC_090450.1, on the reverse strand, counting down.
GGAGTATGAAAACTGAAGTGGCAACCACATATGCCATGAGAGACTGTGCAAGATGCTGAAGCCAAGGGGTCCCGCTCTTCTTCCCAGACCTAGAAACTGCTGTGACAAATGTAGGATCCAACCGCATTCTGTGGACTGCACCAAGGGATGCACGAGGAGCAACAGGACACCACCGGAACCCCATTTGGAACAAGGAGACTACCACCCATTCCTGCTAATGGAAAAGTGACTTACCATGTTACCGCTGAAGCCGGAGCAACTCTGACTCTCTGAATCAACAGGTAGTGTGACTCAAGTGAGAGAATTGGCCCTTGGCAGGTTCTGCTGTATGTGATTGTCTACAGCCTGACTTTGCCAATTCAGAAAAGGACTGCACTGCACTGCCGAAGGGTTACCTACTGATGGAGTGGGTAAGCCAAGAACTAGGCCTTTGGGGCCTTGGGGACACACCACCATTAGTACTAAAAACCCCTAGACTCTTGTGACTTAACTTACTAGTAGAGTCTGAGGGAAGAACTCCAAAGTACAGCCTACTAGTTTATATTTCCTGAATGCGTCCATCAGTGAATGGGGAATAATACTGAACCTATTGCAATAGAAGTGGGAGGACTGGGAGTGGCATGACAGCTTCTAGAGCCTCTACCTCAAGGGGGATTCTGTTTTGTTTTTTTTGTTGTTGTTTACTTTTCTGTCTACAGTTAGAATTAAAATACTTCTTTTTATACAAAAGTAAGTTTTTGGCTGGACATTGATTTATTGTTGCACCGCTCACACATTGAGGTATGTTCAAGTTCAATGATCTGTATCTGAGCTTCCACAAAAGGAGCCATGACTGCTCAAGCTAACCTCTACAACTGAGATCCAGGTGCAGACGAGGGTGCTTGACCCAGTTGAGGAGGATCCATAGTAGGGTAGGCCCCGGGACATCAGGATACAAGGACTCAGCTACCTCTAGTGGAGCCTGGTAGCTCCAGAATGCCATGTGGCCCTCTGAACAGGGTTCTTATAATTGGCGACAAGCTGTGGGATGCCTAACATTTAGGAGCTAAAAGAAATAGAGGTGGCATTGGCCATTTCCAGTTTGCATCAGTGCTGCAATAAGTCCAGCTCTGTTTCTCTTCTACGCACAAAGGCAACATGCTTACGCAATGGAGAAAACAGGTTTGAGAATTGACCTCAACACCATGTCAATTGATCAGATAAAGTATTTATTTAGGGACTGAAGGCAGGGAATTCCCAGGGGCAGGGACAGAGAGGTCCTTGCTAATTTCATAAGATAACAGTTTAAGATACTGGGTGAAAGTAAGGAGACTGCAGTTGACTCTAGGGAGGGAACTATGTCAAGAACCCAGGAAAAGAGCTCAATGGATTCAGGGTCTAGGATCCCCTTAGCAGAGATATATCCCAGACACATGCCGTGTCTATCCCCTGATGCATGTTCCAGAGTTTTACCAAGACATTCACCACTTTTATTTTCTAGAATACCTCAGGTGCGTACACAATCTCTAATTTCTAGGGTACCACTGTTACCACTTCCACGAATAGATCCCTTGGGTGGGTTGAGTCTAGCAGGGACTCTCAGCTTACAGTTGCCACTTCAGAAAGCTAAGGCTGAGATAGATGAGAAAGTCAGAGAGTTTTAGAGGGAGAATGTATGACTAGCTCACCACAAACAAGAGGAGAGGAGGCAGGAGAGGCAGAAGGAATGAGCTCAGGTGGAGAAATTGCGAGAGAGGGAGGAGAAACAGAGAGAGTGGGAAGGAAAATGAAGGAAAAGGAAAGAGAGCTGGAAAGGGAAAGGATTGCCCTTGAGAGAGAGAAATCTAGGAAGGCAGCAATGACAACTCCATCTAGAATAAGTGACTGTACTTCTAGTTCAGGACAGGTTGTAGCCAAAGTTCCCAAAGATCTTGTACATGCATATGTGGAAGGACAGGATATTTTGGAGGGGTTTGTGAGTTTTGTGGTCACTTGTAAGGTACAGGCTTAAATAAGGTCTCTAATGGGGTGCATGACATGAGAAGGGAAATCCGTCATTGGGAGGAAGCCTGTGGTAGACCAGATGTTTAATAGTGAATGAAGGAAGCTCTTCAGGGCTTGAAAAATCCACTCGACCAGTCGCATTTGCGTGTCTTCTTTAATCAGGTCGAGCTATTTTTCATACTTACTCGTCCCTTTTGGTGAGTTGACACTGAACAGGTGTTCTGTTCAGTTGAAAAGTGGAGAGGCAATAAAAGATGTCTTTAAATCTTGTTCTTAGGTCACATTTGCTCTGTGTTCACTGATAGAGGTCAAAAGTCAGTTTTTCTTACAATGAATTTTCCTTTTGGCTGCAGAGTTCCAGGACTTTGCAAGGTGAAATGTGTGACCTGCTGCTTAGAATATAAAATAAAAGGATATAGGGTGTCAGGTTTCTCCTAACCCAGAACATTTAAATGACTAAGTCAACTGTGAAAACATTTCAAAATATATTTCAGTAGTTGTGAAAGCCCTTTTTATTATTTCTGTGTGATGAAAAAATATTTTAATAGGATGAAAACAAATCAGAATACTTTACATGTTGATGTGCAAAGGATATTTTTTCTAAAAACCAAATTTTCACAGATTGTTAATACACTATATAGTTTTATCAGTAAAGCTGCAAGTTGTGGGGAGGGGTTTGGACATTTCTTGGGAAGGTACTGTGTGTAGATGACAATATGTTACCACATCATGGTTTAGCAATATATTTATTAAAATTGAGTGTTTAAACAAACTGAGAAACACTCCTGCCCTGATGGCAATGCTGTTCGTAAACTAAAAGAAGTCCTAGGTTATGTGGGCGAGACCTCATGGGTATGTGGGCTAGATTCTTGTGATGCATGCAGCAAACCTTAGTCTACTTAATCAAGCAAAAGAGCTTTTTTGTACTACAGAAATGTGGAGCTCACATATTTGAATGTGCAATCATATGTGAGAATGAAGAAAAAGGCGACTGTAAACTATTTGCCTAGGATCACACAATTTGAGACCCTTTTACAGGTCAAGTACATTACAGTTAGAGCGAGTAGATTATTTATGCAGGTCTAGTAACATTTTTATGGTTTTTGGAGCCCTGCTATTATTAGGCGATTTGGGCTGAAGTCAGCTCAATGCCTGCAGAGATTCAGTGATGCCTGTATTGCATGATTAGAATGAGTGTTTGAGAGGGATGGAGACCAATGATTTTCAGTCTCTTAACCGGTTGATGATGACAGAGTGACTCATGGAGGAGTGCTTTGCCCCACTTAGGCAATACTCTCTGATCTGACAGGGAGGCAACAAAACTTGCAGTGTTTACTGATAAGTGGTTAGCTAGCATGGTTCACAAAGGGCTGGAGTAGTGTGGCTCTACGCCAAAGGGGGAAAGGAACTCTCCACAGACTGATTCCAAACCAGAGGGTAAGAGCCAGAATAATTCTCATGGGACTCGAGGCGGGCCCAGGAAACCTTGGAAAGGTAATGGTGTGTCTGGGAAGGAGCTTCATGAAAAGGGGTGACAAGGAAGCCTGTCTGAGCCCAGGTGGTGATTTGTTTTAAGTGCCACAACTTGACACAGCCACATCTGTGATAACAAACATATTACCTTTGGATGAAGGTTCCCCCAGAGGGACAGGTTCTGTTCAATCTGTTCAATCTAGTAGCTATGGAAATCTGGGAGCGGGGCCCAGATGCTCTAAAGCACATCCATCCTAACACACTGGGATTTGTGCAGGAAGTTAGTATCACTGGGAGGAAAGTACTTGCCTTGAAGGATACTAGAGCCTTCTGCCCTATGGTTGAGAGGGAGTACTTTAGGCCTGAGAAGATACTCCCTGGAACCAAGGTTGCTTGATTGGTAGTCAGAGAAAAGGGCATGGAGTATCCTCTTGCCAGGGTTGAGATTGAGCTCAATGGCAAGGTGGCCATGATTAATGTTGGTGTAAAGGATAAGCAAGGCGCTGGATATCTCTTGGGCAATGACTTGATTGCCCCTGACTTGGTGCCAGGTCTAGAAGTCTTCAAGGCTTGGCCATTGTCAGCTGTGCTGGCTAGAGCACGGGGTACATAACAGTATCAGAGTGAGGCTGGGATATTTTATGATTTGCAGGGACCAGAACAATGTAACTTACAGGAAACAGCACACTCTGGGAGGACAGTGGCTGTGGAGACCATCACTTTTGCTCCAAAGGGAGAGGAGGATGAGACTCTTGAACTGGACCATGTGCTGGAGTCTGTGTCACTTAGAGAGCTGTAATGTTTGCTACTGAGGGGCCTACCTGGGATGATTTTGCAAAGCACAAGAAGAATGCCCTATGCTTCAGGGACTTCAGAAGGAAGTCCAGGAACAGGTCAGCAATGGGGTGGTCAGGAAAAACTATGTTGGCTGGGAGGATGGTCTACTTTAAAATGAACCGGTAAATCCTGAGCCAGTTAAGAGCAAGAGCCTAGTGGTTCTATTAGTGCACAGAAACTTCCTGCTGTCACAAGCCCATGACATGCCTTTATCATGACACTCAGAGATTAGAAAAACACAGGATAGGTTGAACCCTCTGAGAGGGTGAGAATAGACATTTCTGATGGATACAACTACCTGTGGATTCCTTACCTTATGAATTCTCCCAATGGGCCAGCATTTGACAGAATTATTTTTCCTAGCTCTCCACGCCCAGTGCATGAATCCAAAGACTCTAAAAGAAAGGGAGGCCAAAGCTCTTTCTCTCTAAAGCAAAGAAAGAGAAAAGAGGACGTTGTAGATCCTGAAATCGGGACATTTTGTTGCACAGATCATCAAGGTCCCACAAGAGCGACGTCGACGACATGAGCCACATCACCATTCGTCCAGAGATCGGTCGGTATCTCTGACTTCAAGACCATGGTGCCTCACGACTTGGGAAGTCAGTCCCACCTTGTCTACCCAACCGCAGTCAGCTGAGGTGTCACCAGCACTGACTTTGGTAGAGATTTCGGTGTCGTCTACGAGTCCAGCGGCTCATTTTTCCCCTGCATCCTCCCAAGGTCAGGAGTTTGAGGCTCAGGTGTCAGATCCAGCCCAGCCACCACAGGGGGAACAAGGGTATCTTGCCTTTCTGACTCAGGGAACAGATCCGTCTTTGTTCCTAAATGCTAGGTTTAGCATTTTTAATAGGGCAATGGATCCGGCTCCTCTTCCCCCTCCATTTTTTGCCTTCTCCTTAGGGGCGTCGTCAACGTCAGTGAACTCTTTATCAACACCGTGTTTGGAGTCTGGGCTAAGATCTAGAAGGAAGGCCTTCAGACTTCTGGAAGAGCAGCAGTATCTAGAAGAACAGCAACAGCTGGAAAAAGGGGAAATTCCTGCCCCTTCAGATGAATAGCAGGGACTAGATACTGCTAGTGGGTTGGATACATCCTCTGAGTGGGAGCTTTTATCCTCTGGAGGTGAGCTCTCATCAGAAGTGATGACCTACCATGGGGTGATTAGGAAGGCAGCAGAATTTTTAGAATGGCCTCTGCCTACGTCAGAGATAAAGACCAATATTCTGACAGAGGTTCTGCATCCATCAGCTTCATCTTAAGAGCCCCTTCTTTCACTCAATGATGCCTTGCCGGAACCCATATTGGAGATATGAAAGAAACCAGTCACTACTTCTGTGGTTTCAAAGACTTTAGCCAGGAGGTATAACATTGCTCCAGGTGACCCACAATTTTTGACCCAACACCGGAAAGCTTGGTAGTGCAAACTTCTTGTTCCTCAAGATCAGCTCTGGGATCATTCCTTACAAAACAGCGGATAGGGAGTCAAATCGTATGGTGCAGTCAGCAAAGCAGTGCTTCTCCTCAGGGAGCATGGCTTTAAAATAATTAAATGTGACTTGTGTACTAGGGAGATACATTTATGCCCTAATGGATACGGCGAAGGAGGGGGTCCCCAAGTTACCACAGGAAGTACAGGGACAATTTGCTGAACTGTTACAGGATAGTCAAGCGGCATCCATACAAGTGATTCAGTCAGGCCTGAACAATGCAGACTCAGTTGCTATAGCCATGGGGACTTCAATTGCAACTAGGAGGCATGCTTGGCTCAAAGGTTCTGGTTTTTCCTTGGATGTGCAAGCTAAATTGATGGACCTCCCTTTTGATAGTGGCAGGCTGTTTGGTGCAAAGGCAGACTTAGCCCTGGAAAGGTTCAAAGATAGTAGAGCTACTGTGAAATCTTTGGGTCTTCAGGCATCATCCACAACCTTCAGACCATTCCGTAGGTTCAGAGGGTTGGGACGTGGGCATCATTTTGTGGGAGGCAGCAGTTCCACATTCAATAGCCTTCCAACTCTCTCAACAGGTCCTATAGGGGTCATGGAAAAGTTAAAATGCAAGGATCCATTCAGCAGCCTTCCTCCTCCTCTTCATCCTTTGGGGGAATCCAGCCAGGGAAGCAGCCCTAGTTCTCACCCCATTTACCAGCATGTGCTGCCCAGAGGTGGAGGTTGTTTCATTTTCTCCACAAGTGGGGGTTAATAACATCGAACTCTTGGGTGTTGAGTGTAGTGAGAAAAGGTTATGCTCTTCCCTTTCGGGAGTTCTCTCCCCCTTCCCTCCCCGTCATTCATTTTGCTCAAAAGAGCATCTCCTGTTGCTTCAACAGGAGGTGCAGAGCCTTCTGTTAAAGGGTGCAGTGGAGTTGGTTCCGGAGCAGGAAAGGGGTCAGGTATTTTATTCAAGGTATTTCTTGATTCCCAAGAAGTATTGAGGCCTATATTGGAACGGACGATTTTGAACTGGTTCCCCAAACAGGAAAAGTTCAAAATGCTGACCCTAACATAGGTGCTTCTTGCATTGGACAAGGAAGACTGGATGGAGTCTATCAACTTGCAGAATGCTTATTTTCACATCCCTATTCTGAAGTCGCACAGGAAACATCTCCGGTTTAAGGTAGTATCGCAACACTACCAGTTTGCGGTCCTTCCTTTTGGTCTTACCTCTGCACCTCGGGTCTTCACGAAGGTAATAGCAGTGGTGGCGGCGCACCTCAGAAGGAAGGAAACATCTGTATTTCCTTTTTACTAGGCCTTTTTGCCCCCAAGGGGGGCAGAAAGCCCACTAGACACCTGGGAAGTATTTGTTTAAAAAAACTAGGATGGGGGTATGGCCATACCCCCACCACAAATAAATGGGTACAAAGTTGTTCTGCTCACCAGTGGGCAGATGGGGCAATTACCCCCAATCCACTCCCCGGGGGGGGGGGGCAGAAGGCCTACTAGATGCCAGGAAATTAAAAGAAAAAAATAGAGGGGTGGGAGCTTCCAACCAGGATGGCTATGCCCCCATTCCAACGGAAGGTGGTAACAGTCTTTCAGCCCACACTGCAAACTAAAGGATCTTATCCCAACGGCAAGCAAGAGGACATTTGATTACTTTGGGTTTTGATTTTACATTTGGGCCAAGGCAGCATGACTAACTCTCAATATCGTCCCACTTGAAATGATGAGCAGCTGCAATTTTTGGACTTTGGGACGCTGCCACCTACAAAAATCTACCAGACTTACAAACACATCTGAAAACTAAACATCTGGGTGAGTCCGGAGTGCTGTGCTTCACATGCACCCCACACCATTTTCTTACCCATGATGCCATGCAAACCTCCAACCTTGCTTGAAATCATGCATTTTCCCTCCATTTTTGTGATCGAACCTTCTGGAATCTGCAGGAATCCACAAAATTCCTACTACCCAGCATAGTCGCATCTATACCAATAAAAATTCTACCCCACTTATCAGCCCAAAAAGTTTTTTTCAAATTGCCCTTTTGAACCCGCTTTGGTTCTCTCTCAATTTCGACATGTTTTGGGCCCTTCACTGTCACAAGCTCTTGGTCCACCTACACAAGTGAGGTATCATTTTTATCGGGAGACTGAGGGGAACGTTGGATGGTAGGAAACGTGTGCTGGTATGGTGATCCCACAGAGAAATAGAAGGGAAATTTGTTTTTTTTGCTAGGTTAGAGGTTTGCAGAGGATTCTGGGTAAGAAACCACTGGGGAATCCAGGCACGTCACACCTCACTGGACTCCCTCAGGTGTCTACTTTTCAGAAACATCTGAGTTTGGTAGGTTTCCCGAGATGGCTGCTGAGCCCAAGGCCAAAAACACAGGTGCCCCCTTGCAAAAACAGGAAGTTTTGTAATAGATAATTTTTATATGTCCATGTTGTGTTTTGGGGCATTTCCTGTTACGGGCACTAGGCCCACCCACACAATGAGGTACCATTTTTACTGGGAGACTTTGGGGAATAGTTGGTGGAATTAAATTTGTGGCTCCTCTCAGATTCCAGAACTTTCTATATTCGAAATGTGAGGAAAATGTGTTTTTTTGCCACATTTTGAAGTTTGCAAAGGATTCTGGGTAACAGAACCTGGTGAGAGCGCCACAAGTTACCCCATCCTGGGTTCCCCTAGGTGTCTAGTTTGAAAAAATACACAGGTTTGGAAGGTTTTTCTAGGTTCCGGCTGAGCTAGATACCAAAATCCACAGCTAGGCACTTTCCAAAAAACACGTCAGTTTTCAATGTAAAAATTTGATGTGTCCATGTTGCGTTTTCGGGCGTTTCCTGACGCAGGAACTAGGCCTACCAACATAAGTGAGGAACCATTTTTATAAGGGGACTTGGGGGAATGCTGGGTGGAAGGAAGTTTATGGCTCCTCTCAGATTCCAGAACTTTGCAGCACCGAATTGTGAGGGAAAAGTTTTTTTGTAGACAAATTTTGAGGTTTGCAAAGGATTCTGGGTGACAGAACTTGGTGCGAGCCCCACAAGTCACCCCATTCTGAATTCCCCTATATGTCTAGTTTTCAAAAATGTATAGGTTTGCTAGGTTTCCCTCGGTGCCACCTGAGCTAGGAGCCAAAATCCACAGCTAGGCACTTTGCAAAAACAGGTGGTTTCTTTGGGAAGATGTGATGTGTCCATGTTGTGTTTTGGGGCATCTCCTGTCGCATCACTAGGCCCAATCATACAAGTGCAGTAACATTTTTATAAAGAGACTTGGAGGAATGCTGGGTGCAAGGAGGCTTGTGGCTCCTCTCAGATTCCAGAATTCTCCATCACTGAAATATGTGGAAAAAGTGTTTTTTTAATCCAAATTGTAAGATTTGCACAGGATTCTGGGTTACAGAACCTGGTGAGAGCCCCACAAGTCACCTCATCCTGGATTCCCCTAGGTGTATAGTTTAAAAAAATGCAGAGGTTTGCTAGGTTTCCCTAGGTGCCGGCTGAGCTAGAGGCCAAAATCTACAGCTCGGCACTTTCCCAAAAACACGTCAGATTTCAATGTAAAAATGTGATGTGTCCATGTTGCGTTTCCTGTCGCGGGCACTAGGTCTATCCACCCAAGTGAGGTACCATTTTTATTGGGAAACTTGGGGGAACACAGAATAGAAGAAAAAGTGCTATTGCCCTGTCTTTCTCTGAATTTTTTTCTTCCAAATGTAAGACAGTGTGTCAAAAAAGAAGTCCATTTGAGAAACGTCAGTTAATTCACGTGCTATCACGGGGACCCCGAAATTCAGAGATGTTCAAATAGCCACTGCTTCTCAACACCTTATCTTGTGCCCATTTTGGAAACACAAAGGTTCCCTTGATACCTATTTTTCACTCTTTATATTTCATCAAATGAATTGCTGTATACCCGGTATAAAATGAAAACTCATTGCAAGGTGCAGCTCATTTATTGGCTTTGGGTGCCTAGGGTTCTTGATGAACCTACAAGCCCTATATATCCCCACAATCAGAAGAGTCCAGCAGACATAACGGTATATTGCTTTTTAAAATATGCCATAGCTGGAAAAAGTTATAGAAGAAAAAGTGGACAGCAACTGCTCTTTTTTCACCTCAATTATAATATATTTTTATTTTAGCTGTTACTTTCTGTAGGAAAACCTTGAAGGATCTACACAAATGACCCCTTGATTAAATTCTGGATTTTGTCTACTTTTCAGAACTTTTTAGCTGTCCGGGATCCAGCATTGGTTACACAGCCATTTCAGTTACTAACTGGAAGGAGGCTGAAAGCACAAAAAAGAGTAAAACTGGGGTATGTCCCAGTAAAATGCCAAAATTGTGTTAAAAAGTTGGATTTTCTGATTCAAGTCTGCCTGTCCATGAAAGCGGGGAAGATGTTGATTTTTAGCACTGCAAACTGTTTGTTGATGTCATTTTCAGGGGAAAAAACACATGCTTTCTTCTGCAGCACTTATTTCCCAATTTTGTGAAGAAAAAGAATAGCTGTATTTTGGCTAATTTCTTGATGTCCTCTAGGGGAACACACAGACTCTGGGTACCTTTAGAATCCCTAGGATGTTGAAATAAAAGGATGCAAATTTGGCATGGATACCTTATGTGGACAAATAGTTATGAGGGCCTAAGCAAGAACTACCTCAAACAGCCCAAAAAAGGCTCAGCACCTGAGGGGGGAAAAGGCCTGGCAGCGAAGGGGTTGAACTGAAAATGTACACTTATGTGCACTAATGGTTTGTGTCAAGTTTTACTTATTAAAATTCCTGTGGACAAAAATCTCTTGAGTATACAATTTGGTCCAAGTTTCAGTACCAAAGCAAGTACAAATGAGAGTTTGCACCCAACTCATAATGTGGGCCTTAACGTTACCTCTGCGTTATTTTCATTGTTAAATATAGCAGTAGCTGTTGGCCTGGTTGGAATTACACATCAGACACTAACAACGAGGTCTTGAACCCGACTCCTGATGATGGCTGTATTCAGGGCCAGCTTTGGCACTGGCGGTGCCGTGTGCAACAGTCTTTTTTGGCGCCCCACTCTATGACCACCTCCTCTGATTCACTCACTACTACCCGGCAAATGTGCCCCTCATCTCTACATAGCTGCCCTTTCACATACATTCATTTGTTTTAAAGCGCTTGCAAAGGCTGGCTTTACTAATCCACTCAGCTATCCACATAAAATATAGTTCTGTTCTTTGCAGCAGACATTTTAACCCTCTATGTTACTTTATAGAGAGTCAAAGATGCAGCTAGACAAAACTCCCATCTCTCTCCCTAGCAGGAACATTAATCAAATGAGGTATCTTAACATTTAATTGTTTCCTGAAGGCTGGATGCACAAGAAACCTTTGAGCAGGTGCTTTTAAATTGCAAGTTTTATAAGTCATTGCTAAACACAGCACCCACCCTGAGGTCAGGCCCCCAATCCAGGTCAGCACTCAGTGCGGCCACACCGCTCCCACCACCCTAAAGCCGGCCGGGCTGTATTTTTATTTTTAATTGCAGTGTCTTTTGGTGTAAAGGCTTGTTGTTAGTGCATAAAGGTAAAGTAGCATAAGTTCAATGATAGAACACCCTGTTTAGGGCATTCTCGTTCCCCATCGCTCACTTCTCATTCCTCATCGCTCACTCCTTATCCTTCAGTCCTCATCTGTTACTTCTCATCCATTAAACACCGTACCTCATTTGTTACACGCCACCCATTACACCCCAGTCCTCACTCATTCTTCTCTCCTCATCCCGGAGTAATCATTCATCATTCCTCTCCCCCTCATCTTCCTCCTCATCCTTCACTCCTTACTCATCCTTCTTTAGTATTCATCCTTCCTTACCCAGTATTTCACTTCTCACATCTCATCATGTTTCTATAATTTTTTTATCCCTCAATATTCCTCCAACATTTCTCACCTGACACTCCTTATGCCTCAGTGCTCATCTATGATCCCTCATTCCTCACCCCTCACAATCAATAATTATCACTTATTTCTTATACCTAATCCTTGATCACAAACTGCTACTCCAAATCTCACACATTTCTCATCCTCTACGTTTAGGCAAAAACTCAGGGCCTGATCTAACATATCCTAGATTGAATACAGTTCGCCAGAGTGGTGGAGTACATTACATCTGCCTCCATCACAGACTACCATCTGTGAAATTTAGAGATCACCACAGACCCATTGGAGGTTGGTGTTCTTTAACAGGAACCATAGTCATTGTGGTTTCCGCCAAGGTACAAAAAGATTGGTGAACAGTTGCCATTGGCACGATGGACTTTCACCAAACTTTGCTGAATTGTTTGTTTGTCATAAGCAAATTCTGGAAGTGGGAGTTTATTAGTGAAAAACATATAAAAAGACACCCACACCCAGCCGTTTTTCCTTTGAGTCCAGGGATCATAATTTGTTTTTGTGTCCCTCACTGCCAGGTTATATCTCATGATGTTGGGCAGAAAAACACATCACACTGTCCACTCTAAATAGGGTGGGTAGTGTAATATCCTTCTTCTGATCGCATCTACTCTGTCAGGCCATCGGAAGACACTTTTCATTGACAAAGCCAATGGGGGCTCCATTGACGAAAAGCTGACAGTCATCCCAATCCTGAATAGGGTGGGAAGACTGTGTGTTTGGTGAACAGGGTACTTTGTCCATTTGTTAAGAAAAACCCTATCAATCTCGAAAGTGCTTATTCGAATTGTGCACTTTGTAGTATGTTACATAGTACCACAATAGCACTACTAACATACTACAGAATGGTATTTACAAACCTACATGCAGAGGTCTGCGTCTCTGCCTCCGATATTTTTTATGAACGTTGGTCTCTAACCCTTCTGCGGAGATCTCTGTACACCTAAATATACATTAAAGTTGTAAATGCATGAGGGACATGAGGGAGTAGATGGTAAATAGGGAACATTTGAGAATAAAGGGTATGGGATAGGGAGGAGTAAGGGGAGGGTACAAGAGGGCCAGGGACAGGGTTCAGTGAGGGACATGCACTCACCCACAAAAAATGTAAGTCTGTTGCTATTCATAAACCTCACATCTATAGTGATTATAGACATAAAAGACCCTTAACAGTACTAAATGTGCTCCTGCTCAGAGCTGGAGTTATTCCAGCACCACACATGGCCAACCACTGATACTCCAAAAACATCTCATAGGAAATAACTGAGGCAGGACTCACAATAAAAGCCCATAGGAACTAATTTAAGTTAATTCTAAACATAGGGGGTTATTCTAACTTTGGATGAGTGTTAATCCGTCCCAAAAGTGACGGTAAAGTGACGGATATACCACCAGCCGTATTACGAGTTCCATAGGATATAATGGACTCGTAATACGGCTGGTGGTAAATCCGTCACTTTTCCGTCACTTTTGGGACGGATTAACACCTCCTCCAAAGTTAGAATAACCCCCATAATGTTTAATACTTTTTACTGCATATTAAGTCAATATAAATTGTATACTTTAGGTGTGATTGTTTTAATTAATCCTTAAGAGAAATAATTGTAATTTAATATGTTCAAATACTTAAATGTTATTCAAAATTAAGTTAATAAAGGTGTAGCATGTTTTAATTATTTAAATAATTACATTTTATCTTAAATGTGTACTAATTTTATTTAAACAGAAATAAACATTTTAACGTTTCCCTTTACTGTACCATAGGAAGATCTTCACCCCAGCTTTGAAGATGTCCACCTATATGTGTAAATTTAGCAAATAGTAACTTTACACTTGTAAATTAGGCTCCTCTCTCTGGTTTTAGAGTAGACACATGTAAGCCTACACTTTGTAGTACATTTACACGTGTAAATGGTGAAGAGCCTAAAGTAGTAAATTTACTACAAAGTGTAAGAGTAAAATTAAATGTTAAGATTTATCAATTAGTAAATGTACCCTTGTGAAAAGCCCCTAAATTGGGCTCTTAGTTTCTTTCTATTATGAACATAAACATATACAAAAATCCACGGATGCAAAGTGACATACACAATGGCTTTTTTAATATTTAAATATGCGGTATATAAATTGAAGCCCAATACTTAATGCTTAATCACTAAATGTCTGTTCTCCATGGTTTTGCAGGAACAGTCTCCCACCCACCACCAACTTGCCCAACTTTAAGACCAAGCTTCAAGCTGCAGAGGCGCAGTGCCACGTGGATGTAGCATTTTGGGGAGGCATGGTTCCTGGCAACCAGGTTTGTGTTATTCCAGGTGATGATCAGTAGAATGCAGCAGTCTTGAGGATTTTGTTGGGTATCACTAGGGATATACTGAATACATAAATGTTGCTGTTGTCAACATATTTGATTTATCTTATAATGGATTAAAAAAGCCAGCCAATAAAGAACCTGATAAAAAAAGTAGGTTTTACAGAAGAAAGAGCCCACAGAAAGTACTTTTGTAAAATAATTCTGCCACAAAAAAGAGTTAACAGGAAAGTTTCCCACAACAGAAGTTTGCGCTATACATTTCATCCACAGGTGAGGTTTTGAAGTTTAATTGGAAGTTTAGTGGAATTTTAATTGCAGTCCCTTCCTCGTCACTGCCATCCATCCCATATGTATGAATTGCTGTATGTTTTGGGTGCTGACATATGGCCTGAACAGGAGCTGGTGAATGATCACCTGAGTCATTGTGCTGTCAAGCTAAATGCTTGCGTGTGCTGCTGCTTACTTAGAGAGGTCCCAAACAATAACCATATAAACTATCACTAAACATATGAGTGGAAAAAGTAATGCCACCAGTAGCATTTTCAGGTGTGGGAATTCTTCTTTTATTTGTGACTAAATGTATTCAACACAGTATGTTTTGAGCCACATTATGTCCTTATTGTCATAATGACAAGTTCATATTTGTATAGTGGCAATAAATCATGATTATCTAGATAGGCAACTGTAGCTAGACAAGTAGCAATCATATTGGGTATCTAATACCCAATCATACAACCCTTTAAGCAATTGAACTATTAAGAATATTAGTTGAGGGGAGTATGAACCCACCTCAAATACATTAGAATACTTGGCAGGGTAAACCACAAGTCACCAAATAAACCTTTGTTTACGCCCCTGATTGTTTAACACAAAGCAGTCATGCTTAACTTTGAGGCAATGTGTAAAGTATTTATGCAGTACTCAAACAGTAATAAAGTGAAAACACAGCACAAGAAGAAACCCGGACCATTTTAGAAAAATAGAGAATATTTTAATATGTAAGTTCACACCAAAATGACCAAATCCAATAAGTGGAACCAGAGACATGAATTTTTACAGATTGAATTGAAAATAGCACCAAAAAAGCACGAAGTGCCAACCACGGTTATCTGGTCCCTCTAAACTGAGTCAAAGTCAAAAGTTGAGGCCAATTGAGATGGAGTGTGGGGCGGAAACAGGGACCAGGTTCAACCCGGTGGAAAGTTTACTACTTTCCTGAGAAAAGGAAACAAACAATGAGTCACTGGTGTGGCAAACTGCAGGCTGGATCCAAAGAAGAGCTCAATGATGGTGGGTTTCTAGAGAGTGGGATCCTGGTATATCCACCAGCAGTGATATGAAAGCTCTGAGCAGGCGGTGTCTGTAGTCCCTGTCGATGTTGATGGAATACTGCTTGGGGTCAGGCACTGATGGAGGTCTCCACGTTCAGACTTAGACACATTTCTGGAAATCAGAGCTGGAAAAAGTGTGTTGAATCCTGCCAGCAATTTAAAGGCAACAGCTTCAGCTTGACATCAGTCACAGTCTCCTGCTGGTTCTTTGGAGGAAAAGTTGGCAAACATTTATAAGTCCAAACTTTTGCACTTTGGAGAGGAGGAGTACACTCTAACACCAGCTAAGGGCCAACATCCTGGGGAGTGGTAGGCCATGACGTCAGGAAAAGAGCTCACACCAACAGAGGCCAGAAGCAGAATCTAGGGCAGGTCTAGTTGGAAACTGGTCATCTAGGTAGTCAAAGGAAAAGAGGCCTCTGGAATCTTGTTGTGTCCCTGTAGCTCAAACAGGAGGTCAGCCAGCTGACCCTTGACAGGCAGTTCTGCTATCTTGGTTTCAAGGCAAGAAGGTCCAGTCTTTTAAGTTCTTTAGACAGGAGGGAAGTCTTTTTTTTATTCTTCACAGGTCCATCAGTGTTCTAAGGAGGGTACAGAGGTGTATGCCTAATATGAGCCCATGGTTGGGGAAACTCCTGGTCACTCCCTAACCAATGGGGTAAATGTTTCCAGGGGTGACCCTACCACTTCTGCTTCCTGTGGGTTTTACTGTAAGCTATCCCATAGAACACCTCTTTCCCTAAAACCAACATGGCAGAAGCCATCCTTCCATGTTCAGAGCCCACTTGGCCCCCCACCCAATGTTTAGCTGTAGACATGGGCAAAGTCTGCCTTGTGGTAACTTCAAAGCAGATGTGGGGCAGTTTCCCCTTCCCCCTGGGTTTTAAGCCAAGCTGACTATGAAGATGAAGGGAGGCAGACATAGGTTTGAGCTAAATTAGCCTGTGACAGGGTGGGTATCTTTTAAATGTTAGAAAAGAGCTGGGCACGACCTCCTAGGCTATCTTGCTCTAGTAGTGGAAACGCCTTTCCACACCCAGGTCACTTGTCTACTGTCTGGCAGCAATTCACAGCTCACTAGAGGGGAGCCATTCAGCAGTCAGATGACACTGAGCATTGACAGAATGGCCTTTTTGGCTTAGGCAGCAAAATTACAACTTTCTAAAAGTGTAGTTTCTAAAAGAGCAATATAAAATCTGACTTGACTATCAAGTTGGAATATAAATTAATATTTGAATGAGTCATTGAATAATTTTTCTAGCTGCGTCCAAACAGAAATTAAACATTATAAGTTGTTATAATGTAACCCTGTATTTTCCTATCGGTGCCTTTCTACATTGAAACATTATTCTGGGATTTTTGACTGACAGGACATATAAAACATTAAATAAACAAATCCTACTTTTTTAAATATCATGCACCCTGCCCTATGAGTATTTAGGGTCTTCCTTAGGGTGACATACGTATTAAAATGTTTAGTTCGCCAGGTCAAAATGGCAGTTTAAAGTTGTTTACCCACTCTGGAGGAGCAGCCCTGGAGAGTTGTTTTATAGTGATATTTTAGTGGGTGACACTATGAGTGCTGCAGCCCACTAGCAGCATTTAATTTATACTGCCTGGTTAAATGTATTTGCATATACTAGGGACATCCTCATGTATCCAGATGCTCACTATCGTTTGGGTATACCCCAGTCCTGAGGTTGGGCATGCAGAGGAAGCAGAAGCCTCGGTGCCTCGGAGCAACTCCTGAAGGAGGAGTAGAGGAGCTGAGCAGCGGAGGTGCACAGACAGGGGTGTGAGGTGTTAGGTGCCGGACGCCAGGCAGGGCAGGGCACAAAACACCTCGTACACAGGGGGCCGGAGCAGAGTGCAGTTGAGTACAGCATAGCGCGGAGCCTGTCTGAGCCGTCCGAGTCGCTCAAGCCACCGGTGACGCCTGTGACGCCAGATGCCAGACGACAGGTGGAACCAGATCTGACCAGAGCGAGGTGAGGTGAACAGGTGAAGCAGGCGAAACAGATGCAATGGGCAAAGTGAGCGAAACAAGTGAGGGCTGTCCTTCACTGCCTGCCCTACACTTCACTCCCACCAGCCACCAGTTTCAGAACCCAATCTTAGTGCCTTGTGCGCCGTGCCTCCACATATTGAAATATTGGAATAAACGTTCACCCCTGCACCACTCGGGCTACTGTCGAAGTGGGTGCGAGGTGGTGGACTCCAGTGGGCCACATGCCTCAGAACTCACACTCAGCATGGAAGCGACCAGCATTAGGCTAGTGCTGCTTGTGTGTGTGTGGGCTTCCACCCCCTCTAAAAAAGCAAGGAATTCCGGAGAGCCAAAGGGATCAGGACTTTATCTGGGGTGCTTGTGCCATCCTGCCTGGCCTGGAAACAGGGCAGTGTGACAAGTTCAGTCAGCAAGTGTAGGAAGCCCCGGTAGACTTTTACAGATTCGTACCAGGAGCTTTCACACTGAAATAGGTAGCAGGAAGTTAAGGTGGTCAGCAGCTCTCCAAGTATAAATACCCTTGAGTAAATCAGGGAAAAATCAGAAGATGAGAGACATGTGATCTGGAAAGTCTCGGGGGGTCCCATGTGGGGGAAGGAAATGGCTACCAAAGAGAACAAGGAAAAGCTACCCGGTAAATACCTCAGTTACATGTCTAGATGACTTCCCCACTACTCAGTTTAAGAAAAGCAAGCGTGTAGTACCTGCAAAAAAGAGGGGTATAAAATAATTGATTTCTTAGTGACCTGACATTTAAGGTCAGAGGATAAAATAGATGCCCCTGAAGGGCACACAAATCCACAAACTGCAGTCGGGGAGCATCCCCCTCTACATCAAATAACCACCCACTAAAGTTACGAAATCCTATAGAGCAAAGTGAAATCTGTCAAAACTAATCATTTTCAATGTTAGGGAAAAGGAAGGCGAACAAAGGTAGGGCCGGCCTGATTGAGTCCATCTCATCCCTATACTTCAGCAATTGGGTGGGCTTAAACTCACGATTAGATCCAAGCAATCAGCAACAAAGAACAAACCCCTAATCAAATTCTTAGATATGGATTCATTTACAAATGATGTCAGGACCCTACAAAATAAGAACACATAATTTCCTTTTTCCGGGCATGAGGAGGGTGGGGAGAAAATTATCAACACTACAGTCAGTTTAAATCCTTTCTTGGATGCTTGAGTAGTTCTTCCAACAAGAAAAATCCCTACAGTGTAGAACTTGCCAACCAAATCAAAGAAAGTGGTTGCAGCAACCGGGGTACTGAGGAGGTAATTCCCAAAAGTTGCAACAACAAAATTGTAACACCAAAGAAGAAACTGCACCTGGCATCTTAGAGGCAGAGGTGTCAGCTAGTATGTGGAGAGCAATCCTATCCATGTTGGACATCATGTCAGCATCAATAAAACATCAGGCCAACAAACAAGATATTCAAGTGAACCTCTTATGAATAATGCTTGAACATATTGTGGGCATAGACACGAAGCTACAAGCCCTTAACGATCTGATTCAGAGAGCCCAAAAAACACAATTATATGCAGCAAATTGCATGTAAATGTGCCACTCCAGGCGATAAGCCCCAGATCATATTATCCATTCTTAACCCCTTCGCTGCCAGGCCTTTTCCCCCTCCTGTGCCGAGCCTTTTTTTGGCTATTTGGAGCAGTTCGCGCTTAGGCCCTCATAACTTTTTGTTCACATAAGCTACCCATGCCAAATTTGCGTCCTTTTTTTCCAACATCCTAGGGATTCTAGAGGTACCCAGACTTTGTGGGTTCCCCAGAAGGAGGCCAAGAAATTAGCCAAAAAACAGTGAAAATTTCATTTTTTAAAAAAAATTTGGAAAAATGGGCTGCAGAAGAAGGCTTGTGGTTTTTTCCCTGAAAAGGGCATCAACAAAGGGTTTGCGGTGATAAAATCACCAGCTTCCCAGCTTTCAGGAACAGGCAGACTTGAATCAGAAAACCCAATTTTTCAACCCAATTTTGGCATTTTACTGGGACATACCCATTTTTACGATTTTTTGTGCTTTCAGCCTCCTTCCGGTCAGTGACAGAAATGGGCATGAAACCAACGCTGGATCCCATAAACCGCAACATTTCTGAAAAGTAGACAAAATTCTGAATTCAGCAAGGGGTAATTTGTGTAGATCCTACAAGGGTTTCCTACAGAAAATAGCAACTGAAAAAGAAAAATATTGAAATTGAGGTGAAAAAAACATCAATTTTTCTCTAAGTTTTACTCTGTAACTTTTTCCTGCAATGTCAGATTTTCGAAAGCAATATACCGTTACGTCTGCTGGACTCTTCTGGTTGCGGGGATATATAGGGCTTGTAGGTTCATCAAGAACTCTAGGTACCCAGAGCCAATAAATGACCTGCACCCTGCAGTGGGTTTTCATTCTATGCCGGGTATACAGCAATTCATTTGCTGAAATATAAAGAGTAAAAAATAGCTATCAAGAAAACCTTTGTATTTCCAAAATGGGCACAAGATAAGGTGTTGAGAAGCAGTGGTTATTTGCACATCTCTGAATTCCGGGCTGCCCATACTAGCATGTGAATTACAGGGCATTTCTCAAATAGACGTCTTTTTTACACACTGTCTTACATTTGGAAGGGAAAAATGTAGAGAAAGACAAGGGGCAATAACACTTGTTTTGCTATTCTATGTTCCCCCAAGTCTCCCGATAAAAATGATACCTCACTTGTGTGGGTAGGCCTAGCGCCCGCAACAGGAAACGCACCAAAGCGCAACGTGGACACATCACAGAAAACAGACCTGTTTTTAGCAAAGTGCCTACCTGTAGATTTTGGCCTCTAGCTCAGCCGCCACCTAGGGAAACCTACCAAACCTGTGCATTTCTGAAAACTAGAGACCTAGGGGAATCCAAGATGGGGTGATTTGTGTGGCTCGGACCAGGTTCTGTTACCCAGAATCCTTTGCAAACCTCAAAATTTGGCTAAAAAAACACATGTTCCTCACATTTCTGTGGCAGAAAGTTCTGGAATCTGAGAGGAGCCACAAATGTCCTTCCACCCAGCGTTCCCCCACGTCTCCCGATAAAAATGATACCTCACTTGTGTGGGTAGGCCTAGCGCCCGCGACAGGAAACGCCCCAAAGCGCAACGTGGACACATCACAGAAAACAGACCTGTTTTTAGCAAAGTGCCTACCTGTAGATTTTGGCCTCTAGCTCAGCCGCCACCTAGGGAAACCTACCAAACCTGTGCATTTCTGAAAACTAGAGACCTAGGGGAATCCAAGGAGGGGTGACTGGCGGGGCTCGGACCAGGTTCTGTTACCCAGAATCCTTTGCAAACCTCATATTTTGGCTAAAAAAACGCATTTTCCTCACATTTGAGTGACAGAAAGTTCTGGAATCTGAGAGGAGCCACAAATTTCCTTCCACCCAGCGTTCCCCCAAGTCTCCCGATAAAAATGATACCTCACTTGCGTGGGTAGGCCTAGCGCCCGCGACAGGAAACGCCCCAAAGCGCAACGTGGACACCACCAAAATTTTGGAAGAAAACAGAGGTGTTTTTTGCGAAGTGACTACCTGTAGATTTTGGCCTCTAGCTCAGCCGGCACCTAGGGAAACCTACCAAACCTGTACATTTCTGAAAACTAGAGACCTAGGGGAATCCAAGGAGGGGTGACTGGCGGGGCTCGGACCAGGTTCTGTTACCCAGAATCCTTAGCAAAGCTCAAAAATTGGCTAAAAAAACACATGTTCCTCACATTTCTGTGGCAGAAAGTTCTGGAATCTGAGAGGAGCCACAAATTTCCTTCCACCCAGCGTTCCCCCACGACTCCCGATAAAAATGATACCTCACTTGTGTGGGTAGGCCTAGCGCCCGCGACAGGAAACGCACCAAAGCGCAACGTGGACACATCACAGAAAACAGACCTGTTTTTAGCAAAGTGCCTACCTGTAGATTTTGGCCTCTAGCTCAGCCGCCACCTAGGGAAACCTACCAAACCTGTGCATTTCTGAAAACTAGAGACCTAGGGGAATCCAAGGAGGGGTGACTGGCGGGGCTCGGACCAGGTTCTGTTACCCAGAATCCTTTGCAAACCTCATATTTTGGCTAAAAAAACGCATTTTCCTCACATTTGAGTGACAGAAAGTTCTGGAATCTGAGAGGAGCCACAAATTTCCTTCCACCCAGCGTTCCCCCAAGTCTCCCGATAAAAATGATACCTCACTTGCGTGGGTAGGCCTAGCGCCCGCGACAGGAAACGCCCCAAAGCGCAACGTGGACACCACCAAAATTTTGGAAGAAAACAGAGGTGTTTTTTGCGAAGTGACTACCTGTAGATTTTGGCCTCTAGCTCAGCCGGCACCTAGGGAAACCTACCAAACCTGTACATTTCTGAAAACTAGAGACCTGGGGGAATCCAAGGAGGGGTGACTGGCGGGGCTCGGACCAGGTTCTGTTACCCAGAATCCTTAGCAAAGCTCAAAAATTGGCTAAAAAAACACATGTTCCTCACATTTCTGTGGCAGAAAGTTCTGGAATCTGAGAGGAGCCACAAATTTCCTTCCACCCAGCGTTCCCCCACGTCTCCCGATAAAAATGATACCTCACTTGTGTGGGTAGGCCTAGCGCCCGCGACAGGAAACGCCCCAAAGCGCAACGTGGACACATCACAGAAAACAGACCTGTTTTTAGCAAAGTGCCTACCTGTAGATTTTGGCCTCTAGCTCAGCCGCCACCTAGGGAAACCTACCAAACCTGTGCATTTCTGAAAACTAGAGACCTAGGGGAATCCAAGGAGGGGTGACTGGCGGGGCTCGGACCAGGTTCTGTTACCCAGAATCCTTTGCAAAGCTCAAAAATTGGCTAAAAAAACACATGTTCCTCACATTTCTGTGGCAGAAAGTTCTGGAATCTGGGAGGAGCCACAAATTTCCTTCCACCCAGCGTTCCCCCAAGTCTCCTGATAAAAATGATACCTCACTTGCGTGGGTAGGCCTAGCACCCGCGACAGGAAACGCCCCAAAGCGCAACGTGGACACCACCAAAATTTTGGAAGAAAACAGACCTGTTTTTAGCGAAGTGCCTACCTGTAGATTTTGGCCTGTAGCTCAGCCGCCACCTAGGGAAACCTACCAAACCTGTGCATTTCTGAAAACTAGAGACCTAGGGGAATCCAAGGAGGGGTGACTGGCGGGGCTCGGACCAGGTTCTGTTACCCAGAATCCTTTGCAAAGCTCAAAAATTGGCTAAAAAAACACATGTTCCTCACATTTCTGTGGCAGAAAGTTCTGGAATCTGAGAGGAGCCACAAATTTCCTTCCACCCAGCGTTCCCCCACGTCTCCCGATAAAAATGATACCTCACTTGTGTGGGTAGGCCTAGCGCCCGCGACAGGAAACGCCCCAAAGCGCAACGTGGACACATCACAGAAAACAGACCTGTTTTTAGCAAAGTGCCTACCTGTAGATTTTGGCCTGTAGCTCAGCCGCCACCTAGGGAAACCTACCAAACCTGTGCATTTCTGAAAACTAGAGACCTAGGGGAATCCAAGGAGGGGTGACTGGCGGGGCTCGGACCAGGTTCTGTTACCCAGAATCCTTTGCAAACCTCATATTTTGGCTAAAAAAACGCATTTTCCTCACATTTGAGTGACAGAAAGTTCTGGAATCTGAGAGGAGCCACAAATTTCCTTCCACCCAGCGTTCCCCCAAGTCTCTCGATAAAAATGATACCTCACTTGCGTGGGTAGGCCTAGCGCCCGCGACAGGAAACGCCCCAAAGCGCAACGTGGACACCACCAAAATTTTGGAAGAAAACAGAGGTGTTTTTTGCGAAGTGACTACCTGTAGATTTTGGCCTCTAGCTCAGCCGGCACCTAGGGAAACCTACCAAACCTGTACATTTCTGAAAACTAGAGACCTGGGGGAATCCAAGGAGGGGTGACTGGCGGGGCTCGGACCAGGTTCTGTTACCCAGAATCCTTAGCAAAGCTCAAAAATTGGCTAAAAAAACACATGTTCCTCACATTTCTGTGGCAGAAAGTTCTGGAATCTGAGAGGAGCCACAAATTTCCTTCCACCCAGCGTTCCCCCACGTCTCCCGATAAAAATGATACCTCACTTGTGTGGGTAGGCCTAGCGCCCGCGACAGGAAACGCCCCAAAGCGCAACGTGGACACATCACAGAAAACAGACCTGTTTTTAGCAAAGTGCCTACCTGTAGATTTTGGCCTCTAGCTCAGCCGCCACCTAGGGAAACCTACCAAACCTGTGCATTTCTGAAAACTAGAGACCTAGGGGAATCCAAGGAGGGGTGACTGGCGGGGCTCGGACCAGGTTCTGTTACCCAGAATCCTTTGCAAAGCTCAAAAATTGGCTAAAAAAACACATGTTCCTCACATTTCTGTGGCAGAAAGTTCTGGAATCTGGGAGGAGCCACAAATTTCCTTCCACCCAGCGTTCCCCCAAGTCTCCTGATAAAAATGATACCTCACTTGCGTGGGTAGGCCTAGCACCCGCGACAGGAAACGCCCCAAAGCGCAACGTGGACACCACCAAAATTTTGGAAGAAAACAGACCTGTTTTTAGCGAAGTGCCTACCTGTAGATTTTGGCCTGTAGCTCAGCCGCCACCTAGGGAAACCTACAAAACCTGTGCATTTCTGAAAACTAGAGACCTAGGGGAATCCAAGGAGGGGTGACTGGCGGGGCTCGGACCAGGTTCTGTTACCCAGAATCCTTTGCAAAGCTTAAAAATTGGCTAAAAAAACACATGTTCCTCACATTTCTGTGGCAGAAAGTTCTGGAATCTGAGAGGAGCCACAAATTTCCTTCCACCCAGCGTTCCCCCACGTCTCCCGATAAAAATGATACCTCACTTGTGTGGGTAGGCCTAGCGCCCGCGACAGGAAACGCCCCAAAGCGCAACGTGGACACATCACAGAAAACAGACCTGTTTTTAGCAAAGTGCCTACCTGTAGATTTTGGCCTGTAGCTCAGCCGCCACCTAGGGAAACCTACCAAACCTGTGCATTTCTGAAAACTAGAGACCTAGGGGAATCCAAGGAGGGGTGACTGGCGGGGCTCGGACCAGGTTCTGTTACCCAGAATCCTTTGCAAAGCTCAAAAATTGGCTAAAAAAACACATGTTCCTCACATTTCTGTGGCAGAAAGTTCTGGAATCTGGGAGGAGCCACAAATTTCCTTCCACCCAGCGTTCCCCCAAGTCTCCCGATAAAAATGATACCTCACTTGCGTGGGTAGGCCTAGCGCCCGCGACAGGAAACGCCCCAAAGCGCAACGTGGACACCACCAAAATTTTGGAAGAAAACAGACCTGTTTTTAGCGAAGTGCCTACCTGTAGATTTTGGCCTGTAGCTCAGCCGCCACCTAGGGAAACCTACCAAACCTGTGCATTTCTGAAAACTAGAGACCTAGGGGAATCCAAGGAGGGGTGACTGGCGGGGCTCGGACCAGGTTCTGTTACCCAGAATCCTTTGCAAAGCTCAAAAATTGGCTAAAAAAACACATGTTCCTCACATTTCTGTGGCAGAAAGTTCTGGAATCTGAGAGGAGCCACAAATTTCCTTCCACCCAGCGTTCCCCCACGTCTCCCGATAAAAATGATACCTCACTTGTGTGGGTAGGCCTAGCGCCCGCGACAGGAAACGCCCCAAAGCGCAACGTGGACACATCACAGAAAACAGACCTGTTTTTAGCAAAGTGCCTACCTGTAGATTTTGGCCTGTAGCTCAGCCGCCACCTAGGGAAACCTACCAAACCTGTGCATTTCTGAAAACTAGAGACCTAGGGGAATCCAAGGAGGGGTGACTGGCGGGGCTCGGACCAGGTTCTGTTACCCAGAATCCTTTGCAAAGCTCAAAAATTGGCTAAAAAAACACATGTTCCTCACATTTCTGTGGCAGAAAGTTCTGGAATCTGAGAGGAGCCACAAATTTCCTTCCACCCAGCGTTCCCCCACGTCTCCCGATAAAAATGATACCTCACTTGTGTGGGTAGGCCTAGCGCCCGCGACAGGAAACGCACCAAAGCGCAACGTGGACACATCACAGAAAACAGACCTGTTTTTAGCAAAGTGCCTACCTGTAGATTTTGGCCTCTAGCTCAGCCGCCACCTAGGGAAACCTACCAAACCTGTGCATTTCTGAAAACTAGAGACCTAGGGGAATCCAAGATGGGGTGATTTGTGTGGCTCGGACCAGGTTCTGTTACCCAGAATCCTTTGCAAACCTCAAAATTTGGCTAAAAAAACACATGTTCCTCACATTTCTGTGGCAGAAAGTTCTGGAATCTGAGAGGAGCCACAAATTTCCTTCCACCCAGCGTTCCCCCACGTCTCCCGATAAAAATGATACCTCACTTGTGTGGGTAGGCCTAGCGCCCGCGACAGGAAACGCCCCAAAGCGCAACGTGGACACATCACAGAAAACAGACCTGTTTTTAGCAAAGTGCCTACCTGTAGATTTTGGCCTGTAGCTCAGCCGCCACCTAGGGAAACCTACCAAACCTGTGCATTTCTGAAAACTAGAGACCTAGGGGAATCCAAGGAGGGGTGACTGGCGGGGCTCGGACCAGGTTCTGTTACCCAGAATCCTTTGCAAACCTCATATTTTGGCTAAAAAAACGCATTTTCCTCACATTTGAGTGACAGAAAGTTCTGGAATCTGAGAGGAGCCACAAATTTCCTTCCACCCAGCGTTCCCCCACGTCTCCCGATAAAAATGATACCTCACTTGTGTGGGTAGGCCTAGCGCCCGCGACAGGAAACGCCCCAAAGCGCAACGTGGACACATCACAGAAAACAGACCTGTTTTTAGCAAAGTGCCTACCTGTAGATTTTGGCCTGTAGCTCAGCCGCCACCTAGGGAAACCTACCAAACCTGTGCATTTCTGAAAACTAGAGACCTAGGGGAATCCAAGGAGGGGTGACTGGCGGGGCTCGGACCAGGTTCTGTTACCCAGAATCCTTTGCAAAGCTCAAAAATTGGCTAAAAAAACACATGTTCCTCACATTTCTGTGGCAGAAAGTTCTGGAATCTGAGAGGAGCCACAAATTTCCTTCCACCCAGCGTTCCCCCACGTCTCCCGATAAAAATGATACCTCACTTGTGTGGGTAGGCCTAGCGCCCGCGACAGGAAACGCACCAAAGCGCAACGTGGACACATCACAGAAAACAGACCTGTTTTTAGCAAAGTGCCTACCTGTAGATTTTGGCCTCTAGCTCAGCCGCCACCTAGGGAAACCTACCAAACCTGTGCATTTCTGAAAACTAGAGACCTAGGGGAATCCAAGATGGGGTGATTTGTGTGGCTCGGACCAGGTTCTGTTACCCAGAATCCTTTGCAAACCTCAAAATTTGGCTAAAAAAACACATGTTCCTCACATTTCTGTGGCAGAAAGTTCTGGAATCTGAGAGGAGCCACAAATTTCCTTCCACCCAGCGTTCCCCCACGTCTCCCGATAAAAATGATACCTCACTTGTGTGGGTAGGCCTAGCGCCCGCGACAGGAAACGCCCCAAAGCGCAACGTGGACACATCACAGAAAACAGACCTGTTTTTAGCAAAGTGCCTACCTGTAGATTTTGGCCTGTAGCTCAGCCGCCACCTAGGGAAACCTACCAAACCTGTGCATTTCTGAAAACTAGAGACCTAGGGGAATCCAAGGAGGGGTGACTGGCGGGGCTCGGACCAGGTTCTGTTACCCAGAATCCTTTGCAAACCTCATATTTTGGCTAAAAAAACGCATTTTCCTCACATTTGAGTGACAGAAAGTTCTGGAATCTGAGAGGAGCCACAAATTTCCTTCCACCCAGCGTTCCCCCAAGTCTCCCGATAAAAATGATACCTCACTTGCGTGGGTAGGCCTAGCGCCCGCGACAGGAAACACCCCAAAGCGCAACGTGGACACCACCAAAATTTTGGAAGAAAACAGAGGTGTTTTTTGCGAAGTGACTACCTGTAGATTTTGGCCTCTAGCTCAGCCGGCACCTAGGGAAACCTACCAAACCTGTACATTTCTGAAAACTAGAGACCTGGGGGAATCCAAGGAGGGGTGACTGGCGGGGCTCGGACCAGGTTCTGTTACCCAGAATCCTTAGCAAAGCTCAAAAATTGGTTAAAAAAACACATGTTCCTCACATTTCTGTGGCAGAAAGTTCTGGAATCTGAGAGGAGCCACAAATTTCCTTCCACCCAGCGTTCCCCCACGTCTCCCGATAAAAATGATACCTCACTTGTGTGGGTAGGCCTAGCGCCCGCGACAGGAAACGCCCCAAAGCGCAACGTGGACACATCACAGAAAACAGACCTGTTTTTAGCAAAGTGCCTACCTGTAGATTTTGGCCTCTAGCTCAGCCGCCACCTAGGGAAACCTACCAAACCTGTGCATTTCTGAAAACTAGAGACCTAGGGGAATCCAAGGAGGGGTGACTGGCGGGGCTCGGACCAGGTTCTGTTACCCAGAATCCTTTGCAAAGCTCAAAAATTGGCTAAAAAAACACATGTTCCTCACATTTCTGTGGCAGAAAGTTCTGGAATCTGGGAGGAGCCACAAATTTCCTTCCACCCAGCGTTCCCCCAAGTCTCCTGATAAAAATGATACCTCACTTGCGTGGGTAGGCCTAGCACCCGCGACAGGAAACGCCCCAAAGCGCAACGTGGACACCACCAAAATTTTGGAAGAAAACAGACCTGTTTTTAGCGAAGTGCCTACCTGTAGATTTTGGCCTGTAGCTCAGCCGCCACCTAGGGAAACCTACCAAACCTGTGCATTTCTGAAAACTAGAGACCTAGGGGAATCCAAGGAGGGGTGACTGGCGGGGCTCGGACCAGGTTCTGTTACCCAGAATCCTTTGCAAAGCTCAAAAATTGGCTAAAAAAACACATGTTCCTCACATTTCTGTGGCAGAAAGTTCTGGAATCTGAGAGGAGCCACAAATTTCCTTCCACCCAGCGTTCCCCCACGTCTCCCGATAAAAATGATACCTCACTTGTGTGGGTAGGCCTAGCGCCCGCGACAGGAAACGCCCCAAAGCGCAACGTGGACACATCACAGAAAACAGACCTGTTTTTAGCAAAGTGCCTACCTGTAGATTTTGGCCTGTAGCTCAGCCGCCACCTAGGGAAACCTACCAAACCTGTGCATTTCTGAAAACTAGAGACCTAGGGGAATCCAAGGAGGGGTGACTGGCGGGGCTCGGACCAGGTTCTGTTACCCAGAATCCTTTGCAAAGCTCAAAAATTGGCTAAAAAAACACATGTTCCTCACATTTCTGTGGCAGAAAGTTCTGGAATCTGGGAGGAGCCACAAATTTCCTTCCACCCAGCGTTCCCCCAAGTCTCCCGATAAAAATGATACCTCACTTGCGTGGGTAGGCCTAGCGCCCGCGACAGGAAACGCCCCAAAGCGCAACGTGGACACCACCAAAATTTTGGAAGAAAACAGACCTGTTTTTAGCGAAGTGCCTACCTGTAGATTTTGGCCTGTAGCTCAGCCGCCACCTAGGGAAACCTACCAAACCTGTGCATTTCTGAAAACTAGAGACCTAGGGGAATCCAAGGAGGGGTGACTGGCGGGGCTCGGACCAGGTTCTGTTACCCAGAATCCTTTGCAAAGCTCAAAAATTGGCTAAAAAAACACATGTTCCTCACATTTCTGTGGCAGAAAGTTCTGGAATCTGAGAGGAGCCACAAATTTCCTTCCACCCAGCGTTCCCCCACGTCTCCCGATAAAAATGATACCTCACTTGTGTGGGTAGGCCTAGCGCCCGCGACAGGAAACGCCCCAAAGCGCAACGTGGACACATCACAGAAAACAGACCTGTTTTTAGCAAAGTGCCTACCTGTAGATTTTGGCCTGTAGCTCAGCCGCCACCTAGGGAAACCTACCAAACCTGTGCATTTCTGAAAACTAGAGACCTAGGGGAATCCAAGGAGGGGTGACTGGCGGGGCTCGGACCAGGTTCTGTTACCCAGAATCCTTTGCAAAGCTCAAAAATTGGCTAAAAAAACACATGTTCCTCACATTTCTGTGGCAGAAAGTTCTGGAATCTGAGAGGAGCCACAAATTTCCTTCCACCCAGCGTTCCCCCACGTCTCCCGATAAAAATGATACCTCACTTGTGTGGGTAGGCCTAGCGCCCGCGACAGGAAACGCACCAAAGCGCAACGTGGACACATCACAGAAAACAGACCTGTTTTTAGCAAAGTGCCTACCTGTAGATTTTGGCCTCTAGCTCAGCCGCCACCTAGGGAAACCTACCAAACCTGTGCATTTCTGAAAACTAGAGACCTAGGGGAATCCAAGATGGGGTGATTTGTGTGGCTCGGACCAGGTTCTGTTACCCAGAATCCTTTGCAAACCTCAAAATTTGGCTAAAAAAACACATGTTCCTCACATTTCTGTGGCAGAAAGTTCTGGAATCTGAGAGGAGCCACAAATTTCCTTCCACCCAGCGTTCCCCCACGTCTCCCGATAAAAATGATACCTCACTTGTGTGGGTAGGCCTAGCGCCCGCGACAGGAAACGCCCCAAAGCGCAACGTGGACACATCACAGAAAACAGACCTGTTTTTAGCAAAGTGCCTACCTGTAGATTTTGGCCTCTAGCTCAGCCGCCACCTAGGGAAACCTACCAAACCTGTGCATTTCTGAAAACTAGAGACCTAGGGGAATCCAAGGAGGGGTGACTGGCGGGGCTCGGACCAGGTTCTGTTACCCAGAATCCTTTGCAAACCTCATATTTTGGCTAAAAAAACGCATTTTCCTCACATTTGAGTGACAGAAAGTTCTGGAATCTGAGAGGAGCCACAAATTTCCTTCCACCCAGCGTTCCCCCAAGTCTCCCGATAAAAATGATACCTCACTTGCGTGGGTAGGCCTAGCGCCCGCGACAGGAAACGCCCCAAAGCGCAACGTGGACACCACCAAAATTTTGGAAGAAAACAGAGGTGTTTTTTGCGAAGTGACTACCTGTAGATTTTGGCCTCTAGCTCAGCCGGCACCTAGGGAAACCTACCAAACCTGTACATTTCTGAAAACTAGAGACCTGGGGGAATCCAAGGAGGGGTGACTGGCGGGGCTCGGACCAGGTTCTGTTACCCAGAATCCTTAGCAAAACTCAAAAATTGGCTAAAAAAACACATGTTCCTCAAATTTCTGTGGCAGAAAGTTCTGGAATCTGAGAGGAGCCACAAATTTCCTTCCACCCAGCGTTCCCCCACGTCTCCCGATAAAAATGATACCTCACTTGTGTGGGTAGGCCTAGCGCCCGCGACAGGAAACGCCCCAAAGCGCAACGTGGACACATCACAGAAAACAGACCTGTTTTTAGCAAAGTGCCTACCTGTAGATTTTGGCCTCTAGCTCAGCCGCCACCTAGGGAAACCTACCAAACCTGTGCATTTCTGAAAACTAGAGACCTAGGGGAATCCAAGGAGGGGTGACTGGCGGGGCTCGGACCAGGTTCTGTTACCCAGAATCCTTTGCAAAGCTCAAAAATTGGCTAAAAAAACACATGTTCCTCACATTTCTGTGGCAGAAAGTTCTGGAATCTGGGAGGAGCCACAAATTTCCTTCCACCCAGCGTTCCCCCAAGTCTCCTGATAAAAATGATACCTCACTTGCGTGGGTAGGCCTAGCACCCGCGACAGGAAACGCCCCAAAGCGCAACGTGGACACCACCAAAATTTTGGAAGAAAACAGACCTGTTTTTAGCGAAGTGCCTACCTGTAGATTTTGGCCTGTAGCTCAGCCGCCACCTAGGGAAACCTACCAAACCTGTGCATTTCTGAAAACTAGAGACCTAGGGGAATCCAAGGAGGGGTGACTGGCGGGGCTCGGACCAGGTTCTGTTACCCAGAATCCTTTGCAAAGCTCAAAAATTGGCTAAAAAAACACATGTTCCTCACATTTCTGTGGCAGAAAGTTCTGGAATCTGAGAGGAGCCACAAATTTCCTTCCACCCAGCGTTCCCCCACGTCTCCCGATAAAAATGATACCTCACTTGTGTGGGTAGGCCTAGCGCCCGCGACAGGAAACGCCCCAAAGCGCAACGTGGACACATCACAGAAAACAGACCTGTTTTTAGCAAAGTGCCTACCTGTAGATTTTGGCCTGTAGCTCAGCCGCCACCTAGGGAAACCTACCAAACCTGTGCATTTCTGAAAACTAGAGACCTAGGGGAATCCAAGGAGGGGTGACTGGCGGGGCTCGGACCAGGTTCTGTTACCCAGAATCCTTTGCAAAGCTCAAAAATTGGCTAAAAAAACACATGTTCCTCACATTTCTGTGGCAGAAAGTTCTGGAATCTGGGAGGAGCCACAAATTTCCTTCCACCCAGCGTTCCCCCAAGTCTCCCGATAAAAATGATACCTCACTTGCGTGGGTAGGCCTAGCGCCCGCGACAGGAAACGCCCCAAAGCGCAACGTGGACACCACCAAAATTTTGGAAGAAAACAGACCTGTTTTTATCGAAGTGCCTACCTGTAGATTTTGGCCTGTAGCTCAGCCGCCACCTAGGGAAACCTACCAAACCTGTGCATTTCTGAAAACTAGAGACCTAGGGGAATCCAAGGAGGGGTGACTGGCGGGGCTCGGACCAGGTTCTGTTACCCAGAATCCTTTGCAAAGCTCAAAAATTGGCTAAAAAAACACATGTTCCTCACATTTCTGTGGCAGAAAGTTCTGGAATCTGAGAGGAGCCACAAATTTCCTTCCACCCAGCGTTCCCCCACGTCTCCCGATAAAAATGATACCTCACTTGTGTGGGTAGGCCTAGCGCCCGCGACAGGAAACGCCCCAAAGCGCAACGTGGACACATCACAGAAAACAGACCTGTTTTTAGCAAAGTGCCTACCTGTAGATTTTGGCCTGTAGCTCAGCCGCCACCTAGGGAAACCTACCAAACCTGTGCATTTCTGAAAACTAGAGACCTAGGGGAATCCAAGGAGGGGTGACTGGCGGGGCTCGGACCAGGTTCTGTTACCCAGAATCCTTTGCAAAGCTCAAAAATTGGCTAAAAAAACACATGTTCCTCACATTTCTGTGGCAGAAAGTTCTGGAATCTGGGAGGAGCCACAAATTTCCTTCCACCCAGCGTTCCCCCAAGTCTCCCGATAAAAATGATACCTCACTTGCGTGGGTAGGCCTAGCGCCCGCGACAGGAAACGCCCCAAAGCGCAACGTGGACACCACCAAAATTTTGGAAGAAAACAGACCTGTTTTTAGCGAAGTGCCTACCTGTAGATTTTGGCCTGTAGCTCAGCCGCCACCTAGGGAAACCTACCAAACCTGTGCATTTCTGAAAACTAGAGACCTAGGGGAATCCAAGGAGGGGTGACTGGCGGGGCTCGGACCAGGTTCTGTTACCCAGAATCCTTTGCAAAGCTCAAAAATTGGCTAAAAAAACACATGTTCCTCACATTTCTGTGGCAGAAAGTTCTGGAATCTGAGAGGAGCCACAAATTTCCTTCCACCCAGCGTTCCCCCACGTCTCCCGATAAAAATGATACCTCACTTGTGTGGGTAGGCCTAGCGCCCGCGACAGGAAACGCCCCAAAGCGCAACGTGGACACATCACAGAAAACAGACCTGTTTTTAGCAAAGTGCCTACCTGTAGATTTTGGCCTGTAGCTCAGCCGCCACCTAGGGAAACCTACCAAACCTGTGCATTTCTGAAAACTAGAGACCTAGGGGAATCCAAGGAGGGGTGACTGGCGGGGCTCGGACCAGGTTCTGTTACCCAGAATCCTTTGCAAAGCTCAAAAATTGGCTAAAAAAACACATGTTCCTCACATTTCTGTGGCAGAAAGTTCTGGAATCTGGGAGGAGCCACAAATTTCCTTCCACCCAGCGTTCCCCCAAGTCTCCCGATAAAAATGATACCTCACTTGCGTGGGTAGGCCTAGCGCCCGCGACAGGAAACGCCCCAAAGCGCAACGTGGACACCACCAAAATTTTGGAAGAAAACAGACCTGTTTTTAGCGAAGTGCCTACCTGTAGATTTTGGCCTGTAGCTCAGCCGCCACCTAGGGAAACCTACCAAACCTGTGCATTTCTGAAAACTAGAGACCTAGGGGAATCCAAGGAGGGGTGACTGGCGGGGCTCGGACCAGGTTCTGTTACCCAGAATCCTTTGCAAAGCTCAAAAATTGGCTAAAAAAACACATGTTCCTCACATTTCTGTGGCAGAAAGTTCTGGAATCTGAGAGGAGCCACAAATTTCCTTCCACCCAGCGTTCCCCCACGTCTCCCGATAAAAATGATACCTCACTTGTGTGGGTAGGCCTAGCGCCCGCGACAGGAAACGCCCCAAAGCGCAACGTGGACACATCACAGAAAACAGACCTGTTTTTAGCAAAGTGCCTACCTGTAGATTTTGGCCTGTAGCTCAGCCGCCACCTAGGGAAACCTACCAAACCTGTGCATTTCTGAAAACTAGAGACCTAGGGGAATCCAAGGAGGGGTGACTGGCGGGGCTCGGACCAGGTTCTGTTACCCAGAATCCTTTGCAAAGCTCAAAAATTGGCTAAAAAAACACATGTTCCTCACATTTCTGTGGCAGAAAGTTCTGGAATCTGGGAGGAGCCACAAATTTCCTTCCACCCAGCGTTCCCCCAAGTCTCCCGATAAAAATGATACCTCACTTGCGTGGGTAGGCCTAGCGCCCGCGACAGGAAACGCCCCAAAGCGCAACGTGGACACCACCAAAATTTTGGAAGAAAACAGAGGTGTTTTTTGCGAAGTGACTACCTGTAGATTTTGGCCTCTAGCTCAGCCGGCACCTAGGGAAACCTACCAAACCTGTACATTTCTGAAAACTAGAGACCTAGGGGAATCCAAGGAGGGGTGACTGGCGGGGCTCGGACCAGGTTCTGTTACCCAGAATCCTTTGCAAAGCTCAAAAATTGGCTAAAAAAACACATGTTCCTCACATTTCTGTGGCAGAAAGTTCTGGAATCTGAGAGGAGCCACAAATTTCCTTCCACCCAGCGTTCCCCCACGTCTCCCGATAAAAATGATACCTCACTTGTGTGGGTAGGCCTAGCGCCCGCGACAGGAAACGCCCCAAAGCGCAACGTGGACACATCACAGAAAACAGACCTGTTTTTAGCAAAGTGCCTACCTGTAGATTTTGGCCTGTAGCTCAGCCGCCACGTAGGGAAACCTACCAAACCTGTGCATTTCTGAAAACTAGAGACCTAGGGGAATCCAAGGAGGGGTGACTGGCGGGGCTCGGACCAGGTTCTGTTACCCAGAATCCTTTGCAAAGCTCAAAATTTGGCTAAAAAAACACATGTTCCTCACATTTCTGTGGCAGAAAGTTCTGGAATCTGAGAGGGGCCACAAATTTCCTTCCACCCAGCGTTCCCCCTCGTCTCCCGATAAAAATGATACCTCACTTGTGTGGGTAGGCCTAGCGCCCGCGACAGGAAACGCCCCAAAGCGCAGCGTGGACACATCACATTTTTTCATTGAAAACAGTGCCTACCTGTAGTTTTTGGCCTGTAGCTCAGCCAGCACCTAGGGAAACCTACCAAACCTGTGCATTTCTGAAAACTAGAGACCTAGGGGAATCCAAGATGGGGTGACTTGAGGGGCTCTGACCAGGTTCTGTTACCCAGAATCCTTTCCAAACCTCAAATAGTGGCTAAAAAAACGCATTTTTCACACATTTCGGTGACAGAAAGTTCTGGAATCTGAGTGGAGCCACAAATTTCCTTCCACCCAGCGTTCCCCCAAGTCTCCCGATAAAAATGATACCTCAGTTGTGTGGGTGGGCCAGGTGCCTCCAACAGAATAAGGCCCAAAACTTGTAGAGATACAGGGGATAGTACTGCGAGTTTATAAGGACATATTCTTTTATACATCTTTAGACTGACTCTGCTTTGGGGACCCACATACGTGAGGTGTCATTTTATTTGGGAGACTGAGGGGAACACTGGGGAGTAGGAATTTTGTGCTGGAGTGGTGATCGTACGAAGAAAAGTCAGGAAAATATGCTTTTTTTAAGCACATTTTGAGGTTTACAGAGGAGTCTGGGTAAGAAAATGTTGGGGGATCCACGCAAGCCACTCCTCCCTAGACTCCTTGGGGTGTCTAGTTTTAAAAAATGTCTGGGTTTGGTAGGTTTCCCTAGATGAAGGCCGCACACAGGACCAAAAACATAGGTGCCCTCTCCCCCCCTAAACACAGGTAGTTTTGTAATATATCGTTTTGATGTGCCCACATACGTCCGTGATGTGCCAAACACTAAAATTTTGAAAAGAAACACACTTAGGTTATGTGAAAAAGACCCCTCACCCACCAACCAAGTTGGTGGCATGCTTCATCATCGGGGTCCCACCTGAGGCACCTAGCGTGTCATAGGTGTGCTGCGACGCCTGATTACAGCGGAGCAGGTTTGGTCATTTTTACCACACATACTGGTTGGATTTGGCACGAGGGTGAGTGATGGTTCAGTGGATCAAATTTTACTAACAAGAGCTTTCACAAAAATGAAAAGCACTGTTAGTAACTGAAAGGCAAAAAACTGAACCAATGACTCACAGCTCGTGAGCTGTAAAGCCGCGACAAGGCACCAACCGCTTTACAGTCCATTCACACAACTTTCATACATGACACACACAAGGCCATTCACACCGCCAGCCACGGGCCCAGCACATTACAACACTCACATCGACAGACAGCGCCACTCAAGGGCCCATCACTTACATACGCCCACATGCCTGATACAACAATCACACCAGCTGATGGGAGTGTGTGGACTGGTGTTTGGCTTGCAGTGTGTTGCAGTAGCCAACATCAAGTCAATATGTACAGTCTCAGCCAAGCCCCACTCCACACACAATGGCATCATATTTTTTTTTTTTTTAACAGAGGAACCCCTAACTAAGTAGAAAGAATTACAAAACAACAAACACAAAAGCTCTAACTAACAACATGACAGAAATGCTAACCATGAAACTAAACACATGAAAATACAAAACAGACATGAGTTTACACTCATGGTTGTTCCCAGAAATTCTTCTGGGTGTGGTAATTCTTAAAACAAGCACCGACACACAGCCCAGGCTTTGAAGGACAATCTGGGCAGTACATTCGAGTCTCCCTCCGGATACCTCTTCGAAAACACACTCTACATTTCTTAGCTGGAAAGTCTTTTTTGGGTGTGGGAGGAATGTGCTCAGCAAAGTGGCGATCTTTCAATCTAGCCACATCCTCCACCACTGCTTCTCTAGGAACTCTGGCCTGTTCCACCACAATAAGGCTCTCTATCACTGACTCCTGAAATTTCACAAATGTCATCTTTGAGTCTGGAGACCTATCCCTAAACACAATAAAAGCATTGAAGGTTGCTAAGTGGAAGAGGTGAAGTGCTAACTTCTTATACCAAACATAAGACTTACGAATAGCAGTATAAGGTTCCAACCTCTGGTCAACTCTATCTACACCTCCCATGTGCTTATTATAATCTAAAATGCACACAGGTTTGCGCACTTCAGCAACCTGGCCCCAAACAGTCACAGGGGAAGTACTCTCATCATGGATGGTACTTAGCATGTAGACATCCCTCTTGTCTGAAAATTTCAAAGCTAGCAGCTCCTCGTTCCGCAAGGCACAGCACTGTCCCCTCTCAAGTTTTTTACAGACAAGCTCCCTTGGATAGCCTTTCCGGTTAGAACGGATTGTGCCACAAGCAACTGTGTCCACTCTAAACAATTCCTTGAACAACTGCACACAAGTGTAGAAGTTATCTACATACAAATGGTGACCTTTGTTGAACAGTCGTCTACCAAGATCCCACACTATTTTCTCAGTAACTCCAAAAGTGGGAGGACAACCAGGGGGGTCAATATTGGAATCCCTACCAGTGTACACACGGAAACTATACACATATCCTGTCCTACTTTCAGACAGCATATACAATTTAATTCCATATCGTGCCCTTTTGCTAGGAATGTACTGCCTAAAAACCAAACGACCCTTGAAGAGGACCAAAGACTCGTCCACACTTATCTCTTTGCCTGGAACATAGACCTCCGAAAACCGATCTACAAAATGATCAAGGACAGGCCTAATCTTAAAAAGACGGTCAGAATCTGGGTGATCTCGTGGCAAGGCTAATGCATTGTCAACAAAATGCAGCATCCTAAGAAGAAGCAAATACCGATTACGACTCATGGTAGCTGGAAATATAGCTGTTGCCATCAAGGGACTAGTAGACCAATAAGAAGCCAGTGACGGCTTCCTTATCAACCCCATCAAAAAAGTCAAACCCAAAAACTTTTTTAGCTCCTCCAAATTTGTGGGAATCCACTGGGCAGCTCTAGAGTGTGGCCTAAGTCTAGCAGCGTTGTCCCTCAAATGCTGCTCCGCATACAAATTAGTCTGCTCAACAATCTCTTCCAAAAACACATCATCCATGAATAACTCAAAGAAATTGATAGGCATAAAGTTCTCTGTATTGGCGTTACACCCCGGGAGACCAGTAAAGGCAGGCAACTCTGGCTGCTCCATGTTTGGGGCAACCCAGACATCAGGTCTTCTAACGGGAAACCTTTCAGCCCCAGGTTGCTGCACTATTGGCACATCAATGTCCTCCTCTAAAACAGAACCTTCATCTGCACTGAGTGTGGCTTCATCATCAGAAGATTCCCCTCCAACAGAAACATCACTGCCAGAATCTCTGACTTCCTCCTCTGCCTCAGATGCAGAGTCCGTCTCATAGTCATGATCAGACTGTGACTCAAAAAGCATACCAACCACCTGCTGAGCGGTCATCCTGCGGCTAGCCATGATCTCTCCTGCTAAAATTAACTGGACAAATTCACCACCAACAACCAGCACTGTGTAAGACAAGTAACAAAGTGTAGCTTTGTTAGTAAGAGTTACAAACTCAAAAACTATACCGCTCACTTGCCTGAAAAAGCTTGATTCACCAGCAACTACACAGCAATCACCAATGATATCCCACTAAAAAGAAAGAAAGAAAGGCAAATTAGAAATAAGACACAACAAATATCATTGTGCACAAACCTAAGGACAATTTCACACACAATCCTGCATTTAGTACACCCCCTACAAACATGTCATTCATGCATGGCAACAATACTCCTTTGGAGTAAATTGTTTTTACTTACCTAAAACATGCAACTGTGCAAACTGCAGGTCAACCACCGCCAAAACCGCAAGGAGCCACAGCAAATAAAGCAAAAGCTTTGAACTAGAACAAAAAGGAGGAAATTTTTTTTTATCACAAATGCAAAGACTTCTTCAGTTGACAAACACCCCACCATCAAACATTTTAGAAATTGGTGCCTAAGTGGATTCTGTCATAGGGGCAGATGGGCCTACTAAAAAAATAGGCCTGTCTGCCCCAAGGAAGCCAGAAAATACCTTTAGTACTGTGTCCCCATGGAGAGTGACCCTTGCCAAAGGGGACAGCCCTCAAACAAAAAAAAACAAAAAAAACACACACAACACTATCCCTGGTGCCTAAGTGGCTTCTGCCCCCTTGGGGGCAGGTGGGCCTCAGAAAATAGGCCCATCTGCCCCCAGGGGGTGTAGAAATGGCCAACAGGTCAATGCCTCCCTTGGGGGGGCGCCCCGTGACCAAGGGGACGCCCCCCCACAAAAATAAACAAATAAAAAAAAATCCCTGGCGTTCTAGTGGTTTCTGCCCCCCTTGGGGGCAGATCAGCCTAAAAATAATAGGCTGATCTGTCTCCAAGGGGTGCAGAAATGGCCTGGGTACATGTGCCCCCAAAGTGGGGGGCGACCCTTGCCCAAGCCCCCCCCATCCACTAACACACACACACACACACACACACTATCCCTGGTGTCTACGTGGCTTCTGCCCCCCTTGGGGGCAGGTGGGTCTAGAAAAATAGGCCCATCTGCCCCCAGGGGGGGCAGAAATGGCCAACAGGTCAATGCCCCCCTTGGGGGGGCGCCCCGTGCCCAAGGGGACACCCCCCCACAAAAATAAACACATAAAAAAAAATCCCTGGCGTTCTAGTGGTTTCTGCCCCCCTTGGGGGCAGATCAGCCTAAAAATAATAGGCTGATCTGTCTCCAAGGGGTGCAGAAATGGCCTGGGTACATGTGCCCCCAAAGTGGGGGGCGACCCTTGCCCAAGCCCCCCCCCATCCACTAACACACACACACACACACACTATCCCTGGTGTCTACGTGGCTTCTGCCCCCCTTGGGGGCAGGTGGGTCTAGAAAAATAGGCCCATCTGCCCCCAGGGGGGGCAGAAATGGCCAACAGGTCAATGCCCCCCTTGGGGGGGCGCCCCGTGCCCGAGGGGACGCCCCCCCACAAAAATAAACACATTAAAAAAAATCCCTGGCGTTCTAGTGGTTTCTGCCCCCCTTGGGGGCAGATCAGCCTAAAAATAATAGGCTGATCTGTCTCCAAGGGGTGCAGAAATGGCCTGGGTACATGTGCCCCCAAAGTGGGGGGCGACCCTTGCCCAAGCCCCCCCCATCCACTAACACACACACACACACACACTATCCCTGGTGTCTACGTGGCTTCTGCCCCCCTTGGGGGCAGGTGGGTCTAGAAAAATAGGCCCATCTGCCCCCAGGGGGGGCAGAAATGGCCAACAGGTCAATGCCCCCCTTGGGGGGGCGCCCCGTGCCCGAGGGGACGCCCCCCCACAAAAATAAACACATTAAAAAAAATCCCTGGCGTTCTAGTGGTTTCTGCCCCCCTTGGGGGCAGATCAGCCTAAAAATAATAGGCTGATCTGTCTCCAAGGGGTGCAGAAATGGCCTGGGTACATGTGCCCCCAAAGTGGGGGGCGACCCTTGCCCAAGCCCCCCCCCCATCCACTAACACACACACACACACACACTATCCCTGGTGTCTACGTGGCTTCTGCCCCCCTTGGGGGCAGGTGGGTCTAGAAAAATAGGCCCATCTGCCCCCAGGGGGGGCAGAAATGGCCAACAGGTCAATGCCCCCCTTGGGGGGGCGCCCCGTGCCCAAGGGGACACCCCCCACAAAAATAAACACATAAAAAAAAATCCCTGGCGTTCTAGTGGTTTCTGCCCCCCTTGGGGGCAGATCAGCCTAAAAATAATAGGCTGATCTGTCTCCGAGGGGTGCAGAAATGGCCTGGGTACATGTGCCCCCAAAGTGGGGGGCGACCCTTGCCCAAGCCCCCCCCCATCCACTAACACACACACACACACACACTATCCCTGGTGTCTACGTGGCTTCTGCCCCCCTTGGGGGCAGGTGGGTCTAGAAAAATAGGCCCATCTGCCCCCAGGGGGGGCAGAAATGGCCAACAGGTCAATGCCCCCCTTGGGGGGGCGCCCCGTGCCCAAGGGGACGCCCCCCCACAAAAATAAACACATAAAAAAACATCCCTGGCGTTCTAGTGGTTTCTGCCCCCCTTGGGGCAGATCAACCTAAAAATAATAGGCTGATCTGCCCTCAAGGGGGGCAGAAATGGCCCTAAAAGACATGCCCGCCAAAGGGGAGCGACCCTTGCCCAAGGGGGCGCCCCCCCATCCACTACACACACAATCCCTGGTG
Organism: Pleurodeles waltl; assembly: GCF_031143425.1. Taxonomy (NCBI): domain Eukaryota; kingdom Metazoa; phylum Chordata; class Amphibia; order Caudata; family Salamandridae; genus Pleurodeles; species Pleurodeles waltl. The sequence continues at coordinate 359,166,900 of NC_090450.1, read as the reverse complement.
CCTAAGTGGCTTCTGCCCCCCTTGGGGGCAGATGGACCTAAAAAAAATAGGCCGATCTGCCCCCAAGGGGGGCAGAAATGGCCAACAGTTCTCTGCCCCCTTGGGGGGGGCGCCCCTTGCCCAAGGGGGCACCCCCTCCCAACATACCTGCACAGAAAATATAATTCCCTGGTGATCCAGTGGTTTCTGCCCCCCTTGGGGGCAGATCCGCCTAAAAAGTAGGCCAATCTGCCCCCAAGGGGGGCAGAAATGGCCATAACTAATTGCCCCCACAAGGGGAGCGACCCTTGCCCAAGGGGCCGCTCCCCGCCAGCAAGAAACACGAGCAAACAACAAAAAAAACTAATCCCTGGTGTCTAGTGGGCATTCCTGCTGCCCGATCGCAATGCGATCGGGCAGCAGGAATGCTCAAAGAGACACCGGGGGAAAGGAAAAGCCTTTCCTTTCCCCCGGTGCCTCTTTAGCCCAAACCCCCCACCCACCGGGAAGAGGAACTCACCTCTTTCCTCGTCGCCGCACAGGAAGCAAATGGCTTCCTGTGCGGCGAAATCCCCATAATGAAGTCAGCGCGCGATCGCACGCTGACGTCATTATGGGGGGGGTGGGGGGGTCGGGGTGGAAGGGGAAGGGCTTCCCCTTCCATCCCTGACTTTGGGGGGGTGGGGGGAAGCACACAGAGGGAGCGAGAGCGCTCCCTCTGGGCTGTGTGCCGAGGACGTAGTGGTTACGTCCTCGGCACAGCAGCACTGTGCCGCGGGACGTAACCACTACGTCCGCGGCACAGAAGGGGTTAAGGAGATACTCCTGGAAGTCAGGGCCCAAGCCATGAAACCAAGGGAAAGGTATTGGGTCCTTGAACTGGACACTAAAGCTACTTCTGATGTCGACATCGACAAGCAGTGTACAAAGGGTGCTCCTAGGGGATCACCGACCTCAAGGTCCTGGTGAATGAGAGAGCAATTGGTATCAAGCAGTGCACTCAGCCCCTCAAGGTTAGACAATTCTAACACAGGGAAAAAAAACTGAGAAAACAAAGAAGGTACCCGAGATGGAAGACCTATGTGAACCCGAGTCTGTAAAAAACAAAAGGGAGAAGAAAAGACAAAGAAAGTCACACAAAAAGAAAAAAAAGGGCTAGCAGGAAAACACATGGTAACTCTTCACACAACACAAGCATTCTGCCTCCCCTACTATCAATGAAGGAAACAAGAATGTGTCAGACCCAAGCGGAAAAATGCCGGAGGCTAGAGAAGGGGCAAGATCCAACATTGTCTGAACTGTCCAAATTTGAGAGATGTGGAAAAGTTTATAGTCGTGAAATTTTCAAGTGAGCTTGACCCAGGAGAGGTCCATCAGGAACATTGAGAGTTCTGGCCCCCAAGAACCCCAAAACACCAAAGGCCTGGGGTAGAAACAGGCACTCACTGCTCCTAACAAGTAAGGAGAGAACAAGAGACTGGAATAAGAGAGATGGCATTAGCATATGTTCTAAGAATATACATGGAATCGAGGCGCTATTGTAGGACGTGGATGCATGGTTCTTCCTTCAGGAATTCAACATCATTTTGTTGCAGGAAACATGGAGTCCGGGGCTGACAGCGGTGGCAGGCTATGTAGAGCTGCAGGTACCAGCAAAGAAATCCTCCAAATATAGGGCCAGATGTATCATACAACCGATTTGCGATTCTCAAATAGCGATTTTTAAGAAATCGCTATTTCAAAAAAGCAAAAAGGTCTGTATGATTTTTGCGATTCAGTAATAGCGATTTCTAAAAAATCCAAATGCTATTACCGAATCGCAAATAGAGAATCTGTCCCCATTCACACCTATGGGCCTGTTGGCCCATATCTGCGAATATTTTGCATTTCCAAAATTGCGATTTCTTAACCAGAAATTGCAATTTTGGAAATGCAAAACTCCAGGGTGCTGGGGGCCTAAGGCCCCCTCTACTGCACCCCAAACATTTTTGGGGGACATGTAAGGTGCACACATGCCAAAAGGGCATGTGTGCTTTACATGTACATTTTAAAAGTGCATTTTAAATGCATTTTTAAATTTTGCACATGGTTACCACCAGGTTCAACCTGGTGGTAAATAGCGATTCCTAAATGCCCAAATCGCATTTAGGAATGGCTTTATACATGTGCTATGAAATCGCAAATAAGGAATCCTTATTTGCGATTTCTTATTTAGAGACTCTCTAAACAGGGTCGCAATTTTAAGGAATCGCTATTTTTGCGATTCCTTAAAAATGCGTTCAGAATGTCTTTCATACATTCTGAACTGGCTTTTTGCATTCACAAACGGACATTCGCACTGTTTGCGAATGCAAAAAACCTTGATACAACTGGCCCATAGTCACTTAAAGGGAGGCCTCTCAACATTTACTGTATATCCACTGCATTTAAATGCGAGCAAAGACACAGTTGATGTAGGGTTGAACTGGATTCAGCTAACAATGCAGACCCCCGAAAGGTGCAGCTGCACTCCAAAAGCATTAATGCTCATAAATGTTTACATTTATCAAATAAAGCACAAAAGGGTAACAGTGGAAACCCCTGGTGAAATATGAAAGACTTTACAGAGGCAGTATCACCAAACTATTTTTATAATTCCTAATGATTTTAATTTAGATTTGGCTAATGCTAGTAGAAAGAAGACAAAATCTCAGGATGGAAGCAAATACAAGAATTTTGGGGAAAAATCTAGGCCTAACAGTATTAAATGGAAACAGCAAGAACGATAAACCAGCTTCGATTATGTTCATAAGTAGCAGAAACTGTTAAACTATCGACCACACATTGATAAGCAATTCAACAAGGCCGTTAGTGTGAACATTTCAAATTAAGTGCAGAACTGAGTGCGACCATTTTCCCCAAACAATGCAACTATCATGCAGGTTTGACGAGCTGCAAGAATCAAGTGGGTTAATCTCTACCCTGGTCACATTCAACCTTAAAAAAATTAAATGGCGCCAACAAGGGACAGTTGTCACAATGGAAGAAGTGTACCACTTTGCGTGAGCTTTGAATGCAAGAAAAAGACTAGAGAGTATTTGTGACAAAGCTTTCACATTGATAAGAGACTGGAATGAAGAATGGGCAAGGTTAATATCCTCCTTATTAGCAAAAATTCCAATCATGATACAGCCATCAATCCAATCAGACGTCCAGAACAAAAAGAGGAGCAGAGAAAAGTGCAGGATTGCTTTAATAAGCATCTGTGCACTCAGAAAGCCCAAATAGCCTGAGAAATAAGAAAATTGGTGAAAGTGGCCAGGTGGGGCGGGGAACAGATAAATCCATTCTCCGGGCCCTGAAATCTCAGTACCACAAAGACTCTTGGAGAGAAAAAATAAGTTTTCTGGAGAAAATGTGGTCCAAGTTATTGTGGGCATGCAAAAAAACAAATAGTGAAAACTTTTGTGAATTGGAGGCCAGCAAGGGCAGAAATCATAATGCAGGAATTGATCCCAGCTTTTGGGAGACCCACATTTGTGAAATGTATGGATTATCAGAAGGCAAGAAGAAGAATGCAAAATCAAAAATTAGAAAGCCGCATAAGGACCTTTCGTGCCTAAGAATAGAGGTATATCAACGGAATTTAGATGAGGGTAAAATCCTCGCCCTTCACCAGCAAGCACATGATGATTTAGTTGTGGTTGCAGCACAAATAAGTCGCTTAAGTAAGAAAATGAAGTCAGAAGGGGACACAGGTCCAAATGGCCTCCCCAATGCCATCTTCAAAGGAGATCCAGAGTATTGGGCTCACTACTCTGCACCCTTATTCAATGTTATTCCTTGTATCCACAGATTCCAGAGTCATGGAAAGGCAGTATTATTCATACAATCTATATGAGTGGAAACTAGACTCTGCCCTCAAATTACAGGCTTGTAGCTTTAATTGAGGTATAGGCAAAACTCTATGCAGCTTGCTTACTCCAGCACCTCCAAACCTCGGTGGACGAAAACAATCTGATCCCAAAATTCCAAACAAGGTTCAGAGCAGGCCTGAGAACATAACAAACCTAACAGAACTCAGCCTCAAAGTAGAAAAAGCTATATACAGAAAAAAAGTGTATTTGCCTACTTTGTAGACCTCAAGTCTGCCTTTGATCTGGTCCCCAGAGGAAGCCTTTGGTCTAAACTGCATAAATGGGGAATGCCTAAAACTAATTTGAGGGTAATTACAGCATTATGCACTGGCACTTGAGCACAAGTAAAAATAGAAGACAGCACTAGATTAGCAAATAAGTTACCTACCAAAATTGGCTTAAAGCAGGTTTGGCCCAAGCCTTTTTAATTTATATCTGGCAGATCTTGCTGGGGTGCTTTCTCAGGCCAATAGTTACCTCCAGTCTTAGCCTCAGAAAATGTAGGGTATTTACAATATGATGACGACATCATGTTGCTGAGTCAGACACCAGTGGGCCTGCAACTCAGTATGACCACCCTTAAAAGCTTCCTGGATCCAGGGGTGTAGCTTCAGGGGTGTGTGTGGTATGTACATCCCCCTAATAAATGCATTTTGGGATAAATAGTTGGGTGCAGGTGCTTTCAGTCGGGTATGATGATGTGTCTGCTGGATTTAACCAAGAATTTTTTCACACACAGACAAAAACGCACACACACTCTCTCTCTTTCTGTCTTAGAAATAAATTTAAAAATGTTGGTTATTTCAATAAATAATGCACTTTCTCTCACTCAGTGCCTCTACCAATACACATTCCTCTCCCTTTCCACTGCCCCTTAAGCCCCTCTTTGGTGACCCACTTGTTGTATAATATATTTTAACATCATGTACCAGCATGATTGCCGGGAAATTTGAAGCTAACATACCCCCAGTCATACTGACCAAGATACACTCCTGCCTGGATAAGCAAGGGCTAGAAATGAACTTGAAGAAAACAAAACAAATGTGGCTAGTGGGTTCTAAATACAAGTCTTTTGATTGGTTCCTAGGAGGAAAAAGATTGGAGGTGGTACACATATACAAATATCTAGCAGTAGACCTGATCCTCGAATGACAGGGAAACATCAATTGATCACAATTCAAGCAAAAGCACAGTCATTGATATACAGTTTCAAACTACTTAAGAAGAAACTGGACTGTCCCTCTTTGAACTATCTTCTTAAAGTAATGTAGGCACAGCTGCTTCCCGCAGTATCCTATGGTGTGGAAGTCATGCGGGCCGAAGATTTCCTCACTGAATAAAATTCAAACTAAAACAAATAAGGCTGTTTTTGAACATTCCTAAAAGTGTGTCCAAAGCCCAGCTTCAGCTTGGGTTTGGACTAAATAATCAGTCCTTTCAGTGCAAGGGTGTGCTAACGCGTCATTTTATGTTAATGTATTACACATTAGGACTCTCTTTAGGCCAATGAATCTTTTGACCCAGTTGAGAGACACCGTAGGACGAGATAGCTGATCAATATGTCAATCGATATATCAATAATGTCATCAATATTTATCACCACAATACATTTCACTTTGGTTAAAGACATTAATCAAATTGACGACGCAACCATGACCTTTCAGCCATGAATAACCACACCTTTAATAGAATTTTATGAAGTTTATTCCCTATTAGTTACAATCTAAAATTAAGTGCGTCAATTTAAAAGCCAAGAAACACAACAGCATAGTTACGATATGGCAACTTTGGTAAGATTTCAATAAGGCAAGAATCATAAGCATCAGAATATAACACAGCGCAAACATAGATCAGAATACGGCAGAGCATCAAATACTCGTCAGTTCAACATAGCATAATGTCAGTCGTTCGTCTATTTGCGTTAATTTGATGATCACCTGTCCTAACCACTAATTAGCATTGGCATGTTGGGCTTCATGCAAAACAATTTAGACACCAATTTGGAAAACATCTAGCTATGGTCTCTGTCAAAATTAAGCAGTTGGTGCCTAGAAAGGAAAAGCAAACAGACAAATTACAAATTGTATTGTCATAATTACCCTCCAAGGATTAGGTCAGCATTAAGGATCAGACTTCATCTTCAGGACATCAGTCAAAACGCCATCAGTCTAAACTAAAGGGAATATGGGCCACTTCCCTCGTAAGGAGGAAAGTGTAAATGGGCAGTCTATGGGTGAGGATGATTTTAAAAAGCCTCAAAGTCACCAAACAGAGTGACAGAGTTTCTGGATAAAATCAATAGCATTCCCTACCTAATGACCCTTCTGTGACATGGGTTTTTATCCCTTTTTCGTAGTACATTCTCCCAAATTTCCATTGGACACTAACTATACCCCACTATCTTTAACCTACCAAATTAAGCATTTGGTAATCCCAATTGTCACCCCACATTAGTTCGTGGTTCTTTGATTGGTTTTCATAATTGACGTCTTCGGAGGTGACACATCCGGCGTTACTTCACTCTTTGGCACGTCTTTTGGGTCAGCAGATTCATTGTCCATCGGTCTAAGTGACCTTGTACATTTCATTAATCTACATTTGTTTCAATATGCACATAACTTTTTAAACCAAGGCACCAAATATGCGCTTGGGAACGGAATCAACATAGATACATTCGTCTTCCAAGTTGAAGAAAACATTTGCAGGGTCATGGCCCTTTGCGAGTCCGCACACTGGAAAAACAGAAAAATGCATTTAATATGAGAGCTGGGTAGCTAAAACCCGCAGCTCACGATAACTTAAAGCCTATAAAGATTTTCAATACAAATGCAATAAATGTTAATATAAGCTTAATTAAACATAACATAAACATTTTATTCATCACTATTAGTTTGTGTATACATTGGTGGTCATTTACCGTGATCACAATTCAGGTGCATGTTTAAGCAAAACCGCTATTATTATTGTTTTCTATGCAGCATCATTACACATTGATATAAGCATTTCATTTTAATATAGGTTATGTAAGCTACGCTCTCTCAGTCCCTCCTCTGATGACGCTCGTCATCACACAAACCTTTCCCTTTAAACTTTAATTTTTAATTTTTCACTTTAGGCATAATGCGCATTTCAACATCTTGTCCCTTATGTGAACTCTCCCAAATTTCATTGAACATTTTCTCTCTTTCACTTTCTTCATTTCTCCTGGTTCTTTTGGTCCAATTTCTCTTAAATTTATCATTAATTTTGCATGCTCCCCATAATCCTAATAGACAAGCCAGAACAATTAATAGACCCATTAGTATTTTTGCAAGTACCCCATTCCAAATGTTGGTAAACCAGCTCCCTACTCTGGCAATTCCTTTTTCAAATTTCTCCCAAACTCCAGGTTCCTTCAAATCCTTCAAGTCTGCACTATCTCTAGTTAGGTTAGTAAGCATACCTCTAACCTTTTTACTATTGTCCGGAATGAACGAGCAACAATGACGCTCGTTGAGCATCTTGCAGACCCCTCCACTCTTTGCTAAAAGGATGTCTAAAGCAAGCCGATTTTGAAGAGTCATAGCTCTTTCTGCAGCAAGTTCAGTATCCATCAGGAGTATAGCCCCTGTAAAATTTGTCAGCATGTTATCCACAATAGTAGACAACTTTTGAATCTTCATAGAATTCAAGATAACCCCTACTGAAGGGATTATAGCTCCAAATATGTCACCTATGACAGCAGCCACTGATTCTCGTTTTTGTCTACTATGTTGTAATTCAGATGTTTTAGGTATTTTCTTTAAGTCATCAATCTGGTAAATCTTTGGGAAAACTATTTCCAAGTAACATGTCCCATACCATCCTTTAGGGAGACGGTAATAAGCATTAAGTCCACAGATGTAATAGATCCCAGGGATCGCTGGATCCTGTCCATTCAACATAAATGTCCACTTACTCTGAAACAAGAACACATGTCTACATTCACTCGTTCCCACAAACAAATTGTCCTGCTCGGATTGTGGCCTATATATACAAAGCCTACCTACATGTAATGCATCTATAGCTAGTTTGCCTTGCGTTTTGATTGCGGTATAAGCATAATCATTTGCATATGTGCGTTTTTCTAACCCTTTTTCTAATCTATCTTTTAATGCATTGCGTCTATCATGAGTGTGATCTAAAAAGCTTTTCTCTACAGGTGATAGTAAGCAAGTCAGATTATGTGCATAAGCAGTTCCAAATGTAAGCGTTGGCTCAAAGAATCCTCTAACTATTTTTATATCGTGTTCCTTAGCTAGTTTGTTCAGAAATTCAATCACAGGCACAAAAGAAAACACAACATCCAGATTTGAATAAAAGTATTGCACATGCTCTTGATTATAGAATCTTGTTAGTAGCAGACTACAACTAATCCCGTATGTTAGGGGAAGACTATGATAGGTGACCCCTTCTTGCACAGACGAAGGAATCTTGGTACACATATAACAGTTTTTCGCATCCATGGTCTCTACATACTCATTCAGTAAGCGATAGAAGACATTAGTAGAAAGTTCCCCCTTTGAATTAGTTCCCTCATGCAAGTGTCTTGCATCCTGTTCAAACCTTTCCCACAGTGTTAGTGTTGTAGTTTCAGGTTTTGAAGTAGCGTTAGTAGTCTTTTTCTCCAACCACGGCATTCCCACAATCACTCCCACAATTAATATTGCACACACAATACCTATTATAAGACTTAGCCAACCGCACACCTTACTTCCCTTGTTACTACCTCTATTATAAGCCATGTCTGTATAGAATCAGATAGTAGAATAACAACAAACAGGAGGATGATTTAGAACTCTTTTTGTCTCTTGCTCTCTGCGTGTATTTACAGCGTTTTCACTCGCTCCAGGACCCCCTTGTCAAATCAGGTTAGCAGCTTGTCGTAATCAGGTTTTTCAAAGTCAAATCTGGTTCTATTGTCACATCTGGTAATTTATAGGTCTCTTTCTTAGTTTTCAATTTCGATTTTTGAACAAAGTCTTTTCTTTGAAATAATTCAGGTACCGTAGTATTGACCTGGTACTTCGCGATCAAAACAGAATGCTAGGAATTCTTGTTGCCATTCAGATGTTGTAGCATACGCCCATTCAGGACCTGTATATATTCTGTTTGCGACTCTCTTTCTCTTCAATCTGCGTTCATCTTGCAGTTCTCCTGCACTTAGGTCTTCCACTCGGGATGTATCAGTTTCTTCTATTATTGTTTCATCTGGTATGCTTCTTATCCTTAAAAGTGGTTTCTCTGGCCAGTTATCACCCTTATGTGTCTTCTTCCGATATGCCTTTTCAGGACGCTGGACAGCACCCTCCTCTTGTGATATGGTGTTTTCACCTGATGGACCTGCAACTGGCTCAGGGGATGCTGGCACACTCTGATCTCTTTTTGTTATTTCTCCTTCTTCTTCTTCTTGATCTGTAACGGGTTCAAGTTCTAACCAGCATCCGTCTACTTCTGGGAGAACCTCTCCTTGACTTAGTTCTCCTGCCGCCTCTACTGAGATAGGCACTCTGTCACCTCTCTCGAACTCATTCACTGTTTGAGGAACGAGGCTGTTCTCAGTGAGCTCTCCTGCAGTCTCAGTTCCTTCTTGGCTGTTTTCTGGCCCTGAGACTTCTCTTTCTGGAACTGTTGTGCTGGAAACTTCAAGTTCCTCATCAGTTGGGCACGTTACCTTCCTTGTGTGACTGGCATGTATCCAGTTTGGAACGCCCGCACATTTCACAGCAGTGGTTGTTGTCAAGATTACTTGATACGGCCCTTTCCAACGTGGCTCCAAACACGACTTTCTCACGTGCTTCTTGACAACCACCCAGTCACCGGCTTGTAGAGTATGAACTGGATCTCCAATCAGTGGCAATGTGTTAGCCTCTACCTGGTGAGAGAAAGAGCGAATGACATCAGCCAAACCTTTGCAGTAGTCCAACACCATTTCATCTGTGATATTCACTAGAGCATTCGCAGGTACTGCTGGCAACCTCATAGCTCTGCCCATGAGGATTTCATGGGGGGACAGTCCTGTTTTCTTATCAGGGGTGTTCCTCATTGACATCAGTACTAAGAGCAATGCATCTGGCCATTTCATATTGGTAGCTGCGCACATCTTTGCCATTCTTGATTTCAGAGTACCATTCATTTGCTCTACTAGTCCTGATGCTTCAGGGCGGTAGCTACAATGCAGCTTTTGTTCGATGTCTAGTGCGGCACACAGGAGTTTAATCACCTCATTGTCGAAATGTCTGCCCCTATCTGGCTTTATAGAGACCGGAAACCCGAACCTTGGTATTAGTTCCCTAAGAAGCAGCTTTGCAACTGTGAGACTGTCATTTCTACGTGTGGGGTAGGCTTCAATCCAGTGACTGAAAACACACAGAATCACCAACACGTACTTCAGTCCTCCACAAACAGGCATCTCAATGAAGTCCATTTGCATTTTGCTGAAAGGACCACCAGCTCTCCCAATGTGGCTCAAAGTTACCACAGTCCCTTTTCCAGCATTCATCTGTTGACAGATGATTCACCTGTGACAGGTAACCTCTGCGGCATGTCTGAACTTTGGGTTAAACCAATCAATTTTGAATGACCTGATCATTGCATCTCTCCCAAGGTGAGCCTGTCCATGGTATAGCCTGGCAAACTGTGACAGAAGGCTGTTTGGCAAAACTAATTTCCCCTCCTCTGAGACCCACAAATCATCAGCCCTCTGTACACATTGCATTCTTTGCCAGGAACGTTTTTCCTCTTTGCTAGCACAATCCTGTAATGTCTTTAACTCATCTAGGGTATCGACCACCCTTAATGCAAGGTTCAAACATGTGTCATTTTCAGTTTGCGGTAATAATTCCCACTGTTCCTTGAACGATATACAGTTCAATGCGCAAAACCTTGTGAATTGATTTGCATAACCGTTTCCCATGGACACAAAGGGGGTCATTCCGACCCTGGCGGTCCATGACCGCCAGGGCCGGGGACCACGGAAGCACCGCCAACAGGCTGGCGGTGCTTCCAGGGCCATTCTGACCGCGGCGGTAAAGCCGCTGTCAGAAAAGGGGAACCGGCGGTTTCCCGCCGGTTTTCCCCTGGCCCAGGGAATCCTCCATGGCGGCGCTGCTTGCAGCGCCGCCATGGGGATTCCAACCCCCTTCCCGCCAGCCTGTTTCTGGCGGTTTTCACCGCCAGAAACAGGATGGCAGGAATGGGTGTCGTGGGGCCCCTGGGGGCCCCTGCACTGCCCATGCCACTGTCATGGGCAGTGCAGGGGCCCCCTAACAGAGCCCCATAAAGATTTTCACTGGCTGCTTTGCAGACAGTGAAAATCGCGACGGGTGCCACTGCACCCGTCGCACCCCTGCAACTCCGCCAGCTCCATTCGGAGCCGGCTTCCTTGTTGCAGGGTCTTTCCCGCTGGGCCGGCGGGCGCCCTTTTGGCGGTCGCCCGCCGGCCCAGCGGGAAAGCCAGAATGGCATCCGCGGTCTTCTGACAGCGGAGCGGCCATTTGGCGGATCCCGTTTGGCTGCGCCCACCGCCAGCCAAACTTAGAATGAGGCCCAAAGTCTTGTGACTTAACGTGGGCATAGCATTTCACCACGGCAATTTCAAGAGGTAACTAAATTGCATGTAACAAATCCTTTATTTGTTCACCACTTTTCACAGGAGACCCAGAAGAGGTCATGAAACCTCTCTGCGACCACAATTGGCCAAAATCATCTACAATTCCAAATCCATATCTGCTATCAGTATAGATAGTGACTCTCAGATTCACAGCTGTGTGGCATGCCTTAGTAAGGGCAATTAATTCTGCCACTTGTGTGGAAAACACTTTCTCGAGCCAGGAAGCTTCAATGATACCAGCTATGGTACATACAGCGTAACCAGCCCTCAGTGTTGCAACGGAATCTCTTAAACAAGACCCATCAACAAACATAATGCAGTCATTTTCTTTCAGCTGTGTGTCTTGAATATCTGGTCGTGGCTTTGTACATAATTCCGTTACCTCAAGACAATCATGTTCAAATTCTTCCTCATTATTAACTTCAGTACCCTCAGCAGGAAGCAGAGTTGCCGGGTTTAACACAGTACATCGTTTCAGCAAAACATTTGGTGACCCCAGTATGATTGTCTCATATTTAGTAAGTCGGGCATTTGTCATGTGCTGAGTTTTGGTTTGAGTCAACAAAATTTCAACTGAATGCGGAACCATTACTGTTAGGGGGTATCCCATGACTATGCCTTCACACTGCGTAAGGCTTTGACCAACTGCTGCAACTGCGCACAAACAACCCAGTAAGGCTGCTGCGACGGGGTCCAAGGTAGCTGAAAAATACGCTACAGGGCGATTTGCACCTCCATGGACCTGTGTCAAGAAAGACAAAGAACAAGCATCACGTTCATGACAAAACAGTAAAAAAGGTTGCGTATAATCAGGCATACCTAACGCTGGTGCCCTGCACATGCGCTCTCTCAATTCCATGAATGCCTCAATCTCTTCTTTGGACAAGGCTATGGTATATGGCTCATCTTTGATCTCTTTGCCTGTCAGTTTTATTAAAGGTTTTGAGATGATCGAGAAGTTGGGTATCCACTGGCGACAGTAGCCCACCATTCCCAGGAACATTCTGACATCTCTCTTCGTTGTTGGGGGGGTTCATTTGCAAAATGGCTGTTATTCTTTTCTTTGATATTCTCCTGGACCCCCTTTCAATTAAATGCCCTAGGTATTTTACCTCTTTCTGACAATATTGCAGCTTCTTGGGTGACACCTTATGTCCGTTCTTTCCCAAATGATTCAGTAGGGCAATTGTATCATATTTACAGTTGTCCCTTGTTTTAGCTGCAATCAGTAAGTCATTGATGTCCTGCACTAGAGTCGAGTTAAAAGGCAGTACTAAGGATTCTAAGTCCTTTTTCAATATATGATTAAAGATAGGCGGTCATTCAGAAAATCCTTGAGGAATTCTGCACCAGCTGTACACCTTGTCCAGGAATTTGAAACTGAACAAAAATTGACTGTCCTCGTGAAGAGGTATCGAAAAGAATGCCTGTGACAAGTCTATAACGGTGAACCATTCAGCATCACACGGAACCTGAAACATGATCACTGCTGGATTGGGCACTATGGAACAACATTTTACCACAATCTCATTTATTTTTCTCAAATCCTGGACAATTCGGACTTTCCCACACAGCTTTTTCAGACCCATTATTGGGGAATTACATGGACTGCTCAAAACTTCTTTCAGGACTCCCTGTTTCAGAAAATCTGTAATTATCTGTGACACTTCAATAAGAACATCTTGTGCCATATGATATTGTGGCACCTGGGGAAACATTGCATTCAGCTTTACTTGTACTTTAACCGGTTCCACGCCTTTTATTAGTCCCACTTCCTTTCCTGTCAGATCCCACACTCTCTCTGTCACTGTTCCCTGTAACTCGACAGGTAAATCAATCATCGTAAGCATCGGAAACAAGGTAATCAAAGGACAATCTTCATTTGCCATCCCTGTCTCTTCCTTTGAGAACTGACCTTCATCTCCTTCATCATCACTATTTGTCTGTACTTCGATTCCATCATTGGAACAGGTAATCGAACATTTTGTCTTGCACAGTAAGTCCCTTCCCAGTAGGGATACCGGACTTGAATCACAGACTACAAATCTATGCAGTCCCTGGAAATTGCCGATCTCAACTTGCACTGGATCTGTAATCGGGTTTGTCAGGTACTGGTTGGCTACTCCGACTACCCTTATAGTATGTCCCGAAAGCGGTAATTTCGGAACCTCTGCACTCCTGACTGTAGAGCGTGTAGCTCCAGTGTCAACCAAAAACGAGACTTTGTAACCCATTACCTTCCCTTCCACATAGGGACCCCTTTGATCCACCTCTAAGGATGCTGCAAGCCTGCCCTCTTCACTATCTGAGCTATCATCCGACCATTCTTCATTCATGCCATTTTCACCTCGTAATGGGAATTGCTGCACTGTATTATTTTGACTCATTACCTGACCTGTGACCTGTTGAGGAAGCATGACCTGTTGCTGTCCCATCGGAGCCATTGGTAATTGCATTTGCTGTCTAGGTACCATGGGAACCTGCTGTTGTACTTGCTGCATCTGCGCTGGCTGAAAACGCGGCATTTGCTGCATTGGCTGTACCCCTTGCATCTGTACCAGGTTATTTTGAAAATTTGGATTTTGATGTCTTAGTTTCGGACCTCTTACATTTTGCAATGTACCAACATTAGTGCTTTGTTGAACGACACCATCCTGCACCACATTCGGGCACTCCCGTTTCCAGTGCCCCACGCCCCCACACGCGTGACATGGTGACATCTTTTTCACCCCTTGTACGTCATTTTGAACAACAATGGTATTCAAGTCTGGACCGCGATTCACGAACCCTCGGCCTCGACCTCTCGGTTGCGCCTGAAACACACCATTCATTTGTGGTTGCTGCTGTATCATCTGCTGGACTCCATTTCCCTGTATTCCTGCCTGTGCAGCCCTTATCTGCATCACCATCACTTTCTCTTTCAGCTTTTTCTGCTTCAATTCAATTTCGTCACTACAGTATTTTGCATACTGCAATACTTCATCAATTGGCTTTGTTCGCCAACAAATCAAATGATTCTTAATCATTTGACCGACCTCTGGTCTTAACCCTTCAACAAATCTGAACACAAGATGGTTCATGTCTTTCGGCTCGATTGTCTCAGTACCACTGTAGTGTTTGAATGCTTTTAATAACCTCTCATAGTAAGCATGTATTGATTCCTTAACCTCTTGCAAGGTCCGGTCGATTTTCTGCCACTCAGTCACTTTCGGCAACACCATTTGTTTCAAAAACTCAATCACTTTATGATAGTACTTCATCACCTCCTCGGAAAGAGCTCCGGTCACCTTATCCCTTGCCGGCTCCTTCGTTGGCCAATCTACCCCTCTCTTATACTCGAGCCACAAATCAGGCGGAACAATGATCTCAAACAAGGTATTCAAGTCTTCGCAGAGACACTTCGCAAGCTTCACGAACCTATCTGTTTGCTGATACCACTCAATCGGTTTCTCCCTCAATCTGGGATAATCATTAGAAAAGGATAGGATGTCTCCTCTGGACCACGGTACATGTACCAAAACACCACCAGCTGTTTCTCTCATGGGTAGTATTTTTACTGATTCTGTATCGGGTGAGGCTTTGTCTTGACTTGACCCTGGACTGTCACCTTTTTCCTCATCTCTTTTCTTTGCCCATCTGCCTTCCCATTTTTCTAATGCACCCCAAATTTGCGCACTTTGCAATAATTCTTTTAAATGCGCTTTCATTCCAGCAGACCTCATGTGCTCAAAATCTTTTGAATCAAAATCTGATCTGTAGCTTCTTTTCAAATGTTTAGTGGTTTCAATGTCAATTTTGTATTTGTCTGCCAGGTTTGCTAATCTCTGATGCACCTTGCCCACTTCTTTGGTAATCTTGGGGCACAGGAATCTCAGTTCTGCTTCAGTGTATGACTCCAATCTAATTACCCCCATCGTACCTGCCACCAATTCAGCAGCTTCCACTCCCAGTCTCACAAAATGTAGGTAGTCATCTTGCCCTGCCCTTTCCGATTCCACTGCAGCCGCTGTAGTCTTTTGTGAAGTATAAGTTTTTTCTAGCCAATCGTTCAGCTGTTGTACTGTAAAACCCTGCAGTGAAATGTTCCTTGCATGTATCATTGGCGACTGTGAAGTATTCGTACTTATCGTTTGTGGAGTTAAAACCCCTAATCCTGCCTGACGCATTGCTTCCAAGGGCGCTTCTACTGGGCTAAGGTCTATTAAGGACCTCTGCTTTTCAACTGCTTGTTCTCCTGGAGCCATTATCTGGGGGGTTCCTATGCACCTTCCTCTTATCGCATCTTGGGTCATTACTCCCTGATCACATACGCCAGATTTACCTTGGGCATACAATGGCACTGGTGGACCGACAGTAATTGGCAACGATATGGCAGCAGTTGTCTGACCTGGTCCCAAACTCCGTGGAGCAGTAACTCCATAGGTCTGTTCCAAAGTACCCGGGACAGGCACTAATGGAGGACCAGCCACTGGGTTATACCCTGGTATCAATTGTGGTTGCGGCTGGGACAGTAATTTCTGAGTTGACTCAATCTGCACTAACCTTGATTTCGTATATATCGGGTCTGGCGGCACTATCAGATTTGTAGTCTCAAGTACTGGAACGTCTGGATAAATTCTTTGTATCTGCGGTGGAGGTTGCAACTGTATCTGCATGTCTGGCGCAGTGGGTACACTGACACCATTCTGTATCGAAGTCGTATCACTAGTGTGTACCGTATCAGTAACTCCCTTCTCCTGCGTCTGGTTCCCAGTACCCACGCTAGTGCTTGGAACACTGTCGCTCACCGCATAAGGTGGCGGGCGATCATGTAATAATCGATACATGAATTCCTCATCGTCTAAATCGTCTTCCTCTTCCCAAGGTCTCTTATTCTCCTTAGACTTACCAGAGTCCTTATCTGTTTTATAGGAGGCTTTCTTTCCCTGTGACTCTTCTCCCTGGGCTATTGCTGGGAACAATTTTAATCCATCAACAATTCCCCGTCTCCACATTTTGTTCTTGTTCTCCCACCTAGCTTCTGCATAGGATTTTTCTGCTCTTTTTAGCCTTCTCTGAAACCTTTCTTGTCTATGTTTAAGAGCCATCAGATCCCAAATCGCTAAAGCCTCATATTGAGATGCCTCGGAGGTGGTTTTTGTGTACTTAACATCCACCTTAAGTTCTCTAGCACCTTCGGATTGAATGTCCCATGTTCTGGGAACGCTAAACATCCCTCCTTCTCTGTTAATTTGCGTCACTGTTTCATCCATAAGCAAGGCCCGACACCCTTCTCTTCCATAACCATGTAAGCTGGAGTACCCTCGGGCGGTGTAGGCTCCCCATCAGTTGCCATAATATACGCATCTCCTTTCAGAGCGCTCTCTTAAATGCCTTGACAAAATTCATTTTGCGATTTTCTCCTATTTGTATTTAATCAGAAAGTGACTTAGTTCCCAGGACAACCTTCAACCACCCTTCTCAACCTATTGCCTCTCACGGACGGCAGCCAATCCGTGCGCGACCCCTCTCGACAACTGACCTATCTCAGCGCGGCACTACTGACGTCACACTCACACACTGCAGCTGACAAAGTTTTGCGGCTCGTCCGCTCCTCACTAGATTCACACAAACTTCATGCAAAATTTAGTGCAAGCACCTTAAATGACAACACAAATCTGTCGGTTTACTACAGGAAGGATAACACATTTGCTTCAGAACTTTACAGAGATTTCACTTGAAGCCTTGGCCTCTACTCTCTCCTTCTCAGCTCCCGCATACGCAAGCAGAATTCGAACCGCAAATTCTACTCTCGACTTGTCAATGGCTCGTCCTAGTGCACTTTAGAACTTGCCAAATCTTCATTGAAGGTTTCACACATACGTTTCAACTCAAACCTGATTTGTCAACCACGCCCGATTGACCTATTAAACCGCACAGATTACAACATAAACTCAAGTGTCTCCTACACTTGTCAATATACTCCCGAGTCTTAGACCACGACGGTTCCGTACATAAACAACCAACCACGTGGATAATTTTGAGCACAAAGCGCCACACTCACATGAAGTACGCCGACTTCCCTACTCTCATACTGCGGAGTACGCCCACTCCTACTAAAACAACATTTACCTAACCTAAATACACGCAGATTTTACAATCACCTGCAAAAAGGCATAAGCTGAGCAAGCGCAAACCCCTATACCACACACATTATAACGCCGAGAACATTCCCAACTCCCTTATGCAGGCTCTGAGATCCCGGGAAAGTCATGGTGAATTTAGAAACCCATCATACCTCCAATTTGCATTATCACAGAAAAAGCAATTTAAACAATGATTCTCCGTCCCAGGGCCCCAAAGGGCCAAACCATCCTCTGCTACCAGAACTGCTAACACGTCCTTTTATGTTAATTTATTACACATTAGGACTTGTTTTATGCCAATGAATATTTTGACCCAGTTGAGAGACACCGTAGGACGAGATAGCTGATCAATATGTCAATCAATATATCAATAATGTCATCAATATTTATCACCACAATACATTTCACTTTGGTCAAAGACATTAATCAAATTGACGACGCAACCACAACCTTTCAGCCATGAATAACCACACCTTTAATAGAATTTTATGAAGTTCATTCCCTATTAGTTACAATCTAAAATTAAGTGCGTCAATCTCAAAGCCAAGAAACACAACAGCATAGTTACGATAAGGCAACTTTGATAAGATTTCAATAAGGCAAGAATCATAAACATCAGAATATAACACGGCGCAAACATAGATCAGAATACAGCAGAGCGTCAAATACTCGTCAGTTCAACATTGCATAATGTCAGTCGTTCGTCTATTTGCGTTAATTTGATGATCACCTGTCCTAACCACTAATGAGCATTGGCATGTTGGGCTTCATGCAAAACAATTTAGAACACCAATTTGGAAAACATCTAGCTATGGTCTCTGTCAAAATTCAGCAGTCGGTAACAAGAAAGAAAAAGCAAACAGACAAATTACAAATTGTATTGTCATAATTACCCTACAAGGATTAGGTCAGCATTCAGGATCAGTCTTCGTCTTCAGAACATCAGTCAAAACGCCATCAGTCTAAACTAAAGGGAATATGGGCCACTTCCCTCGTAAGGAGGAAAGTGTAAATGGGCAGTCTATGGGTGAGGATGGTTTTAATAAGTCTCAAAGTCACCAAACAGAGTGACAGAGTTTCTGGATAAAATCAATAGCATTCCCTACCTAATTCTAATGACCCTTCTGTGACATGGGTTTTTATCCCTTTTTCGTAGTACATTCTCTCAAATTCCCATTGGACACTAACTATACCCCACTATCTTTAACCTATCAAATTTAGCATTTGGTAATTCCAATTGTCACCCCACATTAGTTCGTAGTTCTTTGATTGGTCTTCATAATTGACGTCTTCGGAGGTAGCACATCCGGCGTTACTTCACTCTTTGGCACGTCTTTTGGGTCAGCAGATTCATTGTCCATCGGTCTAAGTGACCTTGTACATTTCATTAATCTACATTTGTTTCAATATGCACATAACTTTTTAAACCAAGGCACCAAATATGTGCTTGGGAACGGAATCAACATAGATACATTCGTCTTCCAAGTTGAAGAAAAAGAACATTTGCAGGGTCATGGCCCTTTGCGAGTCAGCACACTGGAAAAACAGAAAAATGCATTTAATATGAGAGCTGGGTAGCTAAAACCCACAGCTCATGCTAACTTAAAGCCTATAAAGATTTTCAGTACAAATGCAATAAATGTTAATATAAGCTTAATTAAATATAACATAAACATTTTATTCATCATTATTAGTTTGTGTATACATTGGTGGTCATTTACCGTGATCACAATTCAGGTGCACGTTTAAGCAAAACCGCTATTATTATTGTTTTCTATGCAGCATCATTACTCATTGATATAAGCCTTTCATTTTAATATAGGTTATGTAAGCTACACTCTCTCAGGTGCATTCCTCAAACTATGCTGGAGTTTTTAGAACCCTCAGGTGCTTGCTTGATAGAATCCTTATTGGATTTACCCTGCAATTGTAGTTTAATTGGTCTGGCTCCCAGACTATTTCGACTAATACTAGTGTAGGTTTCAACGATAATCTTTGCCAGCTTGTGTTCTTGATCCTGTATGGGAACGTCCCACAGCTGTATGGGCACTGCAACTGAGTCCAATACCACACCATGTGACAACTGCTGGCCTAATCTATTTCTGGACAGCTAACAGCGCCTCATCTCTGCCCAAGAGCAGGAATGATTTGTGGCAACTGGGCGCATGACAAGAAATCATTTTGTATCAGATCTCATCCTTTTCCCTCATTTACATTAATCTCACACATGCAAAGACAAACAGAGGCAGATAATGGTTCAATAAGATTTATTGAAACAACTGTGTCCTAGATAAACTGGAATGAATTGCAAGAATTAAAATGATGAAACATGCAAAAAGCAAAACGGTGACAAGAAAGTGAAACACAGGAAAAGTCCCACCATACTGTCACTATGCATAATATATGCGGTCCCACATAAATTATGTTAGAGCACAGCATGATAAGCCCTAATCCACCCTTCCGGATTCCCCCCGGGGAAGACATCATCCCCCATACCTGAACAAGGAAGCCTATCGGATGTAGAGGCATCATCCCCATGTAGGCAAGGAAACCGGTAGTCTCAACAAGCAGCTATAGCACAGTCAATCAGCACGCAATTGTGGTCATGTGTCTTGAATCTCCCTCTAACGTGCATAGGACAGAAAAGTGTTTTTGTAATAAAACAGCTGATGTTCTGAGAAGATGTCCCCATGTAAGGATGTGTGTTTTTCTGCGAACATAGGAGACGCAGTGTGCCACTTGTGTCAGCAACCCCATCTTGCTGCAGCCTCGAGGAAAGCACAAAGTGCAAAGAATGTCTTGCAAAGAAGTGCAATGCTTTCCAAGGTGTAATAACAACTAGATAAAGAAAATAAAACAACACCACAAATGTGGCCTATGCTGAAATAATAAAAGTGAAGCTAAATAAAATGTAACTGTAAGGGCATTAGTGGCAGGCCTAGTTGCTAAAATAATATGTCCAGAGACATCACTAGCAATAGAAAATGTTCCTGGGGAATCTACCTAAATCAGGTAATTCAAGCCTTGGGCATGGAAGAAGCCTGGGAGACCAGCGTGGGGAATGAGCTTTTAACAAAGCCATAAATACTTCGGTTCGCATTTCATCCCATGCACAGTAAAGACACCTTAGCCAAAAGAAGGCACACTTGGGCTGTACTTGGGTCATATTTTGCATTGACCCCTCAAGTCTATTTATCAGCACACTTTCATCAGCAACAGTTTATGTTATTTTGCTTGGGATTTTTAGACATAAAAGTTATGCGTCCCACTAGGAAAAATCAGTATCGGATCAAAATCGTCACCTATATAAACAAGAGTCTCTACTGCACACATTTTGTACTTGTCCAGTTCTATGGGGTGAAAGGAAAAGGTTATTGAAACATCATTTTGTATCTCTGCAGATTCGTTCTAGCAGACAGGCAGTCATTAGCTGGCTAAACGGAAAATCAATCCCCTTAGTTTGTAAGGGAGTGACATTTTTAAAACCGTTTCTGACGGAGTTGGTTAAGACTGCCACAAGGCAATTGTTAACTGGAAAAGTATGAGAGCCTCAAATTTAAAATTTGAGCTGACCTTTGCCACAACAATTTAATGGTTCCATAATCTTAGGAGCAATCTGGAGAAAGTGTCCCCTTGACTCATATCACCTACTGTAATCCTTCTTTATATGCACTTTACATTTGTCCGCACTTGGCCCTTTGCTGCATATAGTATTACACTTTTGATATTTTTCATAATTGTCAGCCTTTTTATAGTGTCAGCAGCTTGTTTTGACGGTATAATGCATACAGTTACTATGTTTATATGCACTTTACAGTTGTAAAATTATTAAACTTCCTTCCAAAGCACATTGTTTTACTCTGCGGCTTGCTCTGACTTGAAATTTCATAGGGTCAGAACACATCATATGCACTTTATTTGTGCTAATCAACCTACCTCATCTCGCTCCTTGCTTTAAAGTATTATGTTTCAATCTGGGATTTTTGTAATTATGAGCCTGTTTACGTTAATATGTATTTTATGCACTTTAAATCTGTTAATTTATAAACCGAACTTGACTCTTTGCCATAAAGTATCAGGTTTAATTTGCGGCTTGTCCTGATTTGGTACAACGAATTACTAGCGCGTTTTAAATGCACTTTAGATTTGCCAATTTATGTTGCAAATTACTCCATGCCCTAATGTATCATGTTTTTATGTGATATTTGCATAATCGCTAGTTTGTTTTTATTGTTTTTATATTGCAACCGCATGCAATAAAGGCATGCTTGTATGTATACTAAGGACCTATAAGTGAATTGAATGTGCCAATTAGGAATATGTAAATTTTCCTATGTTTAAAAGTAGAGCACAGTCACTTTACCACTGGCTTGCAGAGGAAGAGTGTGCAGAGTCCTATGACCACAAACAGAGTTCAGAAACAGAAGGCAGAAATCTGGGGTGACCCTGCAGAAAGGGCACATTTCCTTTTGTGCCTTTATTACTATGGCCCTCATTATGAACACGGCAGTCCGTTCCACGCCGCCTGCGGTGGCGATAAAAACCGCCAACAAAGGAGTGGCCAGGACTGCCAAATAATGAACCAAACGAAAGACAGGCATCCTGAAAACCACCCACCGCCAGCAGAGGAGTGCCGTCGACGATGGTAGAGTCCGCCCACAGGCCGACGGAAAGGGCCAACCCACCCATCAAATAATGAACCACCAGTCCGCTGCCAGTTCTGGGGCGGGGAACTCCCCTCGCCCTCCCACCCACTGGTCCCCTGGGTGTCGGATGTCTCTGCCTCCGAGGATCCGTGGGCTGCTGCTTCCCCACTTGCAGGTGCCTCAGCTCCCTCGCCAGATGTTGCTGCTGTACCAAACCAACACAAGAGAACAGGGATGGGGAGACAAAACAGGAGAGACAATTGTAAATAGCTGAATGGAGGTACATAATGGCCAGACATACACCCACCCCGGAAGACACATCCAACAGGCAGCACCGTTCACTATGCCCATGGCCATGCCCCTGACTACTGACCAGAGTACTGCTCTACACCCATCCCCTGGACTACCTAAGGAGGCGACGTGGGGGAGACCTGACAAAGACACCCCTACACCCCTTGGGGACCATAAAGTAGATGGACACCAGTCGGAGTACCTGCCTCTAAGCAGCATGAACCCTAATGCACTCACAGACATCCTTCCAGACTGAAGTTCGTGAAATGAGTACTCACCCCCTTGTGACTGCTGTGCAACCTTCAAGCGCCCATCCAGGTCTGGGTACGCCACCGCCAGGATAAGTCACATAAAGGGGGTCAGTGCCCAATGGGCACCCCTTCCACGTTGGGAGGACTTCCCCAGCTGGGCTTCACAGATCTTATGCACCCAGCGCTGCAGGTCCTCCCACCTCTTTCTGCAACGGGTGCTCTGCCGGTTGTAGACCCCCAGGGTCTGCACCTCCTTGACAATGGGATGCCAAAGTGCCCTCTTCTGGTGGGCGCTGACCTAAAAGGGTGACAGAGATATGGAACACAGAGGTCAGGCACTTGCAAGATAGGTACAGCTGGCTAATTGTCCACTGTGGGATGGACAGTGCTCTCAGACTTACAGACCATACGCACTCAGCATGCCATGCACCACGGTCATGCAAGCTCTGAGGTGCACACATATGTCCATTCAACACCATCCATTACACACAAACAGTGCCCCCCAAACCCAGACTCACCTGTACCTCTGGCCGTCCGTACAGTTTTGCGTACAAGGGCAGGAACCCATCCACTAGCCTCTCCAGTTCCTCCTGGGTGAAGGCCGGGGCCCTTTCCCCTGCAACACGAGCCACATCCATTGCCAGAGGCAGGCCACAGCAGTACACACAGTGGAGTACCTTTCCGCACGAGATCAGGAAAATCAAGTGAATAATCGATGACGAACCTGCGTACGTTGCATGGCGGTGTGCACCAAATGAACCAAATATAAGGAAACACTCACTGGAGGCCCACACAAGGCGCCGCCGAAGCAGACATGGATAGAGAGCTGCAGATCATAGCAGCCCTGCCCTTGCCATTTACCTCCACGACCGAGACCGCCAACGAAGACGATGACGGTAAGTACCGCAATCTACGAAACAAGGGAGGAAAGGGCACAGTTACATACCCACCCACTCCACCCACCCTGCTAAGCCACCCCAACCCTTCACAGCAGCACAAGTCATACATCCCACAGCAAGAGGTACTTACCCGACACAAGGCTAATCCAACTTGACCATAGTACATACAAATGCCCCACACCCATAAACAATGAAACAAAAGACCAGGGTTCAACAGTGTGCCGCCAAAACACAGGCAAACACAGAAATCTTTAATGAAAGCTCACAGAGACAAATAGTCCAAACAGGGCCAATGGCCAGTCCGTATGGCTACAATTGCCATGGGCCACAACGGACCCAACCTGACTCCCACAAGTGCACGATACTCCACCTAATGGGGCAACAAATGGGCATCCAGGCACCTCAGGGAACGGGAGCAGGGGTTGGTGGGGATTTGCAATGGGGTAGGCCTTGGACTTTTGTTTGGAAGGTGGAGGGGGGGTGGACTTGTCCTTTGAAGGGGGTAGGGGGTGTTTAGAGCTGGTGGAGCCAGATGGACTCGGCTCAGCCTGGGGCTTTTTTTTCTCTGGGGAAGGGGCACGGGAATATGAAGGGCGGACAGGGGTGTGCTATGAAGTGGATGGAGTGGAAAGGGCAAGGAGGTGAGCACGCTTGGAGACAAGATGGCGTGGTCCAGTAGGATGGAAGAAGTCAGCACAGGAGAGGAAAAGTTTCTTCTGAGCAATTGGGGTGGTCCTGGATGAGGGCGTGGGATTGGAGGCAGAGGCAGTGGATTATGTGGTGTAGGGGTGCATGTAGTGGGTGCAGGTGACTGGACAGTATGCTGTGGTGTGGTGGATGTTTGATGGGTGGATGTCTTGGTGCGTTTGTGTGTTTTTGGAGGGGGGTGGACACAGTGGGAGACAACAGGCAGATAGTGTGGATGTATGTTGTGTGGGTGTCAGCAAGTCTGGTGAGTGTGCTGCATGTGTCAACTACAGTAGTTGTGGTGCGTGCAGGTGTGCTGCATGTATGGATGTCTGCTATTGTGGTGAGTGCAGTAAGAGGAGCAGCAACAGTGACTGAAGGTGCAGTGCATGAGGGTGTGGATGTAGAGTGGTCAGACAGGGAGGCAAAAGAGGTGGGCACACTGGGGGAAGTGGATGTTGTTGTGTGTGCATGTCTCTGTTGGCTGTGTGAATGCTTGTGGTGGGAGGTGTGGTGTTTGTGTTTAGAAGTGTGCTTCTTGTATGTTGATGTGCTTGACTGCGTGTCTGAATGTGTGCCTTGGACGGGTTAAGGGAGTGGGGTGCTGGAAGGGGTAGAGGAGATTGGAGGGGGGATGGAATGGCCAGGGAAACTGGCTGCCATCCAAGAGGAGGCCAGAGCCTGAAAAGATCTCTGTAGGGCAGACACAGCACTGTGAATGCCATCCAGATAGGCATTTGTCTGCTGCACCTCTGATGCTAGCCCCTGGATGGCATTGACGATGGTTGTCTGCCATACAGAGATGGTTCTCAGGAGGTCATTAGCCTCCTCTGTGAGGCCAGCAGGGCTGACTGGGGCAGGGGAGGATGTGCCTGAGGCAAAGGAGATGCCCACCTTTCTGGGTGAGTGGGCATGGGCAACTCAGTGGGGAGCAGAAGGGAGGGCGGTGATGGAATGGGGGTGGTGGAAGATGTCACTGTAGTGGCATGGCCATTAGGGTCTGCCACCGCCGGGGAGCCCCCATCGGAGGAGGTCTCGGAGTCACTACTTCCTGTGGTAGTTGCCTCCCCCATGGAACTCCCCTCACCCTCCCACCCACTGGTCCCCTGGGCGTCGGATGTCTCTGCCTCTGAGGATCCGTGGGCTGCTGCTTCCCAACTTGCCGGTGCCTCAGCTCCCTTGCCAGATGTTGCTGCTGTACCAAACCAACACAAGAGAACAGGGATGGGGAGACAAAACAGGAGAGACAATTGTAAATAGCTGAATGGAGGTACATAATGGCCAGACATACACCCACCCAGAAGACACATCCAACAGGCAGCACCATTCACTATGCCCATGGCCATGCCCCTGACTACTGACCAGAGTACTGCTCTACACTCATCCCCTGGACTACCTAAGGAGGCGACGTGAGGGAGACCTGACAAAGATACCCCTACACCCTTTGGGGACCATAAAGTAAATGCACACCAGTCGGAGTACCTGCCTGTAGGAAAGTACAATCTTGCCTGGCATGTTACCCCCATATTTCCCTGTATATATGTTGTTTTAGTTGTATGTGTCACTGGGACCCTGCCAGCCAGGGCCCCAGTGCTCATAAGTGTGCCCTGTATGTGTTACCTGTGTTATGACTAAGGTGGTCATTCTGACCTCGGCGGTAAAAGGCGCCTACCGCCGGTTAGAAATCCTCCATAATTCCGCCGCGGTCGCGGTAACCCGCCACGGTCATTCTGACCCGCAGCAGCCAAACCTCCGAAAATCCGACAGCCACAACAGACCGCCAGACCAGCGGTCTGCGGGAAAGTGGAGGTGACCAAACCTCCACCGTCACGCCAACAGAAATACGCCCATGCCATTACGACCCACGAATCCACGCGGCGGTCTTTCAAACGCGGTTTTCCATTGGCGGTACACACCGCCGCGGTCAGAATACACACAAACGAACAAAACTCAGCCACATTGGCCGATTTGAATTCCACACACCTGATACACATACACACACCACTCCCACACACACAATACAATATAAAACACACACCCACATCACCCACAAACCCCTACGACCAAAAATTCAGAAAGAAGCACTGAGAGACACATCAGCGATCACAGAATACCATCACACAGAGGCACACTACACCATCACCCACACAATATCCACACACAAAACAACACACACCACCACACTCAACACACTTAACTACACATACTCCACCCCACACATCATACACACTACTCCATGGCACCCCAAAGACACCCCCGCTTCTCAGACGAAGAACTCAGGGTCATGGTGGAGGAAATCGTTCGGGTAGAGCCCCAGCTCTTCGGCACACAGGTCCAATACACCAGCATTGCCCGGAGGACGGAGCTATGGCAGAGGATTGTCGACAGGGTCAACGCTGTGGGACAGCACCCCAGAAATTGTGAAGACATCAGGAAGCGATGGAATGACCTACGGGGGAAGGTGCGTTCCATGGTATCCAGGCACAACATCGCCGTGCAGAAGACTGGCGGAGGACCCCCACCTCAACCCCCACAATTTACAACATGGGAGGAGGAAGTCTTGAACATCCTGCATCCTGACGGCCTCGCAGGAGTCGGCGGAGGAATGGATACTGGTAAGTTGAAGCTTCACTACTGCTTCCCCCCCACCTGCATGCCAAATCATACCCCAACCATCACCCCCATCCTCGAACCCCACCCTCACCCCCACCCCCATCCTCACCCCCACCCTCACCCCCACCACCATCCTCACCCCCACCACCATCCTCACCCCCACCCCCAGCACACCTATTCCCTGCCAATGTCTCACCATCACAACCCACACATCCCAAAACCTAGGCCTGCATGCGTCCACTAAGCATGGACACCCATCACCAAAGCATGCCCAATGCATATACACATCCCCCCCACAAGCCACCCTCACCAAAGCCCCCACACACGAATGCCAGCACTTGGGGACACTGGAACCCACAGATACACCCATATGCCACACATTGAAACTATAACCATACCTCTATAACCCTGCAGGACCCGACCGTCAACACACCGCCACGGAGGGCCCAGAATTCTCCACACCCCCCACCCAAGAGGCCGTCAGCGATGACAGCAGCTCTGTCGACCTGGACACTGATGACCAGCCCGGACCATCGGGGACCTCTGGACAGTCGGTTCCCCTCACACAGGCACAGGCCACTACAGACCCAAACCCCTCTGGGAACACCAGCACAGCTCCCACCCAGCGGGCCCATGTCTCTGTCTCCAGGGCGCGTCAATCTGCGGTGTGTCTACCACTGCAGGGCACCCAGGATAACCCACCACCCCAACAACAACAGGGACCTGGGGGCAGTGGTAGTGGGCACACCGGCCAGGGGGCAGAGGCCCAGGGAAACAGGGCAACTCGGAGGGCAGCTGTGCGACAGGGGGGGACGGGCCCAGGGAACCCACTCTCCACGAGGCCCTCACCACCATCATGGGAGCATACAACCGCTCCCAGGAGACGATGGCGACGGTACTGGCCCGGTTCCAGGAGATCCAGGTACTGTAGGAGGAACACTATCGGGGGTACAGGGAGGACATCAGAGCCCTCACCTCCACCCTGGTTACCATGGTAGGGCTGCTGCAGGACCTCATCAACACCAGGATGGACACTCAACAACAACAAAGGGCCCCTGCCACTAGCCTGGACCAAGAACAGCCAACCACCTCCGCCGGCGCTAGTGGACAGGAGGCCCCCGCACAACAGCAGCCCACCAGACCCCCACCTCCTGCAGGAGAAGAACCACCCTGCAAGAGGGCCCTGAGATCTCGCAAGAAGACAGAGTAGGATGTCAAGACCCCCGCCAGCAAAGGATAACACCTGATGTCATCCCACTGTCCCACATTGTCACCCTGTCCAGCATGAACTGCCCATGCTCCATCTCTCCACAGGCCTCTGGACAATGCACCTGTGTGACTGTTACTCTGGACTCTGCCATGGACATTCCTTCACCATAGCCCCCACCCACTTGAAACCACCCATCCCATTTTGAGCACTGAAATAAACACCTATTTTGCACAAAACTATCTGGAGTCTGGCTGTGATTTCAAAATATTGTAATTGACATGACAGTGCAAATATGTCCTTGTACATAGTGAAGTCAACAAACAGCTGCCACAAAGCTGTAGTCCATGGGGAAACGAAGCACAGGACTCGTAGTGGGGACCCCAGATCTGAAATAGGGAGGGAAAAGCCACAACTCAGTCATCATACACTGGGGCAAATAGACAGGCAGCAGAGATGCAGGAGAGTAGTTCACATTTACTAAATTATGTTTGAATTGTTACCTGTGTCCTATTGGAAGTACTGTTCAATGATTCTGTCCCTGTTGTCTGTTTCAGCCCCGTCGTCTTCCTCCTCGTCACTCTCCACAGGTTCCACAGCTGCCACAACACCACCGTCTCGACCATCCTCCTGCAGGAAAGGCACCTGGCGGCGCAAAGCCAGGTTGTGAAGCATGCAGCAGGCCACGATGATGTGACACACCTTCTTAGGTGAGTACATTAGGGATCCACCTGTCATATGCAGGCACCTAAACCTGGCCTTTAGGAGGCCAAAGGTGCATTCGATCACCCTCCTAGTACGCCCATGGGCATCATTGTACCGTTCCTCTGCCCTGGTCCGGGGATTCCTTACTGGGGTCAGTAGCCACGACAGGTTGGGGTACCCAGAGTCCCCCAATAGCCATACACGGTGTCTCTCTAGCTGTTCCATCACGTAAGGGATGCTGCTATTCCTCAGGATGTAGGCGTCATGCACTGACCCTGGGAATTTGGCATTTACATGCGAGATGTACTGGTCAGCCAAACACACCACCTGGATGTTCATGGAATGGTAACTTTTTCTGTTCCTGTACACCTGCTCCCTGTCTCTTGGGGGAACCAAAGCCACATGGGTCCCATCAATGGCACCAATGACGTTGGGAATATGTCCAAGGGCGTAGAAATCACCCTTCACTGTAGCCAATTCGCCCACCTCAGGGAAAATGATGTAGCTCCTCACGTATTTCATCAGGGCAGACAACACTCTGGATAACACCTTCGAAAACATGGGCTGAGACATCCCAGAAGCAATTCCCACTGTTGTCTGAAATGACCCACTTGCCAAGAAATGGAGTACTGACAGGACCTGCACCAGAGGGGGAATCCCTGTGGGTTGGCGGATGGGGGACATCAGGTCGGGCTCCAGCTGGGCACACAGTTCATGTATAGTGGCACGGTCAAGCCGGTAGGTCAGGATAATGTAGCGTTCTTCCATTGTCGACAGATCCACCAGCGGTCGGTACACGCGAGGATTCATCCGTCTCCTCGCCAAACCCAGCGGACGGTGCCTAGGAAGGACAACATGGAGCACAGAGTCAAGCAACCCACAGGTACGTACTCACAGCTTGCACAGTAAACGATTCTCTATGCAGTGAATGGCGTGTCTGAGTGGCTATGCAAGGCCTAGGCCTGTGTGACGCAGTTGAAATTGAGCCATGTGGACCCTCGAAATGGCGGCTGCCTGACCTGTGAAGTGTGACAATGGGATGTGAGGTCAATGCGCTGGCGTGGCACACCGCGGCGGTCGGCGGTCGAAGACCGCGGCGCGAAGCCGCATTGGTTAACATTGAAGCCTATGGGTTTCAGGAGCCAATGGCGAAGGGCGCCGGCGGTACGCACCGCCGCGGTACGCACCGCCGCGGACGTGACCGCCATTTTCTATCTACTTATCCACTTGCGACTTGAACTTTCACAGGAGAGGACCTATACTGCAAGTGTTGCTGTGACCTCGGTCTGGAAGGGACAATGGCTGCTGCGACTGGGGAAAGGGCCCCTGCCTTCACTGGAGTGGAGTTGGAGAAACTTGTGGATGGGGTCCTCCCCCAGTATGCGCTACTCTACGGTCCTCCAGACCAACAAGTGAGTTTAATTCAATATGGATTTGGGGCCACTGGCTGGCTTGGGGGCCTGGCGGGGGGCCTGGCGGGGATGGGGGGCATGTTGGGGCTGGCGGGGGGCCTGGCGGGGGGCCTGGCGGGGATGGGGGGCATGTTGGGCCTGGCGGGGGGCCTGGAGGGGGGCCTGGCGGGGATGGGAGGCATGTTGGGCCTGGTGGGGGGCCTGGCGGGGATGGGGGGCATGTTGGGCCTGGCGGGGGGCCTGGAGGGGGGCCTGGCGGGGATGGGGGGCATGTTGGGCCTGGCGGGGGGCCTGGCGGGGATGGGGGGCATGTTGGGCCTGGCGGGGGGCCTGGAGGGGGGCCTGGCGGGGATGGGGGGCATGTTGGGCCTGGCGGGGGGCCTGGCGGGGATGGGGGGCGTTGGGCCACTGGCAACGAAAATGCAGACAAACTTGAACGTGGTATTTCTCCCTCCCTGTACGTGTCACATAGGTCCGCGCCCATGAGAAGATCGGGATTTGGCGTGCCATCGCCAAGGAAGTCCGGACCCTGGGGGCATCGACGGGGCACCCACTGCCGCAAGAGGTGGGAGGACATCCGCTGCGGGACCAAGAAGACCGCCGAGTCTCTGCTGGGGATGGCCTCCCAACGTAGGCGGGGTGCCTGCCGTCAACTGACCCCCCTGATGTTCCGGATCCTGGCGGTGGCCTACCCTGATTTGGATGGGCGCGTGAGGGCAGCACAGCAGACACAAGGGGGTGAGTACAAGCATTATCTACTCTGTTGTCGCGCAGTGGAGGTGTCTGGGTGGGGGAGGAGGGCTGTGGGTCCCCCTAGGCCAGGGCGATATCTGTAGGCTGGGCACCCCCGTAAGCCCCTGTGTCCCCAGCCACCACCCTCAGTAGTGTGTCAGTACAGCCATCCCTGGGCCGTGTCATCCATGGGTGCAGTTGTCAACTCTAGGCGTGTAGGGCATGTTCCACGGAATGCGTAGCGGACCCCAAGTGCGCAACTTAGTGCAGGGGGCATCTGTGTCTGTCATGTCTGCTAACTGTACCGGTGATCCATGTACTCAAAATCTCTTTATTTCTCTCTCCCCCCCCCTTTTTGTTTGTCTTTCTGTGCTTGTGTGCATCAGCATCATCAGGCGGAGGAGAAGTGGCATCGGGGCAGGAGGGAGCTGCATCTCACATGGCCCAGGAGGGCCATGCCACAGAGTCTGACTGGACCAGTGAGACGGAGGGCGAGGGGAGCTCCACAACAGGGACGACTGGACCCTGCAGCGACACGGACACGTCCTCGGAAGGGAGCTCCCTTGCGGGGGTGGCACCATCCGTGCCCCCCGCCATTACAGGTACAGCCGCCACCCAGCGCACCATCTCCGCCCTCCCAGCAGCCCCTCAGCGTTCGCCCCGTGCCCGCTCTGCCAGGAAGCCGGGCATCTCCTTCGCCCCAGGCACCTCAGGCCCTGCCCCTGTTACCCCCGCTGCCCTCAGTGAGGAGGTCATTGACCTCCTCCGAACGCTCATTGTTGGGCAGACTACCCTTTTGAATGCCATCCAGGGGGTGGAGAGGGAGGTTCATCGCAGCAATGCGTACCTGGAGGGCATTCATTCGGGTCAGGCTGCCCATCAGCAATCGTTCCAGGCTCTGGCCTCAGCACTGACGGCAGCCATTGTCCCTGTCTCCTGCCTCCCTCTACTAACTTCCTCCTCCCAGTCTCCTGTTCCTCTGCCTGTCCCACCCACACCATCAGACCAGCCTGCACACACCTCAACACCCAAGAGCAGCTCATCCAAACATAAGCACCACAGATCACGCAGACATTCACACAAGCAACATTCCGATGCAGACATGCCAACAGTCACTACCACCTCTGTGACCCCCACCTCCTCGTCTCCCTCCTCCCTCCCTGTGATGTCTACACTCACACCTTCATTCACCTCACCATCAGCCAGTGTTTCCATCACCAGCATACCCTCCACTACAGTCCGCACACGTGCAGTCACCACCCCCACTGCCATTTACATGTCCCCTGTGTCCTCTCCCACTGTTTCTGTCACCCCCTCTTCCACACCACAAAAAACGCAGCCACCCACCCACCCAACAGCCATCCACCTCACGACAGCCTCCCGCTCCTGCACCTGCACCCAAAGACAGCAAACTTGTCTCGCCTACAACCACATCCTCTCCCTCCACTCCCATACCCACTGTACCTACCATTATCCATTGTCCCAAGAAAATCTATCTCTCTACTGCTACCTTCTTTCCTGACCCTGAGCCCCCCCCTCCTTCTCGTCGGGGTAAAAAGAGCACCTCAGCCACCACCAGCCCTGCAGCCCCCTTGACAAGGGTGCAGGGGTATTGGAGCCCACCAGCCCGCAGGTCTGGATCTTCGCCCAGCAGCAAGGGGACAGCCAGCCCACCCCCTGGGAAGAGGAGCAGAAGGCGGAAGGGCCGCCGCCGGAGCCCGGATTCGATATCCCCCCAGGACACTAGCCAGCCACCGTCAACAGCCACAGCTCCAAAGGGAGGAAAGGGCCACAGACTCCCGACTAAGGAGGGCAAGGGCAGCAAGGCGGAGAAGTCAGGCAGCAGGCCTGCTGCCCATGGAGGACCCGTCACAGCTGCCCAGGAGGAGCCCGCAACCCCCATAGCCGCTGCCCCGGGAGGAACCGGCACAGCTGCCCCGGGAGAGCCCACCACCCCCATAGCCGCTGCCTAGGGAGGACCCAGCCCAGCTGGCCAGGAGGGCCCCACCACCCACAGCCCAGGTGGGCATTGAAGGAGCACCATCCCCGCTGCCCAGGAGGCACCACCAGGCAATGAGCAGTTGGCCATAGAATGGCCGCCGTCTCCAGCACCGCTCCGCTGGGGACCGCCATCTCAAGAACCGCTGAACTGGGCCCTTCAAGGCAAGAACCGCTGAACTGGGCCCTTCAAGGCAAGAACCGCTGAACTGGGCCCTTCAAGGCAAGAACCGCTGAACTGGGCCCTTCAAGGCAAGAACCGCTGAACTGGGCCCTTCAAGGCAAGAACCGCTGAACTGGGCCCCGCCGTCTCCAGCACCGCTCCGCTGGGGACCGCCGTCTCAAGAACCGCTGAACTGGGCCCTTCAAGGCAAGAACCGCTGAACTGGGCCCCGCCGTCTCCAGCACCGCTCCGCTGGGGACCGCCGTCTCAAGAACCGCTGAACTGGGCCCTTCAAGGCAAGAACCGCTGAACTGGGCCCTTCAAGGCAAGAACCTGGGCACCGCCGTCTCCAGCACCGCTCCGCTGGGGACCGCCGTCTCAAGAACCGCTGAACTGGGCCCTTCAAGGCAAAAGAACCGCTGAACTGGGCCCCACCGTCTCCAGCACCGCTCCGCTGGGGACCGCCGTCTCAAGAACTGCTGAACTGGGCCCTTCAAGGCAAGAACCGCTGAACTGGGCCCTGCCGTCTCCAGCACCGCTCCGCTGGGGACCGCCGTCTCAAGAACCGCTGAACTGGGCCCTTCAAGGCAAGAACCGCTGAACTGGGCCCCGCCGTCTCCAGCACCGCTCCGCTGGGGACCGCCGTCTCAAGAACCGCTGAACTGGGCCCTTCAAGGCAAGAACCGCTGAACTGGGCCCTTCCAGGCAGGAACCGCTGGCCCTTTGGCAGACGTGGCAGGGCAGGATCTGTCTCGGGCAGGGCTGCAGGATGTCCTCTGGCCAACATGCCTCCTCCAGTGGCAGTGGAGTCTGTTATGGACTGTTTGGACTGTGGCTTTGCTCTCCCCAGGATGGCCCAGTGGGCAGGCCACCCACTGTATGGACTGTTTGGACTGTGGCTTTGCTCTCCCCAGGATGGCCCAGTGGGCAGGCCACCCACTGTATGGACTGTTTGGACTGTGGCTTTGCTCTCCCCAGGATGGCCCAGTGGGCAGGCCACCCACTGTATGGACTGTATGGACTGTGGCTTTGCACTCCCCAGGATGGCCCAGTGGGCAGGCCACCCACTGTATGGACTGTTTGGACTGTGGCTTTGCTCTCCCCAGGATGGCCCAGTGGGCAGGCCACCCACTGTATGGACTGTTTGGACTGTGGCTTTGCTCTCCCCAGGATGGCCCAGTGGGCAGGCCACCCACTGTATGGACTGTATGGACTGTGGCTTTGCACTCCCCAGGATGGCCCAGTGGGCAGGCCACCCACTGTATGGACTGTTTGGACTGTGGCTTTGCTCTCCCCAGGATGGCCCAGTGGGCAGGCCACCCACTGTATGGACTGTTTGGACTGTGGCTTTGCTCTCCCCAGGATGGCCCAGTGGCCAGGCCACCCACTGTATGGACTGTATGGACTGTGGCTTTGCTCTCCCCAGGATGGGCCAGTGGTCATGGAGTCCCCTCGTGGATCTGGCGTCGTGTACTCAAGTGGCTGAGGTGCCCCCCCTTCCCTTCCCCCTGAGGTGCCTGTCCTTTTTTCTTTCTGATGCCCCTGCAGTGTTCTCTCCGTGGAGTTCTTGTCGTGGGACTGGGCCTTGCCCCTTTGCTCAGGACCCCTGTGGTCCACGGACAGTGGTTGGACTACATTTAGTAGCTGTATATATTTTGTACATAGTTTATTTATTTATTTGGATTACTGCTGTCCATTTTTCAATATATCTGCCCGTTTGAGATCTCTTCTTTTGGTCTTTGCATTATTTCGGAAGGGGGGGGTTTGTGGGTTGTGACAGTGATCTGTGGGAATGCATTGATGTGTGTGTTGTAGTGGGTGTGGGTGGGTGGGTGTGTGCCGGTAATCTTTTCCCTCCCCTGTGTCGTAGGTGCAGTACTCACCGATGTCTTCGGCGCCGCCGGGCGTGCTCCTGGTACAGGAGCAGGTATAGGAGTGCGGGGATGACCTGCAACTCGGGTTCCATACTGCCGGAATCTCGCGTGGAGTATGTTGCGGTGAGCGTTTTCCCGTTCGTAGTATGTTTCCGCCGTGTTTTTATCGGCGGTGCTTCCGCCCCGGAAAAGGTGGCGGATTGGTGGGTCGTGATAGGGTGGGCGGTACATTGTCTGCCGCCTGGCTGTTGGCGGGGACCGCCGCGCTGTTTGTTTGTTCCGCCGTGGTGGGCGGAGTGTTAATGCGGCGGGCTGTGTTGGCGGTTCCCGCCAGGGTCAGAATTGCATATTTTGGACCGCCAGCCTGTTGGCGGGTTGGCCGCCGCTTTATCACCGACCGCCAGGGTCAGAATGAGGGCCTAACTGTCTCACTGAGGCTCTGCTATCCAGAACCTCAGTGGTTATGCTCTCTCACTTCCTTTCCAAATTGTCACTAACAGGCTAGTGACCAATTTCACCAATTTACATTGGCATACTGGAACACCCTTATAATTCCCTAGTATATGGTACTAAGGTACCCAGGGTATTGGGGTTCCAGGAGATCCCAATGGGCTGCAGCATTTCTTGTGCCACCCATAGGGAGATCTGACAATTCTTACACAGGCCTGCCAGTGCAGCCTGAGTGAAATAACGTCCACGTTATTTCACAGCCATTTACCACTGCACTTAAGTAACTTATAAGTCACCTATATGTCTAACCTTTACCTGGTAAAGGTTGGGTGCTAAGTTACTTAGTGTGTGGACACCCTGGCACTAGCCAAGGTGCCCCCACATTGTTCAGGGCAAATTCCCCGGACTTTGTGAGTGCGGGGACACCATTACACGCGTGCACTATACATATGTCACGACATATGTATAGTGTCACAATGGTAACTCCGAACATGGCCATGTAACATGTCTAAGATCATGGAATTGTCACCCCAATGCCATTCTGGCATTGGGGAGACAATTCCATGGTCCCCCGAGTCTCTAGCCCAGACCCGCGTACTGCCAAACAACCTTTCCCGGGATTTCACTGCAGCTGCTGCTGCCAACCCCTCAGACAGGTTTCTGCCCTCCTGGGGTCCAGCCAGGCCTGGCCCAGGAAGGAAGAACAAAGGACTTCCTCAGAGAGAGCGTGTTACATCCTCTCCCTTTGGAAAAAGGTGTCAGGGCTGGGGAGGAGTAGCCTCCCCCAGCCTCTGGAGATGCTTTGATGGGCACAGATGGTGCCCCTCTCTGCATAAGCCAGTCTGCACCGGTTCAGGGATCCCTCAGCCCTGCTCTGGCGCGAAACTGGACAAAGGAAAGGGGAGTGACCACTCCCCTGACCTGCACCTCCCCTGGGAGGTGCCCAGAGCTCCTCCAGTGTGCTCCAGACCTCTGCCATCTTGGAAACAGAGGTGCTGCTGGCACACTGGACGGCTCTGAGTGGCCAGTGTCAGCAGGTGACGTCGGAGACTCCTTCTGATAGGCTCCTTCAGGTGTTGCGAACCTATCCTCTCTCCTGAGTAGCCAAACCTCCTTTTCTGGCTATTTAGGGTCTCTGCTTTGGGGAATTCTTTAGATAACGAATGCAAGAGCTCATCAGAGTTCCTCTGCATCTCTCTCAACAGACAACAGGCAGATAGTGTGGATGTATGTTGTGTGGGTGTCAGCAAGTCTGGTGAGTGTGCTGCATGTGTCAACTACAGTAGTTGTGGTGAGTGCAGGTGTGCTGCATGTATGGATGTCTGCTATTGTGGTGAGTGCAGTAAGAGGAGCAGCAACAGTGACTGAAGGTGCAGTGCATGAGGGTGTGGATGTAGAGTGGTCAGACAGGGAGGCAAAAGAGGTGGGCACACTGGGGGAAGTGGATGTTGTTGTGTGTGCATGTCTCTGTTGGCTGTGTGAATGCTTGTGGTGGGAGGTGTGGTGTTTGTGTTTAGAAGTGTGCTTCTTGTATGTTGATGTGCTTGACTGCATGTCTGAATGTGTGCCTTGGACGGGTTAAGGGAGTGGGGTGCTGGAAGGGGTAGAGGAGATTGGAGGGGGGATGGAATGGCCAGGGAAACTGGCTGCCATCAAAGAGGAGGCCAGAGCCTGAAAAGATCTCTGTAGGGCAGACACAGCACTGTGAATGCCATCCAGATAGGCATTTGTCTGCTGCACCTCTGATGCTAGCCCCTGGATGGCATTGACGATGGTTGTCTACCATACAGAGATGGTTCTCAGGAGGTCATTAGCCTCCTATGTGTGGCCAGCAGGGCTGACTGGGGCAGGGGAGGATGTGCCTGAGGCAAAGGAGATGCCCACCTTTCTGGGTGAGTGGGCATGGGCAACTCAGTGGGGAGCAGAAGGGAGGGCGGTGATGGAATGGGGGTGGTGGAAGATGTCACTGTAGTGGCATGGCCATTAGGGTCCGCCACCGCCGGGGAGCCCCCATCAGAGGAGGTCTCGGAGTCACTACTTCCTGTGGTAGTTGCCTCCCCCATGGAACTCCCCTCACCCTCCCACCCACTGGTCCCCTGGGCGTCGGATGTCTCTGCCTCTGAGGATCCGTGGGCTGCTGCTTCCCGACTTGCCGGTGCCTCAGCTCCCTTGCCAGATGTTGCTGCTGTACCAAACCAACACAAGAGAACAGGGATGGGGAGACAAAACAGGAGAGACAATTGTAAATAGCTGAATGGAGGTACATAATGGCCAGACATACACCCACCCAGAAGACACATCCAACAGACAGCACCATTCACTATGCCCATGGCCATGCCCCTGACTACTGACCAGAGTACTGCTCTACACCCATCCCCTGGACTACCTAAGGAGGCGACGTGAGGGAGACCTGACAAAGATACCCCTACACCCTTTGGGGACCATAAAGTAGATGCACACCAGTCGGAGTACCTGCCTGTAGGAAAGTACAATCTTGCCTGGCATGTTACCCCCATATTTCCCTGTATATATGTTGTTTTAGTTGTATGTGTCACTGGGACCCTGCCAGCCAGGGCCCCAGTGCTCATAAGTGTGCCCTGTATGTGTTACCTGTGTTATGACTAACTGTCTCACTGAGGCTCTGCTATCCAGAACCTCAGTGGTTATGCTCTCTCACTTCCTTTCCAAATTGTCACTAACAGGCTAGTGACCAATTTCACCAATTTACATTGGCATACTGGAACACCCTTATAATTCCCTAGTATATGGTACTAAGGTACCCAGGGTATTGGGGTTCCAGGAGATCCCTATGGGCTGCAGCATTTCTTGTGCCACCCATAGGGAGATCTGACAATTCTTACACAGGCCTGCCAGTGCAGCCTGAGTGAAATAACGTCCACGTTATTTCACAGCCATTTACCACTGCACTTAAGTAACTTATAAGTCACCTATATGTCTAACCTTTACCTGGTAAAGGTTGGGTGCTAAGTTACTTAGTGTGTGGACACCCTGGCACTAGCCAAGGTGCCCCCACATTGTTCAGGGCAAATTCCCCGGACTTTGTGAGTGCGGGGACACCATTACACGCGTGCACTATACATATGTCACGACATATGTATAGTGTCACAATGGTAACTCCGAACATGGCCATGTAACATGTCTAAGATCATGGAATTGTCACCCCGATGCCATTCTGGCATTGGGGAGACAATTCCATGGTCCCCTGAGTCTCTAGCCCAGACCCGCGTACTGCCAAACAACCTTTCCCGGGATTTCACTGCAGCTGCTGCTGCCAACCCCTCAGACAGGTTTCTGCCCTACTGGGGTCCAGCCAGGCCTGGCCCAGGAAGGAGGAACAAAGGACTTCCTCAGAGAGAGCGTGTTACATCCTCTCCCTTTGGAAAAAGGTGTCAGGGATGGGGAGGAGTAGCCTCCCCCAGCCTCTGGAGATGCTTTGATGGGCACAGATGGTGCCCCTCTCTGCATAAGCCAGTCTGCACCGGTTCAGGGATCCCTCAGCCCTGCTCTGGCGCGAAACTGGACAAAGGAAAGGGGAGTGACCACTCCCCTGACCTGCACCTCCCCTGGGAGGTGCCCAGAGCTCCTCCAGTGTGCTCCAGACCTCTGCCATCTTGGAAACAGAGGTGCTGCTGGCACACTGGACGGCTCTGAGTGGCCAGTGCCAGCAGGTGACGTCGGAGACTCCTTCTGATAGGCTCCTTCAGGTGTTGCTAACCTATCCTCTCTCCTGAGTAGCCAAACCTCCTTTTCTGGCTATTTAGGGTCTCTGCTTTGGGGAATTCCTTAGATAACGAATGCAAGAGCTCATCAGAGTTCCTCTGCATCTCTCTCTTCACCTTCTGCCAAGGAATTGACTGCTGACCGCGCTGGAAGCCTGCAAAACTGCAACAAAGTAGCAAAGACAACTACTGCGACCTTGTAACGCTGATCCTGCCACCTTCTCGACTGTTTTCCTGGTGGTGCATGCTGTGGGGGTAGTCTGCCTCCTCTCTGCACTAGAAGCTCTGAAGAAATCTCCTGTGGGTCGACGGAATCTTCCCCCTGCAACCGCAGGCACCAAAGAACTGCATCACCGGTCCTCTGGGTCTCCTCTCAGCACGACGAGCGAGGTCCCTTGAACTCAGCAACTCTGTCCAAGTGACTCCCACAGACCAGTGACTCTTCAGTCCAAGTTTGGTGGAGGTAAGTCCTTGCCTTCCCACGCTAGACTGCATTGCTGGGAACCGCGTGTTTTGCAGCTACTCCGGCTCCTGTACACTCCTCCAGGATTTCCTTCATGCACAGCCAAGCCTGGTTCCCTGGCACTCTAACCTGCATTGCACGACCTCCTGAGTTGTCCTCCGGCTTCGTGGGACTCTCTTGTGCAACTTCGGGTTCACTCCGGTTCACTCCACTTCGTAGTGCCTGTTCTGGCACTTCTGCGGGTGCTGCTTGCTTCTGAGTGGGCTCTTTGTCTTGCTGACGCCCCCTCTGTCTCCTCACACAATTGCCGACATCCTGGTCCCTCCTGGGCCACAGCAGCATCCAAAAACCCTAACCGCGACCTTTGTAGTTAGCAAGGCTTGTTGGTGGTCTTTTGCACAGAAACACGCCTGCACGACTCTTCACGACGTGGGACATCCATCCTCCAAAGGGGAAGTTTCTAGCCCTTGTCGTTCTTGCAGAATCCACAGCTTCTACCATCCAGTGGCAGCTTCTTTGCACCCACAGCTGGCATTTCCTGGGCATCTGCCCACTCCCGACTTGATCGTGACTTTTGGACTTGGTCCCCTTGTTCCACAGGTACCCTCGTCTGGAAATCCATAGTTGTTGCATTGCTGGTGTTGGTCTTTCCTGCAGAATTCCCCTATCACGACTTCTGTGCTCTTTGGGGACCTTAGGTGCACTTTGCACCCACTTTTCAGGGTCTTGGGGTGGGCTATTTTTCTAACCCTCACTGTTTTCTTACTGTCCCAGCGACCCTCTAGAAGGTCACATAGGTTTGGGGTCCATTCGTGGTTCGCATTCCACTTCTAGAGTATATGGGTTGTGTTGCCCCTATCCCTATGTGCCCCCATTGCATTCTATTGTGACTATACATTGTTTGCACAGTTTTCTATTGCTATTACTGCATATTTTGGTATTGTGTACATATACCTTGTGTATATTTGCTATCCTCATACAGAGGGTACTCACTGAGATACTTTGGCATATTGTCATAAAAATAAAGTACCTTTATTTTTAGTATATCTGTGTATTGTGTTTTCTTATGATATTGTGCAAGTGACACTGGTGGTACTGTGGGAGCTTCACTCGTCTCCTAGTTCAGCCTAAGCTGCTCTGCTAAGCTACCTTTTCTATCAGCCTAAGCTGCTAGACACCCCTCTACACTAATAAGGGATACCTGGGCCTGGTGCAAGGTGTAAGTACCTCTTGGTACCCACTACAAGTCAGTCCAGCCTCCTACATTGGTTGTGCAGCAGTGGGATAAGTACTTTGCAACTACTTACCACTTTGTCATATTGTACTTTTCATAAGAGAAAAATATACAAAACAAGTTCAGTGTATGTACACCTAACCAAAAAGTTTTGCTTTTCTTCTCTCACTTCTTTGCTAAGTGCTGAAAAGTACCTCTAAAAACTTTCAAAAAGTTCTTAAAAAGTTAAAGTTTTTTTTCTGTCCTTTAAAAAGTTCTGAAAACTTTTTTCTCACTTTTTCTGTCCCTTAAACACTTTCTATAATGTCTGGCACAGGTCAAACTGTTGATCTGTCCAAACTTGCTTATGATCACCTTAGCTGGAAAGGAGCAAGGAGTTTCTGCATTGAAAGAGGTTTAGGGGTAGGGAAGAATCCCTCTAGAGAACTATTGGTTAATATGCTCATTGAACAAGATAAGACCTTAGTTGGCACTTCTGTTGAGAAATTAGCTGATGGTTCCCAATCTGACCCTGGGGCACGCCTAGCAAAAGATTTAGGGGGTTATTCCAACTTTGGAGGAAGTGGTAATCCGTCCCAAAAGTGACGGTAAAGTGACGGATATACCACCAGCCGTATTACGAGTCCATTATATCCTATGGAACTCGTAATACGGCTGGTGGTAAATCCGTCACATTTGGGACGGATTACCACCTCCTCCAAAGTTGGAATAACCCCCTTAGAATGGAACCTTCCCAACCTGCCCATTAGCAGGCCACCTAGCATAGCTGGTACTGATGTGAATTCACATCACAGTAAGAGTGTTTCTTCTCATCACAGTAGGAGTGTTACTTCTGTAGGCCAGAATGTTAGAGTGCCATCTATTAGGGCCAGGTCTCCCTCTGTTCATTCTCACCATACTTCTGATTCAAGGCATGCCCCACCCACCCACCCTGATGACAGAGTGTTAGAAAGGGAGCTCAATAGATTGAGAGTGGAAGAATCCAGGCTGAAGCTCAAGAAGCAACAGCTGGATTTAGATAGGCAGTCCTTTGATTTAGAAAGAGAAAGACAGAAATTGGGGTTAGGGCCCCATGGTGGCAGCAGCAGTATTCCAAATAGTCATCCTGCAAAAGAGCATGATTCTAGGAATCTGCACAAGATAGTTCCCCCTTACAAGGAGGGGGATGACATTAACAAGTGGTTTGCTTCACTTGAGAGGGCCTGTGTTGTACAGGAGGTCCCTCAAAGGCAGTGGGCTGCTATCCTATGGCTATCTTTCAGTGGAAAGGGTAGGGATAGGCTCCTTACTGTTAAAGAAAGTGATGCCAATAATTTTACAGTTCTTAAGAATGCACTCCTTGATGGTTATGGCTTAACGACTGAACAGTACAGGATGAAGTTCAGAGAAACCAAAAAGGAGTCTTCACAAGACTGGGTAGACTTTGTTGACCATTCAGTGAAGGCCTTGGAGGGGTGGTTACATGGCAGTAAAGTTTCTGACTATGAAAGCCTGTATAACTTAATCCTGAGAGAGCATATTCTTAATAATTGTGTGTCTGATTTGATTTGTTACACCAGTACCTGGTAGACTCTGATCTGACCTCTCCCCAAGAATTGGGAAAGAAGGCAGACAAATGGGTCAGAACAAGGGTGAACAGAAAATTTCATACAGGGGGTGACAAGGATGGCAAGAAGAAGGATGGTAAGTCTCCTGACAAGGGTGGGGACAAATCTAAAAATGAGTCTTCATCAGGCCCACAAAAACACTCTGGTGGGGGTGGTGGGCCCAAATCCTCTTCAAATCAAAACAAAGAAAAGAAACCATGGTGCTATTTATGTAAAATAAAAGGCCATTGGACAACAGATCCCAGTTGTCCAAAGAAAAGCACCAAGCCTCCTACCACTACAACCCCTGCTGCTACACCTAGTGCCCCTAGTAATAGCAGTGGTGGTGGGAGCAAACCTACTAATGGCCAATCCAAGGGAGTAGCTGGGCTCACTTTTGGTAATTTAGTTGGGGTTGGTCTGGTTAGGGAGACCACAGAGGCTGTGTTAGTCTCTGAGGGGGCCATTGATTTGGCCACCTTGGTTGCTTGTCCCCTTAATATAGATAAGTACAAGCAACTACCCCTAATAAATGTTGTTAAGGTTCAGGCCTACAGGGACACAGGTGCCAGTGTTACAATGGTAATAGAGAAACTGGTCCACCCTGAACAATACCTACTTGGTCACCAGTACCAAGTGACTGATGCTCATAACAACACTCTTAGCCACCCCATGGCTGTTGTGAATCTCAACTGGGGGGGGGGGGGTTACTGGTCCAAAGAAAGTTGTGGTTGCCTCAGATTTACCTGTAGACTGTCTACTAGGGAACGATTTAGAGACATCAGCTTGGGCAGAAGTGGAGTTGGAGGCTCATGCAGCAATGCTGGGCATTCCAGGGCATATTTTTGCTTTGACACGGGCTCAGGCCAAAAAGCAAAAAGGACAGGGTGACTTGGATCCTGGAAGAATGGACCAAGTGCTCCCTAAAGCTAGGGTTAGTAAAGGTAAAACACTACCTACTATCCCTCCCTCTACAGTGGATTCAACTTCTGAGGAAGAAGAATTTCCACCCTGTGCAGAACCTACACCAGAGGAGCTGGAAGCAGACACTGCTGAGCTTTTGGGTGAAGGGGGGCCTGCCAGGGAGGAGCTGAGTGTGGCACAGCATACCTGTCCCACAGTAGAGGGTCTAAGGCAGCAAGCTGTCAAACAAGCAAATGGGGATGTCAGTGACTCTCACAGAGTTTACTGGGAGGATAACCTTTTGTATACTGAAGCAAGGGATCCAAAACCTGGAGCTGCCAGGAGATTGGTGATTCCTCAGGAATACAGAAAGTTCCTCCTAACTCTAGCCCACGACATTCCCTTAGCTGGACATTTGGGGCAAATGAAAACTTGGGACAGGCTTGTCCCCTTGTTTCATTGGCCTAGAATGTCAGAGGACAAAAAGGAATTTTGTAAGTCCTGTGAAACCTGTCAAGCCAGTGGCAAGACAGGTGGCACCCCAAAGGCACCCCTTATTCCACTGCCTGTGGTTGGGGTTCCCTTTGAAAGGGTAGGGGTTGACATAGTTGCCCCCCTTGACCCTCCTACTGCTTCAGGCAATAGGTTTATCTTGGCGGTAGTGGACCATGCCACCAGATATCCTGAAGCAATTCCTCTAAGGACCACTACAGCTCCTGCAGTGGCAAAGGCCCTCCTGTGAATCTTTTCCAGGGTGGGCTTCCCAAAAGAGGTGGTATCAGACAGGGGAAGCAATTTCATGTCTGTTTACTTAAAGGCCATGTGGAAGGAATGTGGTGTTACATACAAGTTCACCACACCCTATCATCCACAAACAAATGGACTGGTTAAGAGGTTTAATAAAACTCTCAAAGGAATGATAATGGGACTCCCTGACAAACTCCGCAGGAGATGGGATGTCCTGTTACCTTGCCTCCTTTTTGCTTACAGGGAGGTACCCCAAAAAGGAGTGGGCTTCAGCCCCTTTGA
The DNA here is from genome assembly GCF_031143425.1 of Pleurodeles waltl. NCBI lineage: Eukaryota > Metazoa > Chordata > Amphibia > Caudata > Salamandridae > Pleurodeles > Pleurodeles waltl. The sequence goes on along the minus strand of NC_090450.1, from coordinate 359,122,387 downwards.
ACTCCTATTTGGACACCCTGTGAGAGGTCCTCTAACACTTGTGAAGGAGGGTTGGGAACAACCGTTAAAAGCTCCTAAGCAAGACATAGGGGGTCATTCCGACCCTGGCGGTAAAATCCACCAGCGCCGGGGACCGCGGATGCACCGCCAACAGGCTGGCGGTGCATCCCTGGGCATTCTGACCGCGGCGGTACAGCTGCGGTCAGAAACGGGAAACCGGCGGTGTACCGCCGGTTTCCCGCTGCCCTGGGGAATCCTCCACGGCGGCGCAGCTTGCTGCGCCGCCATGGGGATTCGGACCCCCTTACCGCCATCCTGTTCCTGGCGGTTTTGGCCGCCAGGAACAGGATGGCGGTAAGGGGTGTCATGGGGCCCCTGGGGGCCCCTGCAGTTCCCATGCCAATGGCATGGGCACTGCATGGGCCCCCGTAACAGGGCCCCACCAAGATTTTCAGTGTCTGCCATGCAGACACTGAAAATCGCAACGGGTGCAACTGCACCCGTCACACCCTTTCCACTCTGCCGGCTCCATTCGGAGCCGGCATCCTCGTGGAAGGGGGTTTCCCGCTGGGCGGGCGGGCGGCCTTCTGGCGGTTGCCCGCCCGCCCAGCGGGAAACTCAGAATAACCGCGGCGGCCCCTTTGAACTCCTATTTGGACACCCTGTGAGAGGTCCTCTAACACTTGTGAAGGAGGGTTGGGAACAACCGTTAAAAGCTCCTAAGCAAGACATTAGGGGTCATTCCGACCCTGGCGGTAAAATCCACCAGGGCCAGGGACCGCGGATGCACCGCCAACAGGCTGGTGGTGCATCCCTGGGCATTCTGACCGCGGCGGTACAGCCACGGTCAGAAACGGGAACAGGTGTACCACCGGTTTCCCGCTGCCCTGGGGAATCCTCCACTGCGGCGCAGCTTGCTGCGCCGCCATGGGGATTCCGACCCCCTTACCGCCATCCTGTTCCTGGCGGTTTTGACCGCCAGGAACAGGATGGCGGTAAGGGGTGTCATGGGGCCCCTGGGGGCCCCTGCAGTGCCCATGCCAACGGCATGGGCACTGCATGGGTCCCCGTAACAGGGCCCCACCAAGATTTTCAGTGTCTGCCATGCAGACACTGAAAATCGCGACGGGTGCAACTGCACCCGTCGCACCCTTTCCACTCCGCCGGCTCCATTCGGAGCCGGCATCCTCGTGGAAGGGGGTTTCCCGCTGGGCGGGCGGGCGGCCTTCTGGCGGTTGCCCGCCCGCCCAGCGGGAAACTCAGAATAACCGCGGCGGCCCCTTTGAACTCCTATTTGGACACCCTGTGAGAGGTCCTCTAACACTTGTGAAGGAGGGTTGGGAACAACCGTTAAAAGCTCCTAAGCAAGACATAGGGGGTCATTCCGACCCTGGCGGTAAAATCCACCAGGGCCGGGGACCGCGGATGCACCGCCAACAGGCTGGTGGTGCATCCCTGGGCATTCTGACCGCGGCAGTACAGCCGCGGTCAGAAACGGGAAGGGGTGTACCGCCGGTTTCCCGCTGCCCTGGGGAATCCTACACGGCGGCGCAGCTTGCTGCGCCGCCATGGGGATTCAGACCCCCTTACCGCTATCCTGTTCCTGGTGGTTTTGGCCGCCAGGAACAGGATGGCGGTAAGGGGTGTCGTGGGGCCCCCGTAACAGGGCCCCACCAAGATTTTCAGTGTCTGCCATGCAGACACTGAAAATCGCGACGGGTGCAACTGCACCCGTCGCACCCTTTCCACTCCGCCGGCTCCATTCGGAGCCGGCATCCTCGTGGAAGGGGGTTTCCCGCTGGGCGGGCGGGCGGCCTTCTGGCGGTTGCCCGCCCGCCCAGCAGGAAACTCAGAATAACCGCGGCGGTCTTCTGACCGCGCAGCGGTATTCTGGCGGCTCACGCCGGCCCTGCGGTTACCGCGGCCGGCGGGAGTCAGAATGGCCCCCATAGTGGACTATGTACTTGGCCTAAGATCTAGAATGGCTGAGTACATGAAAAAGGCCAGTAAAAACATATAAGCCAGCCAAGAGCTCCAAAAGCAGTGGCATGACCAGAAGGCTGTTTTGGTTCAGTACCAACCAGGGCAGAAAGTGTGGGTCTTGGAGCCTGTGGCCCCAAGAGCACTCCAAGACAAATGGAGTGGACCCCACATTATTGTTGAGAAAAAGGGTGAAGTCACCTACTTAGTTGACTTAGGCACTGCCAGGAGTCCCCTTAGGGTGCTCCATGTCAATCGCCTGAAACCCTACTATGACAGGGCTGATCTCACCCTGCTCATGGCAACAGATGAGGGACAGGAAGAAAAGAGTGACCCTCTCCCTGATCTCTTCTCTTCCACAGAACAAGATGCTCTAGTGGAAGGTGTAGTACTGGCAGACTGTCTTACTGCTGAGCAGAAAGACCACTGCATAAATCACCTAGGTCAGTTTTCTGAACTCTTCTCTACTGTGCCAGGCACCACTTCTTGGTGTGAGCACACTATAGATACTGGAGACAGCTTGCCTGTCAAAAGTAAGATCTATAGGCAGCCTGACCATGTCAGAGACTGCATAAAGCAAGAGGTGCAGAATATGCTTGAACTGGGAGTGGTTGAGCACTCTGAAAGTCCATGGGCCTCTCCTGTGGTACTTGTACCAAAACCTCATTCCAAAGATGGTAAAAGGGAAATTAGATTTTGTGTTGACTACAGAGGTCTCAACCAGGTAACCAAAACTGATGCTCACCCTATACCCAGAGCAGATGAGCTAATAGATACACTGGCATCTGCCAAGTATCTAAGCACCTTTGATTTGACTGCAGGGTATTGGCAGATCAAGTTATCAGAGGATGCAAAAGCAAAAACTGCATTTTCAACCATTGGAGGCCATTACCAATTCACAGTAATGCCTTTTGGATTGAAAAATGCACCTGCCACTTTTCAAAGGTTGGTGAATACAGTCCTGCAAGGGCTGGAAGCTTTTAGTGCGGCATATCTAGATGATTTAACTGTCTTTAGTTCCAGCTGGGATGATCACCTGGTCCACCTCTGGAAAGTTTTGGTGGCCCTGCAAAATGCAGGCCTCACTATCAATGCTTCAAAGTGCCAGATAGGGCAGGGTAAAGTGGTTTATCTGGGACACCTGTTAGGTGGAGAACAGATTGCACCACTGCAGGGGAAAATCCAAACTATTATAGATTGGTTCCCCCCTACAACTCAGACTCAGGTGAGAGCCTTTTTAGGCCTCACTGGGTACTACAGGAGGTTCATAAAGAACTATGACTCCATTGCAGCCCCTCTTAATGACCTCACATCTAAGAAAATGCCTAGAAAGGTATTATGGACAGCAAACTGTCAGATAGCTTTTGAGGAGCTGAAGCAGGCCATGTGCTCTGCACCTGTCCTGAAAAGCCCCTGTTACTCCAAAAAATTCACTGTCCAAACTGATGCATCTGAATTAGGGGTAGGGGCAGTCTTATCACAACTTAATTCTGAGGGCCAGGATCAACCTGTTGCTTTTATCAGCAGGAGGTTGACCCCTAGAGAAAAGCGTTGGTCTGCCATAGAGAGGGAGTCCTTTGCTGTGGTCTGGGCACTGAAGAAGTTGAGGCCATACCTGTTTGGCACTCACTTCATTGTTCAGACAGACCACAAACCTCTACTTTGGCTAAAACAAATGAAAGGTGAAAATCCTAAATTGTTGAGGTGGTCCATATCCCTACAGGGAATGGACTATACAGTGGAACATAGACCTGGGAGTACCCACTCCAATGCAGATGGACTCTCCAGATATTTCCACTTAGACAATGAAGACTCATCAGGTCATGGCTAGTCTTATTGTCCTTCGTTTGGGGGGGGGGGGTTATGTAGGAAAGTACCATCTTGCCTGGCATGTTACCCCCATATTTCACTGTATATATGTTGTTTTAGTTGTATGTGTCACTGGGACCCTGCCAGCCAGGGCCCCAGTGCTCATAAGTGTGCCCTGTATGTGTTACCTGTGTTATGACTAACTGTCTCACTGAGGCTCTGCTATCCAGAACCTCAGTGGTTATGCTCTCTCGGTTCCTTTCCAAATTGTCACTAACAGGCTAGTGACCAATTTCACCAATTTACATTGGCATACTGGAACACCCTTATAATTCCCTAGTATATGGTACTAAGGTACCCAGGGTATTGGGGTTCCAGGAGATCCCTATGGGCTGCAGCATTTCTTTTGCCACCCATAGGGAGCTCTGACAATTCTTACACAGGCCTGCCACTGCAGCCTGAGTGAAATAACGTCCACGTTATTTCACAGCCATTTTACACTGCACTTAAGTAACTTATAAGTCACCTATATATCTAACCTTTACCTGGTAAAGGTTGGGTGCTAAGTTACTTAGTGTGTGGACACCCTGGCACTAGCCAAGGTGCCCCCACATTGTTCAGGGCAAATTCCCCAGACTTTGTGAGTGCGGGGATACCATTACACGCGTGCACTACATATAGGTCACTACCTATGTGTAGCTTCACAATGGTAACTCCGAATATGGCCATGTAACATGTCTAACATCATGGAATTGCCCCCTCTATGCCATCCTAGCATTTGTGGCACAATCCCATGATCCCACGGGTCTCTAGCACAGACCCGGGTACTGCCAAACTGCCTTTTCAGGGGTTTCACTGCAGCTGCTGCTGCTGCCAACCCCTCAGACAGGTTTTTGCCCTCCTGGGGTCCAGCCAGGCTTGGCCCAGGAAGGCAGAACAAAGGACTTCCTCAGAGAGAGGGTGTTACACCCTCTCCCTTTGGAATAAGGTGTTAAGGCAGGGGAGGAGTAGCCTCCCCCAGCCTCTGGAAATGCTTTCATGGGCACAGATGGTGCCCATTTCTGAATAAGCCAGTCTACACCGGTTCAGGGACCCCTCAGCCCTGCTCTGGCGTGAAACTGGACAAAGGAAAGGGGAGTGACCACTCCCCTGACCTGCACCTCCCCTGGGAGGTGCCCAGAGCTCCTCCAGTGTGCTCCAGACCTCTGCCATCTTGGAAACAGAGGTGCTGCTGGCACACTGGACTGCTCTGAGTGGCCAGGGCCAGCTGGTGACATCAGAGACTCCTTCTGATAGGCTCCTTCAGGTGTTGCTAGCCTATCCTCTCTCCTAGGTAGCGAAACCCTCTTTTATGGCTATTTAGGGTCTCTGCTTTGGGGAATTCCTTAGATAACGAATGCAAGAGCTCATCAGAGTTCCTCTGCATCTCTCTCTTCACCTTCTGCCAAGGAATCGACTGCTGACCGCGCTGGAAGCCTGCAAAACTGCAACAAAGTAGCGAAGACGACTACTGCAACTCTGTAACGCTGATCCTGCCGCCTTCTCGACTGCTTTCCTGGTGGTGCATGCTGTGGGGGTAGTCTGCCTCCTCTCTGCACTAGAAGCTCTGAAGAAATCTCCCGTGGGTCGACGGAATCGTCCCCCTGCAACCGCAGGCACCAAAGAACTGCATCACCGGTCCCCTGGGTCTCCTCTCAGCACGACGAACGAGGTCCCTTGAATCCAGTAACTCTGTCCAAGTGACTCCCACAGTCTAGTGACTCTTCAGTCCAAGTTTGGTGGAGGTAAGTCCTTGCCTCCCCACACCAGACTGCATTGCTGGGAACCGCATCTTTTGCAGCTACTCCGGCCTCTGTGCACTTCCGGTGGAAATCCTTTGTGCACAGCTAAGCCTGGTTCCACGGCACTCTAACCTGCATTGCACGACATCCTGAGTTGTCCTCCGGCGGCGTGGGACTCCTTTGTGCAACTTCGGGTGAGCACCATTTCACTCCTCTTTGTAGTGCCTGTTCCGGCACTTCTGCGGGTGCTGTCTGCTTCTGAGAGGGCTCCTTGTCTTGCTGGGCGCCCCCTCTGTCCCCTGACACAATTGGCGACATCCTGGTCCCTCATGGGCCACAGCAGCATCCAAAAATACTAAGCGCACAACTTGTAGCTAGGAAGGCTTGTTTGTGGTCTTTCTTAAGGAAAACACTTCTGCACGACTCTCCACGGCGTGGGACATCCATCCTCCAAAGGGGAAGTTTCTAGCCCTTGTCGTTCCTGCAGAATCCTCAGCTTCTACTGTCCAGTAGCAGCTTCTTTGCACCCACAGCAGGCATTTCCTGGGCATCTGCCCACTCTCGACTTGGTCGTGACTTTTGGACTTGGTCCCCTTGTTGCACAGGTACCCTCGTCTGGAAATCCATCGTTGTTGCATTGCTGGTTTTGGTCTTTCCTGCAGAATTCCCCTATCACGACTTCTGTGCTCTTTGGGGAACTTTAGTGCACTTTGCAATCACTTTTCAGGTTCTTGGGGTGGGCTATTTTTCTAACCCTAACTGTTTTCTTACAGTCCCAGCGACCCTCTACAAGGTCACATAGGTTTGGGGTCCATTCGTGGTTCGCATTCCACTTTTGGAGTATATGGTTTGTGGTGCCCCTATCCCTATGTGTCCCCATTGCATCCTATTGTAACTATACATTGTTTGCACTGTTTTCTAATACTATACTGCATATTTTTGGTATTGTGTACATATATCTTGTGTATATTTGCTATCCTCATACTGAGGGTACTCACTGAGATACTTTTGGCATATTGTCATAAAAAATAAAGTACCTTTATTTTTAGTATATATGTGTATTGTGTTTTCTTATGATATTGTGCATATGACACTAGTGGTACTGTAGGAGCTTCACTCGTCTCCTAGTTCAGCCTAAGCTGCTCTGCTAAGCTACCATTATCTATCAGCCTAAGCTGCTAGACACCCTATACACTAATAAGGGATACCTGGGCCTGGTGCAAGGTGTAAGTACCCCTTGGTACTCATTACAAGCCAGTCCAGCCTCCTACAGTATGTTAGGGGAAGACTATGATAGGTGACCCCTTCTTGCACAGACTAAGGAATCTTGGTCCACACATAACAGTCTTTCGCATCCATGGTCTCTACATACTCATTCAGTAAGCGATAGAAGACATTAGTAGAAAGTTCCCCCTTTGAATTAGTTCCCTCATGCAAGTGTCTTGCACCCTGCTCAAACCTTTCCCACAGTGTTAGTGTTGTAGTTTCAGGTTTTGAAGTAGCGTTAATAGTCTTTTTCTCCAACCACGGCATTCCCACAATCACTCCCACAATTATTATTGCACACACAATACCTATTATAAGACTTAGCCAACCGCACACCTTACTTCCCTTGTTACTACCTCTATTATAAGCCATGTCTGTATAGAATCAGATAGTAGAATAACAACAAACTCGAGGATGATTTAGAACTCTTTTTGTCTCTTGCTCTCTGCGTGTATTTACATCGTTTTCACTCGCTCCAGGACCCCCTTGTCAAATCAGGTTAGCAGCTTGTCGGAATCAGGTTTTTCAAAGTCAAATCTGGTTCTAGTGTCACATCCGGTAATTTATAGGTCTCTTTCTTAGTTTTCAATTTCGATTTTTGAACAAAGTCTTTTCTTTGAATTAATTCAGGTACCGTAGTATTGACCTGGTACTTCGCGATCAAAACAGAATGCTAGGAATTCTTGTTGCCATTCAGATGTTGTAGCATACACCCATTCAGGACCTGTATATCTTCTGTTTGCGACTCTCTTTCTCTTCAATCTGCGTTCATCTTGCAGTTCTCCTTCACTTAGGTCTTCCACTCGGGATGTATCAGTTTCTTCTGTTATTGTTTCATCTGGTATGCTTCTTATCCTTAAAAGTGATTTCTCTGGCCAGTTATCACCCTTATGCGTCTTCTTCCGATATGCCTTTTTCAGGATGCTGGACAGCACCCTCCTCTTGTGATATGGTGTTTTCACTTGATGGACCTGCAACTGGCTCAGGGGATGCTGGCACACTCTGATCTCTTTCTATTATTTCTCCTTCTTCTTCTTCTTCTTCTTGATCTGTAACAGGTTCAAGTTCTAACCAGTATCTGTCTACTTCTGGGAGAACCTCTTCTTGACTTAGTTCTACTGCCGCCTCTACTGAGATAGGCACTCTGTCACCTCTCTCGAACTCATTCACTGTTTGAGGAACAAGGCTGTTCTCAGTGGGCTCTCCTGCAGTCTCAGTTCCTTCTTGGCCTTTTTTTTGGCCCTGAGACTTCTCTTTCTGGAACTGTTGTGCCGGAAACTTCAAGTTCCTCATCAGTTGGGCACGTTACCTTCCTTGTGTGACTGGCATGTATCCAGTTTGGAACGCACGCACATTTCACAGCAGTGGTTGTTGTCAAGATTACTTGATACAGCCCTTTCCAACATCTCTCCAAACACGACTTTCTCACGTGCTTTTTGACAACCACCCAGTCACCGGCTTGTAGAGTATGACCTGGATCTCCAATCGGTGGCAATGTGTTAGCCTCTACCTGGTGAGAGATAGAGCAAATCACATCAGCCAAACCTTTGCAGTAGTCCAACACCATATATTCTGTGATATTCACTAGAGCATTCCCAGGTACTGCTGGCAACCTCATAGCTCTGCCCATGAGGATTTCATGGGGGGACAGTCCTGTTTTCTTATCAGGGGTATTCCTCATTGACATCAGTACTAAGGGCAATGCATCTGGCCATTTCATATTGGTAGCTGCGCACATCTTTGCCATTCTTGATTTCAGAGTACCATTCATTTGCTCTACTAGTCCTGATGCTTCAGGGCGGTAGCTACAATGCAGCTTTTGTTCGATGTCTAGTTTGGCACACAGGAGTTTAATCACCTCATTGTTGAAATGTCTGCCCCTATCTGACTCTATAGAGACCGGAAACCCGAACCTTGGTATTAGTTCCCTAAGAAGCAGCTTTGCAACTGTGAGACTGTCATTTCTACGTGTGGGGTAGGCTTCAATCCAGTGACTGAAAACACACAGAATCACCAACACGTACTTCAGTCCTCCACAGACAGGCATCTCAATGAAGTCCATTTGCATTTTGCTGAAAGGACCACCAGCTCTCCCAATGTGGCTCAAAGTTACCACAGTCCCTTTTCCAGCATTCATCTGTTGACAGATGATGCACCTGTCACAGGTAACCTCTGCGGCATGTCTGAACTTTGGGTTAAAACAATCAATTTTGAATGACCTGATCATTGCATCTCTCCCAAGGTGAGCCTGTCCATGGTATAGCCTGGCAAACAGTGATAGAAGGCTGTTTGGCAAAACTAATTTCCCTTCCTCTGAGACCCACAAATCATCAGCCCTCTGTACACATTGCATTCTTTGCCAGGAACGTTTTTCCTCTTTGCTAGCACAACCCTGTAATGTCTTTAACTCATCTAGGGTATCGACCACCCTTAATGCAAGGTTCAAACATGTGTCATTTTCAGTTTGCGGTAATAATTCCCACTGTTCCTTGAACGATATACAGTTCAATGCGCAAAACCTTGTGACTTGATCTGCATAACCGTTTCCCATGGACACACAGGCCCTCATTCTGACCTTGGCGGTCGGCGGAGAGACGACGGTCGGACCGCGAACAGACCGGCGGTATTAAAAATGGCATTCTGACCGCGGCGGTCACCGCCGCGACCGACCGCCACTTCCCCACTCCGACAGCCACGGCGGTCATGACCGACGGGCTGGAGTCTGCGCACTCCGGTCCGGCGGTCGACCCAAGACCGCCAACGGTATCATGACCCTGCTTACCGCCGCGGTTTCTGGCGGTCGGGAACCGCCATGCGAACCATGGCGGTAGGCACTATCGGGGCCAGGGAATTCCTTCCCTGGCACTGATAGGGGTCTCCCCCACCCCCCACTGCCCCCCCGAGTCCTCCCCCCACACCCTCCACCCCCCTGCCACCCCCCAGAGGTGGTACGAACCCCCTCCCCACCCCCACCCCGACATGCACATACATGCACCCCGACATGCACACACCCCCTACATGCACATATACACACCCCCTACACACACACATACACAACGGGGACACATACCCGCACACATACATGCCGACATGCGCACCCGCCGAACTACACACATTGCCCATAGGCACAGCAGCACTCCCCGCCCGCATGCACGCACTCACACACCCCCTCTACACACTCCCACGCACACCCCCATGCACGCACACATCACACAACACCCCCCCACCCCCTCCCCTCACGGACGATCAACTTACCTTGTGCGTTGGTCCTCCAGGAGGTGACAGGAGCCATGGGGAGGTGACCGCCAACAGAAGACCGCCAACAGAAGACCGCCACACAGAAATGTGGGTCGTAATTCTGTGGGCGGTGTTCTGCTGGCGTGGCGGTGGAGGTTGACCAGTCTCCACTTTCCCGCCGACCGCCAGTGTGGCTGCTGGCGGTTTTCTGGCGGAACGCTCCCAGCGGTCAGAATGCGCACAGCGGCATACCGCCGCGGTCGGCGGTCTTCACCGCGGCGGTAACTCGGCGGTCTTGCGAAAAGACCGCCAAGGTCAGAATGAGGGCCACAGTCTTGTGACTTAACGTGAGCATTGCATTTCACCACGGCAATTTCAAGAGGTAACTGAATTGCATGTAACAAATCCTTTATTTGTTCACCACTTTTCACAGGAGACCCAGAAGAGGTCATGAAACCTCTCTGCGACCACAATTGGCCCAAATCATGTACAATTCCGAATCCATATCTGCTATCAGTATAGATAGTGACTCTCAGATTCACAGCTGCGTGGCATGCCTTAGTAAGGGCAATTAATTCTGCCACTTGTGCGGAAAACACTTTCTCGAGCCAGGAAGCTTCAGTGATACCAGCTATGGTACATACAGCGTAACCAGCCCTCAGTGTTCCAACGGAATCTCTTAAACAAGACCCATCAACAAACATAATGCAGTCATTTTCTTTCAGCAGTGTGTATTGAATATCTGGTCGTGGCTTTGTACATAATTCCATTACCTCAAGACAATCATGTTCAAATTCTTCCCCATTATTAACTTCAGTACCCTCAGCAGGAAGCAGAGTTGCCGGATTTAACACAGTACATCGTTTCAGCGAAACATTTGGTGACCCCAGTATGATTGTCTCATATTTAGTAAGTCGGGCATTTGTCATGTGCTGAGTTTTGGTTTGAGTCAACAAAATTTCAACTGAATGCGGAACCATTACTGTTAGGGGGTATCCCATGACTATGCCTTCACACTGCGTTTGACCAACTGCTGCAACTGCGCGCAAACAACCCGGTAGGGCTGCTGCGACGGGGTCCAAGGTAGCTGAAAAATACGCTACAGGGCGATTTGCACCTCCATGAACCTGTGTCAAGAAAGACAAAGAACAAGCATTACGTTCATGACAAAACAGTAGAAAAGGTTTCGTATAATCAGGCATACCTAACGCTGGTGCCCTGCACATGCACTCTCTCAATTCCATGAATGTCTTAAACTCTTCTTTGGACAAGGCTATGGTATATGGCTCATCTTTGATCTCTTTGTCTGTCAGTTTTATCAAAAGTTTTGAGATGATCGAGAAGTTGGGTATCCACTGGCGACCGTAGCCCACCATTCCCAGGAACATTCTGACATCTCTCTTCGTTGTTGGGGGGTTCATTTGCAAACTGGCTATTATTCTTTCCTTTGATATTCTCCTGGACCCCCAATCAATTAAATGCCCTAGGTATTTTACCTCTTTCTGACAATATTGCAGCTTCTTGGGTGACACCTTATGTCCGTTCTTTCCCAAATGATTCAGTAGGGCAATTGTATCATATTTACAGTTGTCCCTTGTTTTGGATGCAATCAGTAAGTCATCGATGTACTGCACTAGAGTCGAGTTAAAAGGCAGTACTAAGGATTCTAAGTCCTTTTTCAATATCTGATTAAAGATAGACGGTGATTCAGAAAATCCTTGAGGAATTCTGCACCAGCTGTACACCTTGTCCAGGAATTTGAAACTGAACAAAAATTGACTGTCCTCGTGAAGAGGTATCGAAAAGAATGCCTGTGACAAGTCTATAACGGTGAACCATTCAGCATCACACGGAACTGAAACATGATCACTGCTGGATTGGGCACTATGGGACAACATTTTACCACAATCTCATTTATTTTTCTCAAATCCTGCACAATTCGGACTTTCCCACACGGCTTTTTCAGACCCATTATTGGAGAATCACATGGACTGCTCAAAACTTCTTTCAGGACTCCCTGTTTCAGAAAATCTGTAATTATCTGTGACACTTCAATAAGAACATCTTGTGCCATAGGATATTGTGGCACCTGGGGAAACACTGCATTCAGCTTTACTTGTACTTTAACTGGTTCCATGCCTTTTATTAGTCCCACTTCCTTTCCTGTCAGATCCCACACTCTCTCTGTCACTGTTCCCTGTAACTCGACAGGTAAATCAATCATCGTAAGCATCGGAAACAAGGTAATCAAAGGACAATCTTCATTTGCCGTCCCTGTCTCTTCCTTTGAGAACTGACCTTCATCTCCTTCATCGTAACTATTTGTCTGTACTTCGATTCCATCATTGGAACAGGTAATCGAACATTTTGTCTTGCACAGTAAGTCCCTTCCCAGTAGGGATACCGGACTTGAATCACAGACTAAAAATCTATGCAGTCCCTGGAAGTTGCCGATCTCAACTTGCACTGGATCTGTAATCGGGTTTGTCAGGTACAGGTTGGCTACTCCGACTACCCTTATAGTATGTCCCGAAAGCGGTAATTTCGGAACCTCTGCACTCCTGACTGTAGAGCGTGTAGCTCCAGTGTCGACCAAAAACGAGACTTTGTAACCCATTACCTTCCCTTCCACATAGGGACCCCTTTGATCCACCTCTAAGGATGCTGCAAGCCTGCACTCTTCACTATCTGAGCTATCATCCGACCATTCTTCATTCATCATATTTTCACTTCGTAATGGGAATTGCTGTACTGTATTATTTTGACTCATTACCTGACCTGTGACCTGTTGAGGAAGCATGACCTGTTGCTGTCCCATCGGAGCCATTGGTAATTGCATTTGCTGTCTAGGTACCATGGGAACCTGCTGTTGTACTTGCTGCATCTGCGCTGGCTGAAAACGCGGCATTTGCATTTGCTGCATGGGCTGTACCCCTTGCATCTATACCAGGTTATTTTGAAAATTTGGATTTTGATGTCTTGGTTTCAGACCTCTTACATTTTGTAATGTACCAACATTAGTACTTTGTTGAACGACACCATCCTGCACCACATTCGGGCACTCCCGTTTCCAGTGCCCCACACCCCCGCACGCATGACATGGTGACATCTTTTTCACCCCTTGTATGTCATTTTGAACCACAACGGTATTCAAGTCTGGACTGCGATTCACGAACCCTCGGCCTCGACCTCTCGGCTGCGCCTGAAACACACCATTCATTTGCGGTTGCTGCTGTATCATCTGCTGGACTCCATTTCCCTGATTCCTGCCTGTGCAGCCCTTATCTGCATTACCATCACTTTCTCTTTCACCTGCAATACTTCATCAATTGGCTTTGCTTGCCAACAAATCAAATGATTCTTAATCATTTGACCGACCTCTGGTCTTAACCCTTCAACAAATCTGAACACGAGATGGTTCATGTCTTTCGGCTCGATGGTCTCAGTACCACTGTAGTGTTTGAATGCCTTTAATAACCTCTCATAGTAAGCATGTATTGATTCCTTAACCTCTTGCGAGGTCCGGTAGATTTTCTGCCAATCAGTCACTTTCGGCAACACCTTTTGTTTCAAAAACTCAATCACTTTATGATAGTACTTCATCACCTCCTCAGAAAGAGCTCCGGTCACCTTATCCCTTGCCGGCTCCTTCGTTGGCCAATCTACCCCTCTCTTATACTCGAGCCACAAATCAGGCGGAACAATGATCTCAAACAAGGTATTCAAGTCTTCCCAGAGACACTTCGCAAGCTTCACGAACCTATCTGTTTGCTGATACCACTCGATCGGTTTCTCCCTCAATCTGGGATAATCATTAGTAAAGGATAGGATGTCTCCTCTGGACCACGGTACATGTACTAAAACACCACCAGCTGTTTCTCTCATGGGTAGTATTTTTACTGATTCTGTATCGGGTGAGGCTTTGTCTTGATTTGATCCTGGACTGTCACCTTTTTCCTTATCTCTTTTCTTTGCCCATCTGCCTTCCCATTTTTCTAATGCACCCCAAATTTGCGCACTTTGCAATAATTCTTTTAAATGCGCTTTCATTCCAGCAGACCTCATGTGCTCAAAATCTTTCGAATCAAAATCTAATCTGTAGCTTCTTTTCAAATGTTTAGTGGTTTCAATGTCAATTTTGTATTTGTCTGCCAGGTTTGCTAATCTCTGATGCACCTTGCCCACTTCTTTGGTAATCTTGGGGCACAGGAATCTCAGTTCTGTTTCAGTGTATGACTCCAATCTATTTACCCCCATCGTACCTTCCACCAATTCAGCAGCTTCCACTCCCAGTCTCACAAAATTTAGGTAGTCATCTTGCCCTGCCCTTTCCGATTCCACTGCAGCCGCTGTAGTCTTTTGTGAAGTATACGTTTTTTCTAGCCAATCGTTCAGCTGTTGTACTGTAAAACCCTGCAGTGAAATGTTCCCTGCATGTATCATTGGCGACTGTGAAGTATTCGTACTTATCGTTTGTGGAGTTAAAACCCCTAATCCTGCCTGACGCATTGCTTCCAAGGGCGCTTCCACTGGGCTAAGGTCTATTAAGGACCTCGGCTTTTCAACTGCTTGTTCTCCTGGAGCCATTATCTGGGGGGTTCCTATGCACCCTCCACTTATCGCATCTTGGGCCATTACTCCCTGATCACATACGCCAGATTTGCCTTGGGCATACAATGGCACTGGTGGACAGACAGTAATTGGCAATGATATGGCAGCAGGTGTCTGACCTGATCCCAAACTCCGTGGAGCAGTAACTCCATAGGTCTGTTCCAAAGTACCCGGGACAGGCACTAATGGAGGACCAGCCACTGGGTTATACCCTGGTATCAATTGTGGTTGCGGCTGGGACAGTAATTTCAGAGTTGACTCAATCTGCACTAACCTTGATTTCGTATATATCGGGTCTGGCGGCACTATCAGATTTGTAGTAGTCTCAAGTACTGGAACGTCTGGATAAATTCTTTGTATCTGCGGTGGAGGTTGCAACTGTATCTGCATGTCTGGTGCAGTGGGTACACTGACACCATTCTGTATCGAAGTCGTATCACTAGTGTGTACCGTATCAGTAACTCCCTTCTCCTGCGTCTGGTTCCCAGTACCCACGCTAATGCTTGGAACACTGTCGCTCACCGCATAAGGTGACAGGAGATCATGTAATAATCGATACATGAATTCCTCATCGTCTAAATCGTCTTCCTCTTCCCAAGGTCTCTTATTCTCCTTAGACTTACCAGAGTCCTTATCTGTTTTACAGGAGGCTTTCTTTCCCTGTGACTCTTCTCCCTGGGCTATTGCTGGTAACAATTTTAATCCATCAACAATTCCCCGTCTCCACATTTTGTTCTCGTTATCCCACCTAGCTTCTGCATAGGATTTTTCTGCTCTTTTTAGCGTTCTCTGAAACCTTTCTTGTCTATGTTTAAGAGCCATCAGATCTCAAATCGCTAAAGCCTCATATTGAGCTGGCCTCGGATGTGGTTTTTGTGTACTTAACATCCACCTTAAGTTCTCTAGCACCTTCGGATTGAATGTCCCATTTTCTGGGAACGCTAAACATCCCTCCTTCTCTGTTAATTTGCGCCACTGTTTCATCCATAAGCAAGGCACGACACCCTTCTTTTCCATAACCATGTAAGCTGGAGTACCCTCGGGCGGTGTAGGCTCCCCATCAGTTGCCATAATATACGCATCTCCTTTCAGAGCGCTCTTAAATGCCTTGATAAAATTAATTTTGCAATTTTCTCTTATTTGTATTTAATCAGAAAGTGACTTAGTTCCCAGGACAACCTTCAACCACCCTTCTCAACCTATTGCCTCTCACGGACGGCAGCCAATTCGTGCGCAACCCCTCTCAACAACTGACCTATCTCAGCGCGGCACTACTGACGTCACACTCACACACTGCAGCTGACAAAGTCTTGCGGCTCGTCCGCTCCTCACTAGATTCACACAAAATGAATGCAAAATTTATTGCAAGCACCTTAAATGACAACACAAATCTGTCGGTTTACTACAGGAAGGGTAACACATTCGCTTCAGAACTTTACAGAGATTTCACTTGAAGCCTCGGCCTCTACTCTCTCCTTCTCAGCTCCCGCATACGCAAGCAGAATTCGACCCGCAAATTCTACTCTCGACTTGTCAATGGCTCGTCCTAGTGCACTTTAGAACTTGCCAAATCTCCATTGAAGGTTTCACACATACGTTTCAACTCAAACCTGACTTGTCAACCACGCCCGATTGACCTATTAAACCGCACAGATTACAACATAAACTCAAGTGTCTCCTACACTTGTCAATATACTCCGGAGTCTTAGACCACGACGGGTCCGTACATAAACAACCAACACGTGGATAATTTTGAGCACAAAGCGCCACACTCACATGAAGTACGCCGACTTCCCTACTCTCATACTGCGGAGTACGCCCACTCCTACTAAAACAACATTTACCTAACCTAAATACATGCAGATTTCACAATCACCTGCAAAAAGGCATAAGCTGAGCAAGCGCAAACCCCTATACCACACACATTATAACGCTGAGAACATTCCCAGCTCACTTATGCAGGCTCCGAGATTCCGGGAAAGTCATGGTGAATTTAGAAACTCATCATACCTCCAATTTGCATTATCACAGAAAAAGCAATTTAAACAATGATTCTCGGTCCTAGGGCCCCAAAGGGCCAAACCATCCTCTGCTACCAGACCTGCTAACGCGTCCTTTTATGTTAATTTATTACACATTAGGACTCGTTTTAGGCCAATGAATATTTTGACCCAGTTGAGAGACACTGTAGGACGAGATAGCTGATCAATATGTCAATCAATATATCAATAATGTCATCAATATTTATCACCACAATACATTTCACTTTGGTCAAAGACATTAATCAAATTGACGACGCAACCTCGACCTTTCAGCCATGAATAACCACACCTTTAATAGAATTTTATGAAGTTTATTCCCTATTAGTTACAATCTAAAATTAAGTGCGTCAATCTCAAAGCCAAGAAACTCAACAGCATAGTTACGATATGGCAACTTTGGTAAGATTTCAATAAGGCAAGAATCATAAACATCAGAATATAGCCCGTCGCAAACATAGATCAGAATACAGCAGAGCGTCAAATACTCGTCAGTTCAACATAGCATAATGTCAGTCGTTCGTCTATTTGCGTTAATTTGATGATCACCTGTCCTAACCACTAATTAGCATTGGCATGTTGGGCTTCATGCAAAACAATTTAGAACACCAATTTGGAAACCATCTAGCTATAGTCTCTGTCAAAATTAAGCAGTTGGTACCTAGAAAGGAAAAGCAAAGAGACAAATTACAAATTGTATTGTCATAATTACCCTCCAAGGATTAGGTCAGCATTCAGGATCAGGCTTCGTCTTCAGGACATCAGTCAAAACGCCATCAGTCTAAACTAAAGGGAATATGAGCCACTTCCCTCGTAAGGAGGAAAGTGTAAATGGGCAGTCTATGGGTGAGGATGGTTTTAATAAGTCTCAAAGTCACCAAACAGAGTGACAGAGTTTCTGGATAAAATCAATAGCATTCCCTACCTAATTCTAATGACCCTTCTGTGACATGGGTTTTTATCCCTTTTTCGTAGTACATTCCCCCAAATTCCCATTGGACACTAACTATACCCCGCTATCTTTAACCTATCAAATTTAGCATTTGGTAATCCCAATTGTCACCCCACATTAGTTCGTAGTTCTTTGATTGGTCTTCATAATTGACGTCTTCGGAGGTGGCACATCCGGCGTTACTTCACTCTTTGGCATGTCTTTTGGGTCAGCAGATTCATTGTCCATCGGTCTAAGTGACCTTGTACATTTCATTAATCTACATTTGTTTCAATGTGCACATAACTTTTTAAACCAAGGCACCAAATATGCGCTTGGGAACGGAATCAACATAGATACATTCGTCTTCCAAGTTAAAGAAAAAGAACATTTGCAGGGTCATGGCCCTTTGCGAGTCAGCACACTGGAAAAACTGAAAAATGCATTTAATATGAGAGCTGGGTAGCTAAAACCCGCAGCTCACGCTAACTTAAAGCCTATAAAGATTTTCAGTACAAATGCAATAAATGTTAATATAAGCTTAATTAAAGATAACATAAACATTTTATTCATCATTATTAGTTTGTGTATACATTGGTGGTCATTTACCGTGATCACAATTCAGGTGCACGTTTAAGCAAAACCGCTATTATTATTGTTTTCTATGCAGCATCATTACTCATTGATATAAGCCTTTCATTTTAATATAGGTTATGTAAGCTACGCTCTCTCAGGTGCATTCCTCAAACTATGCTGGGGTTTTTAGAACCCTCAGGTGCCTGCTTGATAGAATTCTTATTGGATTTACTCTGCAATTGTGGTTTAATTGGTCTGGCTCCCAGACTATCTCTACTAATACTAGTGTAGGTTTCAACGATAATCTTTGCCAGCTTGTGTTCTTGATCCTGTATGGGAACGTCCCAAAGCTGTATGCACTGCAACTGAGTCCAATACCACACCATGTGACTGCTGGCCTAATATATTTCTGGACAGCTAACAGCGCCTCATCTCTGCCCAAGAGCAGGAATGATTTGTGGCAACTGGGCGCATGACAAGAAATCATTTTGTATCAGATCTCATCCTTTTCCCTCATTTACATTAATCTCACACATGCAAAGACAAACAGAGGCAGACAATGGTTCAATAAGATTTATTGAAACAACTGTGTCCTAGATAAACTGGAATGAATTGCAAGAATTAAAATGATGAAACATGCAAAAAGCAAAATGGTGACAAGAAAGTGAAACATAGGAAAAGTCCCACCATACTGTCACTATGCATAATATATGCGGTCCCACATGAGTTATGTTAGAGCACAGCATGATAAGCCCTAATCCACCCTTCCGGATTCCCCCCGGGGAAGACATCATCCCCCATACCTGAACAAGGAAGCCTATCGTATGTAGAGGCATCATCCCCATGTAGGCAAGGAAACCGGTAGTCTCAGCAAGCAGCTGTAGCACATCAATCAGCACACAGTTGTGGTCATGTGTCTTGAATCTCCCTCTAACGTGCATAGGACAGAAAAGTGTTTTTGTAATAAAACAGCTGATGTTCTGCGAAGATGTCCCCATGTAAGGATGTGTGTTTTTCTGCGAACATAGGAGACGCAGTGTGCCACTTGTGTCAGCAACCCCATCTTGCTGCAGCCTCGAGGAAAGCACAAAGTGCAAAGAATGTCTTGCAAAGAAGTGCAATGCTTTCCAAGGTGTAATAACAACTAGATAAAGAAAATAAAACAACACCACAAATGTGGCCTATGCTGAAATAATAAAAGTGAAGCAAAATAAAATGTAACTGTAAGGGCATTAGCGGCAGGCCTAGTTGCTAAAATAATATGTCCAGAGACATCAC
Organism: Pleurodeles waltl; assembly: GCF_031143425.1. NCBI lineage: Eukaryota > Metazoa > Chordata > Amphibia > Caudata > Salamandridae > Pleurodeles > Pleurodeles waltl. The sequence goes on along the minus strand of NC_090450.1, from coordinate 359,102,879 downwards.
TAAAAAGGCTATACAACACAAGCAATAGAAAATGCTCCTGGGAAATCTACCTAAATCAGGTAATTCAAGCCTTGGGCATGGAAGAAGCCTGGGAGACCAGCGTGGGGAATGAGCTTTTAACAAAGCCATAAATACTTTGGTTCGCATTTCATCCCATGCACAGTAAAGACACCTTCGCCAAAAGAAGGCATGCTTGGGCTGTACTTGGGTCATATTTTGCATTGACCCCTCAAGTCTATTTCTCAGCACACTTTTATCAGCAACAGTTTGTTATTTTGCTTGGGATTTTTAGACATAAAAGATATGCGTCCCACTAGGAAAAATCAGTATCGGATCAAAATCGTCACCTATATAAACAAGTCTCTTTACTGCACACATTTTGTACTTGTCCAGTTCTAAGGGGTGAAAGGAAAAGGTTATTTAAACATAATTTTGTATCTCTGCAGATTCGTTCTAGCAGACAGGCAGTCCTTAGCTGGCTAAACGGAAAATCAATCCCCTTAGTTTGTAAGGGAGTGACATTTTTAAAACCGTTTCTGACGGAGTTGGTTAAGACTGCCACAAGGCAATGGTTAACTGGAAAAGTATGAGAGCCTCAAATTTAAAATTTGAGCTGACCTTTGCCACAACAATTTAATTGTTCCATAATCTTAGGAGCAATCTGGAGAAAGTGTCCCCTTGAATGATATCACCTACTGTAATCCTACTTTATATGCACTTTACATTTGTCCGCACTTGGCCCCTTGCTGCATATAGTATTACACTTTTGATATTTTTCATTATGCGCGTTTTAAATGCACTTTATATTTGCCAATTTATCTTGAAAATTACTCCATGCCCTAATGTATCATGTTTTTATGTGATATTTGCATAATCGCTAGTTTGTTTTTATTGTTTTTATAATTCAACCGCATGCAATAAAGGCATGCTTGTATGTATACTAAGGACCTATAAGTGAATTGAATGTGCCAATTAGGAATATGTCAATTTTCCTATGTTTAAAAGGAGAGCACAGTCACTTTACCACTGGCTTGCAGAGGAAGAGTGTGCAGAGTCCTATGACCACAAAAAGAGTTCAGAAACAGAAGGCAGAAATCTGGGGTGACCCTGCAGAAAGGGCACATTTCCTTTTGTGCCTTTATTACTATGGCCCTCATTATGAACACGGCAGTCCGTTCCACGCCGCCTGCGGTGGCGATAAAAACTGCCAACAAAGGAGTGGCCAGGACTGCCAAATAATGAACCAAACGAAAGACAGGCATCCTGAAAACCACCCACCGCCAGCAGAGGAGTGCCGTTGACGATGGTAGAGTCCGCCCACAGGCCGACGGAAAGGCCCAACCCACCCATCAAATAATGAACCACCAGTCCGCTGCCAGTTCTGGGGCGGGGAACTCCCCTCGCCCTCCCACCCACTGGTCCCCTGGGCGTCAGATGTCTCTGCCTCTGAGGATCCGTGGGCTGCTGCTTCCTGACTTGCCGGTGCCTCAGCTCCCTTGCCAGATGTTGCTGCTGTACCAAACCAACATAAGAGAACAGGGATGGGGAGACAAAACAGGAGAGACAATTGTAAATAGCTGAAAGGAGGTACATAATGGCCAGACATACACCCACCCAGAAGACACATCCAACAGGCAGCACCATTCACTATGCCCATGGCCAAGCCCCTGACTACTGACCAGAGTACTGCTCTACACCCATCCCTTGGACTACCTAAGGAGGCGACGTGTGGGAGACCTGACAAAGACACCCCTACACCCTTTGGGGACCATAAAGTAGATGGACACCAGTCGGAGTACCTGCCTCTAAGCATCATGAACCCTAATGCACCCACAGACATCCTTCCAGACTGAAGTTTGTGAAATGAGTACTCACCCGCTTGTGACTGCTGTGCAGCCTTCAAGCGCCCATCCAGGTCTGGGTACGCCACCGCCGGGATACGTCGCATGAGGGGGGTCAGTGCCCGATGGGCACACCTTCCACGTTGGGAGGACTTCCCCAGCTGGGTTTCACTGATCGTACGCGCCCAGAGCCACAGGTCCTCCCACCTCTTTCTGCAGTGGGTGCTCTGCCGGTTGTAGACCCCCAGAGTCCGCACCTCCTTGGCGATGGGATGCCAAAGTGCCCTCTTCTGGTGGGCGCTGACCTAAAAGGGTGACAGAGATATGGAACACAGAGGTCAGGCACTTGCAAGATAGGTACAGCTGGCTAATTGTCCACTGTGGGACGGAGAGTACTCTCAGACTTACAGACCATACGCACGCAGCATGCCCTGCACCACCGCCCATGCAGGCTCAGAGGAGCATACATATGTCCATTCAACACCAACACCATCCATTACACACAAACAGTGCTCCCCAGACTCACCTGTACCTCTGGCCGTCCGTACAGTTTTGCGTACAGGGGCAGGAACCCATCCACTAGCCTCTCCAGTTCCTCCTGTGTGAAGGCCGGGGCCCTTTCCCCTGCAACACGAGCCTCATCCATTGCCAGAGGCAGGCCACAGAAGTACACACAGTGGAATACCTGTCCGCACGAGATCAGGGAGTCAAGTGAATAATCGATGATGAACTTGCGTACGTTGCGCAGCGGTGTGCACCGTCACCGCCGGCGGCGATCATGAAACGCCAGGATTCCCATTGGAATCCATGTTAGCCAATGACGGTGCGAATGGCGGTAAACACCGCCTTACGCTGTGACGTTAACCGCTAGCGGTATAAGGTCACTTCTACAACGAAAGGCCTGGATTACAGTGGGCAGACATTTTGGCAGTAACTACGCATCTCTAAATAAAACTTTTCACAATGCAGGCCCTACTAGTCACATGAAGCACCTTTGCATCTGTCCATTCCGTAATATACCACACATGAAATACTCTTTTCCCTCATTGTGATGTAGATGTAGATCTGTCAGGAAGCAGTTAATGTAGAGTCACTACAATGAACTATGCAGTGCACAAATTATTACATGTGTGCCTATGTATGTGTCTTCATCACACCTTTTTGAAACCCCTCGTAGGTACCGACCCTTGTGGCAAAGAAGGGCATCATCGGTGTACAGACCACTTGTGGATATGAGGACAATAGTGGAGCGTCAGATCATAATCAATTACTGACTCACACATGCAACAGTTGAGGAACTTTGTGCTTTACTGGATCCTGCACTAACTCCGGGAAATTGTAATCAGCATGCCATCCCTACTGAAGTGCAGATGCTCTCCGCACTCCATTTCCTAACCACGGGCTCATTTCAAGTGACAGTGGGCATGGGTACTGGATTTTCACAGCCAATGTTCAGCATGGTACTGACAAGAACGCATTTGTACGACACCTGCAATCCTATGTGAGGTTCTCCCAAATTACTGACCTCCCTGCCATCAAGTCGGAATTCTATGCCTTTGCCAACATACCCCATGTTATAGGTGCCATTGATGGCACCCACATAGCTATCATCCCCCCAAGAGTGAGTGAACAGGTGTACAGAACCAGAAAGAACTTTCACTTCATGAACATCCAATTGGTATGTGTAGGAGGCTGGCCTGGATTGTAGTGGGTTGCCAAGGGGTACTTACACTCTGTACCAGGTCCAGTTATCCCTTATTAGTGTAGAAGAGGTGTTTCTAGCAGCTTAGGCTGATAGAAGGTAGCTATAGCAGAGCAGCTTAGGCTGAACTAGGAGACATGCAAAGCTCCTACTATACCACTGGTGTCGTATGCACAATATCATAAGAAAACACAATACACAGATATACTAAAAATAAAGGTACTTTATTTTTATGACAATATGCCAAAAGTATCTCAGTGAGTACCCTCAGTATGAGGATGCCAAATATACACAAGATATATGTACACAATACCAAATATATGCAGTAATAGCAAAAGGAATTAATGCAAGCAATGTATAGTCACAGTGAATTGCAATATGAGCACATAGGTATAGGGGCAACACAAACCATATACTCCAAAAGTGGAATGCGAACCACGAATGAACCCCAAACATATGTGAGCTTGTGGGGCTGTAAGAAAACAGTGAGGGTTAGAAAAATAGCCCACCCCAAGACCCTGAAAAGTAGGTGTAAAGTGCACCTATATTCCCCAGAGAGCACAGAAGTCGTGATAGGGGAATTCTGCAAGGAAGACCAAAACCAGCAATGCAACCAAAGTGGATTTCCGGACGAGAGTACCCGTGGAACAAGGGGACCAAGTCCAAGAGTCGCGACAAAGTCGAGAGTGGGCAGATTCCCAGGAAATGCCAGCTGAGGGTGCAAAGAAGCTGCCACTGGATGGTAGAAGCTGTGGATTCTGCAAGAACGAAGAGGGCTAGAAACTTCCCCTTTGGAGCATGGATGTCCCACGTCGTGAAGAAGCTTGCAGAGGTGTTCCCACGCAGAAAGACAACAAACAAGCCTTGCCAGCTGCAAGGGTCACGGTTAGGGTTTTTGGATGCTGCTGTGGCCCAGGAGGGATCAGGATGTCCCCACTTGGATGATGAGACAGAGGGGGCACCCAGCAAGTCAGGGAGCCCTCACAGAAGCAGGCAGCACCGCAGAAGTACAAGAACAGGCACTTGGAAGAGGAGTGAACCGGAACTCACCCGAAGACAAAAAAGGGAGTCCCACGTCGCCGGAGGACAAATGACGATTGTGCACTGCAGGTTAGAGTGTCGGGACCCAGGCTTGGCTGTGCACGAAGGAAATCCTGGAAGAGTGCACAGGAGCCGGAGCAGCTGCAAATCATGTGGTACCCAGCAATGCAGTCTAGCGTGGGGAGACAAGGACTTACCTCCACCAAACTTGGACTGAAGAGTCACTGGACTGTGGGAGTCACTTGGACAGAGTTGCTGAGTTCCAGGGACCACGCTGGTCGTGCTGAGAGGGGACCCAGAGGACCAGTGATGCAGTCTTGTGTTGCCTGCGGTTGCAGGGGGAGGATTCCGTCGTCCCACAGGAGATTTCTTCAGAGCTCCTGGTGCAAGAAGGAGGCAGGCTACCCCAGGAGCATGCACCACCAGGAAACAGGCGAGAAAGCGGCAGGATCAGCGATACAAGGTTGCAGTAGTCGTCTTTGCTACTTTGTTGCGGTTTTGCAGGCGTCCTGAGCAGTCAGCGGTCGATCCTTTGGCAGAAGGTGAAGAGAGAGATGCAGTGGAACTCTGATGAGCTCTTCCATTCGTTATCTCAAGAGTTCCCCAAAGCAGAGACCTTAAATCGCCAGAAAAGGAGGTTTGGCTACCTAGGAAGGAGGATAGCCTAGCAACACAGGTAAGAGCCTATCAGAAGGAGTCTCTGACGTCACCTGCTGGCACTGGCCACTCAGAGCAGTCCAGTGTGCCAGCAGCACCTCTGTTTCCAAGATGGCAGAGGTCTGGAGCACACTGGAGGAGCTCTGGGCACCTCCCCTGGGAGGAGCAGGTCAGGGGAGTGGTCACTCCCCTTTCCTTTGTCCAGTTTCGCGCCAGAGCAGGGCTGAGGGGTCCCTGAACCGGTGTAGACTGGCTTATGCAGAAATGGGCACCATCTGTGCCCATGAAAGCATTTCCAGAGGCTGGGGGAGGCTACTCCTCCCCTGCCTTAACACCTTATTCCAAAGGGAGAGGGTGTAACACCCTCTCTCTGAGGAAGTCCTTTGTTCTGCCTTCCTGGGCCAAGCCTGGCTGGACCCCAGGAGGGCAGAAACCTGTCTGAGGGGTTGGCAGCAGCAGCAGCTGCAGTGAAACCCCTGAAAAGGCAGTTTGGCAGTACCCAGGTCTGTGCTAGAGACCCGTGGGATCATGGGATTGTGCCAACAATGCTAGGATGGCATAGAGGGGGCAATTCCATGATCTTAGACATGTTACATGGCCGTATTCGGATTTACCATTGTGAAGCTGCACATAGGTAGTGACCTATATGTAGTGCACGCGTGTAATGGTGTCCCCGCACTCACAAAGTCCAGGGAATTGGCCCTGAACAATGTGGGGGCACCTTGGCTAGTGCCAGGGTGCCCACACACTAAGTAATTTTGCACCCAACCTTTACCAGGTAAAGGTTAGACATATAGGTGACTTATAAGTTACTTAAGTGCAGTGTAAAATGGCTGTGAAATAACGTGGACGTTATTTCACTCAGGCTGCAGTGGCAGGCCTGTGTAAGAATTGTCAGAGCTCCCTATGGGTGGCAAAAGAAATGCTTCAGCCCATAGGGATCTCCTGGAACCCCAATACCCTGGGTACCTCAGTACCATATACTAGGGAATTATAAGGGTGTTCCAGTATGCCAATGTGAATTGGTGAAATTGGTCACTAGCCTGTTAGTGACAATTTACAAATCAGAGAGAGCATAACCACTTAGGTTCTGATTAGCAGAGCCTCAGTGATACAGTTAGTCATCACACAGGGAACACATACAGGGCACACTTATGAGCACTGGGGCCCTGGCTGGCAGGGTCCCAGTGACATATACACTAAAACAACATATATACAGTGAAATATGGGGGTAACATGCCAGGCAAGATGGTACTTTCCTACAGTATGTACTGCAGACCAGTACATCTCACGTGAATGCCATGTTCCCAGGTTCAGTCCATGATTCCTTTGTGTTGAGAAACAGTAGTGTACCACAGAGTATGGAAAAACTCCAAGAGGAAAGAGGGTGGATCAAAGGTAAGTGTGCCTGTCACAAACTGACACATAGCAGACAGCCAGGCTGTTTGACCAAGGGGCATAACAATGACAACTCTGTATTGCATCTGTTTCTAGGTGATTCTGGCTATCCAAACTTGCGTTGGCTCCTAGCACCAGTGAGGAATCCTAGGACGGATGCAGAGAGGAATTACAATGAGGCCCATGGACGTACTAGGAGGGTGAAAGAGCAAACTATAGGTCTCCTGAAGGCTAGATTTCGTTGTCTACATATCTCTGGGGGTTCCCTGGCCTACGGCCCCGATAAGGTGTGTAGAATAGTGGTGGCCTGCTGCATGCTGCACAATGTAGCAGTGAGACATTCTATCCCCCTCTTGGAGGTGGAGGGTGCTGTATGTCCTGACCAGGTACCTCAGAGAGGTGAGGAGAGTGATGGTGATGATGAGGAAGGGGAAGATGTCAATTCTAGGACCCAACTGATGCAACTCTACTTCCAGTAACTGTGTGGGACTTGGGCCTGACATTGGGGTTTGTGACAAATACTGTCAGTGTGCTCAGTCGTATAGGGGAGGTTGGTAATGATAGCTGAAACATGATCCACTTCTGCATGGTACAGATTGAAATTTTCATAATTTACTTATTGCCAACATTTAGGCACACAGGACTCGCTTCATTCACAGATTTGACAATAAAGTAGTTATCAACCACTTGCATCCATACTTTACTTTGTTCAAATTTTAACACAGGGGGCAGTGTTACAGCTGTGATATGTGTTTTATTGGTTGAAGTGAGTGAATAGTGCTATTTACAGTGATGGCTAGTCGTAAGGGGTGGGTGTCCTCAAGATCAACATGGTGGCAGCCTTGTTGGTACTAATGATGGGTCCATCGTTTCTTACAGTAGTTCACATTGCCTCTTAGCAATGTGTGGTTGGTGATTGAGTGGGATGGTTGCTGTGCATATTATTGCTGAGTTACTTCTTGAAGGGGGTCTTGTTCTTTTCTGGGGTTCCAGTGCCATATCTTGGCCTGAGGGTCAGTTTGGGTGCCTGCTGTTGATCTTCAGGGGATGACATGATAGGCCTTTGGGTTTCCTGTGAGGGTAGTTCCTGGGATGTTTCTGGTGATGGTGTAATCTCATGGTGGGTGTCCGGTGCTGTTGTGGGGGCCTCTTGTCCTGTGTGGGTGTCAGACTTGTTTTGGACCAGCTGCAGCAGTGCTCCTGCTATGGTGGCCATTGTGGCGTTGTGCTGTTTCCACTGTCCATTGCCTGTTGGTGGTGTTCCTGCTGCATCCTCTGACTGTGCTCCATGATGGACACAATCTGTGCCAACCTGTCATGGGTATGCTGGTAGGCCCTCAATACCTCTGATATCACGTCCTGGGCTGCTGCATCCATCCTGTGGCCTCCCCCCGGCCCACTGCCACCCTTGCACTTGCCCTAGCCCCCTGTGCCTGTGTCCCCTGCACAGGTCTGCCAGTACCACTTGTACTGGGGCCCTCGCCTTCCTGCATGTTGGGAGTGGGATACTGTGGCCTCTGTACCTGTGTTCCACCAGTCTGTGGCCTGGATACACTGGTGTGGGGACGCTTGCCCTGGGCTTCTGGTCTTGACTGGGTGGTAGGGATGACAGTGGTTTCCTGGGTGGGGCTGCTGCACGGTGAGAGTCCAGGACTGTGTGAGGGGCCTGCCTGCTCATCAGTGTCCAGGGATCCTTCACCAGTGTCCTGTGAGGGGCCTCTGCCTCCCTGGGGGGCAGAGGTACTCCTTGTCCCGTCCGTTAGGGTTGCATGGGTGGTGGTGCCTGTTGGGGGACATAGACATGTCTGTTACAGCTGCATGAACATTTGAGGTGAACAGGTCTGGACTATTTTGTGCTGGTGTTACTTTCAGTGGCCTTACATGGTGCCTTGTGAGGTTGACACTGCATTTAGCGTTGAGTGTGGGGTTGCATTGTGGTGGGGGTGTTGTTCCATTGTGGGTACTTGCAGGGGTAGGTGACTGTGCACAGGGGGAGGGATGTGGACCTGTTAGTGTGTTTGTGATCATGCAGGGGGTGGAATTAGTGGCTGTTGGATGGGTGGGGTGTTGGTCCTGGTGGGTGTGGGGTTGGTGGGGTAGTGCATGCATTACAGGTATGGTGTATATGGGGTAAATGTTGATGACTTACCTGAGTCCATTCCTCCAGTGAGTCCAGTGAGTCCCTCGGGGTGCAGGATGGCCAGTACCTTTTCCTCCCAGTCTGTGTATTCTGGTAGTGTTGGGCGGTCCTCCCCCAGTCTTCTGCACTGCGATGTGGTGCCTTGATCCCATGCCCCTGACCTTCCCCTGCAGGTCATTCCATCTCTTCCGGATGTCGTCCCTGGTGCGTGGATGGTGTCCCACTGCATTGACCCTGTTCACAATGGTCCACCATAGCTCCATCTTCCTTGCGATGGGTGTGTGCTGAGCCTTGGCCCCGAATATTTGTGGCTCCACCTTCAAGATCTCGTCCACCATGGTCCTTAACCTTTGGTTAAGCATGGATGTTTTGGGGGTGACATGGTGAGTTTGGTCGATGGTGTCGGGGCTGGGAACGCGGTGAGGGTGCTCTTCTGTGGGTCGGTGGCGTCTCCTGTATGTTGGCGTTCGATGTCTGCCTCTGGTGCTCTCCGTCTTCTTGGCCTGCTTTCATTGCAAAGGATTGTGGGGTATGTATGGGGGTATTTTATGGGGTTATGGATGTGTGTCAGGTGTGTGGGTTACACGCTTATCCAATGTGTGTACTACTTGTTGCTAAGTCCACTTGCCACCCATGGCGGTCGGAGCCGCCAATGGTCGTCAAGCCTTCACTGTCCGCCGAGGTGATTTGTGCATCATTATTTGGAGGGCGGGATGTGGGTGTGCTTGGCAGTAGCGGGGTGGGGAGGTCCGGGATTCCCACAACAGGGTCATGGCGGGGAGTGCTGATCTGGTGATTTTTGTCAGGGTTGGGATTTTAGTTCATTATATGGCGGGTTTCCATTCACTGCCAACGGCGGCATTCTGTTCACCACCGCCACAGTGGTCGGCGGTGTTTCCCGCTGTGTTCATAATGACCGCCTACGTGTGGAACTTTGGAACTGAGAAATAACAACCCAGATACAGTGTGGAGGCCCTGCATTGGTCACCATGCGTTGCTTAAGCTTGTATCTTACAGAAGATTGGTTGATCTGGGTTGCGAATGTCTCCTTTCCTCTTCCAGCATTGTCCTACAGTACTGAGATTGTTTAAGAACAGGAGAAACAGTGTTTAACTGCCCAATGGTGCCTCAAGCAAACTTACAGCTGATCAGGCTACGTCTTTCAATCCCAAAGGTTCCTCTCCTATCTCTGCCCTCACAGACTGTGACTTCAAAGGATGAATCACACCCCCTGGAGTGTTGCTGTGTTTATATCCCCACACCCCAACACAGATTTACACTACTTGCCAGCTAGTTACACTTATTTTGTACTAATGCAATGCTCTTCCTTTTAGCGTACCAAGTCACTTCTCTTAGGCACTCAACAAATAAGCCCCTTGCAGGTGCAATTACCAACACTAGACTCAGTTTTTGCATGCTGAAACACCTCTGTCACTCCAAGAGATCCAACAACTGTCTCGCACAGCAACAGCGGGTCTCACCATAGGAGGGTTTGCAGGAAATCAGACGCCTACAGCCATGCGCAAGCTTGGATGCTTGTATCCAAACAGACTCCATCATGTCCCAGGTAGGTCTCTTAAACTTTTCATTAATTCACACACTTCTAGTAGCCAATTGTCCACTTGTCTTGTTGGACATAAAGGAGTATTGAAATTATATAATAGGTTAGAAGCAAATACTCCATTAGGACCAATACCAAACAAGAGCTTTCATATAATATTGACTCAAGTGATGCATATGTAATACAGATTGACAGTCGTCCTGTTGTTTGGTCTTACAAAAACATTTCCTATGAAGGACGTTTCATAGTAGCAAAAGCAAAAATGGATATCAAAGAGATTGTAAATTTCAGTACACTGAGAAGTAGGTTTTGGATATAAGTTACCAAGCAGCATTAGAAATATGTCTGCACAAAACAATATATATATATATACACATTTTTTTTATATTTGAACTATTTGTTTATTTTATACACAGAGATAAATTTGATTTAATCTTAAATGGAGTTATGTGCTTATTTATTTTTTTAAACATTTTTCTTCCTCCCTGAGCCTCAGTCGTGGTGCTTTAGAGCCTTTAAGTTCACCCATGCAGCACTTTACCCTCAGTGGGAGTGAAACAAGCAGTCCAAGACTTCTGAAGGTGGTAGTGTAAGGGCAGAGAATCAGAATTCAACAGTTATGCAACAGACACAATAATTAATGTCCAGTCTAGTGCTTATTTGTGAAAAGGAGTAGTGCATTAATACACTCAAAAAACAATACTATATCAAGCAATCCATAATGTTCTCTACATGTATTGCGGGGATTTCCACACAGAAACAAATTATGTTTAACGTAAGTTACAGGCTCATTATCACACATGCAAGCACTTTCCCCTTTTCTATTTGTCAGTCCTTACAAATGTCTCAGCAGGTAGGCGGTCATTACGACCCCGGCGGTCGGCTTTAATGTGGCGGTAAGTACCGCCGACAGGCTAACGGTACTTACCACCATATTATGACATAGGCGGGTTGGCTGGAGCCAACCCGCCAATGTACCACTCCGACCGCCACGGCGGTAACAGCCACCGGGCTGGAGATATCCATCTCCAGCTCAGCGGCTGCCATTGTTCTGCCTGCAGGATTATGACCCCGCCTTCTGCCACGGTTTTCGTGGTATTCGTAATGCAACAAAAACCATGGCGGTAGGCCATATCAGTGACAGGGAATTCCTCCCCTGTCACTGATAGGGGTCTCCCCTCCTTCGTCTCCAGTTATCCCCCTACCTCTCCAAACCCCTCTCACCCCCTACATTCACTCCCCCTTCACACGCATACACACACGCATACACACACCCATTCCCACATGCTTACATGCATGCATACATCCTTTCACACACACATCTGAACACACTTTCAAACATACACGCAGACACGCATTCACATAACACAACATACATGCACTCACACCTCCATACATGCACACACGCATTCAACACGCAACACACACCCTCGTCCATGCACACACAAACATTCACACACACCCACACGCACACACACAACACCCCCTCACCCCCTCCTCTGTCAGAGACCCGATTTACCTGGATCCGAGGGATCCTGCTGCAGGAGACGGGACAGGGGGCTGCTACCACCAGCAGCACCCACCAGCAAAACACCGCCAGGCCGTATTATTGGTCATAATATGGCTGGCGGATTGTCTACTGACAGGGCGCTGATGGTGGCAGCAGCGCCACCTTACTGCAATCCACCGGCATGGCCACAGACGGATTTCCGCCATTCTTGTGGTGGAAATCTGGCTGTGGCCATAATATGGTGGATGGCCGGTAGCTGCGGCAGCGGTCTTTTGGCGGCCGTCGCCGCGGCGGTAGACGGTTTTTACTGCCAGTGTCAAAATGAGAGCCTTGGTCTTTAAAGGTATGGAGCTGTCCCAAATCACTATAGTGTGGTGTGTGAGAAACTCCTGCAAGTTCAACAGATAATGGCTTTGCCTGTGTATTGACACTCAGATACACTCAGTGTGCCTGTGATATTCAGTTAGACACAGGGGAAGTCATACTGTCATATTCAGTTCGGATGTCCAGTGGGCAAGCTGGGGCTGCAGGGCTTCAATATGGGGGTTAAGGTAATTTGCCTCTGATGTTCCGGGGCCCGCCCTATTTTGGCTATAGGAATTGGACAAAGTACAACCCTTTCAGGACTTGACTCTCAGTAGTACCAATGGCAATCAGTCACATGCTTCTCATGAACGTTGTGTGGCGATCCTAGAGCTCAGAGGTCAATAAGTGAATGTCCAGTCCACTGCTTATCTATTCAAGAATGAAAGCACTTTATTACATGATGCTACTCAATACACAATATGAATAGCTGAACTGAATTGTGTCTCTGATTTCTATTGTGGCAGATGCTGCATCCTCCCTTCTTCCTCACTGCCACTTCCACTTCCATGCCTCAGGCTATTTCCCTGGTCTAGGTGGGTACCTTCTAGTTCTATGGGAATAATCTGGCTCAAGTGCAGGATAGTTCATCCCAAACAGTATGTATCTTGTCTGTTTTAGTTTCCTATGACTCTAGAGTGGTATCAGTTATCACAGATTGGCTACAGCCTGCTTGGCTCATCTGTCACACCATGCACTCCAACTGAGTGGGCCATACTAGCCACCAGTCATTATGAGCCTTCTGTCTCAGGCACTGGAGCTGAATTAAGTGGTAAGCCCACTCCAGAATCTCTGGTGTTTAGGAGGAGGCCGTCCTGATGCAGTTAGGTACTGACTGGACCATTAGTAAGTCCTGGGTGTCAGCTTCTGCTGTTGGGCCCACACAAGGGCTAGCAGGTTTTCGATAAAACCCAGATAGGGCCTGGCGCTACTTGGCAGATGCAGCTCAACACAGCTGATCACCAATCCAGTTGACGGTGCCCCACATGGCCCAAGCACTACGCTAGATTTTTCCCCATATGGGCCGGGCACTACTCTGACATTTGCAACCCCTTAAGTACTGGTTGCATACCCATCCACTTGTAATCAGGCACAGGGCAGGGACAACTTTTGCTGTTTAAGCCTGTGTTAAGACTGATCACAGCTTCAAGTTGCGACCTTGAACAGGCCAATCACAGCTTTAAAAGTTGCAACCTTGCACAGGCTGATCACAACATACAGTTACAGCCCGACGAAGCCACTGCCATCATGCTATTGTAGAATCACAGTGCCTGCTTCGAAGTGTTACAGACAGCCAGATTGTCCTTTCATATCTTGGTCCCTCAGATTGCTCTACCACATTTCTCTCTTGCGGGTGCTTCAAAGGCAATGGAGATATGCAGCACCTCCATCCTTCCTGAAAAGTCCCTCATCCTTCAGAGTTGGCTGGATCCTTTACTCACTCTGCAGGGAGGCAGGTTTTTAGGCACTTCAGGATAGATATACATTTCCTCCACAGAAATTCATGCCTCTGGTGAGAATCCCATACCTCTGGCAGACTGGTTATCAGACAGACACTGGCCCACTTTGAACTGCAGTGCTCTGAGTACTTTGCAAAGCACCCAGTTCCTTGGCCATAGAGTAACTAGGACTGAAACAACAAGTGGGGTAGTGTGGTTGCAAATTTATATGCAACTAGTAGACAGAAGATGTGAATCCATGCAACTGGTTTAGGGTGGATTTATACTCAAGTACTCTTTTTAGACTGTTCTTCAGACACAGTCTTTGTGTAGAACTTGTGCAGAGCTTCTTATAGCAGGGTAGATAGGATTCCAGACACATCTAGACAGGTGTACAGATCACCCTGTAAGAGATCAGACTCAAGTGATGACCCATTACCTCTTGGAACCTGGCTGTCAGGCAGATATCAGCTCTGGTTGAACAGCAGCGCTGTAGGAAAGTATCATCTGGCCTTGCATGTTACCCCCATTTTCACTGTATATATGTTGTTTTAGTCTATGTGTCACTGGGACCCTGCCAGGAAGGGCCCCAGTGCTCATAAGTATGTGCCCTGTATGTGTTCCCTGTGTAATGCCTAACTGTCTCACTGAGGCTCTGTTAACCAGAACCTCTGTGGTTATGCTCTCTCTGCTTTCCAAATTTGTCACTAACAGGCTAGTGACTAAATTTACCAATTCACATTGGCATACTGGTACACCCATATAATTCCCTAATATATGGTACCTAGGGTATTGGGGTTCCAGGAGATCCCTATGGCTGCAGCATTTCTTTTGCCACCCATAGGGAGCTCTGACAATTCTTACACAGGCCTGCCAGTGCAGCCTGAGTGAAATAACATCCATGTTATTTCACAGCCATTTACCACTGCACTTAAGTAACTTATAAGTCACCTATATGTCTAACCTTCACCTAGTGAAGGTTGGGTGCAAAGTTACTTAGTGTGTGGGCACCCTGGCACTAGCCAAGGTGCCCCTACATTGTTCAGGGCAAATTCCCCGGACTTTGTGAGTGCGGGGACACCATTACATGCGTGCACTGTACATAGGTCACTACCTATGTACAGCGTCACAATGGTAACTCCGAACATGGCCATCTAACATGTCTGAGATCATGGAATTGTCACCCCAATGCCATTCTGGCATTGGGGGGACAATTCCATGATCCCCCGGGTCTCTAGCACAGAACCTGGGTACTGCCAAACTGCCTTTCCGGGGTCTCCACTGCAGCTGCTGCCAACCCCTCAGACAGGTTTATGCCCTCCTGGGGTCCAGGCAGCCCTGGCCCAGGAAGGCAGAACAAAGGATTTCCTCTGAGAGAGGGTGTAACACCCTCTCCCTTTGGAAATAGGTGTGAAGGCTGGGGAGGAGTAGCCTCCCCCAGCCTCTGGAAATGCTTTGATGGGCACAGATGGTGCCCATCTCTGCATAAGCCAGTCTACACCGGTTCAGGGATCCCCCAGCCCTGCTCTGGTGTGAAACTGGACAAAGGAAAGGGGAGTGTCCATTCCCCTGACCTGCACCTCCCAGGGGAGGTGCCCAGAGCTCCTCCAGTGTGTCCCAGACCTCTGCCATCTTGCAAACAGAGATGTTTGTGGCACACTGGACTGCTCTGAGTGGCCAGTGCCAGCAGGTGACGTCAGAGGTTCCTTCTGATAGGCTCTTACCTCTCTTGGTAGCCAATCCTCCTTCCTAGGTAGCCAAACCTCCTTTTCTGGCTATTTAGGGTCTCTGCTTTGGGGAATTCTTTAGATAACGAATGCAAGAGCTCACCAGAGTTCCTCTGCATCTCCCTCTTCACCTTCTGCCAAAGGATCGACCGCTGACTGCTCAGGAAGCCTGCAAAACCGCAACAAAGTAGCAAAGACGACTACTAGCAACCTTGTATTGTTTCATCCTGCCGGCTTTCTCGACTGTTTCCAGGTGGTGCATGCTCTGGGGGTAGCTTGCCTCCTTCCTGCACCAGGAGCTCTGAAGAAATCTCCCGTGGGTCGATGGAATCTTCCCCCTGCAACCGCAGGCAACAAAAGACTGCATCACTGGTCCTCTGGGTCCCCTCTCAGCATGACAAGAGTGGTCCCTGGAACTCAGCAACTCTGTCCAAGTGACTCCCACCGTCCAGTGACTCTTCAGTCCAAGTTTGGTGGAGGTAAGTCCTTGCCTCCCCACGCTAGACTGCATTGCTGGGTACCGCGTGATTTGCAGCTGCTCCGGCTCCTGTGCACTCTTCCAGGATTTCCTTTGTGAACAGCCAAGCCTGGGTCCCTGACACTCTAACCTTCTGAGTTGTCCTCCGGCGTCGTGGGACTCCCTTTTGTGACTTCGGGTGGACTCCGGTTCACTTTTCTTCTAAGTGCCTGTTCAGGTACTTCTGCGGTGCTGCCTGCTTCTGTGAGGGCTCCCTACGTTGCTGGGTGCACCCTCTGTCTCCTCATCCAAGTGGAGTCATCCTGGTCCCTCCTGGGCCACAGCAGCACCCAAAATCCCCAACCGCGACCCTTGCAGCTAGCAAGGCTTGTATGCGGTCTTTCTGCGTGGGAACACCTCTGCAAGCTTCTACACGACGTACGACATCCACCCTCCAAAGGGGAAGTTCCTAGTCCTCTTCGTTCTTGCAGAACACAAAACTTCTTCCATCCAGTGGCAGCTTCTTTGCACCCTCAGCTGGCATTTCCTGGGCATCTGCCCACTCTTGACACTGTTGCGACTCTTGGACTTGGTCCCCTTGTCTTACAGGTACTCAGGTCCAGAAATCCACTGTTGTGGGATTGCTGGTGTTTGTTTGTCCTGCCATTGATTAAGTTTGTTTGACCAATGACTTCGTGTTTCACCACTGCGCATATTAGTTGCTCAATGTTCACCAGTATCACATTGTATGTTTTATTCAGTTGAGCCGCCTATTGGCTTTGACATGGCATTAGCCATTACTTTCTGTATCCAGTTTCGCCGCCTATTGGCTTTGACATTGCATTAGCCATTACATTCTGTATTCTGCCTCTTGGCTTTGACATGATATTATATATTACATTTTGTATTCAGCTCAGCTGCCTATTGGCTTTGACATGATATTATACATTGCATTTTGTATTCAGCTCAGCTGCCTATTGGCTTTGATATGACATTAGACATTGCATTTGATATTTAGGTTAGCTGCCTATTGCCTTTAACGTGGAGTTAGACATTGCAGTTGAGAATCCAAGCTGTATTTTTCCAAGCTGTGTTTTTGCACAAGATGAACCAAGCTGTTTTCTTCTCACAGTAGACTAGACCTGATAAGAGAGGGTACATTGGGTGTTTTTCTCTGCTCGAGCCTGGGAAGAGGAGCAGTCTAGGAGATCTGGCCAATCTCCAAAGGCTTGCGTAGTTTTCCCGAGTCTGAGAGGAGGGGGCACACCTTTGTAACGGATGACACAGGCTTCAGAGAATTAGATTCGAATCTGCCTGACTTCGTGCTGGAGCTTGGCGCCAGTTGCCAGCATCCCGTGTGGGTAGATATATCTCTTTCTCGCAGTTGACAAGGAGTCATCAACTTGCAGACCCTAGAAAGATGAAGCTGTAAATATTTTCTCACACAGTGAAGTATTTGTTTTGCTTTGCATTCAATATCTTATAAATATAACCTGCTGTGTACATTGCAATTGAAGTATATTTTGTTTTCATTGAACGTGTGCTTGAAATCTAATAATTCGTCACTTACGAAATTGCGGTTGGGGAAGAATTAACAACAATAAAAGGTTTCTTTGAACTCAGAAGTGCATTCTTGATATGTTATGTAAGTGCTGAAAACGAGATAAGAACAGAAGCACTACATTGTTCTTCCTGCAGAATCCTCCTATCACAACTTCTGTGCTCTCTGGGGATAGTAGGTGCACTTTACACCTACCTTTCAGGGTCTTGGGGTGGGCTATTTTTCTAACCCTCACTGTGTTCTTACAGTCCCAGCGACCCTCTACAAGCTCACATAGGTTTGGGGTCCATTCGTGGTTCGCATTCCACTTTTGGAGTATATGGTTTGTGTTGCCCCTATACCTATGTGCTCCTATTGTATTCTACTGTAACTTTACACTGCTTGAATTACTTTTCTTGCTATTACCTGCATAATTTTGGTTTGTGTACATATATCTTGTGTATATATCTTATCCTCATACTGAGGGTACTCACTGAGATACTTTTGGCATATTGTCATAAAAATAAAGGACCTTTATTTTTAGTACTTCTGTGTATTGTGTTTTCTTATGATATTGTGCATATGACACCAGTGGTATAGTAGGAGCTTTACATGTCTCCTAGTTCAGCCTAAGCTGCTTTGCCATAGCTACCTTCTATCAGCCTTAGCTGCTAGAAACACCTCTTCTACACTAATAAGGGATAACTGGACCTGGCACAAGGTGTAAGTACCTCTGGTACCCACTACAAGCCAGGCCGGCCTCCTACAAGTGCTCTAAGTACTCTGCAGAGCATTCCCTTCCTTAGTTATAGAGGAGTTGGAAATGGGACAATTGGGGTAGAGAGGTCCTACATTTATACAGCAAAATCAGACAGAAGATATGTATCCACTGTTTGCATTTCAGCCTCAGTTTGGAATGGTTCTCTTTTTAAACACTCTTTCCTGGCTTCTCTCCTGGCACTGCCTTTGTGTAGGGTAATGCTTTTCCTGACAGGATAGTCTTCAGCCTTGTGTGGCTAATTATGATGTTATCATGCTTCAGGAAACTTGGTCGGCGGGACAGGCTGTGTGGGATGGGTATGACAGATATGCAATTCCAGCTGTACAGTCTCTTGGTGGTCGCTCGAAAGGTGGCCTGGTCACTCTAATTCGCCTCTCTAAGATAGTGGGTGCTTTCCAAATTAACTGTAACCATCAAGGTATATTGCTGGTATGGGTACTCTTCTCCAATCATTTTAATGTATTATTGGTCAACTTTTATAATGCTGTGTGGGGTATGGGGTGCCAAATTGGGGCCCTGTTCTCCATTCTTAAGATTATGAAATATAGAATGGAGAAGGTGGGATTGGAATTTCGTGCCATCATCTCCGGGGACTTTAATGCCAAGTTGGGCCGGTCCAGTACTGTGGTTAATCCCTTCATCCGTGACTGTGAGGTCTATTCAGCGCAGGGTCCGCAGGACTCTAGAGGCAGAGATCTACTAAAGGAACTCAGGGAGATGGGCCTCTTGAATTTCTATGATATTGAAGCAGTAGGCACTCACCAACTTCCAACCTATGTCGGAAGAGGGTCTGGATCCACCATCGACTATATTTTTGTGTCCCCTCCTATGAGAGACTTGGTGATTGGGGGTAAAGTGTTAGGCGAGTGCTTTAGCGATCATAATCCCCTTATATTGTCCTTTAAACTCCCTGGGGCCGTACCCTCACTAGGACGAGCCAGGCCTGTAACGGTGGTGATAAAGGACCAGGGTAGGCGGCTTGGGTGGAAGCAAGTAGACCCCCAAAAAGTTGTGGGAAGGGTTGTGGGGGATAACCTACATCTCTTTATGGAAATACTCCTGACAGAAGCGCCAAATCCCACGACTGTTATAGATGCGATAACAGTAGTATATGCAGCAGTCAGAGACTGTTTCTTTTAGTAGGCAACCACCCTAATAAGCGCAAATGTGGTTGGTACGACAAAGCCTGCTATGATGCAAGGACAAATTTAAAGATGGCTACCAAGACGCACCCTAGAGATTGGGTTCTCGTAAAAGAAGCCAGAATAAGGTATAAAAGGTCCCTGAGGGATAGTAAGCTAACATATAAAGATAAAGCCTGGGAAGAGTTAGAGCGTGCTACAGCTTTGAAAGACCTCGGCCTGTTTTGGAAGGTGGTGAATAGAGGTGCCTTTGAAACAGAAACCTCTGAGGGCCTTGGATGTAATATAGCCCCGGAGGACTGGGTAACTCATTTCTGTAATATATTTGAGGGTACCCCCCTAAGTAATATGCAGGAGAATGTGTATGAGGTGGATCCTAACCTAGCAATCAGATTCTCACTACAGGAGGTTATTGATGCGATACAGAGTTGTGTGCATAATAAAGCGCCGGGCCCGGACTCAATCCCGAAGGACCTGTATAAAGCTAACCCTCAGTTATGGTCACCCATTCTCCTAAATGTTCTCAATGCAGCCGTTACTGTGGGCATTCCTGCCTCTTGGAGATCGGCATGCATAGTCCCAGTGTTTAAAAAGGGTGATCGAAATGATCCTAAGTCTTATCGCCCTATTTCACTGCTGGATTCCTCTGTGAAGATTCTAGGACGGATTATCCTAGGCCGTCTGGAGGCCTGGATGATTGGAAATGATATTGTAAGTCGGGAACAGTATGGCTTGAGGGAAGGCCTAGGCACGCAAGAACAGTGTCTCAATTTACTGATGATAATCAACAAATACACGCAGGCCAGGAAAGGTACCCTCTATCTTGCTTTTATGGACCTTAGCTGTGCTTTTGATAAAGTGAATCGGTCTTTATTATGGGAGAGGCTAACTCAGTTAGGGTTGGACCCTAATATTGTAGAGCTTCTCCGATATCTCCATTCAGGGACAGTGGCAAACGTGAGGGTGGGCCCAAATGGGGAATGCTCCGAGGCTTTCAAGCTTTCAAGGGGTGTGCGCCAGGGGTGTGTCTTGGCCCATACCTTGTTCCTTCTGTGCACAAATGGACTGTCAGATTTTCTGATCGAACACTGCAGGGATGTCCCGAAGGTGAAGGGTATGGATATCCCTGTGCTGACGTATGCGGATGATGCGGTCCTTATGGCCCGCACGATGAATGGTCTCCGAGAATTAGTTAGAGCTTATGTTGTCTTTATGTCAGCTTTGGGACTGGAGGTCAATTTTAAGAAGTCGCACTTTATGGTTTGTGGTAAACCTATGAGTAGGGTGGGGGAGCTAAGGGTGGAGGATCAATTTATTAGTAGAGTCCATGAGTTCCCATACTTAGGGGTCATTTTTGATGAGAAAGGATATTGGAAACCCTGTATTGCCAGAAGGATTGCGCTTTTTCATGCAACAGTTGGTGCAACCTTTGATTTTGCGGCTAGGGTAGGTAGCAAACCTATCAAACCCCTGCTTGAAATCTATAGGCAGAAATGCCTACCTGTCCTTCTGTATGGTTCAGCACTTTGGGGGTTTAGGGATACCCGAGCCCTTATGGTGGAAGAAAATCGTTTCTGTAGAAGGCTTCTGGGTGTTGGACAAAATATTCCTGGATTTTGCCTTCACCTGGAACTGGACCTTGAGTATGTACAGGACACTACCCAGCTGGCTCCCCTTTTGTTATGGATTTCAGTTTGGAGTAACGAAATGCCTCTCTTAATAGGGATATCCGAAGGGATTGTTTGGCCTGCAACAATGTAAAGCATATTCCCTGGCTGTCGCACATAAGGAAGATGGCACATGACCTGGGGCGGCCTGAATTGTTTGATCATCCCGAGGACCTGACTAGCTATGATAAGAAATGGGTTAAGGATAACTTTCAGAGAATCCAGGAGACCAAGAGGGAGGGGGAGGCTCTAAGGAAAAAATCAATCAGGGAATTTACTATGCTAAAGATGTGGGTGAGTCCTGAGCGATATCTCTCAGAAATCAAGGATGTGAGGGAAAGGTCTCTCATAATTCGATTTCGCTTGGGGATCATTAGAAGTAATTTGTGCTTCCCCCTAGGTCAGTATGGGGAGAAATGTATTAGACCCTGCCCCTGTGATGGGGTGTCCCATCAGACCTTGATCCATTTTACACTGTTTTGTGTCTTTTATGCTCCATTTAGAACCCGATTTCTTCTACCGCTCCTTAGGCCCAAGGGTTTTGTGCAATACCGTCCTGCTTTCATGTGGCTGCAAATGGCCTCAGATGTACTGGTATGGAAGGGCCTGGGATCATTCCTGAAGGGAGCTACTACTTGGCGCAAAAATGTAGAATTTTTTTGAATGATTTTACTTATTATGAATGAGGTTTTTATCTTCTTCTGTTTTGTATTTTTATTTATACATATATATATATATATATATATATATATATATATATATATATATATATATATATATATTTATAATTATAAGTTCATGTTTTTATGATGGGTACTTTTATTATACATGGTTTTTATTGGTATTTTTACAATGTTTTGGTGATTATGTGTTGTAATGGATGAATTTTTTTTCATACCAAATAAAGCTTCTTCAGCCTTCATAACTCACAACAGAGACACTGTGAGGTGTGAGGTTTCTGCACCTGACTGCCATCAGCCAACTGAAAGTGTAGTCAGGGAATGACAAAGCACTGAGCCCAGTTAAAGGTCCCTCTCACCTTTCACAACAGACACTGCAGTCCCACCCCGGGCCTAACTGTCAGAGCCCCTTTTCAGAAGGCCACAGGGCATGCAGGCTCTACTGGGGCCACTCTTGGGGGCTGAAGCCTTTTACTCCTGATGTACCAGAACCTGACACATTATGGATTCTAAGTAACTGGGCTAAGTACCCCTTCTGCACTTGACTCTCAGGATAGCATTGTCCGAGCAGTCCAAAACTCAGGGGGGAGGTGGGCACAGGATAGTGAACCCAGTCGCACAACTCTAAAAGCACACAGCAGCAGCAATAAATCATTTGTAAGCCAAACACTCACTTATATGAAAAAAAGAGAAAGGGCCCGATTCACAAAGGTAAACTAAGATGTTTGGTCTAAAATTAGACCAAATGTCTAAGTTTGCAACTTTGTGAAATTCACAAAGGGCACTTACGAGTAGTATCTTTATGGTCTCACTTGGGGCGGAACTCACTCCGAGTGCGGACCTAAAGATACTGCTCATAAATGTCCTTTGTAAATGGCAAAAGTCGTAAACTTAAACGTTTGGTCTAAGTTTAGACCAAACATTTAAGTTTGCCTTTGTAAATCAGGCACAAGTATTTTATTTCTACTGCTCTTCAAACAACCAAAAAAAAACATCCACAAATAATTACACAGTCCTCCCCAGTCCCCAGAGGTTGTGGCTCTAGGGTTTCTTTGGCTGTTCCCTGTCCCATTCCCTCCTCATGAACGACCATGGTCATTCCTCATTCACTATTGGCAGCATCCAGGGTATGCCCCGCTAGTAGTCCGAATCTCAAGAGCCCACTATGACTCTAACTCAAAGTCAATAGTGTTCCAATGCTATCATGCTAAATTAAAAGTAAACTAAAGGTTCCCCGTGGGCTTTTTGGCTCAAAACCATTCTCACCCACACTGGCAGTGTGAAGTGGTGAGAGTTCCTCAGTGCGTTCCACCTGCGGGTGCTCACAGCAGCTGTAGTTAAGTTCAGGTAAGTCAACTGCATGATGCCCAGGCAGCTGCCCTCAGTGGGTGCAGAGTCTCTCACTCATGGTTGGGTCCCTGACCAACCGGAGGCTTAATGAGGATCCTGCTGAGGGTTAAGTGTTCATTTGTCTCCTGGTGGAGAGTAGCTATGATGATATGTTGTGGTCCATACCTGGGTAATGATGTGCAGGTGCTCTTGCGATGCCCTAACTTCTCATACGGGGTGGGGGGAGAACTAGACACAGTCCTTGCTGCTCTTGGAGACCCCTTCTGACACAAGGCGTCACTGCAAGTCACTGCCCACGGGCCCCAGCCCAATCACCATGATGAAATTCTCCACAGGGACTCCTCCTGGCATTTGGAGTTGCTGTCTCAATACCGCACAAGACTATGGCCCTCACTGCACAGTAATCTTTTCCCCGGCTGCCCCTCCTGGCATACAGGGTTGCAGCCTCGTTACCACACACAGGCTCTGACGAGATCAATGCAGCACAGCACATGGCAAAATTCTGGCTGGCTCTCTCCTGGCATATGGGGTGAACAACTCGCCACTACGTAGGGCGTTGGCCTGATCGCCACAATGCAACACACTGCTCAATTCAAGACGGCCCTCTCTTGGTATATGGGGGTTACCAACTCTGTCCTGCACATGGGCAATGACCCAATTGGTGCAGCAGACATTTCCTCACACTTCGCACAGGGAATCCATTCAACAGGAATCCCCACTGGACTTCACTCCTTCCAAAGCACTCTTCTCCTCATAGGGCACACTAGTCTGGACAAGCAGGTAGACGCTGGTGCTCCAGGGTCAAGGGCAGGTTGTCCTGGATTCCCTGAGTGATGTCCCCTCATCCAACAGGGAGAGAAACAGGCCTGGGCCCCCGTATTGGTCACAGGCAGAAGTCTTGCAGTGCTTCCCCTCCTCACACAGCCTATCTCGCTGCATGGAAGATGACAATTTTGGGGATCTTAAACTCCTTTTCTTATAGTCCATTTCCAGCCACCAAATGTGATTTAGGGTTTGAGTCTTTGATGCTCTATGTTGGGGTTGTGCTTTTTATAAGTGTCCACTCCACTGCTTCCTCTTTCTCTTGAAGAGAAGTCTGTCACAGCAGGAGTGTCTTCAAAGCTGATAGCCCCACAACACAGGCCATGGGAGTAACTAGAGTTCCCTCCTGGATTTCAGCCACAGTGATATATGCATCAAAAGGTTAGTCCTTAACACTACTTTTTATGATTCTTTTATCAGCCCCATCTTCTTCTTAAAATGTTCCCAGACCACCTCTCAATGAATCAAGGACAACACTTTGAAGTGTACTGGGAAAGCCTCACTCTCACCTTCCCACTATGGGGGTCATTCTGACCCTGGTGGTAAAATCCGCCAGGGCCAACGACCGCAGGAGCACCGCCAACAGGCTGGCGGTGCTCCCATGGGCATTCTGACCGCGGCGGTACAGCCGCGGTCAGAAACGGAAAACCGGCGGTGTACCGCCGGTTTCCCGCTGCCCTGGGGAATCATCCATCCGCCATGGGGATTCCGACCCCCATACCGCCATCCTGTTCCTGGTGGTTTTGGCCGCCAGGAAGAGAATGGCAGTATGAGGTGTCGTGGGGTCCCTGGGGGCCCCTGCAGTGCCCATGCCAATGGCATGGGCACTGCAGGGCCCCCGTAACAGGGCCCCACAAAGATTTTCAGTGTCTGCCATGCAGACACTGAAAATCGCGACGGGTGCAACTGCACCCGTCGCACCCCTTCCAATCCGCCGGCTCCATTCGGAGCCGGCATCCTCATGGAAGGGTGTTTCCCGCTGGGCTGGCGGGCGGCCTTCTGGCGGTCGCCCGCCAGTCCAGCGGGAAACCCAGAATACCCGCGGCGGTCTTTTGACCGCGCAGCGGTATTCTGGCGGTCCCAGCCAGGCCTGCAGCTTCCGCCGCCGGCCGGGGTCAGAATGACCCCCTATATGTCCTACTCAGGTTACAGGAATGAAATTTGTCTGGGTGTATTCTCTCTGCCTCCTCTCCATGTTTCACCATGCAGGCCTGGGGCTACCAAAATGGAATCCAGGGCCCTCCATGTATTGTACTGTCCACAGGCACACATACACCCAGTGCATGTATACAGCATTCACACACTGCACAGTACTGTATACTCCATGTACTGTACCACTCATAGACATACATCCAGAACATGCATGTAATATGCACGAACTGCCCAGCACAGTATCTTTTATATACTGTACTACTCATAGGCACACACATACACCCATCGTATGCATTAATTCTGCACACTGCATCCTTCATGTATTGTACCGCTCACAGGTACACATACACCCAGCACACGCATTTATCATGCGCACACTGCACAGCGCTACATCTTTCTATTACTCTACTACTCATAGGCACTTATACATGCAGCACAAGCATTTACTATGCACACACTACTTAGTACTTCCAAACACCTGTTTTGTACCCTTCCAGGTATACCTACATGCAGCATAGACACACCACCTCTGTGCTGCACAGCACCTCATATCAATCTGATGTAGGCCAAGCGTGAGTCAAGCAAACATCAGCCGAACTTTAAAAGTGAGTGAGCCTTCAGGCTTACCTCCAGTGACACAGATGGAAAAGGACCATTTCACTCCTACTGATTGCTACACTGTATGCTGCCGCCACTGTACTTGTGCTGCTTAACCTCTGGTGAAGGCAGTAGCCTTTCACTGCAATGAAGGTAGCACTTTGGGAGTGTCTTTCAGTCTAACAAGACTGCAATCCGTGAGGCAGACCTATGTTATGGCGCACATGCACGATCTGCATTTGCCTATGACAACAAAAAGCAGCATCAGTGATCCGGACATCAGTGCAGTGGGATACTCAGGGCAGGTATGCATGTGCATTACTCTGCAGAGGACTTTGACTTTCCAACACCCACATTTACCAAATGGCATTGTTTATGAAGGATAAAAAGCAGCTCCTTGCCAGGAAAAATGCCCAATGCTTATTTATTGCTGGTAGTTGCAAGTTGGGATCACTGCATTCATATTGTGGCACCAGACTCATCAGACTTTGACTCCGAACAAGAAAGAAAAAAATGCAAAAGGGTGAAAGAAGGAGGAAGAAAAACATTGAAAAATAGTGACAAAATGTAAAGCAAGGATGAAAATGAACATGCAGGAGTGAGTTTGAGGGTTAGGGAGAGCCTGGGGATAAATTATAGATGATAGGGAATCGTCACTACACAATTATGGTATTTGGTCCCAGTTCCTGCTGAAGCCGTAGCTTTTGAGCAAAGGTTTAGGTCCCTGCACTAAATGTTTTACAAATTAGGCACTGAAAATGCCTAATCAGATTTCTAAAGATGACCTACCTCAACTCTACTCACTTTGGTTTCTAGGTGTCCTGTCTCTAGCGTCAGGAGTGCCAGCAATATAGTTCCACTGTCTGGGAAAATAACCTCACCTCCATCTTGTGCAAAGGCAAGGCCTGAGGTATCCAGAATTGATACCACAAGAACCTAAAGGTCCCCATTATACTTGCTCATTCACACACACCATGTGTGTACCACAAAGGCTACAAACAACCACAACATATACTTGGGGTGTTAGCGCTATGAGTTTGGTAAGGCAACTGACGCCAGTAGACCTCTATTCCAGTGACACAGATCAAAGGGTCTGGTCTCATCTGTGGATTCACAAAAGACAGCACACTGCATTCACTAATCTATATACTAAGCACATGACAGGCCCAATGGTCCAATATTTGTCAGTGAGGGCATGATTGATGCACCCCTCAAGGTCACAGGATATGTCCAGTACCTTACTGCTATCAAGGGACAGGCCCGAGCTTCTTGGCACACACTAGATTATGATTCAAGGGTCGAAAATCAAAAGTGAGAATACCAAATACATGTTGTCAACCACTCAGGGTAGGGAAACATCACTGCACACATTTCAGGGAACATGCCCATCCATCTGAGGTAATGTCCACTGTCAGGATCAGAGTGGTTTCTGGTAGCTGTTGGTGCCTCAGGCCATGGTAGCTTGTAGCTGCAAAACACTTGGGCGGATCACCACAGCAGGGCTAACGCCTTTTGCAGAATGAACAGGTGATGTGATTAGTTCGGGAAGGCCAGGAAGCCCACTTCAAGCTCAGGTTTGCACCATTTACACTCCTATTGGCTGTCTAAGATTTCTGAGTCTGCGCTAATGCCCTGAGCACAGAGGCTGGACTTCTCCTTCTTGACAGATGTCCCCCTGCAAGAGAGAGTCACTCCATTTCCCCTCTCAGCAGGCAGAAGCTCAACGGTCACTGTTCCTCACAGCTATACTGCAGGCTTCCTGTGATGTTTCTTTACCTCTGAGAAAATGGTTGTACAAGGCAACCTCAATTGAACTGTCAGTAGCACAATCAGGTGTGATCTCTGCACCTGGAAGTCAATAGACCCTTTGGGAGAAACTCTTGAGGGATGGCAAAAGGACAAACCCTGTCTGAAAGATTTCTTTTACACCTGAATTTATTCTGCCGACTCCCCTCAATCTGCCCACTATCAGCCTCTATGGAAGTGCTCCAAGAGAGACAGTGTGCAGAACTTTCACCAAATGGTCCCTGCTGCATATCTAAAACACTCCTGACTTCATCCTCTCGCACTTCAGTTTCTAGGGTTATTCCCTCTAACCCAGGAATGCCAGCAATCCACTTCTGTGTCTGGGGAGGCTTAGCCACAAGCTCCATATTGAGCCATCTTGTAACTGGGGCATTCCAGGATGGATATCACTCGTCTAGTCAAGCCTACACTTTTATTTAACATGGAACCCTGCTTACAGTACTACATGCACACATTCAAGGGAGTAGCCAGAAAAAGAAAATACCCCCCACTTTAATCTATACTCGAATGGCATAAGGTGAGTGAAGAGAGAAAGCCCTGCCCACTCTAAATAAGGTTTCTTCATCCCACCTTAAATCCTTCTATCTCTACATCATTTAAGCCTTTTTAAGCATCCAGCCATCTATCTCTTCATGCTTAAATCCATACTTCCTTTACCATCTGTCTATCCACCCTTTCATCATCACTCTTTCATCCTTTCTTCTATCCTGCTCACAATTCTAGTCATTCATCAATCCTTTTCCTATCCAAAGATCCCTTATTTTTCATCCATTTATCATTTCACTCTCCTTATATCAATTCACCCTTTCACTGAAATTTCATCCATCCATCCACATATTAATCAAGCCTTTCATCATCCCAGCCATTCCTTCTTCCAATCACCCCTTCAATGTTGTTTTATATTTGACCCATCAATACTTTCATCCTTGCATTAATCTTTTCATGCTTTTGACCCGTCCTTCTTGTCACAGTTTCTTGCTTGTTTTCATATTTTTTTTACTTCACTCTGCCTTCCTGTCCTCATACTCTCAGTTGCCAGTGTATTGTGGGCCCTGGTTCAAGGAAGAAAGTGGCCCCCTGGCTGCTATGATGAAAAGCAGCAATAAACAGGGTTCAGTGGACCTCATCATTCCTCTTGGCCCCAGTGTGCACCTGCACACCAATTGAAGCTATGCCCCTGCACACTCTTTCTCTCAACTTTTTACCCGTTAGGCTTTTTACTTTAACTGGCTTTGCATCCTTTGTGATGTTTCCTTTCTTTATTTTTTAAACAATTACCCCTGCTTAAGCTGTAAAAGCGGGGGTTGATAACACTACTGCTCACAGTATACATGCACATTCACCCAAGACGCCTGTGCAGGATCTAGGCACTATATTCAAGTGGTGCTTTACATGATGAGGGCTGGTACTCATCACCCCCTTCCAGATAAAGGCATGTTTATGATTAGCTATTAAAAAACATACGGTACACTGCTACAAGATGCATGACACAAACAGTAGTCTCATGTCAGCTCAAGAGGGACGCCCTTCCTCATCACACAGCCAGGCTCTGTGGCTCACAACTTACAGAATAGGCTAAGCAACAGCATGCATGGATGATGGCCATGCATACTATGCCAAAAAGCAAATGTTAGGATACCAGACATCTTGGAACTTGGTTATGCAGGGTGAGGTTGCAGATCCTTGTTACCATGCAAGGGACATTCCTGTACCAATACTATGGGGGTCATTCTGACCCCGGCGGCGGCGGTTGCCGCCCGCCTGGAGGGAACCGCCATTTGGCCGCCCCGCGGTCAAAAGACCGCTGGGGCCATTCCAACTTTCCTGCTGGGCCGGGGGGAAAGGGGCCTGCAACACTGAAGCCGGCTCCGAATGGAGCCGGCGGTGTTGCAGGTGTGCGACGGGTGCAGTTGCACCCGTTGCGCTTTTCACTGTCTGCTAGGCAGACAATGAAAAGCATGCTGGGGCCCTGTTAGGGGGCCCCTGCACTGCCCATGCCATTGGCATGGGCAGTGCAGGGGCCCCCAGGGGCCCCAGGACACCTGTTCCCGCCATCCTGTTCCTGGCGGTAAAAACCGCCAGAAACAGGCTGGCGGTAAGGGGGTCAGAATCCCCATGGCGGTGCTGCTTGCAGCGCCGCCATGGCGGATTCGCCCAGCCGGGGGAAATCCGTCGCGAAACCGCCGGACCCGGTTTTCTGACCGCGGCTTTACCACTGCAGTCAGAATGGGCAAGGAAGCACCGCCAGCCTGTTGGCGGTGCTTCTGTCACCCGCGGCCCTGGCGGTCTATGACAACCAGGGTCGGAATGAGGGCCTATGTGTTTATTGTTCTGTAAGTTGTCAAATTTACCAATTTACCAATACATAACTGAAGGAAAGTACCATCTTGCCTGGCATGTTACCCCCATTTTTCACTGTATATATGTTGTTTTAGTTGTATGTGTCACTGGGACCCTGGTAACCCAGGGCCCCAGTGCTCATAAGTGTGCCTGAATGTGTTACCTGTGTAGTGACTAACTGTCTCACTGAGGCTCTGCTAATCAGAACCTCAGTGGTTATGCACTCTCATTTCTTTCCAAATTGTCACTAACAGGCTAGTGACCATTTTTACCAATTTACATTGGCTTACTGGAACACCCTTATAATTCCCTAGTATATGGTACTGAGGTACCCAGGGTATTGGGGTTCCAGGAGATCCCTATGGGCTGCAGCATTTCTTTTGCCACCCATAGGGAGCTCTGACAATTCTTACACAGGCCTGCCACTGCAGCCTGAGTGAAATAACGTTCACGTTATTTCACAGCCATTTTACACTGCACTTAAGTAACTTATAAGTCACCTATATGTCTAACCTTTACCTGGTAAAGGTTAGGTGCAAAGTTACTTAGTGTGAGGGCACCCTGGCACTAGCCAAGGTGCCCCCACATTGTTCAGAGCCAATTCCCTGAACTTTGTGAGTGCGGGGACACCATTACACGCGTGCACTACATATAGGTCACTACCTATATGTAGCTTCACAATGGTAACTCCGAATATGGCCATGTAACATGTCTATGATCATGGAATTGCCCCCTCTATGCCATCCTGGCATAGTTGGCACAATCCCATGATTCCAGTGGTCTGTAGCACAGACCCTGGTACTGCCAAACTGCCCTTCCTGGGGTTTCACTGCAGCTGCTGCTGCTGCCAACCCCTCAGACAGGCATCTGCCCTCCTGGGGTCCAGCCAGGCCTGGCCCAGGATGGCAGAACAAAGGACTTCCTCTGAGAGAGGGTGTTACACCCTCTCCCTTTGGAAAATGGTGTGAAGGAAGGGGAGGAGTAGCCTCCACCAGCCTCTGGAAATGCTTTGTTGGGCACAGATGTGCCCAATTCTGCATAAGCCAGTCTACACCGGTTCAGGGGACCCCTTAGCCCTGCTCTGGCGCGAAACTGGACAAAGGAAAGGGGAGTGACCACTCCCCTGACCTGCACCTCCCCTGGGAGGTGTCCAGAGCTCCTCCAGTGTGCTCCAGACCTCTGCCATCTTGGAAACAGGGGTGCTGCTGGCACACTGGACTGCTCTGAGTGGCCAGTGCCACCAGGTGACGTCAGAGACTCCTTCTGATAGGCTCCTTCAGGTGTTAGTAGCCTATCCTCTCTCCTAGGTAGCCAAACCCTCTTTTCTGGCTATTTAGGGTCTCTGTCTCTGGGGAAACTTTAGATAACGAATGCAAGAGCTCATCCGAGTTCCTCTGCATCTCTCTCTTCACCTTCTGCCAAGGAATCGACTGCTGACCGCGCTGGAAGCCTGCAAACCTGCAACATAGTAGCAAAGACGACTACTGCAACTCTGTAACGCTGATCCTGCTGCCTTCTCGACTGTTTTCCTGCTTGTTCATGCTGTGGGGGTAGTCTGCCTCCTCTCTGCACCAGAAGCTCCGAAGAAATCTCCCGTGGGTCGACGGAATCTTCCCCCTGCAACCGCAGGCACCAAAAAGCTGCATTACCGGTCCCTTGGGTCTCCTCTCAGCACGACGAGCGAGGTCCCTCGAATCCAGCGACTCTGTCCAAGTGACCCCCACAGTCCAGTGACTCTTCAGTCCAAGTTTGGTGGAGGTAAGTCCTTGCCTCACCTCGCTGGGCTGCATTGCTGGGAACCGCGACTTTTGCAGCTACTCCGGCCCCTGTGCACTTCCGGCAGAAATCCTTTGTGCACAGCCAAGCCTCGTTCCACGGCACTCAAACCTGCATTGCACGACTTTCTAAGTTGGTCTCCGGCGACGTGGGACTCCTTTGTGCGACTTCGGGTGAGCACTGTTTCATGCATCCTCATAGTGCCTGTTTCTGGCACTTCTCCGGGTGCTACCTGCTACTGAGAGGGCTCCTTGTCTTGCTCGACATCCCCTCTCTCTCCTGGTTCAATTTGCGACCTCCTGGTCCCTCCGGGGCCACAGCAGCGTCCAAAAACGCTAACCGCACAATGTGCAGCTAGCAAGGCTTGTTGGCGTTCTTTCGGCGGGAAAATACTTCTGCACGACTCTTCACGGCGAGAGGGATCCGTCCACCAAAGGGGAAGTCTCTAGCCCTTTACGTTCCTGCAGAAACCTCAGCTTCTTCTGTCCAGTAGAAGCTTCTTTGCACCCGCAGCTGGCATTTCCTGGGCATTTGCCCATCTCCGACTTGCTTGTGACTTTTGAACTTGGTCCCCTTGTTCCACAGGTACCCTACATTGGAAATCCACAGTTGTTGCATTGTTGGTTTGTGTCTTTCCTGCATTATTCCTCTAACACGACTTCTTTGTCCTTAGGGGAACTTTAGTGCACTTTGCACTCACTTTTCAGGGTCTTGGGGAGGGTTATTTTTCTAACTCTCACTATTTTCTAATAGTCCCAGCGACCCTCTACAAGGTCACATAGGTTTGGGGTCCTGTAGTGCTTTGCTCTTATTTAGTTTCTAAGCACTAACATAACACAACAGAAATGCACTTCTGAGGTCAAAGAAGACTTTTATTGTTGTTAATTCTTCCCCAACCACAATATTTATGAATGACGAATTAGTAGCTTTCAAGTCCGCGTTAATCAAACAAAATATATCAGTTTGCAATATACACAGCAGGTTATATTTATAAGATATTGAATGCAAAGCAAAACAAATACTTCACCGTGTGGGA
This sequence comes from Pleurodeles waltl, assembly GCF_031143425.1. NCBI lineage: Eukaryota > Metazoa > Chordata > Amphibia > Caudata > Salamandridae > Pleurodeles > Pleurodeles waltl. The sequence continues at coordinate 359,070,354 of NC_090450.1, read as the reverse complement.
ACTATCTACAGCTTCATCTTTCTAAGGTCTGCAAGCTGATGACCCCTGTCAGCCGCGAGAAAGAGAGATTCATCTACCCACACGGGATTGCTGGCAGCCTGCGCCAAGCTGCAGCACGAGGTCAGGCAGATTCGAATCTGACCCTCTGCAGCCTGTTACATTCGTTACAAAGGTGTGCCCCCTCCTCTCAGACCTGGGAAACTGAGCAAGCCTTTTGGAGACTGGCCAGGTCTCCAAGACTACTCCTGTTCCCAAGCTCAAGCAGAGAGAACAACACCCATGTACTCTCTCTTATCATGTCTAGTCTACTGTGAGAAAAACATCCTGTGCAAAAACACAGCTTGGAAAAATACAGCTTGGATTCTCAACTGCAAGATCTAACTCCACGTTAAAGGCAATAGGCAGCTAACCTAAGTATCAAATGCAATGTCATGTTAAAGGCAATAGGCAGCTAACCTAAATATCAAATGCAATGTCTAGTGTCATGTCAAAGCCAATAAGCATCTAAGCTGAATACAAAATGCAATGTATAATATCATGTCAAAGCCAATAGGCAGCGGAGCTGAATACAAAATGCAATGTATAATATCATGTCAAAGCCAATAGGCAGAATATCTAATAGCATGTCAAAGTCAATAGGCAGCTAAACTGAATACATCATGTCAAAGCCAATAGGAATGCAATGTCAAAGCCAATAGGCGGCTAGACTGGATACAGCATGTCAAAGCCAATAGGCAGAATACAGAATGTAATGGCTAATGCGATGTCAAAGCCCATAGGCGGCTCAACTGAATACAGAAAGTAATGGCTAATGCCATGTCAAAGCTAATAGGCAGCTCAACTGAACAAAACATACCATGTGCTACTGGTGAACATTGAGCAACTAATATGCGCAGTGGTGAAACACAAAGTCATTGGTCAAAACAAAATTCAACAAATGGCAGTACATTCCGCCCTTTGACCAATGAATTTTTGTTTCACATATCTCTTGTTTCAAACAAAAACAAAAAAAACATCAGCACAGAAAAAAAACATTATCAGTAAGTCAGATTTGAATGATCAAAGCAATCCCTGTAAAGCAATAGAAGTGAATTAACACATTGATTTCATAACCTTTCACATCAGATACATCTACATAGAAAAGACTGGGCAATTTTTATACTCTGAATGAGTCTCTAATTCAACAGTGTTAGCAATTTGATGTGGCATGAGTTCTGCTCATGTAAAGGTGCACGGTCCACCTGAAAGGTTTGCTGGAAGATAAGCAAAAGTCAGAGTTCCATACGAGAGGGGAGAAAAAAAAAAAAAAATCACAGCTTAGTTCCAGTGGAAGAATGCAATCAAACAAGTTGAACTTGAACTGAAGGCGCAGTTTGCGCAAAATGGATCCATGGTGCTGGCACTTTACTCAGCCAGGTTCAGGTTGGGGGTTCGGACCCTTCCCCGACCCCACACGCACACACCGGAAGGGGGACCACACAGCACACTCAGGGACAGTAGCGAAACGTGGTAGGATCTGCAAAAGAAACAAGTATGACTTTTCTTGCAAATAACATTTTTCATTTAAACTGCACCCTTCCTCTTTCTTTCCCTGTTTTATAATCAGCAGGACGTTTTTGAGGCCCTTTGTTATATTCACTGCAGGTTCTGGAGGATCACTTGGGGCTTCAGCCCACACATCAGTACTGAGGTTTTTATCTGCTGCGCCACAGCTTCCCTTTTCTTGCACTGTCAGAAGGGCTGGGGCAGACTCCTTCTTTAACAAACCTCCATTCACTGCACTTTTGCCAATTTGGGCCATTCTGTCTCCAATTTGTTTGAATGAATCAGATTCTTTTCTAGGTATCAGCATAATTTCGATTTTTCCTTGGTAGTTTGCAGCAATCACTCTCCCTAAAACCTGATCAATTTGCCATTTCTGTCCTGGTAACGTTCCTCTCCCCAACTGCTCTGTGACTGCTTGCATGACAGATTGCTTTTGTGCGTGCTGCACAGTTTTTATCAAATCTAGGGGAATGTGCATCTCTCTCATCTCTGCCCACCTGTAAGTGGCTTTTTCTCTCAGCTGTTCACATTTCTGGGGCACCCACTTAGCCATCCCCACTAAGGCAGAATTCTGGGTGTACACTTCTCTCTCTGAATTTTTCTCATTAACATCTGCAAGGTAATTGAACCAGTTAGGTGCTAAAACAATAACAATGAACCAAAAATCAGCATAAAAATGACACATCTCAAGTAGCTCTTGCTTTAAAATCTGACACACATTATACAACGCTGTTTCTTCTACTGTGCCAGAAAACAACATTTCAGTCAATGAATCATTAGTAAAACAAACATGCTTTTTATCTTCAGTGGACACGAATTCAAATGGTGCACACAATTTCACCGGTAATTCTTTTATCTGTGGTACTCTAGCCCTGTCTTGCAAGTACCAGATCCATTGTATGATTCTAGCTAGGGGCACTATTTTCTTTCCTTGTTCTTGAGTTACATGTACATAAGTATTTCCTTCTTGCACTGCGCAGAAACCTAAAGTCTGCATTATTTCATTTGCCAAATCACAAGCGCGCAGCTGCATATAATTTTTCACAGTGACCATATACAAAAGTGTTAGGATTTCACTCAAATGAAGGCTATTCTTTTTCCAAAAATCAAACAAGCTAATGAAAGTCGGCTCTTGCTCTAAAATCTTTCGTTCACATTCTGGTCTCTCTCGTCCGTGTTATCAGTTAAGGAATGCATTTTGTCTGCCAAAAACCCTGGCTCACACGAAAACTCAGTGCAGCTCGGAGCTGTCTTAACCCCCTCATTACTGGAATGGGACAAGAAAGATTCTTCAAAAACAGCCCTTTTATAACTTTCAGTCGGGCTAATTTGCTCACGTAAATTCCTATTTTCATGTTCCATCTGCCTACATTTCTCCTGCATTTCTCTGTAAGCAGATAAAGGTATCCAAACCTTTCTGTCTTCTGTAATTCCCCAAACAGAAAACAATTCACAGTTTTTCGTAGCACCATCAGGCAGTTTATCAACACATGTATTCCCAGACATGGTCTGCCGTGCTACTGTGATTCTCCAAAAAAAACAATTTCTGTAATTCTCCAAACAACAAAAACAATTACACTTTTAAAGTGTGCACTTAGAAATCTACCAACTCGTCAACACCCTCTTAATCACCTCTTAATGACCGGCCCCACGACTCCTGGTACCAATTGTAGTGCTTTCCTCTTATCTAGTTTCTAAGCACTAACATAACACAACAGAAATGCACTTCTGAGGTCAAAGAAGACTTTTATTGTTGTTAATTCTTCCCCAACCACAATATTTATGAATGACGAATTAGTAGCTTTCAAGTCCGCGTTAATCAAACAAAATATATCAGTTTGCAATATACACAGCAGGTTATATTTATAAGATATTGAATGCAAAGCAAAACAAATACTTCACCGTGTGGGAACTATCTACAGCTTCATCTTTCTAAGGTCTGCAAGCTGATGACCCCTGTCAGCCGCGAGAAAGAGAGATTCATCTACCCACACGGGATTGCTGGCAGCCTGCGCCAAGCTCCAGCACGAGGTCCGGCAGATTCGAATCTGACCCTCTGCAGCCTGTTACATTAGTTACAAAGGTGTGCCCCCTCCTCTCAGACCTGGGAAACTGAGCAAGCCTTTTGGAGACTGGCCAGGTCTCCAAGACTACTCCTGTTCCCAAGCTCAAGCAGAGAGAACAACACCCATGTACTCTCTCTTATCATGTCTAGTCTACTGTGAGAAAAACATCCTGTGCAAAAACACAGCTTGGAAAAATACAGCTTGGATTCTCAACTGCAAGATCTAACTCCACGTTAAAGGCAATAGGCAGCTAACCTAAGTATCAAATGCAATGTCATGTTAAAGGCAATAGGCAGCTAACCTAAATATCAAATGCAATGTCTAGTGTCATGTCAAAGCCAATAAGCATCTAAGCTGAATACAAAATGCAATGTCTTATATCATGTCAAAGACCATAGGCAGCTGAGCTGAATACAAAATGCAATGTATAATATCATGTCAAAGCCAATAGGCAGCGGAGCTGAATACAAAATGCAATGTATAATATCATGTCAAAGCCAATAGGCAGAATATCTAATAGCATGTCAAAGTCAATAGGCAGCTAAACTGAATACATCATGTCAAAGCCAATAGGAATGCAATGTCAAAGCCAATAGGCGGCTAGACTGGATACAGCATGTCAAAGCCAATAGGCAGAATACAGAATGTAATGGCTAATGCGATGTCAAAGCCCATAGGCGGCTCAACTGAATACAGAAAGTAATGGCTAATGCCATGTCAAAGCCAATAGGCAGCTCAACTGAACAAAACATACCATGTGCTACTGGTGAACATTGAGCAACTAATATGCGCAGTGGTGAAACACAAAGTCATTGGTCAAAACAAAATTCAACAAATGGCAGTACAGGTCCATTCGTGGTTCGCAGTCCACTTTTAGAGTATATGGCTTGTGTTGCCCCTATCCCTATGTTTCCCCATTGCATCCTATTGTAACTATACATTGTTTGCACTGTTTTCTAAGACTATACTGCATATTTTTGCTATTGTGTATATATATCTTGTGTATATTTGCTATCCTCTCACGGAGGGTACACTCTAAGATACTTTGGCATATTGTCATAAAAATAAAGTACCTTTATTTTTAGTATAACTGTGTATTGTGTTTTCTTATGATATTGTGCATATGACACTAAGTGGTACTGTAGTAGCTTCACACGTCTCCTAGTTCAGCCTAAGCTGCTCTGCTAAGCTACCATTATCTATCAGCCTAAGCTGCTAGACACCCTATACACTAATAAGGGATAACTGGGCCTGGTGCAAGGTGCAAGTACCCCTTGGTACTCACTACAAGCCAGTCCAGCCTCCTACATTGGTTGTGCAGCGGTGGGATAAGTGCTTTGAGACTACTTACCACTCTTGTCATTGTACTTTTCATAAGAGAAAAATATACAAAACAAGGTCAGTGTATATACACATAGCCAAAAAGTTTTGCATTTCCTCTTTTCACTCTTTTCTAAGTGCTGAAAAGTACTCCTAACTTTCTAAAAATTTCTAAAAAGTTTAAAAAGTTTTTTTTCTCTGTCTTTCTAAAAGCTCTGACAAACTTTTTATCTTTTACTATCACTTTAACTCTCTCTAAAAATGTCTGGCACAGGCCAAAATGTTGATCTGTCCAAACTTACATATGACCACCTTAGCTGGAAAGGAGCAAGGAGTCTCTGCATAGAGAGAGGTTTGAGTGTAGGGAAGAATCCTTCCTTGGAACTGTTACTTAACATGCTTAGAGAACAGGATAAGGCTAGAAGTGCCCCATCTGTTGAAAAAGTAGCTAATGGTTCTCAATCTGATCCAGGGACTCCCCCAGGAAAAGATTCAGGAAAGAAACTTCCTAGCCTGCCCATTACTAGACAGTCTAGCATAGTTGGTAATGATGATGAGCCACACCATATAAATAGTGTTGTCTCACATCATAGCAAAAGCATTTATTCTCACCATACTGGTAGTGATGTTTCTGTTAGCCAAGCTATTAGGGTGGCTTCTGTAAGGGACAGGTCTCCTTCTGTCCATTCTCACCATACTTCTGTTTCAAGGCATGTCCCTCCCACCCACCCTGATGACAGATTGTTAGAAAGGGAGCTCAATAGATTGAGAGTGGAACAAACCAGACTGAAGCTCAAGAAGCAACAGCTGGATTTGGATAGACAGACTTTAGAAGTAGAGAAGGAGAGACAGAAACTGGGTTTAGAAACCCATGGTGGCAGCAGCAGTATTCCCCATAGTCATCCTGCAAAAGAGCATGATTCCAGGAATCTGCACAAGATAGTTCCCCCTTATAAGGAGGGGGATGACATTAACAAGTGGTTTGCTGCACTTGAGAGGGCCTGTGTTGTACAGGATGTCCCTCAAAGGCAGTGGGCTGCTATCCTATGGCTATCATTTAGTGGAAAAGGTAGGGATAGGCTCCTTACTGTGAAAGAAAACAATGCTAATAATTTCCAAGTTCTTAAGAATGCACTCCTGGATGGTTATGGCTTAACCACTGAACAATACAGGATAAAGTTCAGAGAGACCAAAAAGGAGTCTTCACAAGACTGGGTTGATTTCATTGATCATTCAGTGAAGGCCTTGGAGGGGTGGTTACATGGCAGTAAAGTTCCTGATTATGACAGCCTGTATAACTTGATCCTGAGAGAGCATATTCTTAATAATTGTGTGTCTGATTTGTTGCACCAGTACTTGGTGGACTCTGATCTGACCTCTCCCCAAGAATTGGGAAAGGAGGCAGACAAATGGGTCAGAACAAGGGTGAACAGAAAAGTTCATACAGGGGGTGACAAAGATGGCAACAAAAAGAAGGATGGTAAGTCTTCTGACAAGGGTGGGGACAAATCTAAAAATGAGTCTTTATCAGGCCCACAAAAACACTCTGGTGGGGGTGGTGGGCCCAAATCCTCTTTTAATCAGAACAAGGAAAAGAAACCATGGTGCTATTTATGTAAAATAAAAGGCCATTGGACAACAGATCCCAGTTGTCCAAAGAAAGTCACCAAGCCTCCTACCACTACAACCCCTACTGCTACACCTAGTGTCCCTACTAATAGCAGTGGTGGTGGGAGCAAACCTACTAATAGCCAATCCAAGGGAGTAGCTGGGCTCACTATTGGTAACTTAGTTGGGGTTGGCCTTGTTAGGGAGGCCACAGAGGCTGTGTTAGTCTCTGAGGGGGCTATTGATTTAGCCACCTTAGTTGCTTGTCCCCTTAATATGGATAAGTACAAGCAGCTACCCCTAATAAATGGTGTTGAGGTTCAGGCCTACAGGGACACTGGTGCCAGTGTGACTATGGTCATAGAGAAACTGGTCCACCCTGAACAACACCTACTTGGTCACCAGTACCAAGTAACCGATGCTCACAACAACACACTTAGCCACCCCATGGCTGTTGTAAATCTCAACTGGGGGGGGGTTACTGGTCCAAAGAAAGTTGTGGTAGCTTCAGATTTACCTGTAGACTGTCTATTAGGGAATGATTTGGAGACATCAGCTTGGTCAGATGTGGAGTTGGAGGCCCATGCAGCAATGCTGGGCATCCCAGGGCATATTTTTGCTTTGACAAGGGCTCAGGCCAAAAAGCAAAAAGGACAGGGAAGCTTGGATCCTGGAACAATGGACCAAGTGCTCCCTAAAGCTAGGGCTAGTAGAAGCAAACCACTTCCTACTATCCCTCCCTCTACAGTGGATTCAACTTCTGAGGAAGAAGAATTCCCTCCCTGTGCAGAACCTACGCCAGAGGAGCTGGAAGCAGACACTGCTGAGCTTTTGGGTGAAGGGGGGCCTGCCAGAGAGGAGCTGAGTGTGGCACAGCAAACCTGTCCCACATTAGAGGGTCTCAGACAGCAAGCTGTCAAACAGGCTAATGGGGATGTCAGTGACTCTCACAGAGTTTACTGGGAGGACAACCTCTTGTACACTGAGCATAGGGATCCTAAACCTGGAGCTGCCAGGAGATTAGTGATTCCTCAGGAGTACAGAAAGTTCCTCCTAACCCTGACACATGACATTCCCCTAGCTGGGCATCTAGGACAAATTAAAACTTGGGACAGGCTTGTTCCCCTGTTTCATTGGCCTAGAATGTCTGAGGATACAAAGGAATTTTGTAAGTCCTGTGAAACCTGTCAAGCCAGTGGCAAGACAGGTGGCACCCCAAAGGCACCCCTTATTCCACTGCCTGTGGTTGGGGTTCCCTTTGAAAGGGTAGGGGTTGACATAGTTGGCCCCCTTGACCCTCCTACTGCTTCAGGCAATAGATTTATCTTAGTGGTAGTGGACCATGCCACAAGATATCCTGAAGCTATTCCTTTAAGGACCACTACAGCACCTGCAGTGGCAAAGGCCCTCCTGGGAATATTTTCCAGGGTGGGCTTCCCAAAGGAAGTAGTATCAGACAGGGGAAGCAATTTCATGTCTGCATACTTAAAGGCCATGTGGAAGGAGTGTGGTGTAACTTACAAGTTCACAACACCCTATCATCCACAAACAAATGGACTGGTGGAGAGATTTAATAAAACTCTCAAAGGAATGATTATGGGTCTCCCTGAAAAACTCCGCAGGAGATGGGATATCCTTCTACCATGCCTCCTTTTTGCCTACAGGGAGGTACCCCAGAAAGGAGTGGGCTTCAGGCCCTTTGAACTTCTTTTTGGACACCCTGTTAGGGGTCCTCTCACACTTGTAAAGGAGGGTTGGGAACAACCTTTTAAAGCTCCTAAGCAGGATATTGTGGATTATGTACTTGGCCTCAGATCAAGGATGGCTGAGTACATGAAAAAGGCCAGTAAAAACCTTCAGGCCAGCCAAGAGCTCCAGAAGCAATGGCATGATCAGAAGGCTCTTTTGGTTCAGTACCAACCAGGGCAGAAAGTGTGGGTCTTGGAGCCTGTGGCCCCAAGAGCACTCCAAGATAAATGGAGTGGACCCCACACAATTGTTGAAAAGAAGGGAGAAGTCACCTATTTAGTTGACTTAGGCACTGCCAGGAGTCCCCTTAGGGTACTCCAAGTCAACCGCCTGAAACCCTACTATGACAGGGCTGATCTCACCCTGCTCATGGCAACTGATGAGGGACAGGAAGAAGACAGTGATCCTCTACCTGATCTCTTCTCTTCCACAGAACAAGATGCTCTTGTGGAAGGTGTAGTTTTGGCTGATTGTCTTACTGCTGAGCAGAAAGACAATTGCATAAATCTCCTAGATCAATTCTCTGAACTCTTCTCTACTGTGCCAGGTACCACTTCTTGGTGTGAGCACACTATAGATACTGGAGACAGCTTGCCTGTCAAAAGTAAGATCTATAGGCAGCCTGACCATATCAGGGACTGCATAAAGCAAGAGGTCCAGAAAATGTTAGAACTAGGAGTGGTTGAGCACTCTGACAGTCCATGGGCTTCTCCTGTGGTACTGGTACCAAAACCCCATTCCAAAGATGGAAAGAAGGAAATGCGGTTTTGTGTAGACTATAGAGGTCTCAACTTGGTAACCAAAACTGATGCTCACCCTATACCCAGGGCAGATGAGCTCATAGATACACTGGCATCTGCCAAGTATCTAAGCACTTTTGACTTGACTGCAGGGTATTGGCAGATCAAATTGTCAGAAGATGCTAAACCTAAGACTGCATTTTCAACCATTGGAGGACATTACCTGTTTACTGTAATGCCTTTTGGTTTGAAAAATGCACCTGCCACTTTTCAAAGGTTGGTGAACACAGTCCTGCAAGGGCTGGAAGCTTTCAGTGCAGCATATTTGGACGATATAGCTGTCTTTAGCTCCAGCTGGGATGATCACCTGGTCCACCTATGGAAAGTTTTGGAGGCCCTGCAAAAGGCAGGCCTCACTATCAAGGCTTCAAAGTGCCAGATAGGGCAGGGTAAGGTGGTTTATCTGGGACACCTTGTTGGTGGGGAACAGATTGCACCACTTCAGGGGAAAATCCAAACAATTATTGATTGGGTTCCCCCTACCACTCAGACTCAGGTGAGAGCCTTCCTAGGCCTCACTGGGTATTACAGGAGGTTCATTAAGAACTATGGCTCCATTGCAGCCCCTCTTAATGACCTCACGTCCAAGAAAATGCCTAAAAAGGTATTATGGACAGCAAACTGTCAGAAAGCTTTTGAGGAGCTGAAGCAGGCCATGTGCTCTGCACCTGTCCTGAAAAGCCCTTGTTACTCTAAAAAATTCTATGTCCAAACTGATGCATCTGAATTAGGAGTAGGGGCAGTCCTATCACAACTTAATTCTGAGGGCCAGGATCAACCTGTTGCTTTTATTAGTAGGAGGTTGACCCCTAGAGAAAAGCGTTGGTCTGCCATTGAGAGGGAGGCCTTTGCTGTGGTCTGGGCTCTGAAGAAGTTGAGGCCATACCTGTTTGGCACTCACTTCATTGTTCAGACAGACCACAAACCTCTACTTTGGCTAAAACAAATGAAAGGTGAAAATCCTAAATTGTTGAGGTGGTCCATATCCCTACAGGGAATGGACTATACAGTGGAACATAGACCTGGGAGTAGCCACTCCAATGCAGATGGACTCTCCAGATATTTCCACTTAGACAATGAAGACTCATCAGGTAATGGCTAGTCTTATTGTCCTTCGTTTGGGGGGGGTTGTGTAGGAAAGTACCATCTTGCCTGGCATGTTACCCCCATTTTTCACTGTATATATGTTGTTTTAGTTGTATGTGTCACTGGGACCCTGGTAACCCAGGGCCCCAGTGCTCATAAGTGTGCCTGAATGTGTTACCTGTGTAGTGACTAACTGTCTCACTGAGGCTCTGCTAATCAGAACCTCAGTGGTTATGCTCTCTCATTTCTTTCCAAATTGTCACTAACAGGCTAGTGACCATTTTTACCAATTTACATTGGCTTACTGGAACACCCTTATAATTCCCTAGTATATGGTACTGAGGTACCCAGGGTATTGGGGTTCCAGGAGATCCCTATGGGCTGCAGCATTTCTTTTGCCACCCATAGGGATCTCTGACAATTCTTACACAGGCCTGCCACTGCAGCCTGAGTGAAATAACGTCCACGTTATTTCACAGCCATTTTACACTGCACTTAAGTAACTTATAAGTCACCTATATGTCTAACCTTTACCTGGTAAAGGTTAGGTGCAAAGTTACTTAGTGTGAGGGCACCCTGGCACTAGCCAAGGTGCCCCCACATTGTTCAGAGCCAATTCCCTGAACTTTGTGAGTGCGGGGACACCATTACACGCGTGCACTACATATAGGTCACTACCTATATGTAGCTTCACAATGGTAACTCCGAATATGGCCATGTAACATGTCTATGATCATGGAATTGCCCCCTCTATGCCATCCTGGCATAGTTGGCACAATCCCATGATCCCAGTGGTCTGTAGCACAGACCCTGGTACTGCCAAACTGCCCTTCCTGGGGTTTCACTGCAGCTGCTGCTGCTGCCAACCCCTCAGACAGGCATCTGCCCTCCTGGGGTCCAGCCAGGCCTGGCCCAGGATGGCAGAACAAAAGACTTCCTCTGAGAGAGGGTGTTACACCCTCTCCCTTTGGAAAATGGTGTGAAGGCAGGGGAGGAGTAGCCTCCCCCAGCCTCTGGAAATGCTTTGTTGGGCACAGATGTGCCCAATTCTGCATAAGCCAGTCTACACCGGTTCAGGGGACCCCTTAGCCCTGCTCTGGCGTGAAACTGGACAAAGGAAAGGGGAGTGACCACTCCCCTGACCTGCACCTCCCCTGGGAGGTGTCCAGAGCTCCTCCAGTGTGCTCCAGACCTCTGCCATCTTGGAAACAGGGGTGCTGCTGGCACACTGGACTGCTCTGAGTGGCCAGTGCCACCAGGTGACGTCAGAGACTCCTTCTGATAGGCTCCTTCAGGTGTTAGTAGCCTATCCTCTCTCCTAGGTAGCCAAACCCTCTTTTCTGGCTATTTAGGGTCTCTGTCTCTGGGGAAACATTAGATAACGAATGCAAGAGCTCATCCGAGTTCCTCTGCATCTCTCTCTTCACCTTCTGCCAAGGAATCGACTGCTGACCGCGCTGGAAGCCTGCAAACCTGCAACATAGTAGCAAAGACGACTACTGCAACTCTGTAACGCTGATCCTGCCGCCTTCTCGACTGTTTTCCTGCTTGTGCATGCTGTGGGGGTAGTCTGCCTCCTCTCTGCACCAGAAGCTCCGAAGAAATCTCCCGTGGGTCGACGGAATCTTCCCCCTGCAACCGCAGGCACCAAAAAGCTGCATTACCGGTCCCTTGGGTCTCCTCTCAGCATGATGAGCGAGGTCCCTCGAATCCAGCGACTCTGTCCAAGTGACCCGCACAGTCCAGTGACTCTTCAGTCCAAGTTTGGTGGAGGTAAGTCCTTGCCTCACCTCGTTGGGCTGCATTGCTGGGAACCGCGACTTTTGCAGCTACTCCGGCCCCTGTGCACTTCCGGCGGAAATCCTTTGTGCACAGCCAAGCCTGGGTCCACAGCACTCTAACCTGCATTGCACGACTTTCTAAGTTGGTCTCCGGCGACGTGGGACTCCTTTGTGCGACTTCGGGTGAGCACCATTTCACGCATCCTTGTAGTGCCTTTTTCTGGCACTTCTCCGGGTTCTACCTGCTGTTGAGAGGGCTCCTTGTCTTGCTCGACGTCCCCTCTCTCTCCTGCTCAAATTTGCGACCTCCTGGTCCCTCCGAGGCCACAGCAGCGTCCAAAAACGCTAACCGCACGATTTGCAGCTAGCAAGGCTTGTTGGCGTTCTTTCGACGGGAAAACACTTTTGCACGACTCTCCACGGCGAGAGGAATCAGTCCACCAAAGGGGAAGTCTCTAGCCCTTTTCGTTCCTGCAGAAACCTCAGCTTCTTCTGTCCAGTAGAAGCTTCTTTGCACCCGCAGCTTGCATTTCCTGGGCATTTGCCCATCTCTGACTTGCTTGTGACTTTTGGACTTGGTCCCCTTGTTCCACTGGTACCCTACATTGGAAATCCACAGTTGTTGCATTGTTGGTTTGTGTCTTTCCTGCATTATTCCTCTAACACGACTTCTTTGTCCTTAGGGGAACTTTAGTGCACTTTGCACTCACTTTTCAGGGTCTTGGGGAGGGTTATTTTTCTAACTCTCACTATTTTCTAATAGTCCCAGCGACCCTCTACAAGGTCACATAGGTTTGGGGTCCATTCGTGGTTTGCATTCCACTTTTGGAGTATATGGTTTGTGTTGCCCCTATCCCTATGTTTCCCCATTGCATCCTATTGTAACTATACATTGTTTGCACTGTTTTCTAAGACTATACTGCATATTTTTGCTATTGTGTATATATATCTTGTGTATATTTCCTATCCTCTCACTGAGGGTACACTCTAAGATACTTTGGCATATTGTCATAAAAATAAAGTACCTTTATTTTTAGTATAACTGATTATTGTGTTTTCTTATGATATTGTGCATATGACACTAAGTGGTACTGTAGTAGCTTCACACGTCTCCTAGTTCAGCCTAAGCTGCTCTGTTAAGCTACCATTATCTATCAGCCTAAGCTGCTAGACATCCTATACACTAATAAGGGATAACTGGGCCTGGTGCAAGGTGCACGTACCCCTTGGTACTCACTACAAGCCAGTCCAGCCTCCTACGATAACTACATTAAAAGGTTCCAAGACATCCTTCCAGCAAGCAGTGATTTTCTATGTGAAACTAGCAAACTTAGAAAAAGTTGTTGCTTCATTTAAGAATGTCCAGACCTGAAGAAGTAATTGTTTTCATAAGAACATTTTCCCAATTGCGCTACCTTTATACTATCTATTTTCAGAGAACAGTAATTTAAACTGTAAGAGATTTTCAGTTTAGGACAAAAGTTAATATTTCCAAACCATCTCTTTTAATAACAAGAATTAATATTAAGTACAATTCCCTACAATGATTGTCAGCCTATGGATTGTGCGTGTGACCTGAATGGTGCCATTATATTGGAGAAACATCCCTCCGAGAGCTGAATAAAGGTAAAGCCAGGGGGTTCTTCCAGTTGAATCCTTTCAGGTCCACTCCACATCGCTCATGGAGAAACTCTTGGAGGTTTTTCTGGAAGCGCAGACGGATAGGCTACTCACCCCCCACCAAGCACAAGCGCATTATCTGCCTTAAGTTGAAGCCACGGTGGGACTTAAAGAACACCACCTCACATAGGCCACTTACTATCATTAACTCAGATGTCAAAATTCTCTACAAACTACTGACGAAAGGCTGCGGGGAGTCATGCAGGACCTGATACATAAGGATCAATGTGGGTTAATACCGGCTCATAGCATAGCCCTCAACCTCCAACAGCTGCCCATGTGCTCCACGAGACTGTGGGGTTTGACTAAGATATGGCACTTGTATCGATTGACCCGGAAAAGGCATTTGATACTGTCAACTGGAGCTATCTGATGGCAGTGTTGCAAGGGTTGGTATTTGGGCTGACATTTAGGGATTGGGTGTGCTTACTTTATACAGACCCGATGGTCCGTATCAGGGTGGAGGGTGACATTTCAGAGGACTGCGTGGTGGGGAGGGGCTTGTGGCAGGGTTGCCCACTTTTGCCACTCCTAGTTGCCTTGACTCTTGAGTGTTTGGTGAACCTGCCATGCAGGGAGTGGGAACCCTGGGGTATGTGACTGGGAGAGTCCTATCATAATGGCTCACTATACTTAGATGACACATTGACCTATGTCCATACCCAAGAGAGGTGGTACCATTATTGATGAGGTGCATGGCTAAGTTTGGAGGGGTCTCTGGTCTTCAAGTTAATATCAGTAAAATTATGTTATTCCCACTATGGAGATTAGTGATGATTCCTCTGGAGCGGCTATCTGATCTTAGACTTAGGTGGGATACTGAGAGCTTTATGGAATTATGATTATGCACGCGGAGCCCATGCACCAACGACTGAATGTAGCTAGATTGTTGGTGGGCCTCACTGGGTTGATTGGGTTCTGGAACAAGTTGCCCCCATCAGTTATGGGCAAGGCAGCTATCGCTAAGATGGTTTTTCTCCCACAATGTCGGCATCTGGTACAGAATTCTTTGTTCCCACACAGGCCCTAGATATTTAGAAAACTAAATAGCCTAGTAATTCCCTGGTATGGGCGGGAAGATGGAGTAGAATTGCACTGCCTGTCCTTCAAAGGGATATGGAGGAGAGAGGCTTGGCTCTCCCTGATATACAACTCTATTATTTTGCAGCACACTTGCAACACGCCGCCCAGTGGCCCGCGGAGCCTGACAAGTGTGAAAAAATGCTTTTACAAGGCATGACTGGAAGGAACATCCTGGCATATATATTGATGAGAGGGGGGCTTGTCTGAGATCCTGATTCCTTATCTGGTGAGGCACACAGCAGCACTATGGGTAACAGTGGTTAAAAAGGTGCTTCTTAGGGCTCTGTTTGACAGGGAGTTATGTCTTTGGGATCTTGAGCCATTTTGCACTATTGACCTTAATATGTCCAGGGAGCAATGAAGGACTGATGGATGTCTCCTAGCCAGGGACCACTATCCAGCTGGGGTCTTTCTTACATTCCCAGATGAACAGGACACTTTTAATGTGGGGCCTGGACATTTTCTACAGTATGCTAAATTGAAAAACATGGCAAGAGAATAGGGTGCAGTTTCCTTGTGGTGTTACTGCCCTCCCAGTCTTTTGATAGGTTGATACTACAGGGGGAGAGCAGACACCTAATTACTCTTTTTTATAAGCCACTCAAACAGGAGACAATAAAAAAAACATTCAAAGTAAGGCTGGTATGGGAGGTGGAACTGGCGGTGCATCTCGCATATGCGGACTGGGACTGTGTCTGCAAACTGGTATGTGCGGTCTCCTGTAGCAGTAGGTTTAAATGATTACATTTCAATTACCTGCATGCCTGTATATAACAAACTTTCAGTTGAATATAATATATCCCACCAAGACAGCAAAATGTGCACTTTTGGGAGAGGTGGGTGCTACATTTGTTATATCTAGCTTGGCTTTGTGATGATATCAACATGTTTAGGAGGGAAGTGGTACCCAGATCTGAGGCTGTCATAATACCCCTTACTCCTGGGGCTTGCCTGTTGGAGATGGTGGTGAAACCTAGGTGATGGAAAATCCCTTATATATTTTTACAGCTTGCACTCCTTTGGCTGAACAGCGGGTGGCTATCGGGTAGATGGGGCCCGCACACCACAAGTGACACTGTGAATCAAAGATGTTCTTGAATGGGGCATTGTGGAAAAACACCATCTGCGTTTGTCTCTCCACAATGAGAAAGCTGTCAAGCATGTGGTAGCTTGTGGGATATTGCTAGATAGATTTAATGAACTGGGGCACCCAGTCATTTACTCAGGTGAAGTGGGAATGTAGCTCAAACAATATCACATAGTGTATAGGACCCATGACTGCCAGGTGTAGTTATAATATGTATATGTTTGCCTTTGCTCACAGACATAGTATATGCAGTACTGTCCACCATGTGTTATCCCTAAATATCAGAGAAAGGTTTGATGTATCATGGAGCACTCCATCGGGTTCCCTCATTATGGAAGTAATTCCTCTTAAAATATTCTGCGCAGTGACACCTCTTGCAGTCATATGTTGACAATCAAGGTAGTGATTGTAGGGGGCGTGGCTTGACGGCCTAGGATGGCGGCTGCCTAAAACCAGAGCTCCGCGCCGGCCTACCTTAATCCTAACAATATTGGCGGATGGGGGGCCCCCTGGGTCAAATTAAACAGAGCATAGACTCCCCAACAGACGTGGAACCTGGCGGTGGGGCTCTAAGTGAGAGAAGCCATCTGTGCGAGGCAACGTGGATTGGGCGTCCGCGCCAACAGCCGGGCCGCGCGGCCTGAGGTCCTGATAAGGGGTTGGTGGTGAAAAGGTGGCTACTGCCCGGCCGTGCAAGACGGCGGCCGGGGCGCCACTGGTGAGCTGCGACAAAGACCGCACCACTTACGGCTTCGGCGAGAGGCGTACAGACGGCGGAACTGGCAGGGGCCCCGGAGGCCTCTGGGGGCGATCTCTGCGGCCGCTGGGCTCCTGGGGCTCAGGAGTGGGGAGCTGCGCGGTCCAGGGGCCCGAGAAGAAGGCTGAGAGCGGAGGGGTGGTTGCTGCCCAGACGAGATCGACTGCGGCTGAGGCGCCGCTGGTGAGCTGAAACGGAGACCGAACCGCCTACGGCTTCGGCGGGAGACGCACAGATGGAGGAACTGGCTTGGGCCTCGGAGGCCTCGGATGGCGATTGCTGTGGCCGCCGAGCCCCTGAGGCCCCGGAGCTGGGACACGGCCCTGCCGAGAAGAGCACTGACACCCCCAACCCAGTGCAACATAAACTGTGAGTAGCCATGGAACTACCTGCTCACGCGGCGAGTAGGGGACAGACCCCATGGGTCTCTACACAAAAAGAAGGAGGGGATGGGAATACTCCCTATTATCAGTCGCTACGACTGAAGAGAGGCCAGGCAGTACAGGAGGGCACTCCCGGAATCCATGACTCAGTAACGACGGGAACCCAACAAAAGAGACCCCCTGGAAATTAGAGGAAGGTTGGGGGCCTACCCTGTGAAGACAGGCTGTGAGACAGGGTAACTGTACCAGAAAGGGTGCTGAAGAGTGCATTAAAACCAAGTCTCCAACTGGTTGGCCAGCCCTGCTGCAGAGGACGCTAACGAGACCTACAATAGATACTACCGGAAGCACATATCTGGCGCACACAGCAGCGCCCTTATTGCTGAAATAGAGTATTGGAGGGTGTTGTGCTGTCTATCGCCCTCTGCCATATAGAGGAAACGCGAACGGTGGAAATTAGTTTGTCCTGTGGGATCTCTGGCTGCGACGGCTGCAGCCTGCGGGCCGTTGTCCCCCCCTGCGGGTGATGTGAGGATGAGGTGCGGAGGTCACTGACACATGGAGCGCGTTGAGCGCGATGCCATGAATAGACACAGACCGACCCCATGCACCTTGAGCTACCACTGCAGCGGGGGCAGGTAGACCTCCATGAGATCCTGAGGAGATGAATATATGACCCTAACAGCCAAGTGAAGGGACTGGCGAATAACAGAGAAACCTGTCGGGAGAAGCCTCTGGTCCATCCCCTCCTCCTATGAGCTTGGACAGAGGGACTCGCCCAAGCCGCTCAGAAACTGCAAATTGAAAAACAGCCCCAACTGGGGATCGGAGCGAGGTAAAAACTCAGATGCACTGTAGCTGAAACGGAGACCCACCCCCAGTGGGGGATTGTCCACGAAGGCGCCCTTGTTAAGAGCAGAAACACCACGATGGAGGGCCAACGGTGCCCTAAGTAAGTAGCAGAACTCAGTCAATTGTTTCCTCTGTTCATAGTAGGTAACAACCCCCGTCCGCCACGCATTCCCAAAGAACAATGGGGAAGATTAAACACCGTCCACAGGACTACTCCCAGGCCGAGAGAGGACTTGAGCGCCCGATGTCTAACGGAGAATCGGAGTAGGGTGCGGCACCCAGAACAATGCAGGATACACTAAATAAGATCCTTGGAGCGATCGAAGACACCAAGTTGACCCTAAGTCAAGAAATTGGGAAGGTCGCCTCAGAGCTAAGTCATCTACGCGCAGACCACCATAAACTGGCGGACAGAGTAACCACTACAGAAACCACCTTGGAGGACATGCAGCCTGCACATGGGGCCCTTTGGGCCCAGGTTACAGACCTATCGGAACGGATCCAAGTGCAGGAACGGCGAGCAGAGGACGCAGAGGGCAGTAGCCGACGCAACAACATATATATTGTTGGAATGCCGGAAGGCGTAGAAGGGGTGTGCGCAGTGACCTACCTAGAGACTTGGTTGTGATCTTTCATGGTTGATAGACCCCTCACACCCTTCTTTACACTGGAGAGGGCTCACCGAGGGCCTAGCAGAAGACCGGAGCCAGGGAGGCCGCCCCGGCCTATCGTAGCGAAACTCCTACACTACCGTGACCGGCTGCTCCAAATGGCCCTCGAGAAGGGTCCCTTCCAAGTAGACGGAGGTATTGCCACCTTCTTCCCAGATTTTACATTGGCAGTTCAGAATAGACAAGCCACTTTCCTTGAGGTGAAGCGAGCCCTGCGAGAGGAAGGTCTTCGCTATTCACTACTATTTCCATCTAAATTAAAGGTCATACTGGATGGTAACACACATTTTTTTCCAGGAACCGGAGGAGGTGTGGGCTTGGCTAGAGGCCTGCCATAAAGGTTCTGCGGACATTGCACAAATGGACCACAAACAACCACGTCGCCGGGGTAAGAATAGACATATCCGAGTCGCTATTAAAGGTCGCCAAGTGACAAAACCCACGAACCAGCAGGCGCGTCAGGGGAAGAAGGTAGCCCTGCAGGCAGCGGCCTCTCTGACAGAAATGAAAAGCTTGGAAGATGGACTGAGATCTGAACCTGAGTCCCAGAACGGAGAAGACTCCACAGATAGAGAGTCAAGGATCAGTGGGGTGGAGGGTCTCCCCCATGTCACACCCCAATCATCGGAAGACATCATTTGAAATCAGGGGGCCGGCAACCCCTTGAACTTGCTGTACTGCCATGACCTGATTAGATGCCGGCAAGGACCCAGATGGTTTGACCCAACACTTCCCACTCACCCCCCCCATCTCACCCACCGGAACTCCGGCCGGATGACCGCAGTAATTGTTTGTACACTAGTTATAAAGGTTTGGCCGGTAGCACTTGCTGGCCTACTCCGGGGGCAGGGAGTTGGGGAATGTTTAATCTGTTTATTTTTGCCCATGGTACCTCAGTCAAATATGATTTGCTATTACAACTGCCGTTAAAGAGTGTAGGGAGGGGAGGTTGCATGTCACCTGGGGAGCCCGTAAGAACACAAGGATATGGCACGTCCTCTAACTAAAGTACTGTCCTGGAATGTCAGGGGCATGGGCTCGATGAAAAAGTGGTACAAAATACTGGACTTTATGAAACGTAGGAGGATACAGATTGCCATGATACAGGAATCCCATCTCACGCATACAGAGTCAGACCACCTACGCAGACGCTGGCGAGGACAGTTATTTGCAACCACGTATTCAGCTTAGGCGAGGGGGGCGGCGGTGTGGGTAAGAGCAGGAATCCCATTTGAGCCCACGAACACAGACATAGATAAAGACGGCCGATTCATCTTGGTGGCGGGGCGTCTCTATGGTAGACTGCTAGTGTTAGGGACCATTTACGCCCCAAACCATGACCAGCTCCAATTCCTACACAAACTATCTGTTCGATTGAAACGTTTCACAGATGTCCCGTTATTGCCGGGTTGAGACATTAACGGTGTGTTAGACCCGGAATTGGACCGTTCCATTGCCTTACTAACTGGAGCGGCCACAGTTAGGATTGCCAAGGGTATGAGACATTGGATCGCACACTGGAACCTGGTAGATGTCTGGCACATGCAACATCCCCTTGAAAGAGAATATTCCTATTATTCCCACCTTTACCGGGGGCATACCAGGATAGATAGAATCCTGTGCATGACTCCCCTTAGCTGCTTGGTACTGTACTCGGAATACCTAGGCCGGACTGACTCCGACCATAGCCCAGTCCTGACCCATCTGGCCACGACCGAGACCCGACAGCCGATCCCGACTTGGCGCTTAAATATAACAGCGTTGGAGGACGAAGTATTCTGCATGGAATTACTTAATAAGCTGTCAGACTACTTGATGATGAACCCTGGCTCAGCGTCCAGTAGGAGTCTGGAATGGTAGGCTCTGAAGGTAATGATAAGAGGCCATTGCTTGGAACAATCAGTTGGCATCTGATGAGACCTTGAAAGAGATATCTTACAATTAGAAAACGAATTACACAGGGCCGATAATGACCAGAGTGACTCCCCAGACACATGCAGCAGATTACTGGAGTTACGAGGGAGGTATGCGGCGGTGCTGGAGCGTCTTAGATGTCACGATTTTAGGTCTTATCTAGCTAAAGTACATGATGAAGAGGGCAAAACCGGGAGGCTGCTGGCGTGGCTCATCCACCCAGAAATTAGAGGAGGTCAGATTACCCGCCTACTAAATGAAGATGGGAACCTAATTTACACACCTTCACAGATTAACTCTAGATGTAGGGAATATTATCAATCATTATATAGTTATATGCCTGTTGACCCTGCCGACATACGAGAGAGTGGGTTTTTGAGGGCTCTACCTTGAACTACCCTGAACGAGGCAGATAAGGAGGGACTGGGGGACCGAGTCACGTTAGGAGAGATCAAAGAGGCCCTTAAGACGCTAGGAAGAGGCAAGACGTCTGACGCTGATGGCCTGCCCCTGGAGTTTTATAGACTGGGAAGCAAGGCTCTAGCACCTAGACTAGTAGAAATGTATACCGAAGCCTTTAGAAACAAACTCTTACCAGCCACTACTAGAGAAGCCATAGTGATACCATTGTCTAAGACTAAACAGCTCGACCAACAAGTAACAGACTTTAGACCTCTGTCCATGCTCAACACGGACTTTAAAATCCTCAGCAAAACATTAGCTACGAGGCTATTACCACATATGAACTCCCTTATACACCGTGACTAGAATGGATTAATTCCAGCCCGTAATACCTCAAACAATCTACGGCGGCTATACTCTCTGTTGTATGATGACTCCCCCCTCCGCATCCAACAGAAATGATTGTATCGATAGACTTTGAAAAAGCCTTCGACGTGATAAGCTGGGAATTTTTAGATGTCACTATGGCCCGAATTGGAAGGGGTGAATACTGCAGGGCTTGGGTTAGGCTACTGTACGCACAACCCACAGCCCGGGTCAAGACGGGAGGTACAATTTCCGAGAGTTACATGATACACAGAGGTACCCGTCAAGGGTGCCCCTTATCCCCCCTACTGTTCGCCATTGCCATAGAGGCCGTAGCGGCAAGGTTCAGGGACAAATCCCCGGAATGGGGGATATATCGTCGGGGTGCCTTTCATGTAGTAACTTTATATGCGGATGACCTGCTTGTCAACATACGTGATGGGCCACAGACACTACCCCATGTGTTTCAGTTGTTAGAGGAGTTCGGGCCTGTTCGGGCCTTCGCATTAATAAACACAAGACGCATATCTTCCCGGTGGTCCGAGGATCGAACCGACCGTATTCCTGCCCAGAAGAAGTGACCTGGCCACCGCACACTTTCCGATATCTGGGAATACAGATATATCACAAAACCTCGGACCTCAAGGAGGGTAATCTGGGCCCCGCGATCAGAGCCTTGTGATCTAGTGCTGCCTTCTGGCGCTCCCTGCATCTACCAATTATGCCACGGGTATCTCTCATAAAAATGGTGGCATTACCTAGATTGCTATACTACTTTGTCAATTTGCCTATCACCCTTTCCTCCTGCTGGTTTCGACAGCTGGACGCACTGCTTAGAGAATTAATCTGGGATGGGGAGAGACAACGAGTGGCATTAGCCACCCTGAAATTGCCCAAAGAAGTAGGGGGACTTGGGGTCCGTGACTTTGAATTCTACTTTTTAGCAGCCCAGCTGCAATGGCTGGCGAGATGGCTTAGTGGAATGGGATTAGAGGAACTTGGGATAGAAGGAGGGGTACCTAACAAAGCTAGACTAGTGACAGGACTACTCATACCAGCCACACATGGCACTAGCGGGGGAGTACAACTAGAGACAGCCATTAGCAACTGACGAAGAGTCCTGAGGAGGACTCTTACAGAAGTGCCTTATGCACCAACCATACCGCTGGTGGGATTGCCCCGTAGAGACCCTCATGCTAATTTTACATGGGGACAGCTACGCTGTTGGACTGCCATGGATGTGACCACGCTAGAAGCATTATAAAGCCAGGGTTTCCTGATACCGTTTGATGAACTAGCGGAACTATCTGGGCTACCCCGGGGTCAGTTCTTAACCCATAAGGAGATACTGGGCGCGATGCAAACACTATGGTCAAGGATAGATGAGGAACCACATACACATAGAGTGGTGCAAACCATGTTTTCCATTGGGGAGGGATCTCCTCTGGTCTCCTGGTTATACAAGTCACTATTGACAATGATACAGAACCCGATGGATGGTCTGCGGACTAGGTGGGAAACAGACCTAGGTAGACGCCTCACAGACGAGGAGTGGAGCAGGTCACTCGCGTATGCTCCTCTGGTCTCCCGAAACACCGGACTGAAATATGTACAGTACAATTACACACACAGGACCTACCTTACCCCACGGTGATTGTCACTCATTTATAAAGGGGCTGGGATGTGCTGCCTGCGGTGCCAGCTGCTAGACGCAGGATTTGGGCATATGACATGGGAGTGCCCGCGATTACAACCGTTCTGGAAGGAGGCTATCCATAGAATCAACAGTACTTTACGCAGACACTTAGAACCTACAATGGAAACATGCCTCCTGGAACTCTTTAACAGGCCACTTTGTGGTTCTAAAAATTCTGGACCCATGTAATTTACTTTGCCACAGCAGTACGATTTTAGTATCAAAAGATCGATAATGACTAGTACACTAAGCATGAGCATTTTCGCTCAATTCCAGCAGCGTTTTCACCTCGAAATCGCCATTTTCGTCCTGCACTCGTGGCTCCCATTTTATACACAGCAGCCATTTTTAAAAGTTGCCCTCACATAGGCTTATAATACAGTCAGATTTGATTCCAAGGACACGTACACCTTGATTGACTTTTCTCTGACCTGGGCAAGCTGGAACCATTGCCTCAGGCCAAACCTGTTTGGTCAGTCCCTCTCCCAGTGGCCGAATCAGATAGCATCAAGGCACACCAGGCCATAAAACCCTTATTGTCCCTCACACACCCTGCCTAACTTGCTCACACCTGCACCTGCTCTTTTCTTCTTCTTACATTACGAGGGGGAGGTGCCCGTTTTTATTAGGGGTCCACACTTATCTGATGTAAAATACTAGGCCTTGCCGGGTAATTTATTATGGGTTGGATGACATGAAATATGAGGTTTCATCATGACACTGTTTTTTCCTTTGTAGTGAAAACATGTGAATGACCAACCAAAATGTCAAGAATGTTTGCCTGAAGCTTAAAAAACTGTATATAAGGAAACCTGACTTTGCATTGAAACACAGTCTCCTGAGAACATACAAGTCGTGCTGTTGTACTTCTAGGACGCCTGTCAATTGGTTGCAGCCAATAAATTCGATCTTTGACTTCACCTAGAAGACTCTGAGTTTCTGTAGTCTGAATCAGGAAAGTACCCGAGGTCTTTGGGTGTACCCTGGCACCGCTGGGTTACCGGATCAGTACCGGTTCTGAAAAACCCAGTACCTCAACGCCCCATGAAAGTCGGTAATGGCTTTACGGACTTAGCATTGATTCTGGCCAAGCGCAGAATTTCCACAACATGGAGAAACGCTGAGGGCCCCAACATACAGGACTGGATCTGAGATGTCACGAGATGGGGGAGAGCAGAAGTTAGTGCCTTAAAGAGAGAGGAAAACAGAGGACTGAGACGTAGGTTGCTTGCACCATTGTAGACTGAAGTGATGGATAGCTGGGAAAACAGATCGATAGGGGCTGACTCACACTCCGAGAGCGGGGCTGATGACTCGGGGATGAGCATGTAGAGGATGACGGAGAGAAGCTTACAGCAGTGTTCTTCGATATCTAAATAGAGGAACACAGTAGCATACCTTCCCCTCCTGATATGCCAATATAGGATACATGACCCCGGCGACATATCACGTAGATTGGGCAACACAGCCAGGGACGTCGCACAATCACTCACGACTTAGTATGAACCATGGGCAATCTGTTTGACTGTTTGTATTTGTTTTTGCTTTTGATTAGATTTATGATTGTAACATTTTGGGGTCTTTGATCCTGACTAACCCCACTGGTCAGACATACTATGATATGAGCAGAAAGGAGAAGAGAAAAGAAAAATGGCAAAGCAAACCCCTGCCACCCACTGCCCTCTGTTAACTTAAAAAGCTACCTGACAAATCTGAATTTTTTCTCACTATATTAGGTATGTATATAAAGTAGTAATATTGGCACTGGTTTTATGTACTAACATATTTCTCTGAAAACATTCCTGACAGATTTAAAGTATACTTACAAGGTATATGTACGTTGTATAATAAGATAAACGGATTATAACAAAGTTATATGTACCGGAATATACATTGAATCACTTGAAAAGCCAATTAAATAAAAGTTTTTTTTTAAAAAGGTAGTGATTGTAATTATTCAATTTTTGTTTTCTAAATCTCTCTCTTTGTAATATAGGAAGAACTGGTGCCAATGCTGAATGCCGGTGTTCCTGGTTTCAAATGCTTCATGATTTCCAGCGGAGTGGATGAATTTCCTCATGTTAGCCTAATGGATCTGAACATGGCAATGGCTGAGTTGCAAGGTACAGGGTGTGTCCTTCTGGTAAGAACACATTTTTTGATAATGTCCTATGCTCATTCTCTGTGGTTCTTTGAAAGGTCC
The DNA here is from genome assembly GCF_031143425.1 of Pleurodeles waltl. NCBI lineage: Eukaryota > Metazoa > Chordata > Amphibia > Caudata > Salamandridae > Pleurodeles > Pleurodeles waltl. Next base: position 359,045,305 of record NC_090450.1, on the reverse strand, counting down.
ATAATATTTATGTTAAAATCTATGCTATATTTCCCTGGTTCTCAATAAAGTCAGGAAGAGGACTCCGTAGAGCATGATGAAAAGTACACAAAGCTCCAGATTTACAAGCATGTCACACAATGCAGCACTGCACTCAAAGTTGCCACAGTGCGTGACAGGGAGAGAGGAGGATAGTGCCATACACACAAGATCTACTATTCTCCTCTGCATTCCCTAGTACTGGTGCACAGTCAGTCAGCTGAGCGCCACACAGACCATGGCACAAGGTTGTCTGCATGAGTCTAGCATAAGTTTTGTACTGGAAGGGAAAGATGTACTTCCAGTACAAAATATCTAGTCTAGACAAACTATAAAACCTTTTTTCTAATTTGTATGTGTGCTGTACAGTGCAGTACAAATGCAAAGTTGGAAAAGAAATTGAGAAATAAAAGTACTTCCCCTTTTAACGCCTGCTTCAAAGTGGCATTATTTTTGGTGCAAAACTCTGTCTACTATTGTTAGTAGATATGGTTTTGCATAGAAAAGTGTGGATGGTAGCATAGGAATGCCCATATACCACACATATAACAATCATTTGATTCAGAGCAACGCAAAACAGCACTTTGCGCTACTTTGTGTTAATTTTAGCTATTTTTACAGTGCAAAACAAATTTTGCGCTGGAAAGGAAATCCAACAAAAAACATTTCGGACAGGTTTATAAATCCAACAAAAACCATTTTGCACAGGTTTGCAGTACTTTCATGATGCAAACCCAGCACAAAAGGTTTGTAAATCGGGCACAAAGACTTGAACACAGTGCGATTCCGACAGGAAGAAAGTACCAAGTAGCATTAATAGGATTGGCATGGCTCGATTGCAGAGAGCTAATAGCCAGGCAACAAGCTTGAGTCTGACCTTATATGTCAGAATTTCAACATTAAATATAGTGGCTGAAATATCACCTAGAAAATATTGCTCAATTGTGTGCAAATTGTCTACATTTAAGCCCAATGACGCAAATGTTTAGTGTACAATATTTAGGGCACAACATTGCGATTTTGGATCACATGAAAATGATATAACAATTTGATGATGGCCCAAATATAAAGAGTTAGCATAATACAAAAAGAGATAATGATGGCTGAGATGACTAGCCATCTGCAGTTGTCATTCTGAAAGACAATCTTCAATCATGAAGATGTCACAGATTGAAAGCAGTAGTGGCAACACAGGAAGTTCAAAGTTAAGATCAAAATAAAAAAAAAAAACAATGTTGAGGACTGTGAGCTCCGGGGGTGGGTTAGGAATGCCAGTAAGGATGCAATCAAGGATCCTCTCAGCTCCCACCACATGCATCTCCATCTTGTCCGAAGTAAGAAACCTTATCAAGCATTCACCCGCACAGCTACCTCTAATGATGATGAAAATCTGCAGCTGGCAATGGATTTGTTCCCACATGATGAATCAGTTGAGTGTACGTGTTGAAGTAGGTGACTTGGGTGCAGACACCTTGCCTGACAAGTCCAACATAGACGCCAAATAAGAGGGGAGATAGGTAGCCTTCCTCAGATCGCCACAAGCTAAGAGACAAGAGAGAGAAGAAAAATGAGAAAGGTTTATGACTGTAAGTGATTTAAAAGAAAGGATACAAAACAGGTTAGGGACAAACTGGAAATTGTAGTTACTTTGAGACACTGGGTCAAGGTGAATTGGAATAAACACCACAAATGTTTTCCTTAACAGAAAGACCACCGAAAAGTAGGCATCTTGCCTTTGTTCCTCTAAGGCAACCTACCCTTCTAATGTTGACTGCATGCAGATGCTTTAAGCAATTGAGGGTAGGGTAGGAAAGACGCATGCCAACTTGGACAAACCTCCATAATGTGTTAAAATAAATTATGTGAGGCAAAAGAAAAATCCTGGATGAAGAGACTGTGCCCGAAAATTCATGAAAGAAAACAGACAATTATCTGCAGGAAAAGAATGACCTGTAAGGTAATGGCGCTTGGCTCTCTGGTTGTGTCTCAGTGCAATGATTTCAATCATTTTTATTAGTCTGTCAGGAATCTCAGAATATGAGTAAGGTGATGATGGGTTCCAGATACTAATCATCCAATCCTGTGCATGAGCAGATAAGCACTGACCTGGCAACCTTAGCTTTTGAAACTACTGTAGGAGAAAATGGGGATGAGGATATTGCAAAATAGGAGTCAGCTGAGCTCTCAAGGTCTTTGCTATGAGCAATCACTCAAGGAGCACTCACAGGTGGTGCAGAATAATGTCTGATTGATAACCTCAGGTGTGGTAGATTTGCAGAGACTGCCACCTTCCCAGGTGCTGGTGATAGTAGGTGCATTCTGCACAATGTTAATTGTGATGCACATAAACAACACTATAAGAATATAGAAATATAAAAAGAGCTGACAGTCTGAGGAAATGACAAAATAATTTTAGGAAATATTTTACCCACCCATTGTTCCACAATACTGACCTTTGACAAATCTCAGAATATTCCTGGAATCCTGAAAGTGGCTTGAGAAGCAACAATGATAGGAGGGGGCAGTAACACAAAACTGGTAGGTAAACGGGGGCCAGAAGAAAGGGAAAAACAACAAAATCAGGGATATCACATGGTGAACAAGAACTGTCCAGGGATGCCAGATGATGAACTAGACCCATCGGGAGTAGGACGAATATAACAATTGAAAGTTGACCTACATCTGACTGTTCTCACTGCCTCTACTTAAACTGCCCTGTAAATGTGATCCTGCATTTACATTAGTAGTTCTTTATTCATTTGTTAACAAACTTCTTTATTTGTGCATAGTTAGATGAACATCTTTCCAAACAACCACACTTGCATTGACCGTTCCTCACTGTCTTCCAAGCTACCCATCTCTGTTTCCCTGCTCTGCTTATCTTTGTAAGTACCCTGAAGGTAACCCCTATCCCCCTGCCAGCCACCAGCAGTGCCTCCCTTCCAGGTGTGTGAGTATGCTCCTAGAAATGTAGCATGAAATTATCTGACTATAAGGGTGCATGTACAAAAGATTCCCAGACCAGTCAGATGCATAATACTGCTTCCATGCAATCCGGTACTACAGATTTCATCTTCTGATATAAGAATCAAGGCTTGCCTCTGCCTCAAACTCAGGATGTCATTGCACAGTTATAGCAGGTAGAGGTCTAACACAAGACAGATAGGTGACAGGCTTTACTCACATGGAAGATTAGATACATTCTCTAACCTGGTGATAGTTTCAATTGTAAATCCCCTAACCAACTAATCTGGAGATAGCAAATAGACCTACAGATCATGGTGCAAACTTAGGGGGAGTTCAAAGTACAACCAGATGAGCTGTCGATAAGTATACCTTCCACCCTATTTTACACTTAGGTACAGATAGCCTCTTCCTGTCTATATTTTTTTGTTTGTTGCCTTAGCCAACAACTGGTTACTGGGGACTGATTCTTGAACCTTGGCTGCAACATGGATTGGTCTCTGGCAGTGGTATTGAAATGAATACTAATGGCCACCCTCTGGGATGAAATACATAAATATAACACAATGTGAAATATCCTACCGAACTGTGTAGTTACTGTAATGTATTATTATAAGTTAATTCTGCCAGAAACCCAGAAAACCCAATCTGCTTCTTGGTCACATATGAAACAGCAGAGGTGTTGTTCAATTATCTTATTAAGTCTCTTGGTTTGACCATGAATTTGAGGATGATAGCTGCAAAAGCTATATACTTTTGTTGAAGCAAAAATGTGAAATTGAATTAGAACCCTCTATCTGAGATAATAATTTTGGGTAAATCATGCAGCCAAACTGTTTACTCCAAATACGTTATGTTAACTTGCTGCTGTGGGTAATTGGATCAGTGGAATAAAATGTGCTACGTTGCTGAAGTAATTGTCAACAACATATAATACAATATGGCATTGTGAACAGGGAAGATCCACTATAAAATCCATTGATATCAAGGACTATGATTGTTTCAGTATCAGTGAAGACTGTACTAATTCTAACTGCTTGGTTAAACAGTTGTTCCTTTGGATGCATGCAGTGCAAGCCTTGATGTAATTCTGTACTGATCATTCTATCCTTAGTCAGCTGAAGGTTCTTGAAGTCTGTAGCTTTCTTAATTCCTGAATATCCTGAGCAAGGTATGTCTTGGCACTGGTACAACAATCATTTTGCCCTCTCCCTTTTTTACCTGTCTTCTTGAATCTAATTAGTACTTTTCACATGGTCTTCTCCATATATTTTCTAAACACTCTTCTACTGTTACCTGGGGGTTCTTTGAGAGTCACAAATATTTGGTGAGGCTTCTGTAATTTCCAAGTTGTCATTGTCTCCTTGTCTGGATGGTACATCTGTTTTTCCATATCTCTGTCTGGGTCTATAAGTAATTTTGTTCCAAATCAAATGAAGAAATATTACTATCTATCATCTAATGTGTCAGGGATTACACCTTTTCATTGATCTTGAAAAACCTTTAATGCTCCATCCAGACAGTAATGGGAAAATCTGAGCCTTCTAAATAGTCAAAGGAGTCTTTTATAGCCAATCATTGGTGGTTATGTATTACGTAATTATATTCTGTGGAAGTCAGAGTTCTGGAAGAGTATGGCATTGGGTGCAGATTATCTCTCTCAGCTTCAATCAAACTATATCGATGAACACAATATTGATATATACAAAACTATTGGAAATTAAATATTGTTAACAAAAATATTGCCTTCCTATACTTAACTAATAAAACTACAAATACTGAGAACACAAATATTGATGTTAATATATCGTTTTTATTAATATTGGGGGAAAAAATTGGAAATTAAAATATTCAAACCTTTAAATAAACATATAATTAGTCAAAAATATCGCCTCACAAAATATTGAGTAGAATATTATTGTTGAGCTATATACATTATCATGATAAACATAAAAATAATAAATTTGTATGTTAAACAAAATATTAAAATTAACATCAAAACACATATACACCTGTTTTGACAATAAAAATATTTTAATCACAAAAATAAATATGCCACACCCCAAATGAAAAAATATAACTCATCACATAACAGCAACAGTTAAAGACTTATTTACATAAACTACAAACATTTATACAACATTCTAAATATAATAATTATAAATACAAATAAAAAAAAATTCAACAGTACCAACCTACCTATTAAACATTATGAATAAGAAATAAATTAATATTTACCATAGGATGACATAACCGAAAAGAAATTCAAATCAAAGCAGAACTATCCAATAAAATGTAAACTATAAACAAACAAACCTTTTTTATAAACATTTTTGTAGCTTTTATATAATACATAGGGCCACATTTGCAATCATATTTTGTTTACACAGTCTAGCACTACAGCTGGTGAGGAGCATGTATAGTAGTCTGATACTATAAACTCATTCCATTATATAAAGCATGTGCACTTTGTGCCCCAGTACGGTGATCAGTTTCAGTTTATGAACAGTCTATGTGAGATAACAGCTAACATAGCCATGAACTAGCCTTGCATATGAAGGTTATTACAGGTGTTGTAATGAGGAGCGTCTTATGGGTATGCTTTTGTAAAAATACCTCTGTGAGTTCCTGGTCTCATACAACTATGAATAAAATCTTAACCAATAAAATCACACAATTAAACTAACAATATAAACAACACACAAATATGATCAAGTTAATACTTTAAAAACAACAAAAGCTGCAAGAAAAGGAAACTCTGCCAGATTCTCTGACCAGAACCTGAAAACAGAAGTATATACATGTATATATATATACCTATATATGTATATACCTATGTATTACCTAGTGGCAGTTGGCACTATTTTTAGTTAGGACCTAGTCTCTATAGAAAAAGCTGCTTTTTGCTTGGAAATATCTTTGACGCCGCTTAAAGAACCTTCACGAAAATTCCCTAAAACATTTGACAGTCACGTGAGCTGCTGTCTGGAAAGTTTCGGGGTGATCTGTAATGCGGGGCCCGAAATAAAGGTGGGGGGTTAAATTTAGAGTGTTCTCAATGTTAATTCCCATAGGAAAAAGTGAATAGCAATAGTGTCAAAACCACTGGACAGAATTACACCAAATTTGGCAGAAAGGCAGCTCTTGGTCCAGAAAGAGTCCTTTTTGTTATTTGGTGTAAATTCGTTCAGTAGTTTTTAAGAAGTTAAAGGCAATCCAAATTTGTACATATAGGGATGCAAAGGATTCACAAACCCTCCCAATCTTGTGGTGAGATCTGATTGGCTGCAAACACTTCATCCAGGAAGTGTTGGCAGCCACGTAAAAAAAGTTAAACAAAAAAAGAGAAAAGGTCAGGATACAGACAACTCTGGTGCTGGGGTCCCAGAGCGACCTCCCAGAGCAAAAAAGCTTTTTTTTAACATTTGCGCCGTGATTCGAGGCAGATCCGGTGAAAATAAAAAAATAAACAAAAAACAAAGTGCGTGTTTTGTTTTTTTTAAGCTTGCCGTGGGCCAAGTCCCAAGGGTGCGAGGGCGCAAGTTATAGTTACTTTAGGGCACAAGTTATAGTTCAGAATACAATTTAAAATCCAGATTAAAATATTTAAAACCCAGTACAATTATAAAGATAAAACTAATAAGTACTTAGAATCTTAAACTTCTCAAATCTAAAACTTTCACCCATAGTCCATCATAAAAGATTATTTATAAAACTATTGTGTATGTGCCATGCTGCCACTAAAAACTTGCTGACTGCAAGAATTTAATAATTATAACTGTCACTTTTTAAAACCCTTATTGCTGTGCAACATTGATTAAAGCCCATTTCTCGGCAATTTCTACGAATCCATTGTGACCGAGGGGAGGAGAAGGCAGGGCAAAAAAACATAAAATGTTGAACAGTTTCTGAGCTACCACAACATGCTGGACATAAATCAGAGGTAGGAATTGATCCCCAGCTACTTGTTAAGGACATCAGCGGTAAACTCCCAAAATGAAAACAAGTGTATAAACCTTTACCCAATAAATCTGGTATTATATCTAAGTATGGTTCATACTGTGGGTACCACTTGAAATCCATAAATAAATGAGTTAGTCAACCACGTGACTTACAACTAAAATAATTGTTCCTTACATGGGACCAATATGCAGCTTTCAAAATAGTTTTATGGGATTTCTCCAACTTATGTGGGTTCACCCAAAAGCTTTCCAGGCCCAGGTTTCGAAACCAGTTGGACACATGCCTGACCCAAGGAATGGTAGCCACATTCGGCCTCTTTAATAAGTCAAGAAGTGAGATCCTTTATATATCAATTTCGGGGACGGTCCAAATCCTTATCCAATATAACAAGGGTCTTAAGGCTATCAAATCTGCTACTCGATTAAACCCCAGGTCCAAAAACATTGAGATCAAGGGTGTACTGCGAGGACACGCAATTAAGGCCCTGGCAAAATTGCTTTCACCCACAGTTCATCTTTTACTATTGGAGAATCCCCGTATCTCAGCACTATAGGTGGCTGCTCCCTGCGCCTTTGCCATAAATCTTGATAGCCGGAGATACAGGTTTTGACATCGAACTTTTGTAAAAACGCATGATAGCGGCTGCTCTATGCTGAAGGAGCCCCGCACTTTTACTGATCTGATCCTCCCGGTGTAATTTGCTTGTCAACCTCACACCCAAATAATCTATTGAATTAACCTTACTTAGAGAGACACCATCCAATTTAATGGTGCATCTCCTGCAGGGTCAAGCATTAAACACCATCAATTTAGTTTTACTAATGTTCAACTCCAACCCATCATCTGTACAGAATGATTTAAATCTGTCAACAAGTGTTTGGAGGCCCATAGGTGTCTTGGAAATGAGGAGCGAATCATCGGCAAAAAGAAGGATAGGGATTTTCTGAGCATTCTATGAAGGGGCATCATTCTTGCAAGAGGTCAAAACTTGTACCACCTCACTGATAAATAAAGTGACTTAGATCGGAGCAAACACACAGCCCTGCCAAACTCCCCTCTGAATAGGAATTTTTTCAGTCAATTCACCTTGATTACCCCATCGCACTTGCGCATATGTATTTTCATGCCACCGCTGTAACAAATGAATTATATTGGTTGGGGTTCCCAATCTATGTAGTACTTCTCACAGTTTTTCCCTTGGGACCAAGTCAAAGGCAGATCGTAGATCCACAAAAACAACAAATAAATGTTGCTTAGTGCGGACTACATATTTCCAATGTAAGAGGGCCAACCTAAAAACCTGATCTACTGTGCTAGTTTTTGGGTGAAAGCCCACCTGTCATGGGGAAAGGACCTGATTATCTTGAACCCAACTTGTTAGCCTCCCTACTAGTTGTTTAGCAAACATTTTTGTAAATTATCAATGAGGCTAATGGGTCTATAATTAATTGGAAAATTTGCATTACCCTTTTTATAAATGGGAATAATTTCAGACCCTTTCCACATGCTCGGGATTGCCCCTCCCGCAGCGATTTTATTCAAGATCAGATTCATGTATCAGAACCATACAATTGGCTCCGATTTATACAGGTCTCCCGGAAGTTTATCCGGACAAGGGGCTTTACCTGATTTAAATGAGTTGATTGCGTCAATGGTTTCCTCTATAGAGTAAAAGATGCAATACTCAGAGGTATAAATAACCGCCCCTGAAAGATCCAGGCTAGTATTCAAACTAGCCTCCAATGGGGAGACAAAATCACAGGCTTGGGAGTTACATGGCAAGGGGTTATAGGTTGTAGCATAAAGTTGGGTGAAATGATCCACACAACACTCAGGTTGAATGTGGTTCCTAATGTTGCTCCTGCCCCCGCTTTGCCTCTTAGACAATAGTTCCCAAAACAGAATATTATTATTGTTTTTTGAGGCATCCGATAATTTCCGCCAGATAGAATCTTCCCAAAACCTTTTTGCTTGCAATGTAGATTCCTAATAAGTACGTCTGGCTAGTTGGATCTCCCCTGCAGAACCAGTCTTGATGGCAGATTTTAATGCGGATTTAGCCCTAGAGCAGTCTTTATTAAACCATTCACTGTTATTCATATTATCATTACGGGCCTTAGACCTACCTTTTTATAAAAGAAACTCTGTAATTTCTTTAACATGTTATCACATATGCTAAGAATGGCGATATTGTTAACATCCTGCTCCTCATAAACTGCCAGTTCATCTACAAACAATTGGTAAATCCCACCTAACAAATAGGGGTTGGACATCACCCTTGGCCAGCCAACCCATGTAAAGTTGTTACTCAGACATGGAGATGGGACCACTGTGTGATGGTTATTAAGTGTTCTCCTAAATTCATCCCCAGAAAGAGTAAGAAGCAATGGGAAATGGTCCCCCTCACATCGGGGTTCCAACCTCATATCCCTCAACAAAGGCCACAGCCTAACATCCACCAAGAAATAATCAATAACACTTGTGGACATACCTCGTTTAAATGTGGGCACGGTGCTTAAATCAGAGGGCATGCGTCCATTACAAGCCCTAAGGCCGTGCTTTAAACATAGGGAAGCCAACTGAACAGCCACACAAGATCCAATACAGTACAGAGGATTGATTAACTGTGGGATTCCCCAGAATTCATCCTCTTCAACCGTTAATCCACTGATCAAAATAGAAGGTTTAAAGTTACAATTAAGGTCACCTGCTATTATTTAAAAAGTCGAAGGATGCAAGGTGTCCAAAAATTCAGACAATAAAACTAGGGTCTGGGACTCTAAACCCCGTGATACAGACCGGGCATAAACATTGATAAGAATAATCTTGAGGTTCTGTTGAAAGGTAACTTGTATACCCATTAGATCAACAGAATCAATATTTAGTATCATATGGCCACATTGCAACTTCTTCTTCATAAGTATCAGTAGACCTCCTTTGGCTCGGCCTTGACCCTTCTCTGGTGGTTGAGCTGAGATACTGAACGAAAGGAACCATCTATATTAATTTTATCCTCAGCCAAAGTTTCCTGGAAGAGGCAAATGTCCTGATTGTTGATATAAGCGATCCACTTCTAGTCAGCCAATTTCCTGTCAATGCCAGCTAGATTCCAAGTCATTATAGTTAACTCATCATTGTCTGACTCAATTGCATGAGTGGGGCATCCAGCCTCCTTCATATATGTGGCCTCATTATGTATCCCACGTGGCACCTCCAGAGTGACCTCATTCACATGCGAATCCTCAAGGTGTATCCCAATGGGTACTTCCTGTGCAATATTTAGTCATTCGGAAACTGGCAATGAGTAGGGATTTTTTGCTGCCATAGATAATACACATTCTTAGGAATAAGCTGGCCTTTCGTGGATTGCGGGAAAACAAACACTTGGTGGTTTTAATGCAAGACTAATACTCACCCTAGTCGACTCCCTAAAGTGACAAGTGCGTAATTCAAAGTCCATAAGTTGATCCGCCAATAAATCATCAACAAGGCAGACAGAAATGAAATCAGAGCCAATCCAGGGAGGCTACATCTGTCCGCTGCAAGAATATCAGTGCAGATGACTGAAAGACAATTGCATTGAACACGTAGCCAATGAATAACATTATTAATCAGGGATTCGTGGTTCTCAAAAGAGCCTGGCGACAACTTTGGCACATCAACCATATAGATTATACTATCTCTACTTTTTAAGCCTAAACCCTGATCCATGATTACAGATCTACTAGCATCATGATGAAGAATAGTATCAGTGGGAGGTATAAAATATTTAATCTTAGGGGCAGGGAGACTATCCACCCTACCAACAACCATGGGGATAATATTCTCCCTTAACCTGTCTTCAGGAACATCTGGATAGTCAGTATTACATATCTCATTCCCCATAGGATCCCTAGAGTTAAGAATTCTGTTATACTGCCGCCAATCACTTGTGAACTCTGGCAATTGACCCTCTACACCTGATGTGGATGGATTTTCACAAAGCGGGAAGCCTAACTGTCCCCTTGGGGGGAATATCATCTAATGGTCTTGATTTAGATGTGACAAAGTTCCCACCCCCCTTGCCTCCCAACATCCAGCTGACCTTTACATCCACATTTCTGTGTCATTTTCTCTTTCATTAGTCCAGTTAATGATAAAAACAAACTCTTAACTTGATCCACCTTCCGAAGGACAAGAGCCAAGTCAATTCCATTATCAACCAATTCCAACTCATCAGGATCAAGCGGAGAATTAGTCAAGACATTATCATCAATAGCAGCTCCAGGAAGAGCCTGTACAATACAGGCGGAAAGATCCCCTTCCTCCATCAATGGGTCGTACCGATTAGTGCACACTATATTTGGAACCACCCTAACCTCTGGGCTTAACGGAGGGAGGAAGGACCTTATTCCCTTCGGGAAAATCCCCCTCTGGCATAGCAGGGAGCTAGAGGCGCTGCAAGATATTACTGGTGATAGGGGTACAATAATTTCCTTTGGAATATGCGATTCCCTATTTCTAGCAGGCTCTTCAGGGGAATGCAATTGTTGCATCCTCTTCCTCCTTGTAAAGATCTCTGGGATTTTCCGGCTTCCAGACAACCCCCTCTTAAAGGGCACACCATCTGATGAATGGGAGTTATTCTTCAAAATGACCTCTACTTCCTCAAATAATTGGTCGATTTCATCAAAGGAATTGTTTCTTGGGGTTGTGTCCGAGCTCACTTATTTACTGGAGCGTTTTTTAAATGTTTTAGTCCCACTCAATGGCACAGGAGCATCAACGGTAGTTAATAGAACATGAGTATGTGTAATAACCCAAGTAAGCAATAATCCCTCTTTGCTCCTATTTTGCACTTACTTCCAACTGCCAAGGGTGCGCCCTGCCCGGCCTCTGTCGGGCGATGCTGGGCGAAGACGGGACCGTCTTGGCGCGGCGAGAGGTAAGCGTCTTTTTGTGCATTGATCCCTGTGACCGGGGAGCCTTGGGGAGGAAGTCTCACCCCGGGCTGTAATGGCAGAAAACCCTCACCTGCACCCGTGTCCCGGGCTGCTCGAGGTAAGCGTTTTTTTTGTACATTGATCCCAGTGACCGGGGATCCTGGAAGATAAAGTCCCACCCCGGGCTGTAATGCCAGAAAACCCTCGCCTGCACACGTGTTCTGCGCGGCGCGAGGTAAGCAGCCTGAGGTAAGTCTAACTATAACTGGTGAATTTCTATGGTTTTGTACGTTCAGAATGTGAACATAACAATAACGTCCCTGTAATCTTTGCTTTTTTAAGTCACACACACACACACAAACATACACACACTCACACATAAATATATATATGGGTGTAGGATCAAATAGAATAAAACTAGACTCCCACAAAAAATAAAAAGCAGCTGGATAGTATGAAGAGATATGTGTGCTGATAAATGAAATAACATGTTTGGAATATATTAAAGTTGAGAATTATAGTGCATCATACCAGTAATATTACTCTACATGAAAAACTTGGTTCATGTATGACCACATAAGCAATTTTCTGTATTACTTGCATGAAAGGTTCTGTCTATCTGGGATTAGACAAGTAGTTTGTGGCACCATTCACATTTAGAGAAATGGCTGAGAGACGAAGAAAGGGAAAATAATTTATCAGTGAACTGTTTGATACAGACATTAGTGAAACTTTACAGATGACGCAAGTACAAGGAAACGTGAAGGGAAGTGATTTTAAAGTACTATTAAAAGATCTTTAGAAAGCAAGCATTATGGAAATAAATACATGGCGGCAGAACGTAACTATACAGAAGTATATAGAATGTAATTTAATTCCAAGAGGAATGAGAATATTTGTTCTTCCAACACTTAATGACATGTATCCTTACTTATTGATACAATGGCAAATGGTAAAACTGAATCTTCAAACAAACGAATGAATACTCCCATTATTCATGCTCTTCTCTAGGCATGCACAAGTAACAGAAAAAATCAGGGAACTGGAAAAGGCATTGTAAAAATACAAAGGGACTGAGGAAGGAGAAAAGGGGCATATTTATACTCTGTTTGTGCCAAATTTGTGTCATTTTTTTTTACGCAAATTCGGCGCAAATTTAACTCATATTTATATTTTGACGCTAGACCCGTCTAGCATAAAAAAATAGGAGTTAATGTCATTTTTTGGATGCATGAAACCACCTTGCGTCAATGAGATGCAAGGGAGGCATTCCTGTCCAAAAAATTACTCTAAGCCCATAGCGCCTTATTTATCCTCCCGTACAAAAAAGGTGCACGGGTGGGAGGCAGGCATTAAATAATGGCGTTGAGCCTGCTTAGCACCATTATTTAACACCTGGTCAGACCAGGCGTTAAGGGACCTGTGGACCCATTTCCATGGTCAAAACCATGGAATGGGCCCACAGGAGCCCACCCCAATCCCCAGGCACACCCACACCCACACCAGAGGGACACCAGAGGATGGGGGACCACATCCCAGGCAGGTAGGGTACGTATAGGTAAATATTTCTTTAATAGGTTTTTTAAGTGCCATTGGGGGCGCTGACATGGGTCCCCCTGCATGGCACTGGGTGCAATGGCTATGCCCAGGGGACACTGGTCCCCTGTGCTGGCAACTGGGGTGGTGGGCATGACTCCTGTCTTTTATAAGACAGGAGTCATGTGGTATGGATGGTTGTGCGTCAGGAAATGATGCTAGGCTGGTTGACTGAATTTTGCCTCTAACCAACCCAGCGTAATTTTTTAAGGCAAAATCCCCTTCACTCTTACCGCCACTCCCACCCGGCTAACGTAATTTTGTTTACACTAGCCCAACCTTAGCGGCAGCTTGTGGCATTCTATAAATTTGGCGCCCGGCTGGCACTTTGGAATGATGCAAGCCCACGCTATACTTTTTGCCGCAAAACTGCATTTGCGCAGTTTAGCAGCAAAAAGTATAAATCTGGGCCAAAATGTTTTGAGGAACTTGAAAATAAATTGGATAAGCATGAAAAGGAAGTCCAACACAAAAAGTTGAAAAAGTTCAAAAGAGACAAAACGGATTTTCTAGACAACTTGATGCGATATACAGTAGACAAGTGATGGATCAAGTCCAAGATAAGTTGGAAGTGCCATCCAGTGTGGAAAGCTCTGAGGTGAGTTCGGGAGACAAGAGACCATCAATGGCGCAAACCAAGCTGGGCTTTTTAGGAAAAATGAAACTGCTACAGATGTCAACTCACAGAAAGGGCAGAGAAATGACAAAATCTGGAAACCAGATCCATCAAAGAGAACAAGGTGGAGAAGGAAGTGGAACAGGATGCAGGGGCGCAAAGAAATAAAATCAGGTTTGGATGACAATCTTGTAATCAATCTATCCTCAAAGCTCCTGAATCATAAACACATGAATCTTTTAAATACAGGATTGACATTTTGTCCAAGTACAGGAATACATTTTGCAACAGCAGAGATTGATTTATACAAGTATTGCAGGAAACTAAAATTAAAGAAATATTTTGCAAATAAATTGGGAGGAAATAAAAGCTCAGGAGCGCCCCAGCCTATGTCAAGCTTGATGATGGATGATATCACCCTAATGCAAGATCTATAGAATTTGGAACTGGAATCAAGTACAATTCCTATTTTGAATGAAAAAGATCTATCTGATTGGCAATTTTGTACGTAAATGGGAGTGGAAACCGACAGACCAGTGGCAAGCAGATGCAAATTAAAATCTAAATGTTGCCCTCAATTACCACCTGGCAATTAGGTGGATTTGTTGCAGGAACTGATGGCGGACGACTTCAGGGATATAATCAAAAAGGAGAAATGAAAGTACCATGGCCAATTGAATAATATGAGGAAAGGTGATTGGTGTGCATTGAAAGATCTACAGGAAAACAATAACAGATAAAAACATCTGACAAAGGTGGAAACATCTGACAAAGGTGGTTGAGATGGACGTAGCAGATACTGTCAAGAAATAAAGAGACAATTATTGGTTCAAGATAACTATGAGAGATTAAAAGAAGATCCCACAAAAGAAATTATGAGGGAATTTCATGAAAGATTAATTATATGGCATGAAAGGAGCTTGCTGGAAGACAAAGATTTGGCGTATTTAAAAAAGAGACCTTTGATAACACCTACCATATATGTGTTACCATAAGTACATAAGAGTATGAGTAATCCCTGGGACCTCCAACAGTCAGCTCCTGTGACTCCTTACTGGAGAATGCATCAAGGTTTATAGATATTTTCCTGTTTCTATATTTAGCGGCACTTCCATCTTACATCAGAGATTCCATGAGTTTCTTGAATCTAATTAATGGTATACCATGGAAAAAGGAATATATAACGGCAACAGTGGATGTTGTATCACCATATATCTCAATAAAACATGAGGATGGTCAAGAAGCCTTGCATATTTTCTACACAGCAGATCATAGATTTTATTGGCATGCACACAGATGCTGCTGGAAATTATGAAGTTTGGCCTCACAAACAACATCTTTCTTTTTGAGGGAGAATATTATGTTCAGAAGGAAAGAACACCCGTGGGAACATCTTTCACTTCAACTTACACTAACCTTATGATGAGCCACTGGGAGGCTGAAAGTATATGGACAGAAGAGAATACTGAGGTCCTTAGCAAGGTTGTCTTATGGGTTCTATTTATAGATTATCTATTCCTGATCTGGGAGGTTGAGCAGGATGAATAGGAGGTATTTCTAAATTCCCTAAAATATAATCCACTTGGTTTACAATTTACATTTGAAACAAGCAAAGAGAAAATAACCTTTTTGGATATAGAGATTTGTATTTACTGTGAAAAGGTCTGCACAAGATTATATCGTAAACCCACCAGTTGCAAGAGTATCTTATTTGCAAATAGCTCACATGCCAAAGCACTTACATGGAGCGTGCCCTATTGAGAAGTTCTAAGGGCCAGGAGAAATTGTTCAGAGCTGAATGACTTCAAGATACAGGGTGGTGAGATGTTCTCAATATTCATTAGACGAGGATACCCGGTATCTCTATTAAAAGATGCTATGAAGAGAGCGATGGAAAAAAAATAGAGAGGAACTATTAGTCCCAAAAAGTATGAGAGAAGGGAAAGGGATCAGAAAAATATCATTAGATATATCATGGATTATAACCACTCAAACAAGGAAATCAGAACAGCTCTCAGAAAAAATTGCAGAGTTATCAGGAAAGATGATGAGTTAAGAGAATGGGTAACAGAGCATCCGAAAATAACATACAGAAAACCATCATCCTTGAAAGATCTGCTAGTTAGAAGCTACTTACCAGTACAAAAAAGTGGGACGCAGAAATGGCTTCAAAGTAAGGGCTTTTTCAAGTGCTCCAGATGCAAGGCCTGCTGGTATGGCAAGAATATGTCAGCGTTTAAATCCCTTGATGGGTCCCTAAGAAAAATTAGAGAACAGATATCATGTGAAACCTCATTTATAATATATCCTCTGGAATGAGTCTGTGGCAAAAGGTATATAAGAAGTACTGTAAACAAACTGAAACTACACATATTGAAACTTCTAAGAGCAATAATGAACAAAGAGTATTCCTATGTGATTGCAAAATATATTTGGGAACAGCACGCTGGGGAATATAACAGCTTATGTTATTATGGGATGTATTATGTGAGGGCTAATAGAAGAGGAGGAGATCATGAATTGACCCTCAGAATATCAGAGTCAAGGTAGATAATGACAATTGGAACAGAAATACCTTGGGGTATAAACACGGATGTTGACCTTTATGTACATTTTTAAATGGATTCCCCCTCTCCTCTCTTTTTCCTTCTTTTCTATTTTTTTCTTCTCTTCCCTTTTTTACTTCTTTTTCTTTTTCCCCTTTTTTTCTCGTTCTATGAGTTTTCATCGACTCAGGGGGCTGATATTTTTGATATAATGATATCTTGCGCTTGATACTTTTGTACTTGACACTTTGGGACTTGGGGTGTGGAATGTAACAGGATAAATCTACATTGTGTTCCGTTTTTTCACATGTTACCTTTTCTATTCTTTTCTTTTCCCTCCTCCCCCTCACTTTTTCCTCCCCCAAGTCCCTTGGAGGATTATTAACTGAAATAATGGCACTAGAATAAGCTCATGGACAGTGGGGTGTATGGAGGGCTATATGGGATTTTTGTGATTTGATATTTCAATTGTGGATAATGAAATGAGAACTGGGCTAATGGGTTGAAGTTAAACATTTTAAATATAAGTTTTAAACTAAGACCCTTTGGTTTGGAAATATTTTTCTAGACCACAAACTATATAGCAGAAGACCTATATTAGTTAGGTGGGGACAAATAAAATACATTCATGTGATTTGATGGATGTGTATTGACATATTTGTGAGATCAGTTACAAGTACTTTGCTGTAAATGTTTTTCAAGCCTTTGGGAATTCAGGATAATAGTCTTGAGTACTTTAGTTAGTTAGATTTGTAAACATATATCAAAAGTACTTTACTGAGTTAGATTTGTAACTGAGTTAGATCTGTAAACATAGATCAAAAACTACTTTACCATAAGTTAGAGGACACCTGCTTGATGATTGGGTAAATATTTGATGAAATGTATTAGTAGTATATTAATTTATTTTCTAATGTTAGGAACAAAGTTTGATTCCAAAGATTGTATTTACAATAAGTGAATGGTGTATTTTCGCAGTCTGGGTGCTTATCTCTTTAAGAATAGGTGTGGGTATAAGGAGGATATTCCTTTAAATAGATGTTTTTAAAAATAAGAAGTATAAGTATAAATAAGAAAACTAGTTGCATAATTTTATATGTAAAGAACAAACATATATATACATTTTAAAGCTGTAATTCTTTATACAATTATACTTTGTTCAGACATAATGATAAAAAGAGCAAGCTATATCACATCACAAAAAGGAAAGCAATTAAGTTACATGGGCTACACCTACAATCATGAAAGTACATCAATAGAAACCGTGAATTTGAAATGTACTAAATATTACTCTAATGCATGCCATGGGAGAGCTACTACAAAAGGTGAGGTTGTAATTAACGGAATAGAATTCAACCTTCCCCCAAATGTGACAGAAATACAAGTAATGGAAGTATTGCATAATATAAGAGAGAAAAGCACTAGCTTCCAGGAGCCCACAACAAAAATCCTAAAATATATTCTCCCTAAAGTCCCCGAACACATCATAGGTCAACTACCACCTAGACCCACCTTAAAATGCTCACGGCCTGATCACGACCTTGGCGGATGGGAGACTCCATCACAAATGTGATAGATATTCCATCCGCCATATTATGAGCTCCATTATATACTATGGAACTTGAAAAACGGCGGGCAAGATATCTATCACATTTGTGACAGGGTATCCCATCAGCCAAGGTCATAATCAGACTTAATGGTGTTAACTAATAAAGCAACCTGTAATACACCTCCTGCCCCTAAAAGATACCAAGATATCAAAATACTAGAACACTTAAAAATCACACATAATGAGGAACTCTTCCTGTTGCATGACAACAAATCCTAATATTTTCCTCAGCAGATAACTTACTAAACCTAAGCAATTGTCAAACCTGGATGAATAATAGGATACTAAAGATGTGCCCCAAACCATTCACTCATGTATATACCATAAATGGTGAATATCACAACTCAAATATCCATGTTGTGTATGCCCTAATACCAAATAAACAAAATAACACTTTGTATAAACTCTTAAACCACATTAAACATAAAAAAATAATGACTACCCACAAAAAATAATCATAGACTTTGAACAAGCCACAATTCTAACCATTTCAAAGCCATGCTAGGCTGTTACTACCATTTCAATAAAGCATTTTGAGACATTTGCAGCAATCTGCACTAAGGGGGTCATTCTGACCCTGGCGGTCCGAGACCGCCAGGGCTAGTATGACTGAAAGCACCGGCAACAGGCTGGCGGTGGTTTTTTCCCCATTCTGACCGCGGCGGTAAAGCCGCGGTCAGACCGCCGGGGGCTGGCAGTTTTCCGCCATGTCTGCCCCGGCGGCGATAATCCGCCAGGGCAGCGCTGCTTGCAGCGCTGCCCTGGGGATTATGACCCCCTTACCGCCAGCCTATTTCTGGCGGTTTTCACTGCCAGGAAGAGGCTGGCGGTAAGGGGTGTCCAGGGGCCCCCTACCAGGGCCCCGGCCAGCTTTTCACTGTCTGCCTAGCAGACAGTGAAAAGCGCGACGGGTGCAACTGCACCCGTCGCACGGCCGCAACACCGCCGGCTCCATTCGGAGCCGGCTTCTGTGTTGCGGCCTCATTCCCGCTGGGCCGGCGGGCACAAACTTGGTTTGCGCCCACCGGCCCAGCGGGAATATCGGAATGGGGGCCGCGTGAGTGCAGCCGCATTGGCGGCCGCATGGCAGTTTCCGCCTGGCGGTAAGTAAAACCACAAAAACTGTCGCAAACCTTTAATACCCTGTATGCTCCCATCTCAGTTTTTGCCATTCTATTGTTCATCAACTTGCATAACCTACAATAACCAAAGTATTAGAGGTGGTAGATTGTCAATGTGTATTGTTGTACGTAAAACCACATGTATCAGTCTCAATCACATACCATATGATGGAATGGGGTCTCTCAATTTTTTAATATAAAAAGATCATCCCAGGACCCACTGTATGTGTCAACATGTACATGTATGATCCAACCTAACTGCAGTGTGACAACAGGTAAGTCAGACTAAACATTTGTCCAGTACCGAAAAGTAGAGAGAGTGACATGACTGCAACTACCATAATGCCCTCATTCTGTAACTGAAAACAAGAGGCTATTGTGCACCTGCCCAAAGACACTCGTTAGCGATGTCACAACTGATGTTCACTCATCATGGAGTTCACCATTTGTCTAGTGTTGGAGTCTAAAAGTGACATGACTACAACTACCATGAGGCCCTCTTCCTGTAACTCAAAACAAAACGCCATTGTGCACTTGCCCAAAGACACTTGTTAGCCATGTCACCACTGATGTTCACTCATCATGGACTGAGCAATCTGATTTTCATGCTTAATTCTGATACATGTATGCTTACCTAGCTTTATGCTGTCCTGGTAACCGCAAATGACACTATTAATACCATGAATGATTCCTTACCAACTGTGTACATCAAGAAGTTGTAAGACATTAAGCTGCCTTAGCCGATTGGAAGTTGCAGGTAACCCATAGACATTTACAACCACGTTGGTGTTCGCCTGTATCTTATACAACTAAACCTTGGAATAGTCAAATACACGTATCTTCTCCACTGTGCTGCCTTAACTGTTTGCTAGATATCATGTTCATTCTTTAATCAAAAATTTAAGTTATCAGCACATCCACTGAGCTGTTCAATACTAACAGTTTTTGCAACCTACATAAATGTCTTGTCAACAACTTCAATACCATAGAAATATATCACAACTGGAAACCCCACCTAAAAACATTTTACTTGATCTCTACTTACTGTGACACAAAACATTTGGATGTAGATTCCACAAATCCACCAACAACAATGTACTCTATTTCCCAACAGGTCGAACTGGCACTGCATCTGGGCAGACATTGCCCACTGAACAGACTCCCAACCCACCCCGGATTAAGCCCTCTGGAATGACGATACTCCTAGATATATGGGCATGGATGATGGACCTGGCACATCTGTCAGCCTGGTCAGATGGCAACAGTGAATCTCACTGCGCCCACATCAACACCTCCCACCCCAGCTGCTACAACTCAGCTAGCAACAGACCTCCCAACCTATGCACCTAGAACAGTCAGCACAATCTTGTGCCCCCTAGTCCTGGATCCTGAAGTGCAAATCACAACCCCTGACACAGAGAGACCAGGACCTAGTTAGAGAGGGCACCCTAAGCCAAGGGCATAGGCTCGTGGGGGGAGGGTCCATGGGAGTGATACTGAGGGCCGACAGAGTGAAGCCACTGGGGCCACCCATGATCAGGACACCATCAGCCTTGTTTAGGGGTCTATCAGGAGTCCCAAGGCATGATGGGCCAGGTAGTAACTGAATTCTGGGAAATCAAGTTGCTGCAGAAGACTATGGGGGTCATGCCGCGAATGGAGGAAGCACCGCCAACAGGCTGGCGGTGCTTCCCTGCCCATTCTGACCGCGGCGGTAAAGCCGCGGTCAGAAAACCGGGTCCGGCGGTTTCTCGACGGATTTCCCCCGGCTGGGCGCTGCCCAGGGGATTCTGACCCCCTTCCCGCCAGCCTGTTTCTGGCGGTTTACACCGCCAGGAAGAGGCTGGCGGGAACGGGTGTCCTGGGGCCCCTGGGGGTCCCTGCACTGCCCATGCCACTGGCATGGGCAGTGCAGGGGCCCCCTAACAGGGCCCCATTAAGCTTTTCATGTCTGCTTAGCAGACAGTGAAAAGCGCGACGGGTGCAACTGCACCCGTCGCACCCCCGCAACACCGCTGGCTCCATTCGGAGCCGGCTTCTGTGTTGCAGGGCTCCTTCCCGCTGGGCCGGAGGGCGCTACCTTGGGTAGCGCCCGCCGGCCCAGCGGGAAGGTCTGAATGGCACCAGTGGTCTTTTGACCGCGGTGCGGCCAAATGGCAGTTCCCGCCAGGTGGGCGGCAACCGCCGCCCGCCGGGGTCAGAATGACCCCCTATGTACCAACATATGGAGGCCCCTAATTGTAATATAGTTGCTGATGGACGTTCATGCAACCCTGAGCAGGGATTTTCCACCACAATCTACCCCTTTCTGTGAGTCAAGTATATCAAGGCCATCTACATCTGTGGTAGACACAGGAAGGGAGGCCATCCCAGAGGAAGAAACACTGTCAGACACCGCTGCCCCTTCAGCAGCTGCCCCCACCTTTGCGAGCTGGGGCGTCCATGCACATATCCATGAGATGCCATTCGCAAGACACCCACCACTGCCAACAAGAAACATGAACTTTAATGCCCTCCTTTGTGTGTCACACATTCCCTTTGTGGTCTAATTCTGGACAATTTTCCATTCCTGATTGGAGGAGTATTTTGGACTTTGGAATTCAGATGATTTGGCATCGACATCTATTGTTTCATTCACCATGGCTGACTCCTTCATTTTTTACTTATGTTTGTTTTTGCACCAAGTATGTCTTCACCTTTAACACTTTAATAAATTCACAAGTCACAAACGCATTGTCTGCTGTAGTAAATTTCATCTTTAGCAACGTAGATCTGTAGGACCATGTGAACAATACAATGACAAAACAAGCTACTTGTGTAAGCATGGATATGTTGCATGTGCACAATGTTTAGCTCAAACCCATGCCACACCAACACATACACACAAGTGTTTTGCCTTAGAAGATTTTTATTACAGTGTTCACATCATAGGCCGGCAAGATGTTGTATATAGATAAAGTCATACTTGATTGAATCGTTCTGTATAAATCAAATTACAGGTACAGACCTGATGAACATGGAAGGAGGGGGTATATCAAACATTGCCCTGTAGAGTAGGCAAAAATCAATTTGGTTGATGTAATCGGCTTGAGCCATATCGCCTACCTCACAAAAGGAATTCAACATCACATAATGCAACATTGAGACAGATTAGTTCCCGATCACAATCTCACTACAATCCACTGCTTCTGCATCTGGTGGTTTGACACAAATGTCAGTGATGTGCCACCAGCACTCTGGCCTACAATGCTGAAACACATCAACAGCTACATAGAGTTCTAACAGAAAGATTGTTTAGCCAATGTGAGGTAAAAATCACATGGATTTGGCCTACAACTACATAAGTACTGACCACATGATGACACACATAATGAATCATGATCACCACACAGCAAGGACCATGTCCAATGGAGTCTCAATAACTTCCATTCTATCACTGTGCAAGCTGTCTGGAGATAAGTCTTGTACACTCAAAGTCTGTGATATACATCCCCAGGAACAATCCATGTCCACTTTGTATAGCCCAACAGCATAAAAAAACTCCCAATGTCACAACTCTGAAATGTCTAAATTTAGATGCCATGGTGAAGGTAGCTAAAAAAACACAAAAACAAAGAATATAATTAGAAAACCATATATATGACACACTTCACATAGTAAATGTCTGGAGTACACAATCCATGACAAATGTTTGACATAAACAAATCAACATTTACTAAATGTGAATGTGTTAAAAGCTTCATCACCAAACACCCTTTGCCAGGTTTTTCCAGAGCTTAAGCCTCCTAACACTTTCCAAAAAACATACTTCTCACAACATCACAACAACAGTTCATTGTACAAAGTCATGACATCGCATGACATACTTACACTCATGAGAAGAAGCTGTTGATGAGGTCTTGCGTAAGTCAGCTCCTTCCTCTTCACCACAAACATCATGATTTGGCTTCCAGGATTCTCACCTGGTGGCACTTCAGGCACTCCCTCCTCTGAGATGGAAGGTATGTTCCTTCACAGGGTGATATTTTGGAGCATGCAGCAGGCCACAGTGATCTGACAGACCTTCCTGTGTGAGTAAAGGAAGGACCCCATCCAGTCTTGTCCAGACAGCAAAATCTGGCCTTCAGGAGTCCAAAAGCCCGCTCAACTGGCCGCTGTGTTGTTCCATGGGCCTCATTGAAGAAGACTTCCCTTCCCCTGGTGTTGTTGGATTCCTCAGCAGTGTTAACAACCAAGAACGGATGGTATATGCTGAGTTTCCTCTTTTGTAATGAGGAATGAGAGCTACAATGAGTCACACACCTGATCATAACACCTGACATTGCACACACAAAGTTAGGACAGATGTTACTTACCGACAAGCCAGGCCCTCTCTGATTGCAGTTGTGACATCAGCTGGGGTATGGTGCTGTTCTACATTACAAAGGAGTCGTGGGCTGCACCTGTGAACCAGGTACAGATGCTTGAAATGTACAGATCTGGCAAGCAGACAACTTGCACATTGATAGAATGGAAGTGCTCCCGTTTCTTCACTTAGTTACTGTTCGTTCATTTGAATGCGGTGGCACTAATGCAAAATGGGTCCATCAATAGCTTTCACCACAAGCGAGAGGTGACCAAAACCATAGAAGCCAACCTTCACATTGGCTAAATCCTCACGCCTGGGGAACTTCAGGATGCTGTCAATGTGCTTCATCATTGCTGATAGCACCTCTTTTAAAACACCACTGAACACAGGTTATGACATAACACCATCTATAGCCACTGTATACTGAAATTACCATGTGGCCCGAAAGTGTAATATTGCCATGAGTCTTACAATGTGTGGTATACATAGTTGGGTTATTATTTTGAGGCAACGGATCTGGCTCCAACTGATGACATAGATCTTATATAATTTGCCTATTCAGGCGAAACTCTTTTATTACAACCCTGTCTTCCATGGTCTAAAGGTCTGGAAATGCACAGTACACTGGAGGTTGTTGTCTCCTCCCTCTCTCAGGGTAGCTATGTGTGGAATCAAATAAATAGGTGGATCAGTCAGTGTCCAGGGCTAAATATATGATGAGTAAGAAAAAAGTGATGTGACAAAACATTACTGGCTCAAAAATCATTACACACATTTCACATTTCAAATGCCTACTCCCCAAGATCCAGCTATAATTCCCATTATTTTCTTCACATGTGTCTACAACATATACGTGCACATCATACACCTATATGGTCCTCATGTGCACCTTGGCATAGGAAAATATTTTTTCTTCTCCGAAAATACTGTCACTGGCTGTGTACTTTGCGTCACAGTTATATGGGGTTTATGGCCAGTAACGCATGTAGGAGGCTGGCCTGGCTTGTAGTGGGTACCAAGGGGTACTTACACTCTGTACCAGGTCCAGTTATCCCTTATTAGTGTAGAAGAGGTGTTTCTAGCAGCTTAGGCTGATAGAAGGTAGCTATAGCAGTGCAGCTTAGGCTGAACTAGGAGACATGCAAAGCTCCTACTATACCACTGGTGTCATATGCACAATATCATTAGAAAACAAAATACACAGATATACTAAAAATAAAGGTACTTTATTTTTATGACAATATGCCAAAAGTATCTCAGTGAGTACCCTCAGTATGAGGATGCCAAATATACACAAGATATATGTACACAATACCAAAAATATGCAGTAATAGCAAAAGGAAGTAATGCAAGCAATGTAAAATTACAGTAAATTGCAATAGGAGCACATAGGTATAGGGGCAACACAAACCATATACTCCAAAAGTGGAATGCAAACCACGAATGGACCCCAAACCTATGTGAGCTTGTAGAGGGTCGCTGGGACTGTAAGAACACAGTGAGGGTTAGAAAAATAGCCCACCCCAAGACCCTGAAAGTAGGTATAAAGTGCACATATAACCGCCAAAGAGCACAGAAGTCGTGATAGGGGGTTTCTGTAAGGAAGACCAACACCAGCAAAGCAACCAAAGTGGATTTCCAGACCTGAGTACCTGTGGAAGAAGGGGACCAAGTCCAAGAGTCGCGACAATGTCCAGGAAATGCCAGCTGAGGGTGCAAAGAAGCTGCCACTGGATGGTAGAAGCTGTGGATTCTGCAAGAACGAAGAGGGCTAGAAACTTCCCCTTTGGAGCATGGATGTCCCACGTCGTGAAGAAGCTTGCAGAGGTGTTCCCATGCAGAAAGACCGCAAACAAGCCTTGCTAGCTGCAATGGTCACGGTTAGGGTTTTTGGAAGCTGCTGTGGCCCAGGAGGGACCAGGATGTCGCCACTTGGATGAGGAGACAGAGGGGGCGCCCTGCAAGTCAGGGAGCCCTCACAGAAGCAGGCAGCACCCACAGAAGTACCAGAACAGGCACTTGGAAGAGGAGTGAACTGGAGTCCACCTGAAGACACAAAAGGGAGTCCCATGACGCCGGAGGACAACTCAGAAGGTTGTGCACTACAGGTTAGAGTGTCGGTGACCCAGGCTTGGCTGTGCATGAAGGAAATCCTGGAAGAGTGCACAGGAGCCGGAGCAGCTGCAAATCAGGTGGTACCCAGCAATGCAGTCTAGTGTGGGGAGGCGAGGACTTACCTCCACCAAACTTGGACTGAAGAGTCACTGGACTGTGGAAGTCACTTGGACAGAGTTGCTGAGTTCCAGGGACCACGCTTGTTGTGCTGAGAGGGAACCCAGAGGACTGGTGATGCAGTCTTTTGTTGCCTGCGGTTGCAGGGGGAAGATTCCGTCGACCCACGGGAGATTTCTTCAGAGCTCCTGGTACAGAAAGGAGGCAGGCTACCCCCAGAGCATGCACCACCAGGAAACAGTCGAGAAGGAGGCAGGATCAGAGATACAAGGTTGCAGTAGTCGTCTTTGCTACTTTGTTGCGGTTTTGCAGGCGTCCTGAGCAGTCAGCGGTCGATCCTTTGGCAGAAGGTGAAGAGAGAGATGCAGAGGAACTCTAATGAGCTCTTGCATTCGGTATCTAAAAAATTCCCCAAAGCAGAGACCGTAAATAGCCAGAAAAGGAGGTTTGGCTACCTAGGAAGGAGGATAGGCTAGCAACACAGGTAAGAGCCTATCAGAAGGAGTCTCTGATGTCACCTGCTGGCCCTGGCCACTCAGAGCAGTCCAGTGTGCCAGCAACACCTCTGTTTCCAAGATGGCAGAGGTCTGGGGCATACTGGAGGATCTCTGGGCACCCCCCTTGTGAGGTGCAGGTCAAGGGACTGGTCACTCCCCTTTCCTTTGTCCAGTTTCGTGCCAGAGCAGGGCTGGGGGATCCCTGAACCGGTGTAGACTGGCTTATGCAGAGATGGGCACCATCTGTGCCCATCAAAGCATTTCCAGAGGCTGGGGGAGGCTACTCCTCCCCAGCCCTGACACCTTTTTCCAAAGGGAGAGGGTGTAACACCCTCTCTCTGAGGAAGTCCTTTGTTCTGCCTTCCTGGGCCAGGCCTGGCTGGACCCCAGGAGGGCAGAAACCTGTCTGAGGGGTTGGCAGCAGCTGCAGTGAAACCCCGGGAAAGGCAGTTTGCAAGTACCCGGGTCTGTGCTAGAGACTAGGGGGATCATGGAATTGTCTCCCCAATGCCAGAATGGCATTGGGGTGACAATTCCATGATCTTAGACATGTTACATGGCCATGTTCGGAGTTACCATTGTGACGCTATACATAGGTAGTGAAATGGTGTCCCCACACTCACAAAGTCCGGGGAATTTGCCCTGAACGATGTGGGCGTACCTTGGCTAGTGCCAGGGTGCCCACACACAAAGTAACTTAGCACCCAACCTTCACCAGGTGAAGGTTAGACATATAGGTGACTTATAAGTTACTCAAGTGCAGTGGTAAATAGCTGTGAAATAACGTGGACGTTATTTAACTCAGGCTGCAGTGGCAGGCCTGTGTAAGAATTGTCAGAGCTCCCTATGGGTGGCAAAAGAAATGCTGCAGCCCATAGGGATCTCCTGGAACCCCAATACCCTGGGTACCTCAGTACCATATACTAGGGAATTATAAGGGTGTTCCAGTATGCCAATGTGAATTGGTAAAATTGGTCACTAGCCTGTTAGTGACAGTTTGTAAAGCAGAGAGAGCATAACCACTGAGGTTCTGGTTAGCAGAGCCTCAGTGAGACAGTTAGGCATCACACAGGGAACACATACATAAAGGCCACCAACCTATGAGCACTGGGGTCCTGGCTAGCAGGGTCCCAGTGACACATAACAAACATACTGAAAACATAGGGTTTTCACTATGAGCACTGGGCCCTGGCTAGCAGGATCCCAGTGAGACAGTGAAAACACCCTGACATATTCTCACAAACAGGCCAAAAGTGGGGGTAACAATTCTAGAAAGAGGCTACTTTCTCACACAACACCCCCCCCCCCCAAACGAAGGACAATAAGGCTAACCTTGGCCAGTTGAGACTTTATTGTCTAAGTGGTGATAAGTGGATAGTAGCTCTGCAATAGACTGGTTACTCCCTTTATCATCCACTATATGGTTAATTCCCTGTGGGGATGTAAACCACCCTTTTTGAAGTTTTTTAGCTAAGCAACAATTTGAAGATATATTTTCAGAGTTTCTATCAGTAAGTTTTAGTTTAGAGCAGTGGGAATTCTCCACTGGACCTATTTCCAGTGATGAGAATGCCAGACAGGGATGCTGTCTCAGTAAAGCCATAGCTGGGCAAAAACGTTGTCCATATGGCTGTAAGAGAGAACAGGGATGCAGTTTCTCTTGAGTTGAAGCAGGGCAGGGATGCTGTCCTATGAGCTCCACACTAGGGCAGGGCTGCTGTCCTAAGTGTTGTGAGGCAGTGCAGGTTTTCTGCGCTAAAGTTTCTCTGGAAGGGTTAGAAGGATGCTCCATGTTAACTAAAATGGTGCTCTTTTTCTCACCAATTTATCCCACAGAGAGGTACTTCTACCTCAGGGAGTACACCTATGCCAGCTGATGATTCCCTTGGAACAGGTGCCACCCCAGGAGAGGTTTCTCCCACCACAGGAATGGTATCCTGAATGGCAGGGTGGGTAGGGGATACTGTGATACCCTTTCTACCTGTTGTTGGAGAGGGATCCTGAGTTTTCAGGCCTTTTTCTCTCCTTTGCTTTTTCATTTCAGTAGAAATGAGAGGGAACAATTCCTCAGGGATACCCAGCATGGCTGCATGGGTATAAAACTCTTCCTCAGCCCAACCTGAGGTCTCTAGGTCATTACCTAAGAGACAGTCTACAGGTAAGCTAGGTGACACTACCCCCTGCTTAAGGCTAGTAACTCCACCCCAACTAAGCTGAACTATAGCTAAGGGAAGAAACTTAGTGGAGTTATGGATATCAATAATTTTGTACTGTTGTCCAATTATGTTTTGTTCAGGATGCACTAGGTTTTCAGTCACCAAAGTGATACTGGCACCTGTGTCCCTGTAGGCCTGGGCCTCAGCACCATTTATTGAAACTGTCTGCCTGTACTTATCCATTGTAAGGGGACAAGCAGCCAGTGTGGCAAGGCCAATGCCAGTAGGTGTGACAGAGGGGGTCATTACAACATTGGCGGTAAAAGCCGCTTACCGCCGTGCAGAAGACCGCCACAGCTATTATGACACACATCTTGGAATCCGCCGAAATTCAGACACCCACACAAGTCCCCCACACCAAAGGTCAGTGATAAACTGGCGAAAAAAATTCCTCCACCGTCACGCCAACAGAAACACGCCCATGCTATCACGACCCACGAATCCACACGGCGGTCTTTCAAACGTGGTATTCCATTGGCGGTACACACCTCCGCGCTCAAAATACACACACATCTACAAAACACCGCAACATTGGACAATTCCAAATACACACACCTGATACACATACAAACACCACTCCCACACACCCAATACAATATAAAACACACAACCACATCACCCACAAACCCCTACGACCACAATTCACCAATGAAGGCCAGAGAGACAGAGAGCACAGCAACTAAGAACCCCACCACACAGAGGCACACAACACCATCACCCATACAACATTACACGCACAAAACACCACACCACTACACATCACCACACACATCAACGCTTACACCACCCCACACATCACCCACACCACCCCATGTCATGCCAAAGACACCGCCGGTTTTCCGAGGAGGAGCTCCGGGTCATGGTGGAGGAAATCCTACGGGTAGATTCACAGCTATTTGGCTCACAGGTGCAGCACACCTCCATAGCCAGGAAGATGGAGCTATGGCGCAGAATAGTGGACAGGGTCAACGCTGTGGGACAGCATCCAAAAAATCGGGAGGACATCAGGAAGAGGTGGAATGACCTACGGGGGAAGGTGCGTTCTGTGGTCTCCAGGCACAACATCGCGGTACAGCGGACTGGCGGCGGACCCCCACCTCCTCCCCCACAACTAACACCATGGGAGGAGCAAGTCTTGACCATCATGCATCCAGAGGGCCTCGGAGGAGTCGGTGGAGGAATGGACACTGGTAAGTCAAATCTTAACTATCATATCCCCCACCCTACCTGCATGCTATCACACCCCTCCACCCTCACCCCCTGCCCCATCACTCAAACTCCTCACTAATGTACTAATAACACAAACCACTCATCCCAACACCAAGCCCAGCATGACAAAACTAAGCATGGTCACCCCTCACCAAAGCATGCTCACTGCACATACCCATAACAACCCCCTAACCATCATCACACAAACCCACACACAGGAATGATTGCACCGGGGTACACAAACACCCACCCATTGCACACCATTACACACCCAGATGCAATAACCATGCTCTTATATCCCTGCAGGACCACTAAGGAACGTCACCACACCGGAGGGTCCAGACAACTCCACTCCACCCCCAGAAGAGGCCCACAGTGACGACAGCAGCTCTGCCCTACTGGATCTTGATGACCAGCCCGGACCATCGTGGGCCTCAGGACAGTCGGTTCCCCTTGCCCAGCCACAGCCCAACACCGAGCTTACACCCTCTGGTAACCCCAGCACAGCACCCACCCAGCGTGCCCATACCTCCCTACCCAGGACTGGTCAATCAGCGGTGTGTCCACCACTACAGGGCACCCAGGGTAACCCATCACCCCAACAACAACAGGGACCTGGGGGCAGTGGTACTGGGCACACGGTCCAGGGGATGGAGGCACCAGAACATAGGGGAACTGGGAGTGCTGCTGTGCGACAGGGGGCGGACAGGCCAAGGGAACCCACTCTCCACGAGGCCCTATCCTCCATCATGGGAGCATACCACCACTCCCAGGAGACGATGGCGACGGTCCTGGCCAAGTTTCAGGAGACCCTGCGTCTGCACGAGGAGCAGTATTTGGCGTTCAGGGAGGAGCTCAGAACCATCAGCTCCGCCCTGGCCACCATCGTAGGGGTGCTGAAGGACATACAAAAGACCATTAGGGACACCGTGGCACTCCAAGGGGCCCCTGACACTAGACTGGACGATGAACTGCCCACCACCTCCACCAGCTCAAGTGGACAGGACGCCCCGCCACAGGACCACCACACCAGCACCCCACGCCCTGCAGACGGACAACCACCACGCAAGCGGTCCCTGAGATCCAGGAACAGGACAGAGCAAGATGGCAAGACCCCAGCCAGGAAATGAGACCACCCTGATTGTCCTCCCACTGTCCCACTTTGTTACCCTGTCCATACTTAAACTCCCCCAGTTCCACTTCCTATGCCCATATGGGCAGTGCACCTGTGTGACCAATGGACTGGACTCTGCCATGGACATTCCTCCACCGTCCTCCATCACCATATTCCAACCCCCCTCCATTTTTGAGCACTTAAATAAACACCCTTGAACCACAAAACAATCTGGAGTCAGTCTGTGATTTGGTAATTTTGTATTAGCAATGACAGTGTCAAAATGCGTTCTCAATTGTAAAGCCAACATACCTATGTCACACATCACAAGTCCTTGAAGGATGCAAGCAGATGACACACGTTGGTAACCACACCTGTGAAACCGTAATGGAAAGGTACAACTCAGTGACCAAATACTGCTATGAAATGACAGACAGGATAGAGGTAGAAGTGTGAAAGTGAATGTAATGGTAACAAAAAACTGTTCTCACCTGTGTGTCACTGGAAATATTGCTGTATGACTGACTCCCTGTTGTCTATGTCGTCTTCCTCAGCTTCTTCCTCATCACTGTCCACAGGCTCCACAGTCTCCACAGCTACCACAACACCGCCATCTGGACCATCCTCCTGTAGAAAAGGCACCTGGCGTCACAAAGCAAGATTGTGAAGCATCGAGCAGGCGATGATGATCTGGCACACCTTCTTCGTTGAGTAGAATAGGGAACCACCTGTCATATGGAGGCACCTGAACTAGGCCTTCAGGAGGCCGAAGGTGCGTTCGATCACCCTCCTAGTCCGCCCATGGGCCTAATAGTAGCGTTCCTCTGCCCTGGTCCTGGGATTCCTCACTGGTGTCAGTAGCCATGACAGGTTGGAGTAACCAGAGTCCCCTAATAGCCACACACGGTGCCTCCGGAGTTGACCCATCATATAAGGTATGCTGCTATTCCGCAGGATGTAGGTGTAATGCACTGAGCCAGGGAACATAGCATTTACCTGCGAGATGTACTGGTCTGCCAAACATACCATCTGTACATTCATGGAATGATAACTCTTCCGGTTACTGTACACCTGTTCACTCCTGTGGGGGGGGGCAGAGCTACATGGGTCCCATCAATAGCACCTATGATGTTGGGGATATGTCCAAGGGCATAGAAGTCACCTTTCACTGTAGCCAAATCCTTCACCTGAGGGAAAACGATGTAGCTCCTTACGTGTTTCAGCAGGGCATCCAACACTCTGGACAACACGTTGGAAAACATAGGCTGGGACATCCCTGATGCCATGGCCACTGTTGTCTGAAAAGACCCACTTGCAAGGAAATGGAGCACTGACAGCACCTGCACGTCAGGGGGGATTCCAGTGCGATGGCGGATTGGTGACATCAGGTCTGGCTCCAAGTGGGTACATAGTTCCTGGATAGTGGCACGGTCAAACCTATAGGTGATGATAAAATGTCGCTCCTCCATTGTCAACAGGTCCACCAGCGGTCGGTACACCGGAGGATTCCGCCATCTTCTCAAATGTCCCAGCTGACGGTGCCTAGGAAGGACAACAGCGACCACAGAGTCAACAAAATGTTATGTTATGTTATGTTATAGTTGTTTATATAGCGCCTAACTGCCCGAAGGCCTCGTAGCGCTTGTATTGCCATAGCAGGAAGTGAGCTATTTATGTTCGTAGAGGAGTTTAGATTTTAAATAGCCAAGTCTTCAAGTCCTTCCTAAAGGAAGTCTCTTGAGAATTAGATCTTATATTGGTAGGCAGGTTGTTCCATAGCAAAGCACCTTGATATGCTAGTGATCTTCCTCCCCATCTTGCTTTCTTCACCGACGGTACTATGATCAAGTTTGCTGATGAGGATCTGAGTGGCCTAGCTGGAGTATAGGCCTGTGCCAATGTTTTAAGCATTTCAGGACCCTTATTGAAAGTGGCTCTGTGAATGTGGCATAGGGCCTTGAACTGAATCCTCTCCTTTACCGGGAGCCAGTGTAAGGACACAATTCCTGATCGTATAGAGTGTTGCTTGGGGATGTTTAAAAACAAGCGTGCAGCAGCATTCTGTACCCTCTGTAGTCTTTGAATAGCATATTTGGGTGATCCTATAAACAGGGCATTGCCATAATCAATTCGAGATCCTATCAACGACTGAATAACCAATCTTCTAGCCAGAAATGGTAGTATCGTGAGAACCTTCCTCAGCATCCTGAGCAGGGCAAACGAAGTTCCTGCTACTCTGTTGGCATGTTGGGCCATTGATAATAGGGGGTCCAGCCACACGCCCAAGCTTTTAATAAGGCTTTTTGGAGGAGGCAGGGTGGGGGCTCTGTCTAGTAAGCTGGAATTAACTAGGGGCATATTTCTCCCAAAGAACAACACCTCAGTTTTTTCATCGTTAAGCTTCAGTTTGCTTCACGACATCCAGGTAGCGACTGCTTTCAGGCAGGGTTCTAATGCTGTACCCATATCTGGGTGAGCTTTAGAGAAGGAGATGACCAATTGGGTATCGTCTGCATACGAAACCAGATTAAGTCCGAATGGTTCCACGATCCCTGCAAGAGGCCGCATATAAACATTAAAAAGTAGCGGACTCAAGGCCGACCCCTGAGGGACACCACAAGTACTGAAGGTACGCTTAGAGATGTAAGATCTATCCAGCACCTGAAAAGATCTACCATGTACAAATGAGCGGATCCATTCTAGTGCGCGGCCAGCGATTCCACATCCCCGTAGTCTAGCTATGAGGATATTTAGATCAACTGTATCGAATGCCGCACTCAAATCCAGAAGGATGATCGCGGTTTCAATTCCTTTGTACAAATCCCAGGTATGTACCCACAGATACACAGAACACGACACCAAAGACAAAACTCTTCCTGTATGTGTGTCGAGTGTAGGCCTAGGTATGTGTGACGCAGTATTAAATGAAGCCCTCTGGGCCCCTGAAATGGCAGCTGCCTGACCTCTAAACTGGGACAATGAGATGTGAGGTATCTGCGCTGGCGTTGTACACCGTCGCGGTAGGCGATCGTAGACCGCGGCGCAATGCTGCATTGGTTAACATTGGACCCTATGTGTCCCAGGAGCCAATGATTGTGAGAAAGTAGCCTCTTTCTAGCCTTGTTACCCCCACTTTTGGCCTGTTTGTGAGTATATGTGTTTTCACTGTCTCACTGGGATCCTGCTAGCCAGGGCCCAGTGCTCATAGTGAAAACCCTATGTTTTCAGTATGTTTGTTATGTGTCACTGGGACCCTGCTAGCCAGGACCCCAGTGCTCATAGGTTTGTGGCCTATATGTATGTGTTCCCTGTGTGATGCCTAACTGTCTCATTGAGGCTCTGCTAACCAGAACCTCAGTGGTTATGCTCTCTCTTTACAAATTGTCACTAAAAGGCTAGTGATCAATTTTACCAATTCACATTGGCATACTGGAACACCCTTACAATTCCCTAGTATGTGGTACTTGAGGTACCCAGGGTATATGAGTTCCAGGAGATCCCTATGGGCTGCAGCATTTCTTTTGCCACCCATAGGGAGCTCTGACAATTCTTACACAGGCCTGCCACTGCAGCCTGAGTGAAATAACGTCCACGTTATTTCACAGCCATTTACCACTGCACTTAAGTAACTTATAAGTCATCTATATGTCTAACCTTCACCTGGTGAACGTTGGGTGCTAAGTTACTTAGTGTGTGGGCACTCTGGCACTAGCCAAGGTGCCCCCACATCGTTCAGGGCAAATTCCCCGGACTTTGTGAGTGCAGGGACACCATTTCACGCGTGCACTATACATAGGTCACTACCTATGTGTAGCGTCACAATGGTAACTCCGAACATGGCCATGTAACATGTCTAAGATCATGGAATTGTCACCCCAATGCCATTCTGGCATTGGGAAGACAATTCCATGATCCGCTGAGTCTCTAGCACAGACCCGGGTACTGCCAAACTGCCTTTCCCGGGGTTTCACTGCAGCTGCTGCTGCTGCCAACCCCTCAGACAGGTTTCAGCCCTCCTGGGGTCCAGCCAGGCTTGGCCCAGGAGGGCAGAACAAAGGACTTCCTCAGAGAGAGGGTGTTACACCCTCTCCCTTTGGAAAAAGGTTTCAGGGCTGGGGAGGAGTAGCCTCCCCCAGCCTCCGGAAATGCTTTGATGGGCACAGATGGTGCCCATCTCTGCATAAGCCAGTCTACACCGGTTCAGGGATCCCCCAGCCCTGCCCTGGCCCGAAACTGGACAAAGGAAAGGGGAGTGACCACTCCCCTGACCTGCACCTCCCAGGGGAGGTGCCCAGAGCTCCTCCACTGTGCTCCAGACCTCTGCCATCTTGAAAACGGAGGTGCTGCTGGCACACTGGACTGCTCTGAGTGGCCAGTGCCAGCAGGTGACGTCAGAGACTCCTTCTGATAGGCTCTTACCTGTGTTACTAGCCTATCCTCCTTACTAGGTAGCCAAACCTCCTTTTCTGGCTATTTAGGGTCTCTGCTTTGGGGAATTCTTCAGATAACGAATGCAAGAGCTCATCAGAGTTCCTCTGCATCTCTCTCTTCACCTTCTGCCAAAGGATCGACCGCTGACTGCTCGGACACCTGCAAAACCGCAACAAAGTAGCAAAGACGACTACTGCAACCTTGTATCGCTGATCCTGCCGCTTTCTCGCCTGTTTCCTGGTGGTGCATGCTCTGGGGGTAGCCTGCCTCCTTTCTGCACCAGGAGCTCTGAAGAAATCTCCCGTGGGACGACGGAATCTTCCCCCTGCAACTGCAGGCAACAAAAGACTGTATCACCGGTCCTCTGGGTCCCCTCTCAGCACGACGAGCGTGGTCCCTGGAACTCAGCAACTCTGTCCAAGTGACTCCCACAGTCCAGTGACTCTTCAGTCCAAGTTTGGTGGAGGTAAGTCCTTGCCTCCCCACGCTAGACTGCATTGCTGGGTACCGCGTGATTTGCAGCTGCTCTGGCTCCTGTGCACTCTTCCAGGATTTCCTTTGTGCACAGCCAAGCCTGGGTCCCCGACACTCTAACCTGCAGTGCACAACCTCCTGAGTTGTCCTCCGGCGTCGTGCGACTCCCTTTTGTGTCTTCAGGTGAGCTCCGGTTCACTCCTCTTCCAAGTGCCTATTCCGGTACTTCTGGAGGTGCTGCCTGCTTCTGTGAGGGCTCCCTGACTTGCTGCGTGCCCCCTCTGTCTCCTCATCCAAGTGGCGACATCCTTGTCCCTCCTGGGCCACAGAAGCATCGAAAAACCCAAACCGCGACCCTTGCAGCTAGCAAGGCTTGTTTGCGGTCTTTCTGCATGGGAATACCTCTGCAAGCTTCTTCACGACGTGGGACATCCATCCTCCAAAGGGGAAGTTTCTATCCCTCTTCGTTCTTGCAGAATCCACAGCTTCTACCATCCGGTGGCCGCTTCTTTGCACGCACAGCTGGCATTTCCTGGGCATCTGCCCACTCTCGACTTTGTCGCGACTCTTGGACTTGGTCCCCTTGTTCCACAGGTACTCTCGTCTGGAAATCCACTTTGTTTGCATTGTTGGTGTTGGTCTTCTTTGCAGAATTCCCCTATCACGACTTCTGTGCTCCCTGGGGAATATAGGGGCATTTTACACCTACTTTTCAGGGTCTTGTGGTGGGCTATTTTTCTAACCCTCACTGTTTTCTTACAGCCCCAGCGACCCTCTACAAGCTCACATAGGTTTGGGGTCCATTCGTGGTTCGCATTCCACTTTTGGAGTATATGGTTTGTGTTGCCCCTCTACCTATGTGCTCCTATTGCAATCTACTGTAACTTTACATTGCTTGCATTACTTCCTTTTGCTATTACTGCATATTTTTGGTATTGTGTACATATATCTTGTGTATAGTTGGCATCCTCATACTGAGGGTACTCACTGAGATACTTTTGGCATATTGTCATAAAAATAAAGTACCTTTATTTTTAGTATATCTGTGTATTGCATTTTCTTATGATATTGTGCAAGTGACACCAGTGGTATAGTAGGAGCTTTGCATGTCTCCTAGTTCAGCCTAAGCTGCTCTGCTATAGCTACCTTCTATCAGCCTAAGCTGCTAGAAACACCTCTTCTACACTAATAAGGGATAACTGGACCTGGTACAGAGTGTAAGTACCCCTTGGTACCCACTACAAGCCAGGCCAGCCTCCTACAATGATGAAGTGCGCCGGCGGTGATGATACGCACCGCCGCAGACGTCACCACTGCGGACGTCACCGCCATTTTCTATCTGTTCAATCACTCGATACCTGATCTTCGACAGGAGAGGACCTACACTGCAAGTGCTGCTGTGACCTCGGTCTGGAAGAGACAATGGCTGCTGCGTCTGGGGAAAGGGCCCCTGCCTTCACTGCTCAGGAGTTGGAGAAGCTAGTAGACAGGGTCCTCCCCCAGTACACGCTACTCTACGGTCCTCCAGACCAACAGGTAAGTACACAGGGAGCATGTTGTATGGGCTATGCCTGGGTGGAGAGGGCTGGTTGTAAGAGGAAAGGGGGCAGAGTTCAGGGAACATGAAGGACTGTGAGTGCATGTGCCACATGGCAAGGGTAGGGATGGGGGCCACTCACATCGACGGTGCAGTTGGTAATGACTTCTCTTCTTCCCCTCTGCATGTCATGTAGGTCAGCGCCCACCAGAAGAAGGACATTTGGCGTGCCATCGCCAAGGACGTCCGAACCCTGGGGGTCCACCAGAGACGGGGCACCAAGCGCTGGAAAAGATGAGAGGACATTCGCCGCTGGAGGAAGAAGACGGGCGAGGCTCAGCTGGGGATGGCCTCCCAATGTGGGAGGGGTGCCCGTCGTCCCATGACCCCCCTGATGTTCCGGATCCTGGCGGTGGCCTACCCGGAGTTGGATGGGCTCTTGAGGGCATCAGAGCAGACACAAGGGGGTGAGTACACCCTCATTCTGGGGACTTTGCGCGCAGTTGAGGGGTCTATGTGTGGGAGGAGGGCTGTGGGTTTCCCTAGGCCAGGGCGACTTACGTAGGCTAGGCCCCTCCGTAATGCAGGCCATGTGCCACTCCACCCCACCTCAGTAGAGGGCCAAGTACAGGTATACAGGCCCCTGTGGCATCCATGTGTGCAGATGTCCACCATAGCCATGTAGGCCATATCCCAGGAATTGCATCTGTAGAGGCCAAGAGCACGGCGTAGTACAGGGGGCTGCTGTGTCTGTATTGTCCGCCAACGGTAGCGGTAAGCCATGCACTCAGCCTGTCTTTCTTCTGTTGTCCCCCCCCCCCTTTTTCTGCTCTCCCTGTTCTTTTGTGCATCAGCATCATCAGGCGGAGGTACAGTGGCACCGGAGCACGAGAGAGCTGCATCCCACGTGGCCATGGAGGGCCACACCACGGACTCAGAATGCACCAGGGGGACGGAGGGCGAAGGGAGCTACACGTCGGTCACCGGATCACCAACCAGCGACACAGACTCGTCCACCGATGGGAGCTCCCTTGTGGTGGCGGCAACATCTGTGCCCCCCCTTCTACAGGTACAGCCGCCACCTCCCCTACCAGCACCGCCCTCCCAGCAGCCCCTCAGTGTTCGCCCCATGCCCGCTCACCCAGGAGGGTGGGCATCACTTTCGCCCCAGGCACCTCAGCCCCTGCCCCTGTCACCCCTGCTGCCCTCGGTGAGGAGGCCATTGACCTCCTCAGGTCACTCACTGTTGGGCAGTCTATCATTGTGAATGCCATCCAGGGTGTAGAAAGGGAATTGCAACACCCTAATGCATTCCTGGAGCTGCATCCCACATGGCCATGGAGGGCTACACCACGGACTCAGAATGCACCAGTGGGACGGAGGGCGAGGGGAGCTACACGTCGGTCACCGGATCACCAACCAGCGACACGGACTCGTCCGCCGATGGGAGCTCCCTTGTGGTGGCGGCAACATCTGTGCCCCCCACTTCTACAGGTACAGCCGCCACCTCCCCTACCAGCACCGCCCTCCCAGCAGCCCCTCAGCGTTTGCCCCATACCCACTCACCCAGGAGGGTGGGCATCACCTTCGCCCCAGGCACCTCAGCCCCTGCCCCTGTCACCCCTGCTGCCCTCGGTGAGGAGGCCATTGACCTCCTCAGGTCACTCACTGTTGGGCAGTCTACCATTGTGAATGCCATCCAGGGTGTAGAAAGGGAGTTGCAACACACTAATGCATTCCTGGAGGGCATTCATTCTGGTCAAGCTGCCCATCATCAAACCCTGCAATCTCTGGCCTCAGCACTGATGGCAGCCATTGTCCCTGTGTCTAGCCTCCCCTCTCCAACTTCCTCCACCCAGACCCAATACCCTGTACCCCAGCCTATCCCAAGCACACCATCAGACAAGCATACATACACAAGTAACTCAGGCAAACATAGGCACCACACAACCCACAGGCACTCACACAAGCATCACCCACATACAGACACAGCAACATCCACTGCCTCCACTGTGTCCCCCTCCTCATCGTCTCCTTCCTCCCTCCCAGTGTCATCTACACTCTCACCTGCATCCACTACATCTACAGCCACTAGGACTCGCACCAGAACACCCATCACCACACCCCGCTCACCTGCACTCACCACCCCCACTACCATTTACACGTCCCCTGTGTCCTCTCCCAGTGTGTCTGTGACGCCTCCTCCCAAAGTACACAAACGCGGGCACCTACACACCCAACATCCATCCACCTCACGACAGCCTCCAGTACCTGCACCCAAAACACCTAAAGTGACACCTCCTACAACCATCTCCTCTTCCTCCACTTCCAGACCCCCTCCAGCTACCCATCCCAGTGTTCGTCAGAAACTCCCCCTCAGCAACGTTGACCTCTTTGCCCCCACCCCCACCCCTCCAATTCATAAGTCCCGTAGTAGCGCCTCAGCCAAAAAGACTCCATTACCAATGGTGCGTGTTACAGGTGTGTGGAGTGCACCAGCCACCAGGGCAGGCAGTGTGACACAGAGCCAAAGCACTGCCAGTCCACCCCCTGTAAAGCATCTCAAGTTGGAAAGTGTCCGACGGGACAGGGTGAAGACTTCTGGCAGCAAAACTGCTCACAAGGGTCCCAGGGGGATTGCAGAGTCAGCTGTGACTCCTCCAAAGGTGGTGAAGGGCCAGAAGAAGTCTGCACAGTCTGGTAAGAGCAGCACGGCGGAGAAGGGCGCAATCCTCCCCGGCAGCCGGGACGCCACCGCCAGCACCGTCGTCACTGGTCAGGAGACCACCACCGGAGTCAGTGCCCAGGAGGGCAGGAGTATCGTCACTGGTCAGGAGACCACCGCCGGAGTCAGTGCCCAGGAGGGCAGCAGTATCGTCACTGGTCAGGGGACCAGCGCCGGAGTCAGTGCCCAGGAGGGCAGGAATATCGTCACTTGTCAGGAGACCACCGCCGGAGTCAGTGCCCAGGAGGGCCACAGCCCCGCTGGGCAATGAGGGACCGTCATGCCACACACCAATGCACAGGTCAGAGACCGCCATGGCAAAGCACCGCTGAACAAGGAAATCACCGCCATGGTGAAGACCGCTGAACAGGGCAAAGCACCGCTGAACAGGTCAGAGACCACCATGACAAAGCACCGCTGAACAAGGAATTCACCGGCATGGTGAAGACCGCTGAACAGGGCAAGACACCGCTGAACAGGGCAAAGCACCGCTAAACAAGGAAAACACTGCCACATCAAGCATCGTTATCCCATGTGCAGCTGGGATAGTGACGGAACAGGAACCGTCACGGGGAGCCTAATGCAGTCTGGGCACCATTCCCCCTCCAGAACCAGTGGAGACATGCATCCACTCCGTCTGTCCTTAAAAGGATGAAGCACTCTGGACACCAGTCCCCCTCCAGAACCAGTGGAGACTGTTATCCACTTGAGAGACTGTCCCCAGGATGGTACAGTGGCAACCCACCCACTGTAGAGACTTCTTGAGAGACTGTGGCTTTGCACTCCTCAGGATGGTACAGTGGGCAACCCACCCACTGGAGAGACTTGAGAGACTGTGGCTTTGCACTCCCCAGGATGGTACAGTGGGCAACCGACCCACTGTAGAGACTTGAGAGACTGTGGCTTTGCACTCCCCAGGATGGTACAGTGGGCAACCCACCCACTGTAGAGACTTGAGAGACTGTGGCTTTGCACTCCCCAGGATACATCAATGGGCATGGAGCCCCGTCGTGGATCTGGCGTGGTGCTGTAATCCGGCTGAGTTGCCCCCCCCCTTTCCTTCCCCCTGAGGTGCCTGTTGTATTTCTATCTGATGCCCCTGCAGTGTTCTCTCCGTTTGTGGACAGGTATCTAGTGTGGGCCTCACCCATGCATTTTTGGCCCAGTGGTGCACGGACATTGATATGTGCATACCTGCACTACTTCTCGTAATGTATATCATTTTGAATGTGTATATATATCTGTATATATTTGGTAAATGTATTTTGATACATTACAATTTTTGAACTGATTTTTTTTTGTCTTTGCATTCTTCCGGGGGGGTTGTGGGTTGTTACTGTGATGTTTGGAAATGCATTGGTGTGTGTGTTGTAATGTGCGACTGTGAGGGTGGGGGTGGGGGTGTTGCGTGTGTGTCCCCCTGACTTTTGCCTCTCCCCTCCCCTATGTCATAGGTGCAGTACTCACCATTGTCTTCGCCGCCGCCGTTGCTGGTGTTTGTAGATGAGCAGGAAGACAAGGGCAGGGAGTATTTGTAATTCCGTCTCCATGGTGTCCTCCTTCCTCGTGGGATGTGTAGAGGTGAGCGTTTTCCCATTGCAAAAGCTGTTTCCGCCATGTTTTTATCCACGGTGAATCCGCCCCGGAAAAGGTGGCAGATTGGCGGGTTGTGATACTGTGGGCGGTACATTGTCTCCCGCCTGTCTGTTGGCGGTGATCGCCGCGCTGCTTGTCTGTACCGCCGTGGTGGGCGGAGTGTTAAAGTGGCTGTCTATGTTGGCGGTTTCCGCCACGGTCATAATTCCCTTTTTTTGTCCGCCGGCCTGTTTGCGGTATTACCGCACCTTTAACACCGTCCGCCAGGGTTGTAATGACCACCAGAAACTGTCTTGGGACTGACTACTCCAGTTTCTATGATGGACCCATAAGTCAACCCAACTACACCCTTAGTTTGACTGTTGCCAGCAGGCCCACCACTATTACCACTACTGCTAGGGGCACTAGAGTTTGATGTATTAGTGGTGGTAGGCTCAGGGGGTTTACCTGGACAGGACTTATCCCCTGGCCAATGGCCTTTATTTTTACACACAAAGCACCAAGGCTTTTTAATGTGTGTAGGTTGTGAAGAAGAGGAAGAATTTGATTTATCCCCACCCCCTGAAGAATGTTTAGGATTTGAAGAAGGATCTTTGGTTTTACCCTTATCCCCATGCTTATCCTGAGATTTCTCACCATCTTTCTTCTTGCCATCCTTGTCACCCCCTGTATGAACTTTTCTGTTCACTCTTGTTCTGACCCATTTGTCTGCCTTCTTTCCCAATTCTTGGGGAGAGGTCAGATCTGAGTCCACTAGATATTGGTGTAACAAATCAGACACACAGTTATTCAGAATATGCTCTCTCAAGATCAGATTGTACAGGCTTTCATAGTCAGAAACTTTACTGCCATGTAACCACCCCTCCAAGGCCTTCACTGACTAGTCAACAAAGTCTACCCAGTCTTGTGAGGACTCTTTTCTGGTTTCTCTGAACTTAATCCTGTATTGTTCAGTGGTTAAGCCAAATCCATCCAAGAGTGCATTCTTCAAAACTGTAAAATTATTGGCATCACTTTCCTTCACAGTAAGGAGCCTATCCCTACCCTTTCCACTGAAAGATAGCCATAGGATAGCAGCCCACTGCCTTTGAGGGACCCCCTGTACCATACAGGCCCTCTCAAGTGCAGCAAACCACTGTGTTAATGTCATCCCCCTCCTTGTAAGGGGGAACTATCTTATGCAGATTCCTAGAATCATGTTCTCTCACAGGATTGCTATCTGGAATACTGCTGCTGCCACCATGGGGTCCAAACCCCAAGCTCTGTCTCTCTTTTTCTAAGTCTAGGGATTCCCTGTTTAGAGCCAGCTGTTGCTGTTTAAGCTTCAGCCTGCACTCTTCCACTCTCAATCTATTGAGTTCCCTTTCTAACATCCTGTCATCAGGGTGGGTGGGTTGGGAATGGTTTGACACAGAAGAATGATGCGAATGAACAGAGGGAAACCTGTCCCTAACAGTTGGCACCCTAGCAACCTGGCCTGCAGGAACAAAAACATCCCTACTGTGATGGGAGCTTCTATTACTACCAGCATTGATAGGTGGTCTGCTAACGGGCATGTTAGGAAAGGAACCCTGTACCACTCCCTCAAGGGCTTCCCCTGAGTCAGAGTGTGAGCTATCTATCAACTTTTCAGATGAGGTGCCACCCTGTGCCTTATCATTCTCAATAAGCATATTAGACAATAACTCTCTAGAAGGGTTCTTTCCTACCACTACACCTCTACCAATGCAGAGACTCCTTAGGCTCTTAAAGTTAAGGTGGTCACTGTAGGAAAGTACCATCTTGCCTGGCATGTTACCCCCATATTTCACTGTATATATGTTGTTTTAGTTGTATGTGTCACTGGGACCCTGCCAGCCAGGGCCCCAGTGCTCATAATTGAGCCCTGTATGTGTTCCCTGTGTGATGACTAACTGTCTCACTGAGGCTCTGATAACCAGAACATCAGTGGTTATGCTCTCTCTTTGCTTTCCAAATTGTCACTAACAGGCTAGTGACCAATGTCGCCGATTCACATTGGTATACTGGAACACCCTTATAATTCCCTAGTATATGGTAATGAGGTACCCAGGGTATTGGAGTTCCAGGAGATCCCTATGGGCTGCAGCATTTCTTTTGCCACCCATAGGGAGCTCTGACAATTCTTACACAGGCCTGCCACTGCAGCCTGAGTGAAATAACGTCCACGTTATTTCACAGCCATTTACCACTGCACTTAAGTAACTTATAAGTCACCTATATGTCTAACCTTTACCTGGTAAAGGTTGGGTGATAAGTTACTTAGTGTGTGGGCACCCTGGCACTAGCCAAGGTGCCCCCACATCGTTCAGGGCAAATTCCCCGGACTTTGTGAGTGCGGGGACACCATTTCACGCGTGCACTATACATAGGTCACTACCTATGTATA
The DNA here is from genome assembly GCF_031143425.1 of Pleurodeles waltl. Classification (NCBI taxonomy): domain Eukaryota; kingdom Metazoa; phylum Chordata; class Amphibia; order Caudata; family Salamandridae; genus Pleurodeles; species Pleurodeles waltl. The sequence continues at coordinate 359,001,164 of NC_090450.1, read as the reverse complement.
GCGTTACAATGGTAACTCCGAACATGGCCATGTAACATGTCTAAGATCATGGAATTGTCACCCCAATGCCATTCTGCCATTGGGGAGACAATTCCATGATCCCCCGAGTCTCTAGCACAGACCCGGGTACTGCCAAACTACCTTTCCCGGGGTTTCACTGCAGCTGCTGCTGCTGCCAACCCCTCAGACAGGTTTCTGCCCTCCTGGGGTCCAGCCAGGCTTGGCCCGGGAAGGCAGAACAAAGGACTTCCTCAGAGAAAGGGTGTTACACCCTCTCCCTTTGGAAAAAGGTGTCAGGGCTGGGGAGGAGTAGCCTCCCCCAACCTCTGGAAATGCTTTGATGGGCACAGATGGTGCCCATCTCTGCATAAGCCAGTCTACACCGGTTCAGGGATCCCCCAGCCCTGCTCTGGCACGAAACTGGACAAAGGAAAGGGGAGTGACCACTCCCCTGACCTGCACCTCCCCTGGGAGGTGCCCAGAGCTCCTCCAGTGTGCTCCAGACCTCTGCCATCTTGGAAACAGAGGTGCTGCTGGCACACTGAACTGCTCTGAGTGGCCAGGGCCAGCAGGTGACGTCAGAGACTCCTTCTGATAGGCTCTTACCTGTGTTGCTAGCCTATCCTCCTTCCTAGGTAGCCAAACCTCTTTTTCTGGCTATTTAGGGTCTCTGCTTTGGGGAATTCTTTAGATAACGAATGCAAGAGCTCATCAGAGTTCCTCTGCATCTCTCTCTTCACCTTCTGCCAAGGAATCAACCTCTGACTGCTCTGGACACCTGCAAAACCGCAACAAAGTAGCAAAGACGACTACTACAACCTTGTATCGCTGATCCTGCGGCCTTCTCAACTGTTTTCCTGGTGGTGCATGCTGTGGGGGTAGCCTGCCTCCTCTCTGCACTAGAAGCTCCGAAGAACTCTCCCGTGGGACGACGGAATCCTCCCCCTGCAACCGCAGGCTCCAAAAGACTGCATCACCGGTCCTCTGGGTCCCCTCTCAGCACGACGAGCGTGGTCCCTGGAACTCAGCAACTCTTGCCAAGTGACTCCCATAGTACAGTGATTCTTCAGTCTAAGTTTGGTGGAGGTAAGTCCTTGCCTCCCCACGCTAGACTGCATTGCTGGGTACCACGTGATTTGCAGCTGCTCCGGCTCCTGTGCACTCTTCCAGGATTTCCTTTATGCACAGCCAAGCCTGGGTCCCCGACACAATAACCTGCAGTGCACGACCTCCTGAGTTGTCCTCCGGCGTCGTGGGACCTTCTTTTGTGACTTCGGGTGAGCTCCGGTTTACTCTTCTTCGTAGAGCCTGTTCCGGCACTTCTGCGGGTGCTGCTTGCTTCTGTGTGGGCTCCTTGTCTTGCTGGGTGCCCCCTCTGTCTCCTCACGCAATTGGCGACATCCTGGTCCCTCCTGGGCCACAGCAGCATCCAAAAACCCTAACCGCGACCCTTGCAGCTAGAAAGGCTTGTTTGCGGTCTTTCTGCACGGAAACACCTCTGCAAGCTTCTTCACGACGTGGGACATTCATCCTCCAGAGGGGAAGTTCCTAGTCCTCTTCGTTCTTGCAGAATCCACAGCTTCTACCATCCAGTGGCAGCTTCTTTGCACCCACAGCTGGCATTTCCTGGGCATCTGCCCACTCCCGACTTGAGTGTGACTCTTGGACTTGGTCCCCTTGTTCCACAGGTACTCTCGTCTGGAAATCCATTGTTGTTGCATTGCTGGTGTTGGTCTTCCTTGCAGAATTCCCCTATCACGACTTCTGTGCTCTCTGGGGAACCTAGGTGCACTTTACACCTACTTTTCAGGGTCTTGGGGTGGGCTATTTTTCTAACCCCCACTGTTTCCTTACAGTCCCAGTGACCCTCTACAAGCTCACATAGGTTTGGGGTCCATTCGTGGTTCACATTTTACTTCTAGAGTATATGGTTTGTGTTGCCCCTATACCTATGTGCTCTCATTGCAATCTATTGTGACTGTGCATTGCTTGCATTGCTTTCTATTGCTATTACTGCATAATTTTGGTATTGTGTACATATATCGTGTGTATATTTGCTATCCTCATACTGAGGGTACTCACTGAGATACTTTTGGCATATTGTCATAAAAATAAAGTACCTTTATTTTTAGTATCTGTGTATTGTGTTTTCTTATGATATTGTGCATATGACACCAGTGGTATAGTAGGAGCTTTACACGTCTCCTAGTTCAGCCTAAGCTACTCTGCTAAGCTACCTTTTCTATCAGCCTAAGCTGCTAGACACCTCTTCTACACTAATAAGGGATACCTGGACCTGGTGCAGAGTGTAAGTACCCCTTGGTACCCACTACAAACCAGGCCAGCCTCCTACATTGGTTGTGCAGTGGTGGGATAGGTACTTGCAACTACTTACCACTTTGTCATTTTGTACTTTTCATAAGAGAAAAATATACAAAACAAGTTCAGTGTATGTACACGTAACCAAAAAGTTTTGCTTTTCTTCTCTTACTCTATTGCTAAGTGCTGAAAAGTACCTCTAAAACTTTCAAAAAGTTTCTTAAAAGTTGAAAACGTTTTTTTTCTGTTCCTTAAACAGTTCTGAAACTTTTTCTTTGTTTTTCTGTCCCTTAAACCTTTTTCTATCATGTCTGGTACAGGTCAAACTCTGGATCTGGCCAGCATAGCTTATGACCACCTTAACTGGAAAGGTGTAAGGAGTCTCTGCATTGATAGAGGTTTAGGGGTAGGGAAGAATCCCTCTAGAGAATTGTTGGTTAATATGCTCATTGAACATGATAAGGCCATAGCTGGCACATCAGGTGACAAATTAGCTGATGGTTCACACTCTGATTCTGGGGTAGCCCCAGCAAAAGTGTTAGATGAGAATCTTCCCAACCTGCCCCTTAGCAGGCCACCTAGCATGGCTGGTACTAACGTGAGCTCTCATCACAGTAGGAATATCACTCCTTTAGGCCAGGTTGTTAGAGTGTCATCTGTTAGGGACAGATCTCCCTCTTTCCATTCACACCATTCTTCTGTGTCTAAGCATGCCCAACCCACCCACCCTGATGACAGAGTGTTAGAATGGGAACTCAATAGATTGAGAGTGGGAGAGTCCAGGCTGAAGCTTAAAAAGCAACAGCTGGATCTAGACAGGGAAGCATTTGACTTAGAAAAAGAAAGGCAGAGGTTGGGGTTTGGACCCCATGGTGGCAGCAGCAGTATTACAGATAGTAATCCTGTAAAAGAGCATGATTCTAGGAATCTGCACAATATAGTTCCCCCTTACAAGGAGGGGGATGACATTAACAAGTGGTTTGCTGCACTTGAGAGGGCCTGTGTTGTACAGGATGTCCCTCAAAGGCAGTGGGCTGCTATCCTATGGCTATCATTTAGTGGAAAAGGTAGGGATAGGCTCCTTACTGTGAAGGAAAGTGATGCCAATAATTTTACAGTTTTAAAGAATGCACTCCTAGATGGTTATGGCTTAACCACTGAACAGTACAGGATCAAGTTCAGAGAAACCAAAAAGGAGTCTTCACAAGACTGGGTAGACTTTGTTGACCATTCAGTGAAGGCCTTGGAGGGGTGGTTACATGGCAGTAAAGTTTCTGACTATGAAAGCCTGTATAACTTAATCCTGAGAGAGCATATTCTTAATAACTGTGTGTCTGATTTGTTGCACCAATATCTAGTGGACTCAGATCTGACCTCTCCCCAAGAATTGGGAAAGAAGGCAGACAAATGGGTCAGAACAAGAGTGAACAGAAAAGTTCATATAGGGGGTGACAATGATGGCAAGAAGAAGGATGGTAAGTCTTCATACAAGGGTGGGGACAAATCTAAAAATGAGTATTCATCAGGCCCACAAAAACACTCTGGTGGGGGTGGTGGGCCCAAATCCTCTTCTAATCAAGTAAAGAAATCATGGTGCTATTTATGTAAAGTAAATGGCCATTGGACAACTGATGCCAGTTGTCCAAAGAAAAGCACCAAGCCTCCCACCACTACAACCCCTGCTGCTGCACCTAGTACCCCTAGTAATAGCAGTGGTGGTGGGAGCAAACCTACTAATAGCCAATCCAAGGGAGTAGCTGGGCTCACTTTTGGTAATTTAGTTGGGGTTGGTCTTGTTAGGGAGACCACAGAGGCTGTATTAGTCTCTGAAGGTGCCATTGATTTGGCCACCTTGGTTGCTTGTCCCCTTAATATGGATAAGTACAAGCAACTTCCCCTAATAAATGGTGTTGAGGTTCAGGCCTACAGGGACACAGGTGACAGTGTTACCATGGTCATAGAGAAACTGGTCCACCCTGAACAACACCTACTTGGTCACCAGTACCAAGTGACTGATGCTCATAACAACACTCTTAGCCACCCCATGGCTGTTGTGAATCTCAACTGGGGGGTTGGGGGGTTACTGGTCCAAAGAAAGTTGTGGTTGCCTCAGATTTACCTGGAGACTGTCTACTAGGGAACAATTTAGAGACATCAGCTTGGGCAGAAGTGGAGTTGGAGGCTCATGCAGCAATGCTGGGCATTCCTGGGCATATTTTTGCTTTGACAAGGGCTCAGGCCAAAAAGCAAAAAGGACAGGGTGACTTGGATCCTGGAACAATGGACCAAGTGCTCCCTAAAGCTACAGTTAGTAAAGGTAAATCCCTACCTACTATCCCTCCCTCTACAGTGGATTCAACTTCTGAGGAAGAAGAATTTCCACCCTGTGCAGAACCTTCACCAGAGGAGCTGGAAGCAGACACTGCTGAGCTTTTGGGTGGAGGGGGGCCTGCCAGGGAGGAGCTGAGTGTAGCACAGTAGACCTGTCCCACACCAGAGGGTCTAAGACAGAAAGCTGTCAAACAGAAAAATGGGGATGTCAGTGACTCTCACAGAGTTTACTGGGAGGACAACCTCTTGTATACAGAGGCAAGGGACCCAAAACCTGGAGCTGCCAGGAGATTGGTTATTCCCCTGCAATACAGAGAGTTCCTCCTAACTCTAGCCCACGACATTCCCTTGGCTGGACATTTGGGACAAATGAAAACTTGGGACAGGCTTGTTCCCTTGTTTCATTGGCCTAGAATGTCAGAGGACACAAAGGAATTTTGTAAGTCCTGTGTCACCTGTCCAACCAGTGGCAAAACAGGTGGCACCCCAAAGGCACCCCTTATTCCACTGCCTGTGGATGGGGTTCCCTTTGAAAGGGTAGGGGCAAAGGCCCTCCTGGGAATCTTTTCCAGTGTGGGCTTCCCAAAAGAGGTGGTATCAGACAGGGGTAGCAACTTTATGTCTGCTTACTTAAAGGCCACCACACCCTATCATCCACAAACAAATGGACTGGTTGAGAGGTTTAACAAAACTCTCAAAGGAATGATAATGGGACTCTCTGAAAAACTCCGGAGGAGATGGGATGTCCTGTTACCTTGCCTCCTTTTTGCTTACAGGGAGGTACCCCAAAAAGGAGTGGGCTTCAGCCCCTCTGAACTCCTATTTGGACACCCTGTAAGAGGTCCTCTAACACTTGTAAAGGAGGGTTGGGAACAACCTTTAAAAGCTCCTAAGCAAGACATAGTGGATTATGTACTTGGCCTAAGATCCAGAATGGCTGAGTATATGAAAAAGGCCAGCAAAAACCTTCAGGCCAGCCAAGAGCTCCAAAAGCAATGGCATGACCAGAAGGCTGTTCTGATTCAGTACCAACCAGGGCAGAAAGTGTGGGTCTTGGAACCTGTGGCCCCAAGAGCACTCCAAGACAAATGGAGTGGTCCCCACATTATTGTTGAGAAAAAGGGAGAAGTCACCTACTTGGTTGACTTAGGCACTGCCAGGAGTCCCCTTAGGGTGCTCCATGTCAATCGCCTGAAACCCTACTATGACAGGGCTGATCTCACCCTGCTCATGGCAACAGATGAAGGACAGGAAGAAGAGAGTGACCATCTCCCTGATCTCTTCTCTTCCACAGAACAAGATGCTCTAGTGGAAGGTGTAGTTTTGGCAGATTGTCTTACTGCTGAGCAGAAAGACCACTGCATAAATCTCCTGGGTCAGTTTTCTGAACTCTTTTCTACTGTGCCAGGCACCACTTCTTAGTGTGAGCACACTATAGATACTGGAGACAGCTTGCCTGTCAAAAGTTAGATCTATAGGTAGCCTGACCATGCCAGGGACTGCATAAAAAAAGAGGTTCAGAAAATGCTTGAACTGGGAGTGGTTGAGCACTCTGAAAGTCCATGTGCCTCTCCTGTGGTACTTGTACCAAAACCTCATTCCAAAGATGGGAAAAAGGAAATGAGATTTTGTGTGGATTACAGAGGTCTCAACCAGGTAACTAAAACTGGGCAAATGAGCTAATAGATATACTGGCATCTGCCAAGTATCTAAGCACCTTTGATTTGACTGCAGGGTATTGGCAGATCAAGTTATCAGAGGATGCTAAAGCAAAAACTGCATTTACAACCATTGGAGGGCACTACCAATTCACAGTAATGCCTTTTGGTTTAAAAAATGCACCTGCCACTTTTCAGAGGTTGGTGAATACAGTCCTGCAAGGGTTGGAGGCTTTTAGTGCAGCATATCTAGATGATATAGCTGTCTTTAGCTCCACCTGGGATGATCACCTGGTCCACCTATGGAAAGTTTTGGAGGCCCTGCAAAAGGCAGGCCTCACTATCAAGGCTTCAAAGTGCCAGATAGGGCAGGGGAAAGTGGTTTATCTGGGACACCTTGTAGGTGGAGAACAGATTGCTCCACATCAGGGGAAAATCCAAACTGTTATAGATTGGGTTCCCCCTACAACGCAGACCCAGGTGAGAGCCTTCTTAGGCCTCACTGGGTATTACAGGAGGTTAACAAAGAGCTATGGCTCCATAGCAGCCCCTCTTAATGACCTCACATCTAAGAAAATGCCTAAAAAGGTATTGTGGACAGCTAACTGTCAAAAAGCTTTTGAGGAGCTGAAACATGCCATGTGCTCTGCACCTGTCCTAAAGAGCCCCTGTTACTCCAAAAAATTCATTGTCCAAACTAATGCATCTGAATTAGGGGTAGGGACAGTCTTATCACAACTCAATTCTGAGGGCCAGGATCAACCTGTTGCTTTTATCAGCAGAAGGTTGACCCCTAGAGAAAAGCGTTGGTCTGCCATAGAGAGGGAGGCCTTTGCTGTGGTCTGGGCACTGAAGAAGTTGAGGCCATACCTGTTTGGCACTCACTTCATTGTTCAGACAGACCACAAACCTCTACTTTGGCTAAAACAAATGAAAGGTGAAAACCCTAAATTGTTGAGGTGGTCCATATCTCTACAGGGAATGGACTATACAGTGGAGCATAGACCTGGGAGTACCCACTCCAATGCAGATGGACTCTCCAGATATTTCCACTTAGACAATGAAGACTCATCAGGTCATGGCTAGTCTTATTGTCCTTCGTTTTGGGGGGGGGGGTTGTGTAGGAAAGTACCATCTTGCATGGCATGTTACCCCCATATTTCACTGTATATATGTTGTTTTAGTTGTATGTGTCACTGGGACCCTGCCAGCCAGGGCCCAAGTGCTCATAAGTGTGCCCTGTATGTGTTCCCTGTGTGATGACTAACTGTCTCACTGAGGCTCTGCTAACCAGAAACTCAGTGGTTATGCTCTCTCTTTGCTTTCCAAATTGTCACTAACAGGCTAGTGACCAATTTCACCAATTCACATTGGCATACTGGAATACCCTTTAATTCCCTAGTCGTGATAGGGGGTTTCTGCAAGGAAGACCAACACCAGCAAAGCAACCAAAGTGGATTTCCGGACCTGAGTACCTGTGGAACAAGGGGACCAAGTCCAAGAGTCACGACAATGTCGAGAGTGGGCAGATGCCCAGGAAAGGCCAGCTGAGGGTGGAAAGAAGCTGCCACCGGATGGTAGAAGCTGTGGATTCTGCAAGAACGAAGAGGGCTAGAAACTTCCCCTTTGGAGGATGGATGTCCCACATCGTGAAGAAGCTTGCAGAGGTGTTCCCACGCAGAAAGACTGCAAACAAGCCTTGCTAGCTGCAAGGGTCGCGGTTAGGGTTTTTGGATGCTGCTGTGGCCCAGGAGGGACCAGGATGTCGCCACTTGGATGAGGAGACAGAGGGTACACCCAGCAAGTCAGGGAGCACTCACAGAAGCAGGCAGCACCCGCAGAAGTACCGGAACAGGCACTTGGAAGAAGAGTGAACCGCAGTCCACCCGAAGATACAAAAGGGAGTCCCACGACGCCGGAGGACAACTCAGAAGGTTGTGCACTGCATGTTAGAGTGTCGGGGACCCCGGCTTGGCTGTGCACAAAGGAAATCCTGGAAGAGTGTACAGGAGCCGGAGCAGCTGCAAATCATGTGGTACCCAGCAATGCAGTCTAGCGTGGGGAGGCAAGGACTTACCTCCACCAAACTTGGACTGAAGAGTCACTGGACTGTGGGAGTCACTTGGACAGAGTTGCTGAGTTCCAGGGACCACGCTCGTCGTGCTGAGAGGGGACCCCGAGGACCGGTGATGCAGTCTTTTGTTGCCTGCAGTTGCAGGGGGAAGATTCCGTCGACCCACAGGAGATTTCTTCAGAGCTCCTGGTGCAGAAAGGAGGCAGGCTACCCCCAGAGCATGCACCACCAGGAAACAGTCGAGAAGGCGGCAGGATCAGAGATACAAGGTTGCAGTAGTCGTCTTTGCTACTTTATTGCGGTTTTGCAGGTGTCCTGAGCAGTCAGCAGTCGATCCTTTGGCAGAAGGTGAAGAGAGAGATGCAGAGGAACTCTGATGAGCTCTTGCATTCGGTATCTAAAGAATTCCCCAAAGCAGAGACCCTAAATAGCCAGAAAAGGAGGTTTGGCTACCTAGGAAGTAGGATAGGCTAGCAACACAGGTAAGAGCCTATCAGAAGGAGTCTCTGACGTCACCTGCTGGCACTGGCCACTCAGAGCAGTCCAGTGTGCCAGCAACACCTCTCTTTCCAAGATGGCAGAGGTCTGGGGCACACTGGAGGAGCTCTGGGCACATCCCCTGGCAGGTGCACGTCAGGGAGTGGTCACTCCCCTTTCCTTTGTCCAGTGGGCTGGGGGATCCCTGAACCGGTGTAGACTGGCTTATGCAGAGATGGGCACCATCTGTGCCCATCAAAGCATTTCCAGAGGCTGGGAGAGGCTACTCCTCCCCAGCCCTGACACCTTTTTCCAAAGGGAGATGGTGTAACACCCTCTCTCTGAGGAAGTCCTTTGTTCTGCCTTCCTGGGCCAGGCCTGGCTGGACCCCTGGAGGGCAGAAACCTGTCTGAGGGGTTGGCAGCAGCTGCAGTGAAACCCCGGGAAAGGCAGTTTGGCAGTACCCGGGTCTGTGCTAGAGACTCAGGGGATCATGGAATTGTCTCCCCAATGCCAGAATGGCATTGGGGTGACAATTCCATGATCTTAGACATGTTACATGGCCATGTTCGGAGTTACCATTGGGACGCTATACATAGGTAGTGACCTATTTATAGTGCACGCGTGAAATGGTGTCCCCGCTCTCACAAAGTCCTGGGAATTTGCCGTGAACGATGTGGGGGTACCTTGGCTAGTGCCAGGCTGCCCACACACTAAGTAACTTAGCACCCAACCTTCACCAGGTGAAGGTTAGACATATAGGTGACTTATAAGTTACTTAAGTGCAGTGGTAAATGGCTGTGAAATAACATGGATGTTATTTCACTCAGGCTGCAGTGGCAGGCCCGTGTAAGAATTGTCAGAGCTCCCTATGGGTGGCAAAAGAAATGCTGCAGCCCATAGGGATCCCCTGGAACCCCAATACCCTGGGTACCTCAGTACCATATACTAGGGAATTATAAGGGTGTTCCAGTATGGCAATGTGAATTGGTAAAATTGGTCACTAGCCTGTTAGTGACAATTTGTAAAGCAGAGAGAGCATAACCACTGATGTTCTTGTTAGCAGAGCCTCAGTGAGACAATTAGGCATCACACAGGGAACACATACATATAGGCCACAAACTGATGAGCACTAGGGTCCTGGCTAGCAGGGTCCCAGTGACACATAACAAACATACTGAAAACATAGGGTTTTCACTTTGAGCACTGGGCCCTGGCTAGCAGAATCCCAGTGAGACAGTGAAAACACCCTGACATATACTCACAAACAGGCCAAAAGTGGGGGTAACAAGGCTAGAAAGAGGCTACTTTCTCACAACGCACTACACTGATGATTGAGTTCTAGAAATTGCTCATCAATGGAGTATCACATATGTCTAAATGTTACAACACATTTGTAGTGGTAGTGACACATTTACCAGTCAGCAATACTGTAGTTTTAACCACTAAAATGGCAGATGCCTGACCTCGTATGGTGGAGTTTAGGAAACTGCTAGCGCCGATGGAAGTTGGCTGCACGATGGGCGGTTTTATCTGCGGCTGTGCTCGTCTATGGTGATGACCGCATTCATGGCGTATACGTACACAGTGGTGTGAAAAATAATTCACTTGCCTCCTGACACTGCTGCCATCAACACCTCCGCCACTTTAGCTGCTGTGTGCTGTCTCTGGGAGCAATCATGCCAGGCCAGTCAGGTGAAAGGACCACTGTCTTCTTTCCAGAGGAGCTGGAGGTGAGGCCCTTCCCCTCTTTGGTCAGCTCAGTGGCTCACCAGAGGAACAGGTAACTATCTCCCATACATATTTGACTGTGCTCAACACCATCTTCCCTTTCCCACAGGCTACAATGTGCCGCTGAGTACTAGATTTTTTTGGGATGACTGAAGTTAAATTTTGTGGTCCATACATAGGATGTACATGTCAGTGATTGTGGAGTCCTGTACTTTGTGTATTTCAAATGCCCATTGTGTTGTGTGATATGTGATAAACCCTAGATCCTCTTTCTAAAGCATTCATATGTCTATGCAAGTAATCTTTTTAGGGTAACAATATATATGATGATCAGATGATTGTAAATGAGAAAATAATACATTTGCATTACAGCTTGAGCTGTGTATGTATCCTTTTAGAAACAGTTGAGTAGGATGTTAGCAACGTGTACAGTCCCACTTATCACTCGGCAAAGATCAGGCCTTGGCAAACTGTTGTCTGAGAGATAGCTAAACCTCAACGACCCCTTCAGAGTTTCACACAACCTTGGGTTCAATGTTAGGATGGCCACAAGATGTACTGTTATGCATTGAAGTGATGGAACTGTGATGTTCATATTGGTTCAGTAAGCTCAGCCTGCAGAGAGTAAGCCTGGCATAGATTTTCTCATTAGGGGCCATAGCCCAGGCTGGGACAGAGTAACTGTGTCAATGCAACTGACACAGAGGGTAAACTCCCTGTAGACCAGCAGATCCTTGGATGTTCCCAAAATGAGTCTTCAGCACTCTTAGTAGACCTGAATGTTTTTACATTGCCTACATTTGGAATGGTGACTGAGCTAAGCCACTGACCTGCTACATCTTCCCATTGACCCACACTGTCAATGTGTGATATTTCCTACTGACAGTCCCCTCATTCTCACAGGTCTGTTGTCTGTCACTTTTCTGTATGTTATGTGTACACTGTACTACCTGTTGTACAAGTGACAAATGTACTGTGTAGAAGGTTGTTTAGTTCTGGAGTGAACTTTACATGTGAATCACTGACTTTGTTACATTGAAACCAATCAGACCAAACGTACCTTGGTATGTTAAATGTCTTCTCTGCAAGAGTGCCGCATATGGTAAAAGGTGTGTCCTGTGATACAATTACATACCACACAAACTCAATCAGATGTAGCATTATATCCCATTATATAGTATACATGTCCACACATCCACAGAGCGCAAGCTCTCAGTGACAGCCATGCCAGCCCTTTTATTGTGACCTAAGTCTTAGGGCATAATGTTGACTGTGGTAGTAGCCTGTATGGACCATATGCAACAAGTCAATGTGCCTGAATGTAAGGGTGTCTTTACAGTCATGCACAAGTAGTTTACCCTTCAGAAGGTCACAGTGGTGTGTTATGTTTTATAGTGGCTCACATCACACTACATGTTGGTTAGCCCTGGGCTACATGATGTTAGTGGGCTTGGTTAATCAGTGTAGGTCATGAACCAGGGTTGTGGATAGTTAGCAGATGACTACAAAAGTGTGTATCAATGTCCCTGTACTTATCAGCTTGTGCAATTTCGACATGCAGTGTGTTAACAAATCAGAAATGCTTGTGCTAGGTGTCTACAAAATGTGTGTTAATAAAGCAGATATCCTACATTATGCAATTATGATCTCCATTGCCTAGAAGGTGCGGACCCTGGGGGTCTATCAATTGTGCAGCATCCATTGTTGGAAAAGGTGGGAGGATCTGAGGCACTTGGCCCGGAACATAATGGAGGTCCAGCTGGAGCTGTCCTCCCAACGTGGATGTGGTGTACTGCATACTTGCGGTGGCCTACCCAGAGCTTGATGAGGGTTTGAGGGATTCACAACAGCTACAAGGGGGTGAGTCATGGACAGATTCATACATGTTGCATTGTCACCTTTATGTGTTAGAAGCAGCCATCTCCCCTTGAATATTGGAGGTGGCCCATGTGTAACACACAAGAAGAGTTGATGTTTGTGTAGGTCTTGTAGAAGGTACATGCTGATGTGCCTTGCGTATTGTCCAAGTGACTGGGTGCACAACAGAGTTCAGTTGCCTACCAATATGCTCTATTGAACAGACACATGGCTGAGTACAGTGATCAATCAGCTCCTGTTGTTTCATGTTGTGGGTGACATTTGTACGCAACAGGCCACTTGTCTTCAGTGTGTCATGAGTGTTGGTACCTCGCTACTGTGTCTCATGTGATGGTGGCCCTAATTCATGCAACATGGTGTATAGTACACTTTGGGTGCAATCACTGAGCAATACTTTCCCTTGATAAGTGGGGAATGTACAGTTACATGATTTTGGTAACAACACTGTTTCCAATAATATTTGCGTCTTCATGTTGGCATGTGCACCTTTCACTTTAGTGGTATCATCTACACTACTGTTTCCCACATAATGTGCGAATGCATGAATTAACTGGAAAATAATTGTATGTGCAGGATATTCAGTACATGTGTTACCACAGACAGGAATGTACCAACATTGGTTGGTGGGTCATGCACACCCTAATCTATTACTCAATGTCATTTGTCAGGTCTAATTGCTGAAGTAATGGAGGACATGACAGGTAGACATACAGTACTTATTCACAATGTGCATTTCCATGCCGTGGAATTACTAAGCTTCGTGACCTGCACATGTTAAGTGGTGAAGGATCATTAACTGACTATTGACATGCATCAGGAAGTGACATGCAGAAATATGTGAATCAAATGTGAGTGTGTACACTCAGTAATACATTGGAATTTGTGTTTGCATGAAAAGTAGGTACAGTGATGTGCATTCCCATTGTAAAACAGATTAAACCATCTCTTCGGATAATGGAGTTTCCCTGAGCCTCAACAACATTCAATAGATTATTGGCTTTTAGTTATGCAATTTTAGAATGGCGTTCTCACCAGTATCAGTAGCTACTGGTGATTTGCCTCAGCCGAGCTGATTCATTGTGCTCTGGATATTTGTAGGCAAATCTCTCAGACATTTTGAGCAGATTGTCTGCAGTGTATTTTTATATGTGGAGTGTTATGCTGAGAAGCTACATTAGTACTTCTTTCATTACACTATTTTGACAATGGACATATTAGGTAGTTACAATTGGGAAATTTCTACAGAATGACACAAGTTTTTCTATGTCACCTCTTTCCAGCCAGCTACTGTACTTCTTGCTGCAACATAGTTGTATTATTTAACCATCATTTCATCATAATGTGGCATGAGGCATACAAACATTTGCAGATTGCAGGGCCTTATGTGGAATGAGTAGGAACATGTTTTGCATTGCCATTCTATTTGATGACAAGAGGTTAATGAGGTATGCTACAAGACCCAAACCATTCAAGGTGACAAGGTTTCCTACTTGATACATGGGTATTGTGACCGCACTACTCCACTAATGTCATTGGAGTTGTCTATGATTCTGACTTTGCAGTGGGCAACTGTTTACAGTTCATGTAGAAGGCTTGCATGTGGCCTCGCAAATGGTAAAGCCACTTTGTTGGACCTTGTATCTGGGGTCTATTGTAAATTATAGTACTGTTATGTGATCCTTACTGTTGGTCAAGTGTGTTGTGGCACATGCATTGACTCTATTTGTATTCTTAATTTCAACATCATCCCAGGCAAGTGGAGAAGACAGGCCCAGCATCTGCGGGGAAGCAGCTGGCCACAGTACATCTGGTAGGGACACCACAAACACAGTGGGACCCAGTGGCCCAGAGGGTGAGGGGAGTGCCACAGAGAAGACTGACTCAACATCATCATCCCCCAACTCCAGCAGACAGTCTCTAGTGAGGGAAGGACATGCAGGACCAGTTCCTACACCATCCTTGTCTGCCACCCTCACTACCATCTCCACCTACCCTGTTGCTCCCCATCCAGTTGGCCGGGCCGGCTTACCCAAGAGCTGTCTCCTTCACTCCAGGTACCTTACCCCCTGCCCCAGTTCCCCCTGCTGCCCTGCATGAGGAGGTTATTGACCTCCTGAGAAAAATCTCTGTGGGTCAGACGGCACTACTGAATGGCATCCAGGTATAGGGCAGCCATCTGCAACAGATGGTGGCCTACCTGGAAGGCATCCACAGTTCCACGTCTGCCCTACAGATATCTTTTCAGGCTCTGCCCTCATCCCTCAATGCAGCCTTCTACCCACCCCTACTCCCACCCCACCCCCTGCGTCTTCCCCATCCAATTTCGATATTCTCATACTTGTTCCAAGCACACTCACACATAAGCACGCCCACAAATCAACACCTCCAAGTAGCCCACTTAAACAAAAACACCACAAAACACACAAGCACGCAACCACTCACCCCACTCACCCCACTCACAACCACTACCACCAGACCTCCAGATACCACAGCCACACCCACAGACCCCTCCACCACTCCCACCATACCCCCAGACACGACACCAATGGGCACATCCCCCACTCCCAGCATTCCCAGCACATCACATACCAGAAAGAAATGAAAATGCCCACACTCACTCACACAACAGAGACCTGAAAAACTCAAACATCACATACCAGACACACAGACATCAGCACCAACAACACACACATACACCCCTGACACTTCTGCTTCCTTACCCTCCCAATCTCTGATCCCTCCTGGACACCTTATCCATTTCCCCAAAGAAAGGTTCATGTTTGCCCTTGCTCTTATTCCTGTCACAACCTCACCCCCTCTCAAAGCCAGAGGGATCACATACACACGCGAACCCATCCCTTCCACATTCAAGCCCTCCCCTGTGACACCTGATCCCTGACACTGAACCCAGCTGATACCATAAGAAACCAGAAAAAAGGACTCCCCTCCCAAATCCAGACCACCCCTCCCAAAAACAAACACACCCATCCCAAAACAGACTCACACAAAAGACACAATTAAGGTGCCTGGAATGCCCACTAGATGCCCCTTCCTGGTGAGGTTCTCATGGCAGTGTTTGTAGAGGCAAGTTAAGTGGCAAAGCAGTGTGCTGGACCAGCCATATCACTGTTGGATTGGCCATTGGCCTTACATACATGTGTTTATTTGTTTAAAATAAAAAAGAGGTTGCTAGCTTTCTTACACATAAGTCCTGCCATTACTTTTCTACCATGTTGATATTCATCGTTACTTTGGGATGTATGACTACAGTTGTGTTTGTTTCACCCTGACTGATGATCCATTTGATGTGGTTGGCATGATCTGACATTGGAACCAGTGCTGGGGATACCCAGAACAAGGGGAAATGTATAATAGATGGATATGTGGGATATAATCTTATTGGGGTTGACTTTGCATTGGGTGGTATTTCTTATGGTAAGTATTTCATCTTGGCTTGGCCAATGTCAACATCAATTGGGTTCCCCTTCTCCCTATGATGTCGGCTGGATATTTGTTTAATGTGTGCAAGCTAGAGATTTGTTTGTCCAACCATGGAGGGTGGTCAATTGTCATACCTTTGAATATATTTTAATGGATGTGTCTGTTTTCATGTGTGTACTTTACACCTACTTTGCCTAAACGTGTGACCCATGCTTCCACTGCTGTATTTGATTTCATGACTTGCACTTACACATTTCTCTCATGTGCATGGTGCTTGGTTATACTAATAGTTGTCCATGATATACATCAAGCCACAGCTCCTTAGCAGATTAGTGTTTTGAGGGATGTGCAAAGTGGTATGTGGCTCAGGCACCGGTCTTCCAGGGGTCTCTCTGAAAGAGGCATTCCTATTCAGCAGGGATTCTTTACATTGTGACCTTTGAATGTTTCTCACACTGATTATTTTGCATCCCATTCACCTTGCATTAACTTGAAATGTGGGTGATATGTGGAAGTTCATAACAGAGGTTTAGCAGAGAAGGTGGGATTCAGTTTCATGACACATCCATACAAATATATCTTTTACATCACAACAGGCCTTGGCATGTGAACAATGTGAGGGTTTCATGTAGATTTGTAGGTGAGATATTGATGATGAGTGTGAGAAAGTAGCCTCTTTCTAGCATGGTTACCCCCATTTTTGGCCTGTTTGTCAGTGTGTTTTGACTGTGTCACTGGGATCCTGCTAGTCAGGACCCCAGGACTTATGGTTTGTGGCCTATTTGTCAGTATGTTTTATTGTTTTTGTCAGTATGCTTTACTGTGTCAATTGAATCCTGCTAACCAGGACCCAGTGCTTATGCGCTCTCTGGTTCTAAGTTTGTCCTTCCATATTAGTGACTCAGTATTTCATTCCAAATTGGCATACTGGACCCCAGGGTATTGGGGTTCCAGGGGATAATTATGGGCTGCAGAATTTCTTTTGCCACCCATAAAGAGCCCATACAAAGGCTTCTACAGGATTGCCATTGCAGCCTGTGTGAAATAGTGCATGCACTATTTCACAGCCATTTTCACTGCACCGAGTCACTCATAAGTCACCTATATGTCAGGTCTTCCAACCCTAAAGGCTGGGTGCAAGGTACCTGTGTGTGGGGGCACCCCTGCACTAGCAGAGGTGCCCCCATGTCGTTCAGGCCCATTTTCTTGGACTTCGTGAGTGCGGGGATGCCATTTTAAGTGTGCACTCAACATAGGTCAATACCTATGCACAGCTTCACAATAGTAACTCTGAATATGGCCAGGTAAGGTGTCTAACATCTGGGAATTGTACCCCAATACTGATTCCAGTATTGGTTGCACATTCCCATGTACTCTGGGGGCTCCATAGTGGACCCCCAGTACTGCTATACCAGCCTTCTGAGGTTTTCCCTGCAGCCCCAGCTGCTTCCACCTCACAGACAGGCTTCTGCCTTCTGGGGGCTTGAGCAGCTCAATCTCAGGAAGGCATAATAATGCATTTCCTTTAGGAGAGGGGTGTTACACCCTCCCCCTTTGGAAATAAGTGTGACAGGCATGGGAGGGGTACCCTTCCAGAGCCTCTGGAAACGCTTCGAAGAGCACAGATGGTGCCCTCCTTGTATAATCCAGTCTACACCAGTTCAGGGACCCCCACTCCCTGCTCTGGTGCAAAACTGGACAAAGAAAAGGGGAGTGACCACTCCCCTGTCCATCACCACCCCAGGGGTGGTGCCCAGAGCTCCTCCAGAGTGTCCCTGGTTTTTGCCATCTTGGATTCCAAGGTAGTGGGGCACTCTGGGAGCACCTGAGTAGCCAGTGCCAGCAGGTGACGTCAGAGACCCCTCCTGATAAGTGCTTACCTGGTTAGGTGACCAATCCCCATCTGAGGGCTATTTAGGGACTCTCCTCTGGGTGTTTCTTAAGATTAGGACTGCAAGACTCTAGCAGGAATACTCTGCCTCCTTTACTTTATCTTCTAGCGACGGATCAATTGCTGACTGCTCCAGGAACTCTACAAAACTGCAACAAAGAAGCTAAGATGACTTCTGCAACATTGTATCTTCAGCTCCTGCCAGCAACTGCAACAGTTCCCAGGTTGTGCATCCTCCAAGGACTGGCTGTCTTCAGCCTGCACCAGAAGAACCAAATGAATCGCCTGTGGAGTGACAGAGTCACTTCCCTACTTCAGCAGGCACCTCTCTGCAGCGACAACCGGTGGCTTGGGTCTCCTCTCCATATGACAGGCATGGATCCAGCGACACTGGTGGTGGGCTAAAGTGACTCTGGCAGTCCCAAAGTCCAGCTGTCCAACTTTGTCGGAGGTAAGAGCTTGCCTCCCCACGCAAGACAGTACCCCCGTGCACCGCATGACTTGAAGTTGCCAAAGCTTGTGGAGCAACATTCCAAGAAGTTATTTATGCGCAGCAGAGCTTAGGCCCACAGCACCCCATCCTGTGATGCACAGCTTCCTGAGTGGTTCCCCATTGGTGTGGGTATCCTTTGTGTCATGCTGCATGGGCCTCCATTTGCACCTTCTTTGTTCCCATGCTGTGGGACTCCTGCGCATGCTGCCTGGTCTTCTGAGGGTTCTCTGAGTTGCTGAGAGCCCCATATATCTCCTGTGTAGAAGCCACCAGATCCCTCCTAGTCCTGGGCAGTGCCATTTTCCGCTAACTGCAAATGCCAAGGCTTGTTGACTGAATCCAGCAATGCAAACCAGACTGCATTCATCCATGTGGTGCGGGACACCTTCTGCACGAACCAGGAACCCGCATCTTTCTTCTTTGGTGCAATACTGACTTTGTCTTCTCACCGGTGGTTCTTCTTTTGCACTTTTATCCGGGTTAGCAGGGGCTCCTGTTCGCCCTGAACACTTCAGTGCTTCTTGGACTTGGTCCCCTTCTTCCACAGGTCTTTAGGTCCAGGAATCCATTATTGTTGTCTTGCTGTCTCTTCGGGTTCTTGCATTATCTCCTATCACTACTTCTAGTGTGCTTTAGGAAACTTGTTGTGTTTTACTCCTGCTTTCCTGGGCTCTAGGGTGGGGTACATTACTTACTTTGGGTGTTTTTTTACACTCCCAGCGTCCCTCTACACACTACACTTGTCTAGGTTGGAAACAGACTTTCGCATTCCACTGTTTTTGTATATGGTTTGTGTCCCCCATAGGCCCTTTGCAACGTATTGTGATTTTCACTATTTGCACTGCTTTCCTACTGTGTACTTACCTGTTTTTGGTTACTAGTGTACATATTGTGTAATTTACTTACCCCCCCCCCCACAGTGCCTTTGGACCCTAGCAGGTGAGTAGTGCACTTAAGAAATTATTTGATTTGATTTGATTTAAGGGCGTATAGTCTCCAAAGTATTTTTGGCATTTTGGCACTAAAATAAAGTACCTTTATTTTTGTAACACTGAGTATTGTCTTTCATGTATGTAAGTACTGTGTGACTACAGTGGTACTGCAAGAGCTTTGCATGTCTCCTAGTTCAGCCTTGGCTGCTCTGCTTACAACTACCTCTAGACAGCCTGGCTTCTAGACACTGACTATATTTAACAATTTTTTTTTCCATAAATCTGTTTATTAGTATTTTGTAAATTTTACATTGTTACTTGTTTTGGCATTTGCTCCAAGCTAGCATATCTTACTGTGTATTACTTATATCTTCAAAAGGTAGTTAGTACATTGGCGACACATTGATGCAATGTTCTTATACAGTTTGTCTGTGCAGTTTTTCAGGTGTTCTTTACAACCACTGTTTTGCTATTAATTTTTCATCCTGTATGGCTTTTTGTTCCAAGTGTGTTGTGTTATTGTTGTTTAGTCATAGCTTAAGTGGACGTTTGTATGCATAGTGTCTGTTAGGTCAGCACAGCCCTTGATGGCGTTTGTTAGTGTAACATTTTTCAATCACAATTGTTTGATTATAGTACTTTTGTTGGGGAAACATACACTATGAGTCTAATATAGTTTAACATTTGAATAAAGAAGAAAAAACCTTAATAAAAGGAACAACAACAACCTTTGCCGGGGTCAGATAGTTATGTGGTCGTTTCGAAATGTGACTGTTTCCGTTTCGGGTGGGGGTCGGTTACAACAGGTTGGTTTACTAGTAGAGGGATTGGGTCAGCTATCTGGTTTGATGCATGTGGTTTTCCCTCCCGTAGTGCCATAGTGTGTCTAGTTGGTTCCCGCGTTCGATCCCCTTGTGTGATGTATTTTCACAGTCATTGTTACTCGTCTGTGTTAGTCTAGTCCCTCCTCCACTGGGCGTACCTCTACGCCACTCAGTTGTAGCAAGAGCTCCTCCCAGCAGTCGGAGATCGTGAATTGTCGCAGCCCCTGGATCTCCTCTCGTCGCAGTGCCGATCCCTCCGCCCCCACCCACACCTCAAGCGAGCGCCTCCAGGCCTGCACCGGTGGAGGGTCTTGCGATTTCCACCTATGCGTCACTAATCTTTTTGCCACGATAAGTCCTAGATCTATGAAGCGAGTCTCTGTGTTGTTTGCTTCTGGGGAACAGTCCTAGGATACATGTCTCCCACGTGAAGGGTATCTGTAGTGTTGTATATGTAGTTAAGCTATCAGTTACCACCTTCCAGTAGGCCACTAGGCCAGGGCAGGACCATATCATATGCTGCAGGTCCGCTCCGATTTTACGGCATTGGGGGCAGGCCGCATCCTGCCGGTTAAAGTATCTGTTCACGCGGGCAGGTGTGAGGTAGGCTCTGTTCACTATATAGTATTGGATTAGACAGAATCGGGAGTTACGTGGTATGTGAAGGTGGCCCGAAAGGGCAGCCCTCCATCTTGCCGCCACGATCGGGTCGCCGGCGTCCGTCTCCCATGCCACGCAAAGCATGTTGTTTTCAGAGGTGGCCTGGTTTCTCAGTGCGTCCGCTAGCCAGCTAATTAGATGTTGGCCACTACCCACCACCTGCAGGTACTGGACCAGCAAGTGGGTGGGCGGGGCTGTTGTGATGTCGCCCCACCTGGATCCCAGCGTTCCCATCAAGGAACAATGCAAAAGAAATTGGCCAGATGGGAGTCCCATTTCCTAAAGCCTAGTAAACGGGAGTAGTTGGGTTTCCTCATAAAGGTCTCCCAGTGTGTATAGTTCAGTTTCGTGCCATGTGCGTAACTCGGAATCTGATGTGACCTTGGGGCCCCTTGGTGTGCCCGACATTGCGGGCGCAAATGTGATGACCGATCTTGTGAGGTAGCGCGATCTGCAGAAACATTTACGGGCTATTTGGAGGTACAGTTGCCGTGGTGCCTGTGTGTGCGTGAGCGGGTGGAATATGTGTTGTATCTGCTGGAGCGGCCATGGTTTCTCCTCTGATGCAGTGTCGGCAAGCTGTGCGCCTGTAGGAGGCTGGACTGGCTTGTAGTGAGTACCAAGGGGTACTTGCACCTTGCACCAGGCCCAGTTATCCCTTATTAGTGTATAGGGTGTCTAGCAGCTTAGGCTGATAGATAATGGTAGCTTAGCAGAGCAGCTTAGGCTGAACTAGGAGACGTGTGAAGCTACTACAGTACCACTTAGTGTCATATGCACAATATCATAAGAAAACACAATACACAGTTATACTAAAAATAAAGGTACTTTATTTTTATGACAATATGCCAAAGTATCTCAGAGTGTACCCTCAGTGAGAGGATAGGAAATATACACAAGATATATATACACAATAGCAAAAATATGCAGTATAGTCTTAGAAAACAGTGCAAACAATGTATAGTTACAATAGGATGCAATGGGGAAACATAGGGGCAACACAAACCATATACTCCAAAAGGGGAATGCGAACCACGAATGGACCCCAAACCTATGTGACCTTGTAGAGGGTCGCTGGGACTATTAGAAAATAGTGAGAGTTAGAAAAATAACTCTCCCCAAGACCCTGAAAAGTGAGTGCAAAGTGCACTAAAGTTCCCCTAAGGACAAAGAAGTCGTGTTAGAGGAATAATGCAGGAAAGACACAAACCAACAATGCAACAACTGTGGATTTCCAATCTAGGGTACCTGTGGAACAAGGGGACCAAGTCCAGAAGTCACAAGCAAGTCGGAGATGGGCAGATGCCCAGGAAATGCCAGCTGCGGGTGCAATGAAGCTTCTACTGGACAGAAGAAGCTGAGGTTTCTGCAGGAACAAAAAGGGCTAGAGACTTCCCCTTTGGTGGACGGATCCCTCTCGCCGTGGAGAGTCGTGCAGACGTGTTTCCCCGCCAAAAGAATGCCAACAAGCCTTGCTAGCTGCAAATCGTGCGGTTAGCATTTTTGGACACTGCTGTGGCCCTGGAGGGACCAGGAGGTCGCAAATTGGACCAAGAGAGAGAGGGGACGTCGAGCAAGACAAGGAGCCCTCTCTGAAGCAGGTAGCACCCGGAGAAGTGCCAGAAACAGACACTACGAGGATGTGTGAAACGGTGCTTGCCGAAGTTGCACAAAGGAGTCCCACGTCGCCGGAGACCAACTTAGAAAGTCGTGCAATGCAGGTTAGAGCGCCGTGGACCCAGGCTTGGCTGTGCACAAAGGATTTCCGCCGGAAGTGCACAGGGGCCGGAGTAGCTGCAAAAGTCGCGGTTCCCAGCAATGCAGCCCAGCGAGGTGAGGCAAGGACTTACCTCCACCAAACTTGGACTGAAGAGTCACTGGACTGTGGGGGTCACTTGGACAGAGTCGCTGGATTCAAGGGACCTCGCTCGTCGTGCTGAGAGGAGGCCCAACGGACCGGTAATGCAGCTTTTTGGTGCCTGCGGTTGCAGGGGGAAGATTCCGTCGACCCACGGGAGATTTCTTCGGAGCTTCTGGTGCAGAGAGGAGGCAGACTACCCCCACAGCATGCACAAGCAGGAAAACAGTCGAGAAGGCGGCAGGATCAGCGTTACAGAGTTGCAGTAGTCGTCTTTGCTACTATGTTGCAGTTTTGCAGGCTTCCAGCGCGGTCAGCAGTCGATTCCTTATCAGAAGGTGAAGAGAGAGATGCAGAGGAACTCGGCTGAGCTCTTGCATTCGTTATCTAAAGTTTCCCCAGAGACAGAGACCCTAAATAGCCAGAAAAGAGGGTTTGGCTACCTAGGAGAGAGGATAGGCTACTAACACCTGAAGGAGCCTATCAGAAGGAGTCTCTGACGTCACCTGGTGGCACTGGCCACTCAGAGCAGTCCAGTGTGCCAGCAGCACCTCTGTTTCCAAGATGGCAGAGGTCTGGAGCACACTGGAGGAGCTCTGGACACCTCCCAGGGGAGGTGCAGGTCAGGGGAGTGGTCACTCCCCTTTCCTTTGTCCAGTTTCGTGCCAGAGCAGGGCTAAGGGGTCCCCTGAACCGGTGTAGACTGGCTTATGCAGAATTGGGCACATCTGTGCCCAACAAAGCATTTCCAGAGGCTGGGGGAGGCTACTCCTCCCCTGCCTTCACACCATTTTCCAAAGGGAGAGGGTGTCACACCCTCTCTCAGAGGAAGTTCTTTGTTCTGCCATCCTGGGCCAGGCCTGGCTGGACCCCAGGAGGGCAGATGCCTGTCTGAGGGGTTGGCAGCAGCAGCAGCAGCGGCTGCAGTGAAACCCCAGGAAGGGCAGTTTGGCAGTACCAGGGTCTCTGCTACAGACCACTGGGATCATGGAATTGTGCCAACAATGCCAGGATGGCATAGAGGGGGCAATTCCATGATCTTAGACATGTTACATGGCCATATTCGGAGTTACCATTGTGAAGCTACATATAGGTAGTGACCTATATGTAGTGCACGCGTGTAATGGTGTCCCCGCACTCACAAAGTTCAGGGAATTGGCCCTGAACAATGTGGGGGCACCTTGGCTAGTGCCAGGGTGCCCTCACACTAAGTAACTTTGCACCTAACCTTTACCACGTAAAGGTTAGACATTTAGGTGACTTATAAGTTACTTAAGTGCAGTGTAAAATGGCTGTGAAATAACGTGGACGTTATTTCACTCAGGCTGCAGTGGCAGGCCTGTGTAAGAATTGTCAGAGCTCCCTATGGGTGGCAAAAGAAATGCTGCAGCCCATAGGGATCTCCTGGAACCCCAATACCCTGGGTACCTCAGTACCATATACTAGGGAATTATAAGGGTGTTCCAGTAAGCCAATGTAAATTGGTAAAATTGGTCACTAGCCTGTTAGTGACAATTTGAAATAAATGAGAGAGCATAACCACTGAGGTTCTGGTTAGCAGAGCCTCAGTGAGACAGTTAGGCACCACACAGGGAACACATACATATAGGCCACAAACTTATGAGCACTGGGGTCCTGACTAGCAGGGTCCCAGTGACACATAACAAACATACTGAAAACATAGGGTTTTCACTATGAGCACTGGGCCCTGGCTAGCAGGATCCCAGTGAGACAGTGAAAACACCCTGACATACACTCACAAACAGGCCAAAAGTGGGGGTAACAAGGCTAGAAAGAGGCTACTTTCTCACACCCCCCCCAAACGAAGGACAATAAGGCTAACCTTGGCCAGTTGAGACTTTATTGTCTAAGTGGTGATAAGTAGAGAGTAGCTCTGCAATAGACTGGTTACTCCCTTTATCATCCACTATATGGTTACTTCCCTGTGGGGATGTAAACCACCCTGTTTGAAGTTTTTTAGCTAAGCAACAATGTGAAGATGTATTTTCAGAGTGTCTGTCAGTAAGTTTTAGTTTAGAGCAGTGGGAATTGTCCACTGAACCTATTTGTATTGATGGAAATGCCAGACAGGGATGCTGTCTCAGAAAAGCCATAGCTGGGCAAAAACGTTGTCCATATGGCTGGAAGAGAGAACAGGGATGCTGTTTCTCTTGGGTTGGAGCAGGGCAGGGATGCTGTCCTATGAGCTCCACACTAGGGCAGGGATGCTGTCCTAAGTGTTGTGAGGCAGTGCAGGGTTTCTGCACTAAAGTTTCTCTGGGAGGGTTGGAGGGATGCTCCATGTTAACTAAAATGGTGCTCTTTTTCTCACCAATGTTAGTTATCCCACAGAGAGGTACTTCTACCTCAGGGAGTCCAGCTTTGCCAGCTGATGATTCCCTTGGAACAGGTGCCACCCCAGGAGAGGTTTCTCCCACCACAGGAATGCTATCCTGAATGGTAGGGTGGTTAGGGGATACTGTGATACCCTTTTTACCTGTTGATGGAGAGGGATCCTGAGTTTTCAGGCCTTCTCTCCTTTGCTTTTTCATTTAAGTAGAAATGAGAGGGAACAATTCCTCTGGGATGCCCAGCATGGCTGCATGGGCATAAAACTCTACATCAGCCCAACCTGAGGCCTCTAGGTCATTACCTAAGAGACAGTCTACAGGTAAGCTAGGTGATACCACCACCTGCTTAGGGCCAGTAACTCCACCCCAACTAAACTGAATTATAGCTAAGGGAAGAAACTTAGTGGAGTTATGGACATCAATAATTTTATACTGTTGTCCAATGATGTGTTGATCAGGGTGCACTAGGTTTTCAGTCACCAAAGTGATACTGGCACCTGTGTCCCTGTAGGCCAAGGCCTCAACACCATTTATTGAAACTGTCTGCCTGTACTTATCCATTGTAAGGGGACAAGCAGCCAGTGTGGCAAGGCCAATGCCACTAGGTGTGACAGAAACTGTCTTGGGACTGACTACCCCAGTTTCTATGATGGACCCATAAGTGAACCCAACTACACCCTTTGCTTGACTGTTGCCAGCAGTCCCACCACTAGTACCACTACTGCTAGGGGCACTAGAGCTTGATGTATTAGTGGTGGTAGGCTCAGGGGGTTTACCTGGACAGGACTTATCCCCTGGCCTATGGCCTCTATTTTTAAACACAAAGCACCAAGGCTTTTTAATGTGTGTGGGTTGAGAAGAAGAGGAAGAATTTGTTTTATCCCCACCCTCTGAAGAGTGTTTAAGATTTGAAGTGGGATCTTTGGTTTTACCCTTATCCCCATGCTTATCTTGAGATTTTTCCCCATCTTTCTTCTTATTGCCATCTTTGTCACCCCCTGTATGAACTTTTCTGTTCACCCTTGTTCTGACCCATTTGTCTGCCTTCTTTCCCAATTCTTGGGGAGAGGTCAGCTCAGAGTCCACCAAGTACTGGTGCAACAAATCAGACACACAATTATTAAGAATATGCTCTCTCAGGATCAAGTTATACAGGCTGTCATAATCAGTAACTTTACTGCCATGTAACCACCCCTCCAAGGCCTTCACTGAATGGTCAATGAAATCAACCCAGTCTTGTGAAGACTCCTTTTTGGTCTCTCTGAACTTTATCCTGTACTGTTCAGTGGTTAAGCCATAACCATCCAGGAGTGCATTCTTAAGAACTTGGAAATTATTAGCATCATTTTCTTTCACAGTAAGGAGCCTATCCCTACCTTTTCACCTAAATGATAGCCATAGGATAGCAGCCCACTGCCTTTGAGGGACATCCTGTACAACACAGGCCCTCTCAAGTGCAGCAAACCACTTGTTAATGTCATCCCCCTCCTTATAAGGGGGAACTATCTTGTGCAGATTCCTGGAATCATGCTCTTTTGCAGGATGACTATGGGGAATACTGCTGCTGCCACCATGGGTTTCTAAACCCAGTTTCTGTCTCTCCTTCTCTACTTCTAAAGTCTGTCTATCCAAATCCAGCTGTTGCTTCTTGAGCTTCAGTCTGGTTTGTTCCACTCTCAATCTATTGAGCTCCCTTTCTAACAATCTGTCATCAGGGTGGGTGGGAGGGACATGCCTTGAAACAGAAGTATGGTGAGAATGGACAGAAGGAGACCTGTCCCTTACAGAAGCCACCCTAACAGCTTGGCTAACAGAAACATCACTACCAGTATGGTGAGAATACATGCTTTTGCTATGATGTGAGACAACACTATTTATATGGTGTGGCTCATCATCATTACCAACTATGCTAGACTGTCTAGTAATGGGCAGGCTAGGAAGTTTCTTTCCTGAATCTTTTCCTGGGGGAGTCCCTGGATCAGATTGAGAACCATTAGCTACTTTTTCAACAGATGGGGCACTTCTAGCCTTATCCTGTTCTCTAAGCATGTTAATTAACAGTTCTAAGGAAGGATTCTTCCCTACACTCAAACCTCTCTCTATGCAGAGACTCCTTGCTCCTTTCCAGCTAAGGTGATCATATGCAAGTTTGGACAGATCAACATTTTGGCCTGTGCCAGACATTTTTAGAGAGAGTTAAAGTGATAGTAAAAGATCAAAAGTTTGTCAGAGCTTTTAGAAAGACAGAGAAAAAAACTTTTTAAACTTTTTAGAACTTTTTAGAAAGTTAGAAGTACTTTTCAGCACTTAGAAAAGAGTGAAAAGAGGAAATGCAAAACTTTTTGGCTATGTGTATATACACTGACCTTGTTTTGTATATTTTTCTCTTATGAAAAGTACAGTGACAAGAGTGGTAAGTAGTCTCAAAGCACTTATCCCACCACTGCACAACCAATGTAGGAGGCTGGACTGGCTTGTAGTGAGTACCAAGGGGTACTTGACCTTGCACCAGGCCCATTTATCCCTTATTAGTGTATAGGGTGTCTAGCAGCTTAGGCTGATAGATAATGGTAGCTTAGCAGAGCAGCTTAGGCTGAACTAGGAGACGTGTGAAGCTACTACAGTACCACTTAGTGTCATATGCACAATATCATAAGAAAACACAATACACAGTTATACTAAAAATAAAGGTACTTTATTTTTATGACAATATGCCAAAGTATCTCAGAGTGTACCCTCAGTGAGAGGATAGGAAATATACACAAGATATATATACACAATAGCAAAAATATGCAGTATAGTCTTAGAAAACAGTGCAAACAATGTATAGTTACAATAGGAAGCAATGGGGAAACATAGGGATAGGGGCAACACAAACCATATACTCCAAAAGGGGAATGCGAACCACGAATGGACCCCAAACCTATGTGACCTTGTAGAGGGTCGCTGGGACTATTAGAAAATAGTGAGAGTTCGAAAAATAACCCTCCCCAAGACCCTGAAAAGTGAGTGCAAAGTGCACTAAAGTTCCCCTAAGGACAAAGAAGTCGTGTTAGAGGAATAATGCAGGAAAGACACAAACCAACAATTCAACAACTGTGGATTTCCAATCTAGGGTACCTGTGGAACAAGGGGACCAAGTCCAAAAGTCACAAGCAAGTTGGAGATGGGCAGATGCCCAGGAAATGCCAGCTGCGGGTGCAATGAAGCTTCTACTGGACAGAAGAAGCTGAGGTTTCTGCAGGAACAAAAAGGGCTAGAGACTTCCCCTTTGGTGGACCGATCCCACTCGCAGTGGAGAGTCGTGCAGAAGTGTTTTCCCGCCGAAAGAACGCCAACAAGCCTTGCTAGCTGCAAATCGTGCGGTTAGCGTTTTTGGACACTGCTGTAGCCCTAGAGGGACCAGGAGGTCGCAAATTGGACCAGGTGAGAGAGGGGATATCGAGCAAGATAAGGAGCCCTCTCTGAAGCAGGTAGCACCCAGAGAAGTGCCAGAAACAGGCACTACGAGGATGCGTGAAACGGTGCTCGCCGAAGTTGCACAAAGGAGTCCCACGTCGCCGGAGACCAACTTAGAAAGTCGTGCAATGCAGGTTAGAGTGCCATGGACCCAGGCTTGGCTCTGCACAAAGGATTTCCGCCGGAAGTGCACAGGGGCCGGAGTAGCTGCAAAAGTCGCGGTTCCCAGCAATGCAGCCCAGCGAGGTGAGGCAAGGACTTACCTCCACCAAACTTGGACTGAAGAGTCACTGGACTGTGGGGGTCACTTGGACAGAGTCGCTGGATTCGAGGGACCTCGCTCGTCATGCTGAGAGGAGGCCCAAGGGACCGGTAATGCAGCTTTTTGGTGCCTGCGGTTGCAGGGGGAAGATTCCGTCGACCCACGGGAGATTTCTTCGGAGCTTCTGGTGCAGAGAGGAGGCAGACTACCCCCACAGCATGCACAAGCAGGAAAACAGTCGAGAAGGCGGCAGGATCAGCGTTACAGAGTTGCAGTAGTCGTCTTTGCTACTATGTTGCAGTTTTGCAGGCTTCCAGCGCGGTCAGCAGTCGATTCCTTATCAGAAGGTGAAGAGAGAGATGCAGAGGAACTCGGCTGAGCTCTTGCATTCGTTATCTAAAGTTTCCCCAGAGACAGAGACCCTAAATAGCCAGAAAAGAGGGTTTGGCTACCTAGGAGAGAGGATAGGCTACTAACACCTGAAGGAGCCTATCAGAAGGAGTCTCTGACGTCAGCTGGTGGCACTGGCCACTCAGAGCAGTCCAGTGTGCCAGCAGCACCTCTGTTTCCAAGATGGCAGAGGTCTGGAGCACACTGGAGGAGCTCTGGACACCTCCCAGGGGAGGTGCAGGTCAGGGGAGTGGTCACTCCCCTTTCCTTTGTCCAGTTTCGCGCCAGAGCAGGGCTAAGGGGTCCCCTGAACCGGTGTAGACTGGCTTATGCAGAATTGGGCACATCTGTGCCCAACAAAGCATTTCCAGAGGCTGGGGGAGGCTACTCCTCCCCTGCCTTCACACCATTTTCCAAAGGGAGAGGGTGTCACACCCTCTCTCAGAGGAAGTTCTTTGTTCTGCCATCCTGGGCCAGGCCTGGCTGGACCCCAGGAGGGCAGATGCCTGTCTGAGGGGTTGGCAGCAGCAGCAGCTGCAGTGAAACCCCAGGAAGGGCAGTTTGGCAGTACCAGGGTCTGTGCTACAGACCACTGGGATCATGGAATTGTGCCAACAATGCCAGGATGGCATAGAGGGGGCAATTCCATGATCTTAGACATGTTACATGGCCATATTCGGAGTTACCATTGTGAAGCTACATATAGGTAGTGACCTATATGTAGTGCACGTGTGTAATGGTGTCCCCGCATGTGAGAAGGTAGCCTCTTTCTAGCCTTGTTACCCCCACTTTTGGCCTGTTTGTGAGTGTATGTCAGGGTGTTTGTCACTGTTTTCACTGTCTCACTGGGATCCTGATAGCCAGGCCCCAGTGCTCATAGTGAAAACACTATGGTTTCAGTATGGTTGTTATGTGTCACTGGGATCCTGCTGGTCAGGACCCCAGTGCTCATAGGTTTGTGGCCTATATGTATGTGTCACTGGGACCCTGTCACACAGGGCCCCAGTGCTCATAGGTGTGCATGTACATGTTCCCTGTGTGGTGCCTAACAGTCTCACTGAGGCTCTGCTAACCAGAACCTCAGTGGTTATGCTCTCTCATTACTTTTAAATTGTCACTAACAGGCTAGTGACCATTTTTACCAATTTACATTGGCTTACTGGAACACCCTTATAATTCCCTAGTATATGGTACTGAGGTACCCAGGGTATTGGGGTTCCAGGAGATCCCTATGGGCTGCAGCATTTCTTTTGCCACCCATAGGGAGCTCTGACAATTCTTACACAGGCCTGCCACTGCAGCCTGAGTGAAATAATGTCCACGTTATTTCACAGCCATTTTACACTGCACTTAAGTAACTTATAAGTCACCTATATGTCTAACCTTTACCTGGTAAAGGTTAGGTGCAAAGTTACTTAGTGTGAGGGCACCCTGGCACTAGCCAAGGTGCCCCCACATTGTTCAGAGCCAATTCCCTGAACTTTGTGAGTGCGGGGACACCATTACACGCGTGCACTACATGTAGGTCACTACCTATATGTAGCTTCACCATGGTAACTCCGAATATGGCCATGTAACATGTCTATGATCATGGAATTGCCCCCTCTATGCCATCCTAGCATAGTTGGCACAATCCCATGATCCCAGTGGTCTGTAGCAGAGACCCTGGTACTGCCAAACTGCCCTTCCTGGGGTTTCACTGCAGCTGCTGCTGCTGCCAACCCCTCAGACAGGCAGCTGCCCTCCTGGGGTCCAGACAGGCCTGGCCCAGGATGGCAGAACAAAGAACTTCCTCTGAGAGAGGGTGTGACACCCTCTCCCTTTGGAAAATGGTGTGAAGGCAGGGGAGGAGTAGCCTCCCCCAGCCTCTGGAAATGCTTTGTTGGGCACAGATGTGCCCAATTCTGCATAAGCCAGTCTACACCGGTTCAGGGACCCCTTAGCCCCTTCTCTGGCGCGAAACTGGACAAAGGAAAGGGGAGTGACCACTCCCCTGACCTGCACCTCCCCTGGGAGGTGTCCAGAGCTCCTCCAGTGTGCTCCAGACCTCTGCCATCTTGGAAACAGAGGTGCTGCTGGCACACTGGACTGCTCTGAGTGGCCAGTGCCACCAGGTGACGTCAGAGACTCCTGCTGATAGGCTCCTTCAGGTGTTAGTAGCCTTTCCTCTCTCCTAGGTAGCCAAACCCTCTTTTCTGGCTATTTAGGGTCTCTGTCTCTGGGGAAACTTTAGAAAACAAATGCATGAGCTCAGCCGAGTTCCTCTGCATCTCTCTCTTCACCTTCTGATAAGGAATCGTCCGCTGACCGCGCTGGAAGCCTGCAAACCTGCAACATAGTAGCAAAGACGACTACTACAACTCTGTAACGCTGATCCTGCCGCCTTCTCGACTGTTTTCCTGCTTGTGCATGCTGTGGGGGTAGCCTGCCTCCTCTCTGCACCAGAAGCTCCGAAGAAATCTCCCGTAGGTCGACGGAATCTTCCCCCTGCAACCGCAGGCACCAAAAAGCTGCACTACCGGTCCCTTGGGTCTCCTCTCAGCACGACGAGCGAGGTCCCTCGAATCCAGCGATGCTGTCCAAGTGACCCCCACAGTACAGTGACTCTTCAGCCCAAGTTTGGTGGAGGTAAGTAATTGCCTCACCTCGCTGGGCTGCATTGCTGGGAACCGCGACTTTGCAGCTACTCCGGCCCCTGTGCACTTCCGGCGGAAATCCTTCGTGCACAGCCAAGCCTTGGTCCACGGCACTCTAACCTGCATTGCACGACTTTCTAAGTTGGTCTCCGGCGACGTGGGACTCCTTTGTGCAACTTTGGCAAGCACCGTTTCACGCATCATCGTAGTGCCTGTTTCTGGCACTTCTCCGGGTGCTACCTGCTTCAGTGAGGGCGCTTTGTCTTGCTCGACGTCCCCTCTCTCTGCAGGTCCAATTTGCGACCTCCTGGTCCCTCCTGGGCCCCAGCAGCGTCCAAAAACGCTAAACGCAAGATTTGCGTGTAGCAAGGCTTGTTGGCGTCTTTCCGGCGGAAAAACACTTCTGCACGAATTTCCAAGGCGAGTGGGATCCGTCCACCAAAGGGGAAGTCTCTAGCCCTTTTCGTTCCTGCAGAAACCTCAGCTTCTTCTGTCCATTCGAAGCTTCTTTGCACCCGCAGCTGGCATTTCCTGGGCATCTGCCCATCTACGACTTGCTTGTGACTTTTGGACTTGGTCCCCTTGTTCCACAGGTACCCTAGATTGGAAATCCACAGTTGTTGCATTGCTGGTTTGTGTCTTTCCTGCATTATTCCTCTAACACGACTATTTTGTCCTTAGGGGAACTTTAGTGCACTTTGCACTCACTTTTCAGGGTCTTGGGGAGGGTTATTTTTCTAACTCTCACTATTTTCTAATAGTCCCAGCGACCCTCTACAAGGTCACATAGGTTTGGGGTCCATTCGTGGTTCGCATTCCACTTCTGGAGTATATGGTTTGTGTTGCCCCTATCCCTATGTTTCCCCATTGCATCCTATTGTAACTATACATTGTTTGCACTGTTTTCTAAGACTATACTGCATATTTTTGCTATTGTGTATATATATCTTGTGTATATTTCCTATCCTCTCACTGAGGGTACACTCTAAGATACTTTGGCATATTGTCATAAAAATAAAGTACCTTTATTTTTAGTATAACTGTGTATTGTGTTTTCTTATGATATTGTGCATATGACACTAAGTGGTACTGTAGTAGCTTCACACGTCTCCTAGTTCAGCCTAAGCTGCTCTGCTAAGCTACCATTATCTATCAGCCTAAGCTGCTAGACACCCTATACACTAATAAGGGATAACTGGGCCTGGTGCAAGGTGCAAGTACCCCTTGGTACTCACTACAAGCCAGTCCAGCCTCCTACATTGGTTGTGCAGTGGTGGGATAAGTGCTTGAGACTACTTACCACTCTTGTCATTGTACTTTTCATAAGAGAAAAATATACAAAACAAGGTCAGTGTATATACACATAGCCAAAAAGTTTTGCATTTCCTCTTTTCACTCTTTTCTAAGTGCTGAAAAGTACTCCTAAACTTTCAAAAAGTTCTTAAAAGTTTAAAAAGTTTTTTTCTGTCTTTCCAAAAAGTTCTGAAAACTTTTTTCTCTTTTTCTATCACTTTAACTCTCTCAAAAAAATGTCTGGCACAGGAAAAAATGTTGAACTGTCCAAACTTGCATATGATCACCTTAGCTGGAAAGGAGCAAGGAGTCTCTGCATAGAGAGAGGTTTGAGTGTAGGGAAGAATCCTTCCTTAGAACTGTTAATTAACATGCTTAGAGTACAGGATAAGGCCATAAGTGCCAAATCTGGTGAAAAAGTAGCTAATGGTTCTCAATCTGATCCAGGGACTCCCCCAGGAAAAGGTTCAGGAAAGAAACTTCTCAGCCTGCCCATTACTAGACAGTCTAGCATAGTTGGTACAGAGGTTGAATCACACCATACTGATGGTGTGCTCTCACATTATACTGGTAGCCAAGCTGTTAGGGTGCCCTCTGTAAGGGACAGGTCTCCTTCTGTTCATTCCCATCATACCTCTGTATCTAGAAATGTCCCTCCCACCCACCCTGATGACAGATTGTTAGAAAGGGAGCTCAATAGATTGAGAGTGGAACAAACCAGACTGAAGCTCAAGAAGCAACAGCTGGATTTGGATAGACAGTCTTTAGAATTAGAGAAGGAAAGACAGAAGTTGGGTTTAGATACCCATGGTGGCAGCAGCAGTATTCCCCATAGTCATCCTGCAAAAGAGCATGATTCCAGGAATCTGCACAAGATAGTTCCCCCTTATAAGGAGGGGGATGACATTAACAAGTGGTTTGCTGCACTTGAGAGGGCCTGTGTTGTACAGGATGTCCCTCAAAGGCAGTGGGCTGCTATCCTATGGCTATCATTTAGTGGAAAAGGTAGGGATAGGCTCCTTACTGTGAAAGAAAATGATGCCAATAATTTCCAAGTTCTTAAGAATGCACTCCTGGATGGTTATGGCTTAACCACTGAACAGTACAGGATAAAGTTCAGAGAGACCAAAAAGGAGTCTTCACAAGACTGGGTTGATTTAATTGACCATTCAGTGAAGGCCTTGGAGGGGTGGTTACATGGCAGTAAAGTTACTGATTATGAAAGCCTGTATAACACAATCCTGAGAGAGCATATACTTAATAATTGTGTGTCTGATTTGTTGCACCAGTACCTGGTAGACTCTGATCTGACCTCTCCCCAAGAATTGGGAAAGAAGGCAGACAAATGGGTCAGAACAAGGGTGAACAGAAAAGTTCATACAGGGGGTGACAAAGATGGCAATAAGAAGAAAGATGGTGAAAAATCTCAAGATAAGCATGGGGATAAGGGTAAAACCAAAGATCCCACTTCAAATCTTAAACACTCTTCAGAGGGTGGGGATAAAACAAATTCTTCCTCTTCTTCCCAACCTGCACACATTAAAAAGCCTTGGTGCTTTGTGTGTAAAAATAGAGACCATAGGCCAGGGGATAAGTCCTGTCCAGGTAAACCCCCTGAGCCTACCAGCACTAATACATCAAGCTCTAGTGCCCCTAGCAGTAGTGGTACTAGTGGTGGGACTTCTGGCAACAGTCAAGCAAAGGGTGTAGTTGGGTTCACTTATGGGTCCATAGTGGAAACTGATGTAATCAGTCCCAAGACAGTTTCTGTCACACCTAGTGGCATTGGCCTTGCCACACTGGCTGCTTGTCCCCTTACAATGGATAAGTACAGGCAGACAGTTTCAATAAATGGTGTTGAGGCCTTGGCCTACAGGGACACAGGTGCCAGTTTCACTTTGGTGACTGAAAACCTAGTGCCTCCTGAACAACACATCATTGGACAACAGTATAAGATTATTGATGTCCATAACTCCACTAAGTTTCTTCCCTTAGCTATAATTCAGTTTAGTTGGGGTGGAGTTACTGGCCCTAAGCAGGTGGTGGTATCACCTAGCTTACCTGTAGACTGTCTCTTAGGTAATGACCTAGAGGCCTCAGGTTGGGCTGATGTAGAGTTTTATGCCCATGCAGCCATGCTGGGCATCCCTGAGGAATTGTTCCCTCTCATTTCAAGTGAAATGAAAAAGCAAAGGAGAGAAGGCCTGAAAACTCAGGATCCCTCTCCATCAACAGGTAAAAAGGGTATCACAGTATCCCCTAACCACCCTACCATTCAGGATACTATTCCTGTGGTGGGAGAAACCTCTCCTGGGGTGGCACCTGTTCCAAGGGAATCATCAGTTGGCAAAACTGTACTCCCTGAGGTGGAAGTACCTCTCTGTGGGATAACTAACATTGGTGAGAAAAAGAGCACCATTTTAGTTAACATGGAGCATCCCTCCAACCCTCCCAGAGAAACTTTAGTGCAGAAACCCTGTACTGCCTCACAACACTTAGGACAGCATCCCTGCCCTAGTGTGGAGCTCATAGGACAGCATCCCTGCCCTGCTCCAACTCAAGAGAAACAGCATCCCTGTTCTCTCTTCCAGCCAAATGGACAAAGTTTTTGCCCAGCTATGGCTTTACTGAGACAGCATCCCTGTCTGGCATTTCCATCATTACAAATAGGTTCAGTGGATAATTCCCACTGCTCTAAACTAAAACTTACTGATAGAAACTCTGAAAATACATCTTCACATTGTTGGTTAGCTAAAAAACTTCAAACAGGGTGGTTTACATCCCCACAGGGAAGTAACCATATAGTGGATGATAAAGGGAGTAACCAGTCTATTGCAGAGCTACTCTCTACTTATCACCACTTAGACAATAAAGTCTCAACTGGCCAAGGTTAGCCTTATTGTCCTTCGTTTGGGGGGGGGGTTGTGTGAGAAGGTAGCCTCTTTCTAGCCTTGTTACCCCCACTTTTGGCCTGTTTGTGAGTGTATGTCAGGGTGTTTGTCACTGTTTTCACTGTCTCACTGGGATCCTGATAGCCAGGCCCCAGTGCTCATAGTGAAAACACTATGTTTTCAGTATGGTTGTTATGTGTCACTGGGATCCTGCTGGTCAGGACCCCAGTGCTCATAGGTTTGTGGCCTATATGTATGTGTCACTGGGACCCTGTCACACAGGGCCCCAGTGCTCATAGGTGTGCATGTACATGTTCCCTGTGTGGTGCCTAACTGTCTCACTGAGGCTCTGCTAACCAGAACCTCAGTGGTTATGCTCTCTCATTACTTTTAAATTGTCACTAACAGGCTAGTGACCATTTTTACCAATTTACATTGGCTTACTGGAACACCCTTATAATTCCCTAGTATATGGTACTGAGGTACCCAGGGTATTGGGGTTCCAGGAGATCCCTATGGGCTGCAGCATTTCTTTTGCCACCCATAGGGAGCTCTGACAATTCTTACACAGGCCTGCCACTGCAGCCTGAGTGAAAAAACGTCCACGTTATTTCACAGCCATTTTACACTGCACTTAAGTAACTTATAAGTCACCTATATGTCTAACCTTTACCTGGTAAAGGTTAGGTGCAAAGTTACTTAGTGTGAGGGCACCCTGGCACTAGCCAAGGTGCCCCCACATTGTTCAGAGCCAATTCCCTGAACTTTGTGAGTGCGGGGACACCATTACACGCGTGCACTACATATAGGTCACTACCTATATGTAGCTTCACCATGGTAACTCCGAATATGGCCATGTAACATGTCTATGATCATGGAATTGCCCCCTCTATGCCATCCTAGCATAGTTGGCACAATCCCATGATCCCAGTGGTCTGTAGCACAGACCCTGGTACTGCCAAACTGCCCTTCCTGGGGTTTCACTGCAGCTGCTGCTGCTGCCAACCCCTCAGACAGGCAGCTGCCCTCCTGGGGTCCAGCCAGGCCTGGCCCAGGATGGCAGAACAAAGAACTTCCTCTGAGAGAGGGTGTGACACCCTCTCCCTTTGGAAAATGGTGTGAAGGCAGGGGAGGAGTAGCCTCCCCCAGCCTCTGGAAATGCTTTGTTGGGCACAGAGGTGCCCAATTCTGCATAAGCCAGTCTACACCGGTTCAGGGACCCCTTAGCCCCTGCCCTGGCGCGAAACTGGACAAAGGAAAGGGGAGTGACCACTCCCCTGACCTGCACCTCCCCTGGGAGGTGTCCAGAGCTCCTCCAGTGTGCTCCAGACCTCTGCCATCTTGGAAACAGAGGTGCTGCTGGCACACTGGACTGCTCTGAGTGGCCAGTGCCACCAGGTGACGTCAGAGACTCCTGCTGATAGGCTCCTTCAGGTGTTAGTAGCCTTTCCTCTCTCCTAGGTAGCCAAACCCTCTTTTCTGGCTATTTAGGGTCTCTGTCTCTGGGGATACTTTAGATAACGAATGCATGAGCTCAGCCGAGTTCCTCTGCATCTCTCTCTTCACCTTCTGATAAGGAATCGACCGCTGACCGCGCTGGAAGCCTGCAAACCTGCAACATAGTAGCAAAGACGACTACTGCAACTCTGTAACGCTGATCCTGCCGCCTTCTCGACTGTTTTCCTGCTTGTGCATGCTGTGGGGGTAGCCTGCCTCCTCTCTGCACCAGAAGCTCCGAAGAAATCTCCCGTGGGTCGACGGAATCTTCCCCCTGCAACCGCAGGCACCAAAAAGCTGCACTACCGGTCCCTTGGGTCTCCTCTCAGCACGACGAGCGAGGTCCCTCGAATCCAGCGATGCTGTCCAAGTGACCCCCACAGTCCAGTGACTCTTCAGCCCATGTTTGGTGGAGGTAAGTCCTTGCCTCACCTCGCTGGGCTGCATTGCTGGGAACCGCGACTTTGCAGCTACTCCGGCCCCTGTGCACTTCCGGCGGAAATCCTTTGTGCACATCCAAGCCTGGGTCCACGGCACTCTAACCTGCATTGCACGACTTTCTAAGTTGGTCTCCGGCGACGTGGGACTCCTTTGTGCAACTTCGGTGAGCACTGTTTCACGCATCCTCGTAGTGCCTGTTTCTGGCACTTCTCCGGGTGCTACCTGCTTTAGTGAGTGCTCTTTGTCTTGCTCGACGTCCCCTCTCTCTGCAGGTCCAATTTGCGACCTCCTGATCCCTCCTGGGCCCCAGCAGCGTCCAAAAACGCCAAACGCACGATTTGCGTGTAGCAAGGCTTGTTGGCGTACTTCCGGCGGGAAAACACTTCTGCACGACTCTCCAAGGCAAGTTGGATCCGTCCACCAAAGGGGAAGTCTCTAGTCCTTTTCGTTCCTGCAGAAACCTCAGCTTCTTCTGTCCAGTCGAAGCTTCTTTGCACCCGCAGCTGGCATTTCCTGGGCATCTGCCCATCTACGACTTGCTTGTGACTTTTGGACTTGGTCCCCTTGTTCCACAGGTACCCTAGATTGGAAATCCACAGTTGTTGCATTGCTGGTTTGTGTCTTTCCTGCATTATTCCTCTAACACGACTATTTTGTCCTTAGGGGAACTTTAGTGCACTTTGCACTCACTTTTCAGGGTCTTGGGGAGGGTTATTTTTCTAACTCTCACTATTTTCTAATAGTCCCAGCGACCCTCTACAAGGTCACATAGGTTTGGGGTCCATTCGTGGTTCGCATTCCACTTCTGGAGTATATGGTTTGTGTTGCCCCTATCCCTATGTTTCCCCATTGCATCCTATTGTAACTATACATTGTTTGCACTGTTTTCTAAGACTATACTGCATATTTTTGCTATTGTGTATATATATCTTGTGTATATTTCCTATCCTCTCACTGAGGGTACACTCTAAGATACTTTGGCATATTGTCATAAAAATAAAGTACCTTTATTTTTAGTATAACTGTGTATTGTGTTTTCTTATGATATTGTGCATATGACACTAAGTGGTACTGTAGTAGCTTCACACGTCTCCTAGTTCAGCCTAAGCTGCTCTGCTAAGCTACCATTATCTATCAGCCTAAGCTGCTAGACACCCTATACACTAATAAGGGATAACTGGGCCTGGTGCAAGGTGCAAGTACCCCTTGGTACTCACTACAAGCCAGTCCAGCCTCCTACACCGCACTCACAAAGTTCAGGGAATTGGCCCTGAACAATGTGGGGGCACCTTGGCTAGTGCCAGGGTGCCCTCACACTAAGTAACTTTGCACCTAACCTTTACCAGGTAAAGGTTAGACATATAGGTGACTTATAAGTTACTTAAGTGCAGTGTAAAATGGCTGTGAAATAACGTGGATGTTATTTCACTCAGACTGCAGTGGCAGGCCTGTGTAAGAATTGTCAGAGCTCCCTATGGGTGGCAAAAGAAATGCTGCAGCCCATAGGGATCTCCTGGAACCCCAATACCCTGGGTACCTCAGTACCATATACTAGGGAATTATAAGGGTGTTCCAGTAAGCCAATGTAAATTGGTAAAATTGGTCACTAGCCTGTTAGTGACAATTTGAAATAAATGAGAGAGCATAACCACTGAGGTTCTGGTTAGCAGAGCCTCAGTGAGACAGTTAGGCACCACACAGGGAACACATACATATAGGCCACAAACTTATGAGCACTGGGGTCCTGACTAGCAGGGTCCCAGTGACACATAACAAACATACTGAAAACATAGGGTTTTCACTATGAGCACTGGGCCCTGGCTAGCAGGATCCCAGTGAGACAGTGAAAACACCCTGACATACACTCACAAACAGGCCAAAAGTGGGGGTAACAAGGCTAGAAAGAGGCTACTTTCTCACAGCGCCTGCCAGCCATCTGGCCACCCACTGGAGCTGGGCTGCCAGGTAGCAATGTTCCATGTTGGGGACCGCCAGTCCGCCCCTGTCGGGCGGCAAGTACAGCCTCCTCAGGGCAACCCTGCAGCGGCCGCCGTTCCAGATAAACTCCCTAAATCCCGTCTCCAGCGCCCTGAAGAATCTGGGAGGTACATAATATGGGAGATTGGAAAAGAAGTAGAGGAGCCGCGGAAGAACCACCATTTTTAGGAGTTCTATCCTGCCCGCCACAGACAACGGCAGTGTCTTCCAGAACATCATTTGAGACCTGATTGAGGACACTGCTTTTACAAGGTTACCATCAAATGTATCTTCCTCGCTGTGGTAGACCCGGATGCCTAGATATCTGAATGTGCTTGGTTGCCATGGAACTGGGCTCGCGGCTAGGTTAAGTCCCGGGTCTGGGAGGTCCGGATCGAATGGGAAGAGGCATGACTTAGACCAGTTCACCTTAAGGCCGGATATCGTCGCAAAGCGTTGCAGGAGTGAACCGGAAACTGGCAGGATCTGCGTAATATCTTTGAAATATAGCAAGAGGTCATCGGCGTATAATGACACTGTGGGGGTCATTCCAACCCTGGCGGTCGGTGTTAAAGCAGCGGCCAACCCGCCAACAGGCTGGCGGTAAAAAAAATTGAATTCCGACCCTGGCGGAAACCGCCAACAGAGACCGCCACTTCAACACTCCGACCGCCACGGCGGGACAAACAAACAGCGTGGCGGTCACCGCCAACAGACAGGCGGGAGACAATGTACCGCCCACCCTATCACAACCCACCAATCCGCCACCTTTTTCGGGGCGGTAGCCCCGCCGATAAAAACACGGCGGAAACAGACATTTTGAACGGAAAACGCTCACCTCCATACACCCCACGAGGAATCTGGGCAGCATGGAACCCGAACTCAACATCCTCCCAGCTATTGTCTTCCTGCTCCTCTACCAGGAGCAACAACGCCGGCGCAGAAGACAACGGTGAGTACTGCACCTGCGACACAGGGGAGGGGGGAGGGAAAAAATTACAGGGACACAAATACGCGACACACCCACCCCCACCCTCACCCACTACAACACACACATCAATGCATAGCAATACATCACAGTTACACCCCCAAACCCCGCGGAAGAATGCAAAGACAAAAGGAAATGATCATCAACTGTCGAATATATTGTATCATTGTCTTATACATATATCACACATCTAAAACTATTATATACATAAATATTAAAAGTCCGATAATTTTTGCAGGCATTGTCCGTGGACCACTGGGCCCAAATCACATGGGCAAAGCCCACACAGGATACCTGACACCAACGGAGAGAACACTGCAGGGGCATCAGATAGCAAAACTACAGGCACCTCAGGGGGAAGGGAAGGGGGGGCACCTCAGCCAGATGAGTCCACGACACCAGATCCACAAGGGGCCTCCATGCCCACTGTTCCATCCTGGGGAGTGCAAAGCCACAGTCTCTCAAGTCTCTACAGTGGGTGGTTTGCCCACTGTTCCATCCTGGGGAGTGCAAAGCCACAGTCTCTCAAGTCTCTGCAGTGGGTGGGTTGCCCACTGTGCCATCCTGGGGAGTGCAAAGCCACAGTCTTTCAAGTCTCTGCAGTGGGTGGGTTGCCCACTGTGCCATCCTGGGGAGTGCAAAGCCACAGTCTCTCAAGTCTCTGCAGTGGGTGGGTTGCCCACTGTGCCATCCTGGGGAGTGCAAAGCCACAGTCTCACAAGTGGATGACAGTCTCCACTGGTTCTGGAGGGGGACTGGTGCCCAGAGTGCTTCGTGCAGCCCTGCCCGACACAGATGAGGGCTGCCCCTTCTGCCAATGGGGCAGCAGTGCTTGAGACGGCGTTGTCCAGTTCAGCGGTGCTTGAGACGGCGGTGCCCAGTTCAGCGGTGCTTGAGATGAAGGGCCCAGTTCAGCGGTGCTTGAGATGAAGGGCCAAGTACAGCGGTGCTTGAGACGGCGGTGCCCAGTTCAGCGGTGCTTGAGATGAAGGGCCCAGTTCAGCGGTGCTTGAGACGGCGGTGCCCTGTTCAGCGGTGCTTGAGACGGCGGTGCCCTGTTCAGCGGTGCTTGAGACGGCGGTGCCCAGTTCAGCAGTGCTTGAGATGAAGTGCCCTGTTCAGCGGTGCTTGAGACGGCGGTGCCCAGTTCAGCGGTGCTTGAGATGAAGGGCCCAGTTCAGCGGTGCTTGAGACGGCGGTGCCCTGTTCAGCGGTGCTTGAAACGGCGGTGCCCAGTTCAGCGGTGCTTGAGATGAAGGGCCCAGTTCAGCGGTGCTTGAGACGGCGGTGCCCTGTTCAGCGGTGCTTGAGACGGCGGTGCCCAGTTCAGCAGTGCTTGAGATGAAGGGCCCAGTTCAGCGGTGCTTGAGACTGCGGTGCCCTGTTCAGCGGTGCTTGAGACGGCGGTGCCCTGTTCAGCGGTGCTTGAGACGGCGGTGCCCAGTTCAGCGGTGCTTGAGATGAAGTGCCCTGTTCAGCGGTGCTTGAGACGGTGGTGCCCAGTTCAGCGGTGCTTGAGATGAAGGGCCCAGTTCAGTGGTGCTTGAGACGGCGGTGCCCTGTTCAGCGGTGCTTGAGACGGCGGTGCCCAGTTCAGCGGTGCTTGAGATGAAGTGCCCTGTTCAGCGGTGCTTGAGACGGCGGTGCCCAGTTCAGCGGTGCTTGAGATGAAGGGCCCAGTTCAGCGGTGCTTGAGACGGCGGTGCCCTGTTCAGCGGTGCTTGAGACGGCGGTGCCCAGTTCAGCGGTGCTTGAGATGAAGGGCCCAGTTCAGCGGTGCTTGAGATGAAGGGCCCAGTTCAGCGGTGCTTGAGACAGCGGTGCCCTGTTCAGCGGTGCTTGAGACGGCGGTGCCCAGTTCAGCGGTGATTGAGACGGCGGTGCCCTGTTCAGTGGTGCTTGAGAGGGCGGTGCCCTGTTCAGCGGTGCTTGAGACGGCGGTGCCCTGTTCAGCGGTGCTTGAGACGGCGGTGCCCAGTTCAGCGGTGCTTGAGATGAAGGGCCCAGTTCAGCGGTGCTTGAGATGAGTGTCCAGGTCAGCGGATCCGGCCATGGCATGGATGTCACTCGCCACCTGACATGTGGCTGGCGGGGCCTTCCTGCCCATCTGTCTGTTGGCTTGCGGGGCCCTCCTGAGCTGCAGTACCGGGCCTGTGGGTGTCCTACTGCACACCTGGGACGTGGCTTGCGGGGCCCTCCTGGGCTGCAGTACTGGGCCTGTGGGTGTCCTCCTGCACACCTGGGACGTGGCTTGCGGGGCCCTCCTGGGCTGCAGTACCGGGCCTGTGGGTGTCCTCCTGCACACCTGGGATGGGGCTGGTGGGGTCCTCCTGGGCAGCTGGCCTGCTGACGGACTTGTCGGGTGTGCTGCCCTTCCCACCCTTCCCTGTTCGCCTGTGGCCCTTTCCCACCTTTGGCGGTGTGCCAGGTGGCACCCCACTTCCTGCCGGAGCCATGGTAGGGATTTTGGTCCCTGGTGTCTTTGGCCTCTCGCGCCGGGCACTGGCAATCTTCGGATGCTTTTCCGGGGGTGGGCTGGTCGTGCCTTGGCTCCTAGCTGAACTGCCTGCCCTTGAGGGTGGGGGACTCCACAGGCCATGGCAAACAGTCTTTATAGGTCCCGGTTTTGTGGTGGCTGAGGTGCTGATTGGAGTCTTATGAGATGGACGGGGTGGGGGAGTTGTTGGAAAGAGGTTAAGGTTGGCAAGGAAAAGCAATTTCGAAAGAGAGGGACGGTTAGGTGTAGTGGGTATGGGAGTGGAGGAAGAGGATGTGGTTGTAGGAGTGTGAAGTCTGGTGTCTTTGGGTGCAGGTGCTTGGGCTGGAGTCATGAGGTGGATGGCTGTTGGGTGGGTGGCTGCCTGCGTTTGTGTAGTTTGGAAGAGGGGGTGACAGACACACTGGGAGAGGACACAGGGGACGTGTAAATGGTAGTGGGGGTGGTGACTGCACGTGTGCGGAGTGTTCTGGTGGGTGTGCTGGTGATGGATGTAGTGGCTGAAGATGTTGTGCATGCAAGTGTGAGTGGAGACATGACAGGGAGGGAGGAGGGAGACGAGGAGGAGGGGGACACAGTGGAGGCAGTGGGTGTTGTTATGTCTGCATGTGGATGTTGCTTGTGTGAATGCTTGTGCGATGTGTGGTGCTTATGTTTGGCTGAGCTCCCCTTGGGTGTTGAGGTGTGTGCAGGCTGTCTGATGGTGTGTCTGGGATAGGCAGAGGTAC
This sequence comes from Pleurodeles waltl, assembly GCF_031143425.1. Lineage (NCBI taxonomy): Eukaryota > Metazoa > Chordata > Amphibia > Caudata > Salamandridae > Pleurodeles > Pleurodeles waltl. The sequence continues at coordinate 358,957,187 of NC_090450.1, read as the reverse complement.
AGGGGATTGGGTCTGGGTGGAGGAAGTTGGAGGGGGGAGGCTAGAGACAGGGACAATGGCTGCCGTCAGTGCTGAGGCCAGAGCGTTGAACGATCGCTGATGGGCAGCCTGACCAGAATGAATGCCCTCCAGGTATGCATTACTCTGGTGCACCTACCTTTCTACACCCTGGATGGCATTCAAAAGGGTAGACTGTCCAACAATGATGGTCCTCAGGAGGTCAATGACCTCCTCACTGAGGGCAGCAGGGGTGACAGCGGCAGGACCTGAGGTGCCTTGGGCGAAGGAGATGCCCACCTTCCTGGGTGAGCGGGCACGGGGCAAACGCTGAGGGGCTGGTGGGAGGGCGGTGCTGGTGCGCTGGGTGGCGGCTGTACCTGTTGTTGCGGGGGGCACGGATGTTGCCGCCACCACAAGGGAGCTCCCTTCAGAGGACGAGTCGCTGTCACTGACATCAGCACGAGTCCCCGCTGTGGAGCTCCCCTCGCCCTCTGTCCCACTGGTGTATTCGGACTCCATTGCATGGCCCTCCAGGGCCATGTGGGATGCAGCTCCCTCGTGCTCCGATGCCACTTCTCCTCCGCCTGATGATGCTAATGCACACATGAACAGGAAGAGCACAAAAAAGGGGGGGGTAGAAATAAAGACATGTTGAGTGCATGCATTGGCGACACCGTTGGCGGAGAGGACAGACACAGAAGCCCCCTGCACTACGCCGCGCACTTGGGGTCCACTATGCAATCCGTGGGACATGGCCTACAAGCCTATGGATGACAACTGCACACATAGATGACATGGATACCTGTACTTGGCACCCTACAGAGGTGGGGGCCGGGGGCACAGGGCCATGCATTACGGAGGGGCCTAGCCTACAGAAATCGCCCTGGCCTAGGGATACCCACAGCCCTCCTCCCCCACCCAGACACCTCCACTGCGCGCACCAGAGTGAGAGTGTACTCACCCCCTTGTGTCTGCTGTGATGTCCTCACGCGCCCATCCAAATCGGGGTAGGCCACCGCCAGGATCCGGGACATCAGGGGGGTCAAAGTCCGACTGGCACCCCTCCCACGTTGGGATGCCATCCCCAGCCGAGCCTCAGCCGTCTTCCTGCTCCAGCGGCGGATGTCCTCCCATCTCTTCCGGCAGTGGGTGCCTCGTCTGTTGTGGACCCCCAGGGTCCGAACGTCCTTGGCGATGGCACGCCAAATGTCGATTTTCTGGTGGGCGCTGACCTACGTGACATGTACAGGGAGAGAAGTATAATCATCACCTTCTGCATGCTCCATGTGAGTGGCCCCCCATCCCCACCCTTGCCATGTGGCACATGCTCCCATCTGTCGTTTGATGCATGCCTCTATCGCTCCCCTCCCCACCATCTTTCATCTACCCCACTCAACACAGGCATAGCCCACAGAGCACGGTCCCAGTGTACTTACCTGTTGGTCTGGAGGACCGTAGAGTAGCACATACTGGGGGAGGACCCCATCCACAAGTTTCTCCAACTCCTCCGCAGTGAAGGCAGGGGCCCTTTCCCCAGTCGCATGAGCCATTGTCTCTTCCAGACCGAGGTCACAGCAGCACTTGCATTGTAGGTCCTCTCCTGTGGAAGATTAGGTATCGAGTGATTAAGCTGATAGAAAATGGCGGTTACGCCCGCGGCGGTGCGTACCGCGGCGGTGCGTACCGCGGCGGTGCTTACCGCGACCGCCGGCGCACATCGTCATTGGCTCCTGAAACACATAGGGTTCAATGTTAACCAATGCTGCTTTGCGCCGCGGTCTTCGACCGCCTACTGCCACGGTGTCCCACGCCAGCGCATTGACCTCACATCCCATTGTCGCACTTCACAGGTCAGGCAGCCGCCATTTCAAGGGCCCACATGGCTTAATTTGTACTGCGACACACATACCTAGGCCTTGCATCGACACTCATACAAGCCATACAATGCATAGGGATTCGTCTTATGTGCAAGCTGTGGGAACGTACCTGTGGTTTGATTGACTCTGTGCTCGCTGTTGTCCTTCATAGGCACCGTCCACTGGGACATGCAAGGAGATGGAGGAATCTTCCTGTGTACAGACCGCTGGTTGACCTGTCGACAATGGAGGAAAGACATGTCATACTGACATACAGGCTTGACCGAGCCACTATACAGGAACTGTGTGCCCAGCTGGAGCCAGACCTGATGTCACCTATCCGCCAACCCACAGGGATCCCCCCTCTAGTGCAGGTTCTGTCAGTACTTCATTTCTTAGCAAGTGGGTCATTTCAAACAACTGTGGCCATTGCATCAGGGATGTCCCAGCCCATGTTTTGCAAGGTGTTGTCCAGAGTGTTGTCTGCCCTGCTCAAACACATGCGGAGCTACATCGTCTTCCCTGAGGTGGGGGATTTGGCTACAGTGAAAGGTGATTTCTATGCCCTTGGACATATTCCCAACATCACTGGTGCCATTGATGGGACCCATGTTGCTTTGGTCCCCCCCAGCAGGAGTGAACAGGTGTACAGGAACCGGAAGAGTTATCATTCCATGAATGTCCAGATGGTCTGTTTGGCTGACCAGTACATCTCCCATGTTAATGCCAAGTTCCCTGGCTCAGTGCATGATGCGTACATCATGCGGAATAGCAGCATCCCTTACGTGATGGATCAACTCCAGAGGCACCGTGTGTGGCTAATTGGTGACTCTGGTTACCTCAACCTGTCATGGCTACTGACTCCATTGAGGAATCCCCGGACAAGGGCAGAGGAACGGTACAATGAGGCCCATGGACGTACTAGGAGGGTGATAGAGCGGACCTTCGGCCTCCTAAAGGCCAGGTTTAGGTGTCTCCATATGACAGGTGGATCCCTAATGTACTCACCAAAGAAGGTGTGCCAGATCATCGTGGCCTGCTGTATGCTTCACAACCTGGCTTTGCGATGCCAGGTGCCTTTTCTGCAGGAGGATGGTCCAGATGGTGGTGTTGTAGCAGCTGTGGAGCCTGTGGAGAGTGAAGAGGAGGAAGGCGAAGAGGACGACATAGACAACAGGAACACAGTAATACTGCAGTATTTCCAATGACACACAGGTAAGAATCCCCTACGGCATATAACATTTACTTAACCCCTACTACCTCTCTACTGTCTGTCCTTTCCCCCAGTGTATGGTAACTGAGTTGTGACTTTCCCTTCAGATTTCAGAGCTGTGGGCCCCACTGCATGACATCTGCTTTGTTTCCCCATGGACTACAGCTGTGTGACATTGGTATGTTGGCATCACAATGAAAATAAGCATTTTGGCACGGTCATATCTAATACATTTGTTCCAAATAACAGCCAGACTCCTGATTGTTTCGTGCAATAAGTGTGTTTATTACAGTGCTCTAAATTGGTGGGTGGTTGCAAATCGGTGAGTGGTGATGGTGGAGGATTGTCCATGGCAGAGTCCAGACTATCAGTATCACAGGTGCAATGTCCAAATGCCTGTGGAAAGTGGAGCAGGGGCAGTTTAAAGTTGGACAGGGTGTCAATGTGGGACAGTGGGATGACAATCAGGGAGGTATCCTTTCGTGGCGGGGGTCTTGGCATCTTACTCTGTCTTCTTCCCGGATCTCAGGGCCCGCTTGCGTGGTGGTTCTCCTTCTGCAGGAGGTGGGGTTCTGGTGGCCTGTTGGTCTTGTGTCGGGGCCTCCTGTCCACTAGCGCCGGCGGAGGTGGTAAGCAGTTCTTGGTCCATGCTAGTGACAGGGGCCCTTTGTGGTGCCAGAGTGTCCCGCAATGTGGTGACTACCTGATTCAGTGCCCCTACGATGGTGCCCATGGCGGAACAGATGTTTCTTAGTTCCTCCCTGAACCCCATATACTGTTGCTCCTGCAGAAGCTGGATCTCCTGAAACCTGGCCAGGACCGTGGACATCGTCTCCTGGGAATGGTGGTATGCTCCCATGATGGAGGAGAGGGCCTTGTGGAGAGTGGGTTCCCTGGGCCTGTCCCCCCCTGTCGCACAGCAGCCCTCTCAGTTTCCCTGGGCCTCTGTCCCCTGGACCGTGTGCCCACTACCACTGCCCCCAGGTCCCTGTTGTTGTTGGGGTGGTGGGTTAACCTGGGTTCCCTGTAGTGGTGGACACACCGCTGATTGACGTGTCCTGGGGACAGAGGTATGGGCCCGCTGGGTGGGTGCTGTGCTGGTGTTCCCAGTGGGGGGAAGGTCTGCTGTGCGCTGTGGCTGTCTGAGGGGAACCGTCTGTCCAGAGGTCCCCGATGGGCCGGGCTGGTCATCTAGATCCAGGGAGACAGAGCTGCTGTCATCACTGTGGGCCTCTTCTGGGGGTTGAGTGGACATTTGTGGACCCTCCTGCGCGGTGACGTGGCGTTCGGATCCTGCAGGGGTATAAAGGTATGGTTATTGCTTCTGTATGTGCCATAGCGTGCAATGGGTGGGTGCCCGTGTACCCCAGTACTGGCATTCCCTTGTGGGGGCTTTTGTGATGGTGGTTTGGGGGGTGGGGGGGTGTGCAGTGGGCATGCTTAGGTGATGGGTGTCCCTGCTTTGTGGTCGCATGCAGGGCTTGGTGTTGGGATGGGTGGGTTGTGATGGTGAGACATTTGCAAGGAGTAGGTGTGATGGGGGTGAGGGTGGGGGTATGAGTTGGCATGCTTGTGGGGTGTGGGGGGATGAAGTAGTTAAGATTAGACTTACCAGAATCCATTCCTCCGCCTACTCCTGCAAGGCCGTCAGGATGCAGGATCGCCAAGACCTGCTCCTCCCATGTTGTAAATTCTGGGGGAGGAGGTGGGGGTCCGCCGCCAGTCTTCTGCACCGCGATGTTCTGCCTGGATACCATGGAACGCACCTTCCCCCGTAGGTCGTTCCACCGCTTCCTGATGTCGTCCCTATTTCTTGGGTGCTGTCCCACAGCGTTGACCCTGTCGACTATTCTGCTCCATAGCTCCATCTTCCTGGCAATGGTGGGGTGCTGCACCTGTGTCCCGAAGAGCTGTGGCTCTACCCGTACAATTTCCTCCACCATGACCCTGAGTTCATAGTCAGTAAACGTGGGGTGTCTTTGCGGTGCTGTGGTGTGGGTGATGTGTGGGGTGGATTGTGTGGTGCTAAGTGTGGTGCTGTGTATTGGTGTGTTGTTTGAAGTGCGTGGTAATATTGCAGGGTGACAGTGAATTGCGCGTCTGGGTGCTCGGTTCTCTTTTCTCAGTGCGTGTTCACGAATCTTGAGGAGTGGGGGTTTGTGGGTGATGTGGGTGTGTGTTTTATGTTGTATTGGGTGTGTGGGAGTGATGTGTGTATGTGTATCAGGTGTGTGTATTTTGATTTGTCCAATGTGGTTGTATTTTGTAAGTGTGTGTGTATTTTGAGCACGGCGGTGTGTACCGCCAATAGAATACCGTGGTTGAAAGACCGCCGCGTGGATTCGTGGGTCGTAATGGCATGGGCGTTTTTCTGTTGCCGTGACAGCGGAGGTTTGGTCATCGCCAGTTTCTCGCTGGCCTTTGGTGTGGCGGACTTTTGTGGATGTCTGTATTTTGGCGGTTTGCCTGTTGTGGGTCAGAATGATCATGGCGGTGTACCGCAACCGCGGCGGTGTTATGGCGGTCTTCTGAACGACGGTAAGCGCCTTTTACCGCCGAGGTTGGAATGACCACCTATGTGTAAGCGTCTCCTAGGGGGATTCCCCAGTTACCTCCATCCCCACGCAGGGCAGCCGCCAGGGGCTCCATAGCAAGTGAAAATAATAGTGGTGAGAGGGGGCAGTCCTGCCTCGTGGCTCTGCACATTTGGATTGGTTCCGATATTTCTGGCCCTAGCCTCACCCGGAACTGAGGTTTGGTGTACAATAGTTACACTAGGCGAATAAAGGATGGTCCCATGCCAAAGTGTTGCAGCACCTTGAACAGATAGTGCCATTCCAGGGAGTCGAAGGCTTTTTCCAGATCGAGGACAAGACATCCCGCCCGCGGCCAATCACGCCTAGCGTATTACATTACCCGGAATAGCCTTCTGATATTGTGGGAGGTGTCTCTGGCTGGAGTGCGTTTTCACCGAGCGTGGCGCGGAGCTCTAACAGCTCACGCCCGCCATGTTTGCTGGCTTGGCCACGCCCCCCCTGACTACATTTCACTAATAAGGGCTAATTGGACCTGGTGTAAGGTTAAGTACATTTTGGTTGGGATGTATTAGTTCCGGCACGTTTGGCGCAAGGCGCGTTGCCAGTACTTTTGCCAAAATTTTGTAGTCGGTGTTTAGCATTGCCAGTGGCCTATATGAGCCCATGTCCGCTGGGTCCCTCCCAGGCTTCGGAAGGGAGACCAGCAGTGCCTCCCTCTGCGTAGCCGATAGGTGACCCTCCTGCTCAGCTGTCATGTATACCTGGAGTAGCTTGGGTGCCAGCTGTGTAGCAAAGTCTAGGTCCTGGTGTTTTGCCAGATGCAAGTTCCCTGATGCCAGCCCTGATCTCCTCCAGGTCGAGGGCTGCCTCAAGTGCCTCTGCCTGGTCGTGTTCCAGGCGTGGGAGCGTCACTTCAGCAAGAAATTCAGTGCTGGAGTCATTTCCAGGGACCGCCTTCGAGGTATAGAGCGCTTTGTAGTGTCTCGCAAATTCTGCCTGTATTTCTGTGGGTATGTATGTTAGTTCCCCTGACTGTGAACGAATTTCGGTTATCAGTTTCCTCTCGGTATCTCGACTTATTAGCCAGGCCAGGAGTTTGCCTGCATTATCTGCTGACGAGTGGGTTTTCGCGGAGTGTGCTGTGTAGTTTAGGCATCTCAGGCGCTCTAGTAGTGGCAAGAGTTCTGCGCACATTGCAGGTAATTCTGACTTTTCTGTTTGGTTATTTGCGATTTCTTCTTCTGGTCGCAGTAGGGCTTGCTCGATCCGGGTCAGGTCGCGTTCTACAGAATGGCGTATGCTACACTGGGCCCCCAGGCAGTGTCCCCGGATGAAGACCTTAAATGCATACCATTCATCAATCCCGATGTGGCCCGCCATCATTTTGCTCAAAGAATTCTGGGATTATGGCACTGAGCGATGCTCTAAAAGTGGCATCCTCCAGTAGCTCTGGCCTCAGTCTCCACGTGGGGACAGCCGTGCGCGGGGATCCCCAGCATAGGTGTGCTATCAGTGGGTTGTGGTCCGAGGGTGTGCGCCCCATGTATTCCGAGTTCACCACGACCGGAACAAAACCTGTGGAGCAGAGTATACGGTCTAAGCGCACGTGTAGGGAGTGCAGGGCAGAGTAGAAGGAGTAGACTCTGTCCTCTTTATGTCGCTGTCGTCACACATCCACTAAGTGCCATTGTTGGGTCCAATCTACTAGGCCGCCTGTGGCAGTCACCACAGGCGATGTGGGTAGCAGAGGAAAGGAGAGGTCAAGTTCAACATCGAGTACACTGTTGAAATCTCCCCCCAGTAGCCAAGGAAGGGTGCTCCAGTCCGCTAGGTGGTGCGATAAAATATGTAGAAAAGTGGTCTGGTCCGAGTTTGGGGTGTAGATAGAACCCAATACAACCGCGTGACCTGCCAACCTTCCCCGGACGAGCACAAATCTACCTTGTGGGTCTACGATCTGCTCCTCCGCCACAAAGGGAGTGCCTGCTCTGACCCAAATTAGTGCTCCTTCGGCGTATGATGAGTGTCCTGTCACGTATAACTGCCCTCTCCAGCGCTGACGCAGTCGGGGAATCTCAGAACTCACTAGATGTGTCTCCTGCAAAAATGCTATTTGGATTGAATGCCTTTTAAGATAGGAGTAGATAGCATATCGCCGCTTGGGGGTGTGAATGCCCCATACATTCCAGGTAATTGCTGTGTATGTGGCCATATTGTGGGTGTTGGGTATTTTTCCAAGTCTGCTCGCCCAGCCTCAGGATGTGGCCCCACCCCGTCAGTCTTCCATTCCTTACTATTATTTAAGGGGTTAGTGAGTGTCCACCGGCAAGAACAATATGTAACTAATGCCATCAGAGCAGTTAAACAACAGGTCACCGCCCAAACAATACAACAAAAACAACAACTTGCATTCGTACAGCTATGCGCTATGTGTCTCCGCTGATAGGAGCGTGGGAGTGGGTCAAGCATATAAGGGGATAGTTCAAATCTCGAGCCGGTTTGTTCACTATTCTGCATAATTGAAAGGATGAGATAGAGGGGAGTGTTGGGGGGGGTCTCTTTATAGGTAGACATCAGGAGATGCAGTGCACGGGGACGAGGGACGCATCTGTCATTGTGCAAGCAGCTCCGATGAGTCTGACGTGTGTGTTTTACAGCCGAGTCTATTATTTGCTCGCCTTTTAAGGTGCATCCGCGTGAACGTCTCTGGTTGGGTATTTCTTGTGAAATACAGTTCCTTTACCCTATACAGAGGTCCCTTAGAAGAGTTCGTCTGCGGTGGCCGGCGTCACAGGAGGCCCCTCGGTGAGGCCTTGTTCTGATATACTGTCCGGTGTGGGAGGATGGTCATTGGTCAGTTGAGAGAGTTCTGTGTCCGATCCCGAGCCCAGAGGGGATGCACCCATCGTTGCCGCAGTATGGACCGCCTCTCCTCTCTTGGATTAGCTGTTCCTGGTCTGGGGCGCATTTTGTTGTTTCTGCATGAGTGGTGTTTCTTCTCCGGTCTCTTTTATTTCGAATGCGTTTGGCTCGGGGGGTAGGCCCGGTCCACTCCGGCGCACTGCCAGTAGATAGTCCCGACAACTCGAGCCATTCCCAGTCAGTCTCCGGAGTGGGGAAGAAGTGTGTTTTATTGTCGACCACAACTCGTAGCTTGGCAGGGAACATCAGGGTGTAGTCCGGGAATAACAAGACCTGCATGTCGTCTATCCGGGGTAGCGATGCAGTCCTTACCGTTTGTAGAATGGTATCTCTGTCTGCATAGTGGAGAAAACGGATGATGAATGGGTGTGGAGCACTCCCTGGTGGTCTTGTCCGGGCCGGCATACGATGGGCACGTTCCACGGAGAAGAAGGGGGTGAGCACTTCATCGGGTACCAGTCCCCGTAGCCATCTTTCAGTGTAGGCCGTCGGATCTTGGCCTTCTGATCCCTCCGGTAGGTTCACCACGCGGATGTTGTTTCTTCTGGAGCGGCCCTCCGCGTCTTTCGCTAGGCGTTCCAGCTCCAATACCCTGGTCTGTATGTCTTCCATTCCTGCTTTTAGCTGGGCGGACGCAGGGGTTAGGTCCTTTACTGTGGCTTCCATCTCCTTGGTTTTGTCTGCTAGTTTGCGGTGGTCTGCGTATAGCAGAACAAGATCACTTGCCACCTTATCTAGCTTTGCCTCTAGTGACGTGCGGGCACGTTCCAGGGAGTCTCCAATGCGCTCCACCGCAGTGAGCACTGCGTCTAATTTTTGACTGTCTTGGGTTAGGGTGTCCTGTGTATTCCCGGCTCCAGCTCCCGAGCGCAAGCACCCCGTTCCTGCCATAGTTCAGATCCTAGGGGGATACTGCTTGGGTTTAGATCAATGTTCTCAACTCGTTTGGCCTCCTCGTGCGTGCTGCTTTTCAGCTCGGCCTTGGTTGGGGTGGTGTGGGGTATGCTGTTTTTGCCAGCTCTGGGCTGCACGGTGAGAGTTCTGATTCAAGGCAGTCGCTCCAGGCTCTGTGGCGCAGTTTTGTTTGCGGTTAGTCCTGTGAGGAATAGCACCGGTAGGGGACAGTCATAAAGGGGGTTATTACAACTTTGGAGGAAGTGTTAATCCGTCCCAAAAGTGACAGTAAAGTGACGGATATACCACCAGCCGTATTACGAGTCCATTATATCCTATGGAACTCGTAATACGGCTGGTGGTATATCCGTCACATTTGGGACAGATTAACACCTCCTCCAAAGTTGTAATAACCCCCATAGCGTCCGCGCCGAACGGGGGGGAGCTGGACCTGCTTGCCGAGGGGCAACAGTTTGCCTCCCCCCGGCAGCACGAGCAGTCCGGCCAGGCAGTTCCTCCCCCCAGGCCACTTACTTTTGGTTTTGTGGAATTTTGTGGCCTCTGGGAAATTCAGGTAAGCCTCAGCGTTGGTGCGGTTTGGATCCGCCAATCCTCCCAGGCCCATCGGGTGCCCAGAGTGCCCCGTCTCCCGGTGGCCTCCAGTTACTCCCAGGCGTGTGGTCTAGACCCCGGGGGGGTTTCCCTCCATTCAATCACTCCGAACAGTGGCGAAGATTGGGATGCTCCAAGTTTCACCGGCCTGCCCGAGGGTTCCCACGTCCATACGGGGCTCACCTCTGTTTTCGGCGCAGAATCTGGTGATGCTGCGTCTTCGTTGTGTTGCTCTGACGCCAGGAGATTGATTGGTCAGTGCCCCTGTGGCACGGTCGACCAAAGACAAGAGAAGAGGCAAAGGGCACCTCCATTCAGCTGCACGGACATTGCCTCGATATTTGCTTCCTGCTGCTTATTTGCGTCACCTTGCACCGGTCTCCCAAGCCCGGTCTTCCGCACAGCATTCATTCTTGGCTGGGGGGGGAGGCCCTACAGGCGTCTTCAGGGCCCTCCGCGGTCCCCGGAGCAGGGGACTCCGTAGGGAGCCGCCACATCTAGTTTTTCCGATCGACGGGTTTAACCACCATCCCGCAGGCCGCGTCGGGTAATCGGCCGTGGTGGGTATGGGCCGCCGTAGCTCCAGCGCACGGCCCCAGCCCCGTCAGCCAGATCCTCTGTGGTGCAGTCGCCGCCCCACGGTCCGACGTCCGGGCCCGGTCCGCATGTCCGCGGCACCAGTCTGTCAACACGGGTCGCCAGGGTCCGGTTCACGCCTAGTCGGTCATGGCGTCTTCCTCGCCCCCACTCAGCGTGCGAGGAGCGTTATATTACCCCGCATCCCCTCTGGGAGTGCGTTTCCACCGAGCGTGGCGCGGAGCTCTAACAACTCACGCCCGCCATGTTTGCTGGCTTGGCCACACCCCCCCTGACTACATTTCACTAATAAGGGCTAATTGGACCTGGTATAAGGTGTAAATACGTTTGATACCCACTACAAACCAGGCCATACTCCTACAATGAGTTGCTGTTGGGTGACACATGTTATGGATACATCACTTTACCAGAATAATGGTTGTGCACCATTTACAAGTAGAAGTCAGTCAGTGACCTGGCCAAAGGAGACATCATATGACTGTGATTGGGTCATACTTTAAGAACAACACCAAACAGGGTAACACAAGATATGTTTGGCCAACGGACCACTTACTCGCATGCCAGGTCCATTGCAGGGCATCAATTTGCTGTGGAGCTGTTGATAACAGGTAAGTTATAAGCTTACCGGCGGTTGTGTTCGCAATGGCGCCAGGTTTGGGCATCATCTAGCAGCACAAGCAGTGGAAGTCCGTGTACGATTGGATCCATGGGGGGCATTGGATTGTGAAGCTGAGTACAGGTGAGTTTCAGCCTTACATGTCTCCCTTTCTGCCTGCTCAGATTTGGTGGTTGTATCGCCACAGTCCCTTCAGGGGAACGCCACATCGTAATTGGACCGGCAGTTGTACTGGCGGTCCACCCTCCGACAGAAGCATCGGTCTACCTCTCCAATGCTGCGGTCTAGATTTGCTGGCAGTGTTGACAGGATCACAGCAGTCTTCTGTCTATGGAACCACTTGCATCGTAATACAGTGGTCTTGCCGCCAACACTGCAGCGGGGTAACTGTCACCACCACCAAAGCCATAATCAGGTCCTACATGTAGTACAACCCCATAAACAACACTATGACTAACCTCTATAACTCCCCATACATCTCCCTTAACCTCTAAAGCATAAAGAAACCTTTAAAAAGGACTTACCCATTCCAACAAACAGCATCTTTCAGCGACCTGAATCCCAGAAAATAGAGTAAAAATGACATCAATAGACTACAAATTAGAAAGTATAGTAAAAGAATGGCTATTAATCATATTTAAATAAGAGTATCTTCTATTGGAAATAAATGGGCATATATGTTAAACATGTTTAAAAATGGTAAAAATAACTAACATGAAAAACCTGTTAAAAATGTTGTTAATATATGTAAAAAAATAAGTTACGTGTAAATTAAACATTGGTATGAAAATATACACGTTTTTAATATATATTGAAAACATGTATATTTAATATATGTATATAAAACAACAGAACTAATGTTACGATTTTTTTTACGACAGAAATACTGAACAATGCACAACATGCAATACTATTTGAATATTGTTTCAGTTGTTTTTTTTAACACTACACACTATCAATATATAAATGTTTTTGTAACTAGAACTGTGTATGTTAAATATGTGAAAATATTCATTAAATAAAATTTGAAAAAATAGAACAATGTGTTGCGTATCTTTACTCTATGAAATATGTAAATAATAGTGTTATTTATTACAAATATACAATTAACTTCTATGTTCATTATATTTCTAAATACCAACAATACTATATACATGCCATAAACTACTCCTACTACATATAAATGCATTTTAACAAAGAAAGTAAAAGGGTTAAATGAAGTATTTACACTCCAACATAAATCATCTCAGAGAAGGTGCCAGGCACTAAAGGTATGACATTTACTATCCCCACTCCAATCTAAACCATTTTGAGGATGGTGTTGGATACTAAAAGGCCGTTATTTACTATTCCTACTTCAATCTAAACCATTTTAGGATAGGAGTTGGCCACTCATTTTATACACACAATCAATACTCCATTGTCACACATGCATGAAATAAAAGTGCTAAGAATACAAAATAACCCAAACTAAAAACTTACATGTTTAAAATGAAACATGAACATATAAAACAATTAATTGTTTAAAATTAATATATTTTTACTGTCATGTATCAATAGTCCTACATTTGGAATATACCATAAAAAATACATTATACAAGGGTAAAACACACTAACTATATAAAAAACACATTCAAAACAAACTGTTTAATTATGCAAAACATATCAGTCACATTACATTTAAATGAATACATATTATGATATATACTCCCAGCAACAGATTTTATTCCAATAATATTGAGAACTGATTTGTCATTTTTAAATCATTTTTATAAAACTTTAAATAAATAAATCTATAACATATAAATATACATATAAATCTTAAATGAACCATCTTAAATAGTGCATATTTATTCTCTTATCACAATTGAGTTATACGTAATTTTGAATATGCTTTGTAAAATTTAAAGTTACATAAATACACTTTTTGAAACAACTTATTAAAAATAACAGTATACCTTTTAGCATTTAAAAACCCATACAAATATATAATGTCCAATATAAATGTAATAACAATATATGTACTAAATTAAAAATATGTAATAAAGGTACATTGAGAACATTTTTACATTAGAGTATTTAAATTTGAAAAACAAACATTCCAAAATGTCTATAAATACAAATATTCTAATATTTACAATAAAATTAAAAAAAAAAAAAAAATTTTTATTTATCAATACAATAACGTGATCAATACATATGTTTATGAAAATGAATATTTAAAAAACATTCTTAGTTGTACAATATTAATTTGCATATCACTCAAAATGAAACATTACATTTAAATTAAAACATTCACTTCTTTAATATCTCCCCACCCTTATCCCCTAAAACTAGACATGCTGCAATTAAAACAAAATTACATATTTGTTATTTTACACATTAATACAACTGAAAAGAATATTTCAAAATTTCAAAAATGAATATGCTCTTACTAAGCGCACATTAAATATTTTTACCAAACACTTAAAATAAAACACACTGCAATAAAATAGAAATAAATAACACTTAGAAATTACTGTATACAATGATATTTTCTAAAATTATTGTTTATGACAATATTTAAAACAACACTTAAAATGATATTCTTATCTTCGATACACGTGTCCACGATATTATTGACATCCCAATATTCTTGATGCAATATTTTGGTGTTGCAATATTTTTTATTCAATATTTTGTCCAAACATCCCTGCCTCATTATGACTTTGTGACACATAGGCCTATATTTATACTTTTTTAGCGCCGCATTTCCGTCATTTTTTATGCAAAAGCAGCTCAAACTTACAAAATACAATTAATATTTTGTAAGTTTGCATCGCTTTTGTGTCAAAAAATGATGCAAATGCAGCGCTAAGAAAGTATAAATATGGGTCATAGTTCCAATGAAAAAAGACTGATCCATCTGTTTCAAATCTGAATTGTCTTGAGTATTCAAGATGCCTTATGATAGCAGCAGTGGTGATATCCTCTATTCATAATTTGAAGTCTTTGTTCAATTCTGAACCCCAATGGAAAGGTTAGTTCTTCTAAATTACCTTCAGCTTAATGTCAAAATTTATGACGGTATCCCCATCATAATCATTACAATAAGATACCATTGGGATTTAAAAACAGGATGAAATTCTCTTAAATAGAGGCAAATGTTAACATGTACAGGTATATAGTACTAATATTTACCTGTCTGTGTAGTGTTTGTTATATTTGGCTGCTTAATTTTCTAAAGCAGGACAGAGAACAAAATAGAGTCCACTTTAATAAGTTATTTGATACCAATATGACAAAAATCCAATCAGTAGAACCGGAGTCATGTTTTTCAAATTTTAAAGTACAAACTAGTGCCTAAAAGAGCAAAACACCAACAGCAGACATCTAGATGCATGAGACAGGGTAAAAGTAAAAATATATGGCTGAAAGAGACAGAAGACAAGTCTGATACCAGCCCCGGTCAGTATGTGGATTCCATTTTGTTTCAGGTTCCATTTTGTGACACTCACTAGAAGCAATCCTGCAGAAGGTGCACAGGCCTGTTGGAACATTAAGCTCCCTCTGTGCCAATGGATTCAAGCTAGCCTGGCTGATGAGAGTTGATACCCTGAAACCAGTCCCAGAATGGTTGTTTCTGGGCCCGGGAGGGCCTGGCTTCGCTGTTCGGGCTGGACTGTTCCCATGGGGAGCAGGGTCAAGACTGATTTGCATATGGCTGGGTCCCAATTAGGGTGGCAAGGAGAGCAGAAAAAATGATGGACTAAACCCAGATCTGTGACTGGGGTGACTGTTTGATTTGCTCCCCATTCTGTTCATCATCTGTTCTTTTTGTATTTGTCACCCTGCATGGCTTGGCATGCAATCAGAGGTATGGAGCGAGGCATGGCAGCGCAAAGCACAGCGTAACACTATTGTACATCAAGGACTCATATGTTTAACATTGCAATTGCTAACCCACACAACAGAAATGTTTTTTGACACATTCTCAGGATTCACAAATAATGTGGAGCATGTGATTCCTCATCACTGGGTGACATACACAAGGGAGGCATAACTAGCGAAGAACCAACATCTATCTTAATTGTTTTTAGTATTGCATGTGTGCTGCATTAAAATACACACATTGCAAAAGTCAAACAACTCCTTTGAATGTCTTTGTGCAGGAAGGTGTCCCTTCGCATCTAAATACATTCTTGTCAACCATGCTGACAAGCTTTCACCATGGTGCAAGGATGGTTGGGTTTGTGCATGCCAACCCATTGTGCACCAGTGCAGGGAACTAGGTCAGAATTGCTTCATATGTGATAGATATGGTGCATTCCAGCACTTTTATTTTGATGCAGGGGAGCGCAGAAAGATTTTTTGTTGTGTGGCCCTGCGCAAGAAAGTGGTATATGAGTCCCATAGATTACTGGGAGCATGAATTTTCCATGCATATGCATATGTTTGGCACTTAAAGTATGAACTGAATTCATTTTTAGGCAAATGACACACAGGTACGTTATCACCAAATATGTGTACTTACCAACTTCTTCACTGACTTTGATGGCAATGTAGTGCAGAAGGTCATGCTCATGGCTCAGCACATCTGCCCAGCAATGTTCCAGTTGGTGGACCATCCGGTCAATGTCGAACATTCGTAGAATGTGTTTCTGCAACCTCTCCCACTGGTTCTTCCGATCCTGTGTGGGGTAGCCCTGTATTACCATTCCATCAGTAGCTATCATGGTTGGCAGGTAATGAGGCACAAGTCACAGTAACCCTCCAAGCTCCTAGGCATTCATGTTCTTTGCCCTTCTTTCACCAGACATTTCCTTCCCCAAAAACAGTATGACCCCAACACTGGGTACCGCCAAAAAACCTACATCTACCCCTTACTACAAATAAACCCCAAAAGACAGACACCCAACAATACGAAACACAAAACAATATGACACACAATAAGAAGACAAAATATCAAACTATAGGGATAGTACAGGGACAGCACATACTACAATTGCTAAAAGACTCTAACACACTCTCCAGCACAGCCACAACACAACCTCCACCAGGCACAGACAGAAAGGCTGTGAGCCAAAGTGACACTGACTCCTCACTTCCTTGCTTGCAGCATATTAGAGCCATTGCATCATTTCCTCAGGGAATGTGTCAGGTTTTTAGCTAATGCATCTGAGTTTTTTCACACGTTGAATGGATACATAGCCAATGCATGAAATAAGCACAAGGCCTGACAAGGCACCATGCGGTAATCCCGACCCATCGGCTGAGATGTATCACATTTGCATGATTCACTGGCTGCAGAAGTGCACACATTGTGTGAATGTATGTGTTTTTTTAGTGCAATGGTGCAAATGTGTGTTTATAGTGAATTGTGTGTTGAAATGCATGCAAAGACATTTCTAGATTAGTGTATTCCATAAGATGTAGAGGATTTGCTTGGTGTATATGAATGTGTGGCATGTGCATGTTGAGGGTGTACATATGTGTGAGTAATTATATTACTGCAAACCCAATAAAAGGTTTATCTACAAGACCTGTAGCGCAGGGCCACACTGCAAGTAACCTAGCTGCGCTTTCATGCACCACAGGAAAAAGGCAGAAATGGGCTGTATCTACATGATATGGTACATTGCTGTACTTTCTTCTTGCACTAGGGCATAATAGGCTGCATAGCGCTGATGCAGACATCCTTGTACCATGGTGCATGGTGGTGTTGGTGCATTCCATCCTATTGTGCATCGGTGCACCGGAAAAGTGTATAAATCGGCTTTAACTCATAGATACAAAGCATTCCTGCCCTTTTCTTTTGATGCAGGTCAGCAGATTAAGTATTCATGCCACGCTGTCCTGTGCTGAAACCTTGAAACGAAGGCCCTTAGTCCACTTTTTTATTTGCTTTAAAATGCAGCAAATATAGCAAGGGTAAAAACAAGAAGATATCCATCTATTTCAACTTGTTACGCCTCACCTTGGTGGGCATAAGATTGTGATCCATTTCCTGTTTTAGATTGTCCTGTAAATCTGGGAATGCTTTATGGTTGTTGCAAAGGAACACCCATCACAAGGCTCATGGCACACCTCCCTTACGCAGTTTAAGGCAACACAGTGACTTGCACTGCATTGCCTTATACCACTTATATGAGGCCATGAATAGCCACCCAAAGTACATTTGCACGGCCTCATACATATGGGCATGCAGTATGCACTGCTGGTGTGTAACAAAATATAATGCACCAACGTCTCATGGGGCTTTCAAATAAGCCAAAACCTATTTTGGACATTTTTTATAATTGACAAACCACACAACTTATTAGAGGTGCATCCCTCATTACCTTGAAAATGCACACATTTTTCAATTTGCACTAAAGCCAGGTTTGGGACTGAGTTGCATCGCCATGGTGGCTGCACAGTAAAGTGTTACACTGTTATATTGAGCAATATTTCAAGGACAACTCCATTTTGCACTGTGCATGGCACACCGAGCTTCAATTTCCCAGACTCCCACGGATCCCATTGCAGGCTAATCACTGACATTATGCAGTGAAGCTAAGCAAGTTGATGGCCTGTATTTTGTGTGATGGAGAGGAAGCAGCCTGGCAGGCAATTGAGGCAGTAATGTTGTACATTTTATGTCAATATGTTGTTAATGTAGACAGATCCAGCCCCAAAGGAAACTACCTTCCTTGAATGTTGTGGTACACAGAACTTTCATTCATACAGGTTGTGCAATGCAATGCAAGCCAGAATAGCTGTGTGTGAACTCATGGTCAAACTATATCATTGTGGTCAATGGAAGAAAACATAGTATGCAATCAGTCACTTGTGGGGTGAGTTCCGTGAAACTCACGTGAGTTTAAGGTCTTGCCGGCCCTCAGACCAAGCAACAACAGTCCATATAATTTGACCTGGCTCGTGGAGCCAGGATGCACAATGGTGCTGGGTGTCCTTGGTGCTGAGCGGGAGTCGCAATCTTGGAGTGGCACTTTAGGAAAAGGCATCTTGCAGGTCAAGTTCAGCAGAGACCTTTGGTTTTTGAGGGGGGATCTGAAATCACTAGGCAGTGAAGCTTTGTGAGACTTGGGTGACTTGGGTGCAGAGGTGCTCCTAGCTGTCAGGAGGGCTGAACAGTACCCACGGGTGCCTGTTTTACCCGGTGTGTCAATGCAGGCCTCAAGGAGATGCAAAGACTGGACAATGGACCCACTGAGGTGAGTGGTTACACAGTGACAATGGTTCCTTGGGCCTGGTGTGTCGAACAAAGCAAGTAGTATTCGGGCTCACCAACTACAAGCCTTGGTTCTGGCAAGCATAGCGGTTTGAGAAATCTTCTTCCAGAGGACCAGGTGGAGGATGCATCAATCTGATTCTCACTGAGGCTCTGGTCTACTGTTCTCTGAAGGGTCCTGACCAGTTACTTTTCGGCGGTCACACTTTGGGGCCTGTGGGCAGTACCTCAGTGGTCATGGAAAACACGGTCTGGTCCTGCCATCACCAGGGGACTAGTTCCTTTAGTCCTAGGAAGCCCTGGTGAAGGGTTCCAGTTACAAAGGGTTCACCTTTACTTTTGGAACCAGTCTCTGATCCAGGGTGAGTCAAAGTCCAGCGGCGTGTAGAGTGGCTTCCACAGGTGCAGATACTGCACCTCTCACCTCTTTTTTGTGAAGTCCTGCCTTGTCTTGGAGTTGGGTCTCTTCTTGTTTCACAGGAGATCTGAGCTTCTGGTATCAGGGATGCCCCTTTATTCTTACATTTAGGGGCATTAAGGGGAGTGAGGACCAGTGTCCAATGTGCAACAAGTCCTGCGACTAACCTACCCCTGAGCTGACCACATTAGGTGGGAGTGCCTCACTAAACTACCCAGGATCCACTAGTCTTCGCACAGGCCATCTGTCATGGTCCATTCTAGCTGTCCTACCCTAGTGGTGTGTTCAGACTTAGGGTATTGTCCACCTCTTGAATAGCTATATAGCCCACCTACAAGGTGCCTGGTGCAGGTGGAAACTTTGTCCTTGAGTGGTGGACAAATTTATTTGTCCAGCAGCTGCCGGGCAGCCTTTAAAAGCTCAGTGCCATGATGGGTCTAATCACTAGCCATCCCAGCAAGGTGGAGGTGCAACCTCTTTCCTGCATATGCCTTAGTTCAGACCTCTGGGAGTAGCACACACTCCCCAGCATGGAGTCAGAACTCTGTCTTTGCGACAAACACTTAGGGAAGCCTGCCAAGGCAGGAGAAAGCTGGAAACTCTATGGGCATCCTCTGAGGATGCCACCTGGGTAAATGGTAGGTAAACCTGGGCATGACAATTGTGTTCAGACATAAAAAAACTCGGTGTTTGATACCAAAGACAGAGGAATTTGGTTTGCACATCATGGAGCTGGATGTCTGGAGTCTGCCTGTGTGCCAGCCTGTGTTATCTATTGTGTTGTCGGTCACTTGAGGTAGTATTACATTTTAAATGCCAAGTGACCCTTTCTGCACAAAAGCAATCATCCCAACAACGCAGAGACCGTGTACCATGGTGCAAGGGTGCCTGCATTGGCACATGGCAGCCTATTGTGTAACAAAGCAGGGAACAAGGCATGCACCATTTCTTATAGATAGAAGGCTTGTGGCGCTGCCCTGCATCAACAGTTTGTAATATGGTCCTGAGTGCCTTAAATAACATCCATCAGACTATGAGCTCACTCTGATATCTTTACCAAGTATGTGGCAGTACAAATGAGTAGCAGAACAACATACACATAGTTTTAGGAGAATAATTACTTTTAAACCAAATTTTGACAGAGTTGTGTTGTCTGACGTTATTTGCAAAGCTACACTTCTACCTACCTTTATTATGTGACATGACTAGGATTTAAGATTTGCAGTTTTTGTGCAAGTTGTACAAAGTACATTTTTTATTGAGGTTACTCTGGTTCACAATCTTGTTTTTTTATGGCTTGATTTTTCTCAGGCCCCTGTAAAGAAATGATTTACAATCTCTCTCTTCGGCATGACCCAGCACTTGTGGCCAAATTTGGCTGTTGGCCCTTTTCTTTCTCTTCCTTATCATGTGGGCCTTCTTGGTCCACATTTTCATCATCCCACGCCACATGGGACTCATATGTTGTGCAGAATGCTACAGAAAATGATGATTTTACAGACCATCTGGGGAGAGTACAACAATCTTCCTCAGGACAAATTGAGGCATGGGAAAAAAAAATTCAGAATGCCAAATGTTCTCTCAACAATGGACCGGGTCCTGGTGAGGGCATTGCTGAAGTAGTGTTGTGTCTCCGTCTGGGGATGTGCACAAGGGGCCATGAGACATGGCTGTAGCCCATATCCTTGGTCAGCTTTAAAGCGAGGAAGGGAACAATAAGATGATGTTCATGATGTTTGCCATGCCCACAATCATTTACATACTGTTTTATTTTATGATGGACTCTTTACCTTTTCACACAGTAATGAAGGTGTAATGACATTTAATTTTTGGTATGACTGACACTGTGCTACACATACAAGTATAGCGGCCTTGGTGTTACACTTGCCATTTCTCTAAATTGTGAGTGTCAATGCCATGCAATGGCAAGTATGCAATTTTATGGATGGTAATTTAGCAATAGACCTGACATTTCTATCACACTTCAATTTATTTGTTTGGTTTTAAGCTATGTTGGCATACCATGACCTCATACATGTTGGAAGGATCAAATGTGGACAAATGCTGATAATATTGTCTATTTCATACACACATATTTGGATGTTATATTAGTACTCTCTACTATACATTAGCTACTGCCAAGGAGGGTTTCTAAGTGCATGCCATTATGCTACATGATAGTCTACACATGGCAGTGCACTGTCTCTACTGTGTTGGCAGCACCAAGAATGAGAGATTGTTTTAAGTTTGGGACTATGCATTGCAGCTGTGAAACTCTTAACACCACTATGCCTCATGTACTGAAGGCAGTGTTGGCAAGATTTTTCAACATGATGCACTGTTGTGTGTAAAGATAGGCAAAATGTAGACATACTGATTGTGTGGCACCCTGGTGTATGAACTAAACTTTGTGCAAAAAAGACTACCTTGCTGCACATTGGAAGCCTTGTCTGGCAGTTGGATTTGGTTGTTGGATCACAAAATTAATCAGACATAGGATGGCAGGTGAGTTAATATGATGAACGAGTTACTTTGCCAGGGTGCACGTGGGCTGGGTATGATATATTTATTTTTGCTCATGATTTTTCCAAGGTATTGGATACTTAGCATGACTCATGACCATGGACGTTACTTGTGGACACACATATAGCACAAGTTGAGGCCCTTCCTGGACACAGCATTGTTGTACATCATTCTAGATGTAGATGCATTGTTTAGGATCTTTCTAACCTTTTGAAACATAGACAGGGCATCATTACCAGGTTGTTCCCAAAGAGCAGCACATGGAGTCCATTAGCTGCATTGCCCTACATTAACTGAAAAGTTCAGAAATGTGTCATATTAATGACATGCAGCACATTTGTATTTCTTCTGCATACACAGTATCACAGGTTGGTGAATAGTGGGAACACATGCCCCCTTAAATCATGGTGCAGGTTTGTTTGCATTTTCATTTCTTCTAAAGTCATTGATAACATTTCCTGCATATGGATAAACAAGGTAGGCTCATGACACTTTGTATGTGTGCTGAAGAATGTAGCGCACATATGAAGAATAACTTAAGATGCACATGAAGTTATGTTGTCCTTGTACTACCTCCCCTGGGGAGACATATATATGCGGATATTGTGCAGATCACCTTGTCCTTGCACATCTGGAAATGTAACAGATGCATTAGGTTTTGCATGGGTAACCTCAGCATGAGGCCCATGTGACACATCCTTGATGCAGAGTAAGGTAATGTAATACTTTGCACTACCTTGCCTTTTCAGTGGTGTAACGGCCCTTTGAGGGCCCCATTTGGAAAATACATGAAAGGGGCCTCCCACACAGGGCCGGCTTTAGTGCTGGTGGCGCCTGGTGCAACAGTCTTTTTTGGCGCACCCCATGACCTCCTTCTCCACAACTGCCTTCGCTACCCCTCTCCAAATGTGCCCTTCACCTCTCCATAGCCCCTCTCTGACATACATTTCTCTTTCTGTATTAAAGCACTACTCATAGTTCACTTCCAGTTTTTGATCTGCTTGGTACACGTTCTTTGCAGCAGGCACATTATCCCTCTGTGCTACTTTATGATGAGTAAAAACTGCCACTAAACAGAATTCGGATCTCTCACCAGCAGTAACATTAATCACAAGAGTTATCTTGACATTTTTATTGTTACCTGAAAACTACTGGATGCACAAGCAAGTTGAGAGCCTCTAAACCCATTATTTATTTTTAAACACAGCACCCACGTGAAAGTCAGTGCCCTGGTCAGACCAGCCCTGCCCTCCCGCTCTGACCCAATCAGGAGAAATAGGGCCGGGGGCAAATGCACAGTGACTGGGGCCCCCTGGAGCTCAAAGGCTCTCCCGCACCACAGGGGATGGGGCTATTGTTATGCCACTGTGCCTTTGTTCACACATATGAAGCCATGCCAAGGCATACAGGGTGACTTTACATGTCCTCATATGTTTGAATGGAATACTGTGTCTTAGCAGAGCATAATGGAAATAGACACCCCAGCAGCACTGGCTTCTTGTAAGTGAGGGACACAGTAGCTTTCAAGATCTGTACATGGGTGAGTTATAGGGGTATATTGCACAAGCATCATGTGTCACTTTAAAAGTATGAGGCACACACCTGCTACATACACACTGTCTCACTCATCCAATCCAAATATGTCTAAATTGTGTAGCATGATTTACTGTCATGAGTTTGGTAATGTGCTTGAGATATACTTACCAACCAGCAGGCCATTCACATATATCCAGTTCTGGAAGTGCTAATTTATGATGGAATGTCTGAAGATGTATTAATCATGACCTCTCTCCAGGTACTTTGCCAGCACATAGATGAACATCCCCAGATGGTCCACTGTTCCCTGCGCATTTATTGAATATGTGTGCTTCCGGTTTCGTAACAGGTGGGCTGTAGCAACAGGGGTACCAGATGAACATGGGTGCAGTCCATTGCCCCCAACACATATGAAAAAGCAGCAATGGTGTAGAAGCCCTGCTTGTTTTCCAGTTGTCTTTGGTGTCTGTTGGAGAACATTAGGTAATGGGGTGTGAAGCTTATGATGGCATTGAGGATGGAGGGGAGAAATGTCAAAAATGATGGCTGAGATATTCCCACCACTCTGGCTGTGGTAGTGTGGAATGAGCCAGACTGTAGCATGTGCAATACAGCCATCAGCTTAGCCTGAAGGTGGATGTTGGTGCATCTCTATGATGTTGTCTGCAGCCTCGGTGCAATCTGGTGCAGGAGCTGGACAATGGATACCCTCTTGAGCCTGTAATAGGTGATGACTTCCTACTCCCTAAGGTCAATGAGGGTAGTCCTCTGCCGGTAGATCTGCTCCCTTCTCCTGCTCAGCCTCTATGGTGGTAGAGGTGGTGGTGCCCGTCTTCTTCTTGGTGCTCCAAGCTGGAGTAGCAGTGGCTCCATGGTGCGATTGAGCTTGCCAGAGTGTTTTGTGCATGTTCTGCTTATGTACTAGTGCCAATGCATCATTTGTCCTCCTGGGTTTCCGATACACAGGAGTTTTGACACATTTTATCTACACGTAATTTTCTTGTGATGCGTCACTTTCCCAAAATCTTGTAATCTTAGTTCTGTGTTGGTTTTTATGTGGGAACGCCTACCTTGCATATGATTAACTTAACCTGACACAACCGTTTGTCGTGCAGGTTGAAAATTCTGCACATAGAGAAAAGTGACACATTTCACAGAATGGGTCACTTTGTAAGTATGGAGCAGTGACTGCTCTGTCGCTGCGTCAAAAAAATGTTGCGGCGACATCGCAAACTCCTTGTAAATATAGACCTCAGACCTTCAAATTTAACATAAAGTCCACTTAGATACATTTGGACACGGCAACTCAAAAATAATACAAATCACCAAAACTCGTGCTCTCAACAACTTACGATCGAAAATGCATAACAAAAAATTCCCTGCCCTACTTACACTCCTAGGATACTGCAACCACTTTTAGGAATGCTGGAATTCCATCAATAGTCCAAATGGGACCATGATGAATCAAGAAAGTAGGTGAAATTGAGGCAGTTCGGGAGTGAATTTTAAATCATCCATGGACACTTGAGAACCATCCTCTGCTACCAGGCATATTAGCACTTTTCTGTGGGATGAATTTGAAGACCTTAATGTGCTATTGGATGGACTGGCAGTTTTGTTAATCCCATAAGGATTCTGGTGCTCCCCCTGACCTTGGTAAGTAAAACAATATATTTAATAACATGTGAAGCACATTAGGCCCCACAAGAAGGAGAGACTTTGGGCATATTTTCAAGAAAGTGGTGCATCAGCTCTGAGTGCATGGAAGGTATGGTGTGGACAAGAGAGCTGAGATAAAAGATGGTCCGCGATTTTGGGCTCATTAAAAATGAGAAAATACAATCACCATCCGGAAATTCACACTCTGATTCTATCCAGAAAACACACCTAGCCATCTTGATGAGCTGGAACAAACATTTATTTTCCTCAATTGCCTCATCAACCCAATGTATTGTTGAACTTTTAAGTTTAGAGTAGGATTTCATGAAACCTGCCTTAAGAAGTGGAACATCAGCTAAAATAATTACAAAAGGTGTGGCCTCCAGCACTATATTCATTGAGTTAGAACCCCATATATGTCAGGCTTATTAAGTTTGTGTCATGGCAGACTATAAACTGGAGCAAGAGTCATAGGATTGGTGTCAGTGTTAGGATGGAGAGCATGTGTGGCACTACCATTAAGGTTACTGCAGGAATACTAGACAAGGCCTGTTCAAGAGGTGGGTTCTTGCATCTGCTGGAAACTATATGACCAGAAGGAGAGGGTGGAACTGGGGGTGGGCCGATGTCAGAAGAATTTATAACACCTCTTGTACAGTTAGAACCGTGACAAGGAAGGCAGTATTGAGGAAGGGGCATTAGTGAAGACGGAAAAACTGGCTTTAGTCGCTAAACATCTAGGCCCAGATTTAACATAGGAGAGTGATGCAAGGGCTATGCAATCAACAAGGTCAGTGCAATCCTTAAGTCAGATTTACCAAGCTGTGCAAGGCCACCTTGCATGTCCTTGTGCTGCTTGATAAATCTGGAGTAATGTAAGATAGTGCAAGTGACTGTATTGCATTAATCTGCCCTAGGAAGCCATTCCATGGGTGGAGAGTGGGTGTTGTCTTGCCGCGTTGCACTGCATGACATCTTTATTTTTCTCCTATACAATGAGAAAGAATTTGGAGTTGAACATATGTGGAAACCCTTGGAAACACCCCACAGAATGGGTCTGGAAAGTAGGCTGTCATAAGGCCTAATGAAGGTGTGGGATTTTGTTAGAGGACGGTTCTGACCATCAGGTCTGCCCTGAGTTTTTGCTTTTTGACCACCTGGTTTTTGACTTTTTACTGTGAGGGAGCCTCCTATGCGGGGACTCGTGCACAGTAAGCTCATGGTAAAATGGACTGCGCGTGTTTACCGCTGGTGCCGCTGTGCTAAGGATAGGCTGCTGTGGCGCAGCAAGGGCAGAAGGCCCCGGGCGGGTTACATGTGCTCATGTGTGCACATGGAGGTGCACCCATCTGAGGGCTGTGGGAGGAGGATTCCTGGTGTGCGTAGCCCAAGAACTTCGCTTACGTAAGCCTGGTGCAGCAGGAACTATGCAGAGTGGCTGGTGACCTGGAGTAGGTCTTATGAGAGGGGTGTACACATGTGAGGGAGAGTCAGTGTGCTTACTGTCTTTTTACTGTAGGGACACTCAGTTAAATGCCAATGTCAGTGTGCTAAATGTATGTGCATTGTGGTTATACTCCATTAAATGTCAATGGGAAAGGATGGCCTAGGGTGCAACTCCAGTTCTCTGGGGTCCACCGAGACCAGAGTCACACCAAAGTACACTGTAACCTGTAAGAAAAGAATGATGCAGTAGGTTACAAGAACATAGTTGTACAACTTATGGGTCATCCAGGGATGTCATCTTTCTCTGACTCAGCTCAGGATTAGGGCCAATTACTGCTCTGTCCAGTTGCTTGAGCAGGGCCTTGCATCAATCAGCCAGCTGTCATTCTGTGCCAGGAGCAGGCAGGAGAGGCCCTGGGAGGAATGTCATTGAGGAGAGCCTGCAGCTTTCAGAGCACATGTGGCAACTAATGCCTGGATGATGCCATTTAGAGTGATCCCAGAAGACTGTGCAGGAAGGAGGGGACGGGGGCAAGGAAGTTATGTGGCACATCTGGATAGGCCAGAGGTACAGACCTGCTGGACACTCCCCCCCCCACTTAAAAGGTCCTACACCTTAAAGGTCTCTTGGCTGTGCTTCACTGCTGGACACTGGGACTGCAGACGGGCGTCATGGACAACTGGAAGTAAGAACCCCCTGACTGCTCCTGTGGCAGGGACTCTGCCCCTGAAGGACTCCAGGCCAGCGAGGCGAATGCCAGGGCCAGGAAAGCTGGCCCCCTTACCCCCCCTGAGGACTAGTTGGGGGAAGGACTGGGCTAGTGGAAGGAGAGCACGCTGCCCAGGAGGAAAAGAGGGCACCCAGAGGAAAGGACCTGGAGGACTGGCTCCTTATGATCTGGGACCCTTCTAGGCCAGGAGACCTAAGGAGAGTGCTCCTGGGGGCAAGGGCTTGTCACCAGGAGCAAAACGACACTGGAATTATGAAAATGGGCCCTTGGGGGCCTGAGGTATCCAGGGAAGAAGGACTGTGACCCAGTGAGAAGCAGTGACGAAGCACGTGGGGCTCTGCCGCTGCTCCAGAATGTGACCCGGGGTGGGCCAGGGTCCGGGGGCTGCCCCAGGTGAAAGAGGAGTGAGGGAGTGCCGTCGCACTCCTCCTCCTCCAGAAGAAGGGGCCCCAGACCCCATCCCGGGGCCCCATGAAGCCTGGCCAGTTTGACTTGATGAGGGGGGCTGCCGTCGTGCATCCCTCCTGCCGCGGTGGGTAGGGACCCTGGACCCCATCCCAGGGCCCCCTGCAGCCAAAGTAAAGTCGAGGAGCACCATTGCGCTCCTTGTGAAGATTGTGGGAAGTAGGAGGGGGTGGCACCGTCGCACACCCCTGCAAGATGGCTGCCGTCTGTAGAGGGGCCGGTGGTGAAGAAGAAGCCAGGGAGCACTGGCGCGCTCCCTGTGAAGATTGACTGGGGGGCCCCGGACCCCATCCTGGGGCCCCAGCAGAAAGCAAGTCGGGGGGCGCCGTCACACCCCCGGTGAAAATCACCAACAGGGACCCTGACCCCATCCCGGGGCGCCAAGAAGAAGATGGTGTCAGGGAGCACCGTCGTGATCCGCGTGGAGACATGGAGGGGCCCCGGACCCCATCTCCTGGCCTGAAGCTGTAGGGAGGAAGGGGGGAGTGCCTTTGCACTACCCCAGGTGGCCTGTCCAGCCGCAATCCTGCATGCGTCTGCCCGCGGGAGTGGGCAGACACTACAGAGAAGGCCGGCTCCCGCGGCAGCACACGGAGGTGCTGGCCGTGCTGGGAGCTGGCAGGGTTGGCCAGGTGTGGGCTCCCTGCACCACCCTCCTACAAGGGAAGTCTTACCTCATGTGGAGGCACCACCCTGGACGGAGCACCAGTTTTGGTGTCACAGCAGCTCTCCCCGGCTCAGTGGGAGAGCCGCTCATTTCGTATGCGGCCGCCCCAGTATGCTTTGCGGGGCATCAGCAGAGGTCTAGGCCCCTAAACCAGCTTGTGGTGGTCCCAAGAAGATTGGGCCACTACCAAACCTGTGCCCATGTATAGGGGGAGCTGCAGGAGCAGCGCATCCTCCCCCCAACACAGTTTGTGTCCCCATCCTAGGTAGGGTGGGACAAAAGAATGATGACCCTTCAAGGGTTCTTCTGTTTGATACAGCACAAGCTTATTTTGACTTTTGTTCTCGTTTGTGGGACTCTACTTACTAGAGGTGTAGCCTGGTGTTACCCAATGTAATCAACTATTATTTAACTGACTACTAAGAGTAGTTTGAAAGTAATCTAAAAGGAATTCAAAGGTTTAAATTGCTTAAATATGGTTTTACATATTCCTTGTCAATGCTATTTTGAATAATGAGACTGACAGCCATCTCTTGGCAAGATAGATGTACTTAATTGCAGATGTAGGTGTGTTCATTCCACATTTCTGTCAAATGTTCAAATGTTAAAGAGGGACACCGGGGATTGTTTTGCCATGTGTGTTGTTGGATTATACCCTCCCTTGGAGCAGACATGAGAGATTACACAATGTCCTCCCAGAGTGATTCTATCACTTTGTGTATATTTGTAGATAGTTGCATAGTATTGAGTAGTGTGTGTGTGAGTAATAAATGTACTTTTACTTTATCAAAGGAAAAGCACAGACTGGACAATCATTTATTAAGAGTCATGCTTGTGTGCTCGTGAATGGGGATTACTAGCCCACACCACCTCCCTTGAGTAAGCCTTGGACTGCTCTGCAATGCTACCCTATGAGAGTCAGGCACTACAATGGGGTGATTGGTTCCCAGTGGCGGTCGCGTGCTGACCCATTACTTGTGCAGGCCACACAACTAATGACCCACCTTCCAACATTTGGTGGCAGCGGCAGGATATAGTATTACAATCCAGTATGCATTTATGGCACTTGAAAAGTCCAGGTTTACCACACATTACCTATGCAGTAATGAGCAAATATGAGAGCTTAACACTCTGAGACGGGTTCAAAGGTTTGGTCATGTGAACGAAAAGTATGAGAAGGGAAAACCCCATGCACACATATGTCAAGTGAGAAAATGAAAAGTCAAGGTTTTAACTGTGTTGTTAGGACTAGTTTGCTTGCACAAAGGGACAGGATGCCGGGTGGAAGCTTTCCAAGAAATGTTCACAAAGTGTTATAGTCAATAGTGTATCCTTTTGAACTCTAATACTACACACAATGGGCCTGCACGAGGAGGGTTTTTTTTTTTCTCGAAAGGTTTAGGGACAGCAACTGATACCCACACCACAGACTGGGATGGTAAGGTGACCTGACGTTGTGGGTTAGGAAGTGGTTAGGGGGACCCTGGGAAATTCTTACGCTAGCTATGGATAAGACTGGTTTCCAAAGGGAGGGGGGCCCAGCTAGTCATTCTTCCCGAAGAGATTCTGGGGCATATTTATACTCTGTTTGGCCGAATGTGTGTCAAAAATGTTGACGCACATTCGGCACAAACCGTGCACCATATTTATACAATGACGCCCGAGCCCACCAAAGCCAAAAGTCCACGGTGTGCGTCATTTTCCGAATGCGGGAAACCCCCTTGCGTTAATGACATGCAAGGTGGGCGTTCCCGTCTAAAAAAGGACTTAAACACCCGTGCAGGATTTTTGCGCGGTAGCATAAATATGGCGCACGGGCGGGAGACGGAGTCGGAAAATGGCCCACAGCCCGATTTGCGTTAAAAAAAGCCTGGGTCAGGGCAGGTGTTAAAATGGGGCAATCACACCACTACTTGAGGAAAACACACAGAAGCAACAGCAGAGCTCCAAAAGGAAGACATGGAGGTGCTTTTCATCCAGCATGCACACTGATGCAGAGAACAGGACCAACAACAGCAGCTTCTACAACACCAGCAGGGACCCCAAAGGCAACGCAGAAGGCAGGAGAGGATATTCCGCACCAGGACAATCCTCCTGGGACTCCGGCAACAAGACATCATCCAGAGGTACAGACTCAACTGGCAAGCCATTCAGCAGCTGCTGCGCAACATTGAGCCACAGTTGGCACCCAGCTTGCAGACACCCCACACCATTCCACCAGAAACCAAGCTGCTAGCTGTACTCCACATGTTGGCAAGTGGCTCCTTTCAAACCACTGGTGCCCTGGTTGCTGGGATCTCAGAGCCCTCATTCTCTGCCTTCCTACCCAAGGTGCTGGATGCCATCATCTCCCTCACACCCCGCCACATCAGCTTCCCCAACACACAGCAAAAGCAGTAGGAGACCAAACAGGGCTTCTACCAAATCAACAGCTTCCCACACGTGCTTGGTGCCATTGACAGCACACATGTACGTCTTGTGCTACCTGCTGCAACCGAACATCTGTACCACAACAGGAAGCGCACACACTTCATCAATGTACAGGCCATTGTGGATCACCAGGGATTGATCACCAACATTGTGGCAAAATATCCTGGGAGTGTACATGATTCATTCATCTTCCATCACTGCACCATCAATCAACACTTCCAGGATGGATGATATGGAAATGGCCTACTTGTTAGTAAGTACAGAAACCTACTTATATACACACTGCACAGCAGCCCTGTAGGACACACAACACATACACCACTACATTGACACTTGGCCAGGAAGACACTGAGGTTGTGACACTGCTAGGCATGTGTGATATCCTCACCCAATGGGATACACACCTATGGACAAATGAGAGATCCAAATAATAATAGGTGCCACTCCACAGACACAAGGGAACAATTTAAAACAACACAATGACAATGACATGGCCTCAACTGCCAGTACAACCTGGAAGATTAATCTTTCAACATCACATCAATAACACTCAATCAAACACCCTTCCAAGCAATAAGTACTGTGTAAGGGGTGTGTAATGTGTTTTGCTGCAGGCATAAGACCATGACATACATAGCATGATGATGATGATGACTCTAATGAAAGGGACATGGAATCATTGAGGCACTACCAATATCTCACATCACTCCTGCTCTGACATTGCCCACTACCAATAAGCAAGTGGACTGTGCTAAGAACACATATTGATGTGACAATATTGAAAGTGCACATTCCTACACATACGGTTTGAGACAATTACACATATGCACAACAGATATACAGGCATATGGACCTTCTGACACTGTAAATGACAACCTCACAACCAAGTTAGCCAGCTGAACTGGAACAGGTTCAGTAGTATAGGTACACGTTTGAACCTGAGTTGACTCGGCAAGGGCAGAGAAATAGGTCTGCAGAGAACTTGTCACGCATGGGATATTCATGCATAGTCAATTATCAACACGTCAGTGCTGACAACTTATGGAGATGTTTTGTACATTGTCATCTAAGGGCCTCACTGATGTTTAACTAATTCTATTGCATATGATAAATTGGATGGGATGTCCAGGCCCTATAGATGCAACCGTGTTACCACCACTGTGGAATTGATTCTGTGTATGGAAGTATCATGTCATCCCCAGTTAAGACACATGGACACCTCTTTCACGTGACATAATGCAAGGGAGTACACAATGTACTGCAACTCTACAAAAATACCGTTGACATCCGGTCAATCAGCCAAACACCAGTTCAGATAATGAAACAACCCAATGCTGATGGTACATCCTAGAAGCCTAACAATAACACAAACACAGATGAGTCACAGACAACACAGGAGAACAACTGCCATGCAAAGTGATAATCATGGTGCAAGCAACATCAACATTTTCTCACTCATTTTCTCTTTCAGCTGATCAGGGGTATGGGATCCAGCCATGGGTCATGCCCCCAATTGCAAACCCAAGCACAGCATCAGAGCGTGCCTATAATGAGGCACATCAGAGGACACGCACCATAGTCGAGAGGACCTTTGGCATCCTGAAGTCAAGATTCAGGTGCCTCGACATCACAGGAGGCAGCCTCCTATACTTACCAGAAATGGTCTGCAAGATCATTTTGACCTGTGCCATCCTGCACAACATATGTGTAAAGAGGAACATTCCCCTATATGGACCCAACCCACAAATCCATGAAGAGGAGGGCGTTGTTCATCAACATGAGGGGGACCATCCAAACACAGCTGCAGAATTGCGTTGGAGACAACACTGTGTCCAAAATTTCTTTTAACTCTACTCACCATCACCACTGTCTTATGATATGTCAATAAACACCTATTCTAATCACTATATCAGGGTCTGGGTAATCATTTTTGCATCACATTATCCCTAAGAATCATAATCAGAGTGTAGCCTCATGGAGCACTGGAGAAATACATATTAGGATACTGTAAATTCCACATCACATTTGATGGGTATGAATGTACACCCAACGTCACACACGCTGTAAATGACATATATCATGTCCATTTCACATTTGAAGGGCAATAGCAGAGGACCACAGCTATTTCACACATACATGTTGGCAACATGGTTCATTGCAGCATGTGGCACACAACTAAGACGCCATCATTCACTAAGGAAAAAATGCCTCATGCATGAGGCAGTGGATGTGCTATAACATTGGTAACAAGAAGGTATGACCAGACCCTTGACAGCAGTAAGTGTGACATCAGCTATCTTTGCAAGGACTATCTGTGACAAGAAATCCATGTAAGCAGCAAATGGATAGCATGAGTGCCCCAGGTATGACTAGCATTGCTTACAAGAAATACCCTGCACATGCCATCCCGGGTCATAAGTCCTGTTACTGACATGTTCTCAGTCTCACCCCACCCTTCTTCAGGGGGCCCTGGAAATGGAATATTTGTACCCAGATAATCCCTCATCCACACACACACAGATTCACAGTCTGACTCCAGTGTGCTTCCCTCTTTAGTATGGTATGCATAGTCATTGTTCTTCTGTCTGCATGGACTTCTGGTCGAATAATGCACTGCCTTGTAGTCTGTAGGACCTGTAATCATCTGTCCATTGCTTCCCATGTGAAAGGTACTGTTGGCCCTTTGAACTTCATTCTCACCTACAGGACTTGTAAGAGACAGAAGCTGCACACACCTGTGAGCACCTCCATGCAGACCAGCCATTTGAACATGCACTGCCCTTGCAGGTGCCTGGAACGGCATAGAAAGTGCCATTATTTGTATAACACTGTTATGCATTGCCGTAGAAATCACCTAGGTAACACGGGCCTTGGGTTATTGTGTTAAATTCAAACACACAGGGCAAATACAGTTTTGATTTTCCACAGTGTTTTTCCAGCTTTGACCAGTCTCAGTCTGCTCACTGTGTATTTGCCTTGTTCATTTTTGTTCCTGATTGACCCTGCATCCTGTTAGCCTGACTAGTTCCTGTTTTTGTGTCACCATAAAGGTTTCCTGTGGCTACATTTGTCTCATAGTTGCTTTCATGCCCTCACTCTCCTCCTGGGGTATTGTGTCATGTAGGTCTACAATGAATACTCAAATACATTGTATAGCGTAATCAGTTTACCTATCGTATCATGGGGTGGAACTTGTCTTCAAATAGCCTAATCATGTTCCATCCCTTGTCTGGGTTTCATGTATGCATGAGTGACAAATAGTGACAGTGTACCATGGCTGTATGCATGGATTGGGTATGGTGCCTCCAGCACAAAAAACAACTTTAGATAATGTGCATGAAATGTCAACACATGTTTGTACCCTGACAGTCCACAAACTTATTCACATTGCCCCCAACATATTGATGTGGCGTGCATGGTGAATATCTGTGAGATGAATCAGCACAGAGGCGCTGGTGTTCCCGGCTGCAGTGGGAATTTTAGAGGCCACCCTGTGTACAAATGTTGTGATGAAACCTGCCGGTTTAAAATTCCTGATCCATTAACTTTGTGAGCACACCAAGGTTGCTCTGTTGTCAGTCTCATAAAACGTCAGCAGTTCCATAGCTGGACTATCCCCATGTGTGTTCTCAATTTCTCTTCGGCTTTCTTTCAATTCAGCTGTGAAGGATACTTTGTAATTGCAGGAAATGGCTCCACAAACTCATGACTAGACCTGCACGTAAATGTGACAACATGGACCGCAATAATGAAACAGGCTATACATGGCCCTTCACACTTGAACTGGACACCTTTGTGCAATCAACCATTGGAAATATGTGCACACGTGCTGCTTGGTCTGCTGGTCCTCCACTGCCACAGGAGAAACATAGGTCATTTATATGACTCAAACTGTGGCGTGACATTACATTTGTGGATTGGTTTTGGGACTCGGTGTCACAAACACCGTACCCACATAGCATTTTCCAATGCCTGACTCATGGGTAGTATACAAACAAGTGCCCAGGAAGTGTTATCCAACATTCCAGGACATGTGATGGCCTAGTCTTGGAACTTTCCCATGATCAACCGTCTTCTATCTATCCTGTGCATGGTTTGTCATTGGAGATGCTTATGTCCCAAAAATATCTGGAAATTTCACACAGCATTTGTTGCTAAGTGTATGACAAACACATTTCCTTTCTCATTTCCCAACTGAATATCATCTGATGGTTAGCCACATTGAGAACACATGCATACAAGCACATTTAAGAAAATGTGTCTTGTGATGTTCAACCAGTGGGACAACTACATTAGTAAGAGCCAATTCACACACATTGCCACACAGGCAATGAGTTACTGTATTGAGTTGTGTAGCCTTGCTATCCTCTATTGACGCACAACATGCCCAAACTGGGTAATTCCAATTTGTATTCCACACGTTTGGCCATCTTTTGCATCAGTGAAGAGTGCAAATCCGGTACAACAACTAGAGGATCATGGTCCGCAGTAGTATGATCTGTCACATGTGCCCATTTACCGGAATGCACAATGTAGGGGCAAACAGCGTATCTCTGTATAGTCACACCTGATATGTACTATTAAAATTGAGAAATTACCCAAACCCAGTAAAAGACAGATATTTTGACGCATGTGCGTCAAAAAAGACGAGCATGCGTCAAAAAATGCTGCAAATGTGTCGAAAAATGTCGCTCACTGCAATGATACATCCATTGGCCTTGAGCGGTAATTTCCACACTGATCCCCCTAAAATTAGTTAAGTCTGAAAATTAATTGAAAATATGGATACAGGGTCATTTCTTAGCATGTGCCTCAAATAAAATGACGCACAGACTGTAAGCGTTATAATATTTTGACGCATACGAATAAAAACGCACCGCATTTGTGGCAGGAAGTGATGTAATAGGATATCCTGTTTACAGAATTGGTACAGTGGCTGTACTTTCACTTTCACTTTGCAGTCTGTGATTTTTCTCGACTGTGTGGCTGTGTTTGGACTTGTCTCTCTGTGCATATTGTGAATTTGTTTCCTGTGTGGTCTTAATATTGTCTTTTGGTGTTTCCTAAGTGTCTGTGTTATCCTGTGTAAGTGTATTTTTGTCATTTCTGGTGTCTAATTTTGTCTTTGTACTGTTGGGAGTCTGTTGTGGGTTGTGTTAGTTTGGGGATAGTTGGGCTGTTTTACTGTTAATTAGTTTTCATTTCCCTCTCCCACTTTCCCTTCATTATCCTCTGTACCCCTTTATTACTTCTTTTTTTGCAAGCATATTGGGTAGGCCATGTCTTGGTAGGATGGGAGAGGAGGAGCTGGGGTATTTATTTGGCTGGTGTGCCACTTCCTACCATTAATGAATGAAGCAGGTGGCAGTGTGATACAGGGGTATCACAGAGAGGCAAGGAGGTTCCGGTGGGCAAAGGTCCTGTAACATCTTCAAATAATCTACATCACACCGAGCAACGACCACCAGCTGAAACACTGTTGGGCTGACCTGGTTGCCAGGGAGCAAGACCTGCTGGACCACCTGGGGATTTTGATTGGTGGCCCTGTTGGTGAGTACAATTCAGAGTAATGTGCACATTTAAATGCTCTGTAGTGACAGTAGCAGATTTGTTCACATGCTGCAGCAAATGTTCTTGGACATGTGGAATGCAAGTTAAACATACAGTTACCGTGAGTTATACAATAATTCCTACACATTACCGTCATTTGTTGATGCTACAGCTGCTCTAACTTACAAAACACAACAGGAGCCTGTAAATTAGGGCTGCCTTCACGTCCATAGATGATGTAAATGTGGCTCTAACATATGTTTTGTGCATGGCCTGTGAGTGTACCAGGAAAGACATGTTTTGAATCCAAATATTTTCAGGAAATAATGTGTCCCTCAATTATTTCTGATACTTGTCTGAACTGGATTCTGACACATACATAACAAGTTATATCTGACCTCAGGTAACATCTTAGACTGATATGTGGACTTGGTTGTGCTGCAATTAAATTAGGGATGGATGCCAAAAGTAATGCACACGCGTTCATATCAAAATGTTTGGTGCAACTCACCATAGCTGTGGCACATAAAATGAAGCAAATGATACAAATTGAGGGGTAATAACTATCCATGGCTCTCTGTACATTGTACCTGTGTATTTTACATTTGTCTTAGTCACAATAGCTGGCTCGAGCTAATGCATTTGCCATCTCTGTTACTCTATTGCCATGTACTTCTCACAAGGTATGGGATCATCATGGGATACGTGACGTTGGGGAATGCATGATCACAATGGATTAAGTGGATGATGTCATGCAAGGGACCACTGACCAATTCCATCATACATATAAAGTTGACTAATACTTAGCTAGTTTAGTTTGGCACACCCATGCTGATCAAGTGCAGCATATGTTTAATAACTAACCTCCCAGCATGGAGGCTATCACTGACATGGGTGTACGCTAAGATCAGTAGACCAGCATTCCTGTGACTGCTCTCATTCCGAAGGTACATACAAATTGAAACCTACATCAGCATGATTGACACACTGGAACATTTGCTAAACCATCTATTAATAATATCACGGTGTCAGTTTCCTATATATCCGCTGATCAACCAAATTGGCAAATGTAAGATGATGAATGTGGCTCATCTGTGATTTCCGAAACCCATATTGGGTATACTGGGCAATGAGAGATACATTTCAGGTGCAATGACTACACCTGTGCCCATGCAGTCTGTCATGGATGAATACAATATACACTGTCAACACATATCTCCTTGTTGGATGCAAATATGAAAACTGCTCAATCCATGGCTAGCCTCAAACTGTCACCAAATAATGCACAGGATCCCTGCGATTATGGTGTCATAGGGGGCATATGTGGCTTAGGGTACCCTTTTAATGTAGCATATGTAACCTAGACACAACACAGGCCCTACATGTAAGGGACCTTAGAAAGCATGATAAATCATGCCCTTAATTCAACCCACAGGTGCGTCACACAGTAAAGGATTTTCCTTTGATGCCCAAGCCACAATACCTGAGTGACTGGTATTGCAGTCCTCCAGGAAAGTGGCTTTGCATGTCTCTCATTGATACACATGATGAGAGGAATACACTCCATAAATGAGTCTGCAAACAAAGGATGGAGCATGTTTGCCACCACATGATAGTTAGGGCCACTGCAAGTGTGCAGATATGTGTGTATCACTCACTGAAGTGCCCGGGTCTGTACATGTTTGCAGTGATATGTCGGTTGCAGTATCATCATGCCTGAGAGGCTTGACTTTCTGATTTAATCTTACACACAGTTATTGTATTTGGAAGTGTTGTACAGTGCACAGAAAATGAGCACATTTCTCCCTTCCATGCTTTACATGTGGACCTGCCCCCTACACTATCAGAGAGTTGGCTCGATTTGCGGACCCAGACATCTCCAGTAAGTGTTGATATTTCTTTTCTGTGTTGTGTTTGCTGCTGTTGTGTGATTGACTCCTGTGTATTGGACACATAGCAAGGTATGATGCACTGGTAAATGATCGGATATGTTCCTTGAATGGAGTATCATTTTTTTTCCATCTTTGAGTTGGGCAATCATTAGCGTATAGTCATATTTTGGGATTCTAGTGCAGTCCTGTAGGCATGGCCATGTGAATAGGGTGACTTTTGTGGATAAAACTTGTATTAAGAAAATTTAGCAGAGGACCATATTTATGATTTAGTCAGCAAGTCAGACCCTGAATCTCACAGAATAGGGATTCCAAAGTCTTACCCACAGACTTGAGCGTCCCTATTTACTAATGAACATGTTTGACTGTATGTTTGACTTCCTAGCAGTATGTAGCTCCACATGTTGTGCTACGTGTATGAGGCACTTGAGTACAATGGCCTAGGTGTGCATGCAGCTCATGGCCAGATGTGTGCTTGCATCTATCTGCTTATTGTAAGTCATGTGTAACTGGTATGAAATGATGTTGACAACTGTCTGCATTGCAAAACATAAATGTGGATGGGCTTGTCAAAGGTTTGGGTGTATCCTAGTTCAACATCCTCCTTACCTGTGGTGGACTGCCCAAACCCATGTACAGCTGTCCAAAGCTTCCTGTGTGTCCTTGATGTTTCAAAGTATTTGTTTCTTGTCCATCCTCCCCCTCAGGCACAGGCGTAGGGTTATGAAATGTGTACCTAGGACTGATGATCCAAGTTTAGTACACAGACATGTAAATCTGTAAATCACTTGTCCAAAACTAGGATACCCACTCATGATTAGCAACTGCATTCTATCCTGGCAATTCCATTTACAACTCACAGATCTTGTGGCCCTTGATTGTCATCCAGAAGTTAGACATTAGTTGGCCTGTCACATGTGGAGGACTTGCAGCATTTTTTACGTGACAAATAGCAGAACAATGATGCATTGGTCATTTAAGTTGTTACACATCTTTTAGAGCATTGCTGTGCTGTTTGATAGGACATGTGTAGGCTGCGTTGGCATGTACTTCCTCAAGGACAATCAGTGATCTGTATGATGATATGGCCTGTTTCTGGTACATTAGATGTATTGTCTGATTTACTTCTGGAGCCGTATCACACAATGAAGTACCTAATGTTTGGTTTAATATTTTTTTTAACAGCTGCCAATATGAATCCCATCCAGATTCATGAGTTTTCAGCGCCGGGCGATGGGTTACCGCCAAATTCTGGATGTGGAGTTTGGGTTCCGGAACATGGCAAGGTGTTATCACCATGAAAGAGCCTCCGCAGTGTGGAGGGCATTTGCCCAAGGGGGCCCTTCCATGTCCACCAAAGCCACCACCACCAGCATCACCACTACCACCTAGGTGGCACCAACCATAGCAGGCACCTTTGCTGGACCGTCAACCTCCACTGCTCCAGGACCTATCACAGCACCACCTGCACCTCCTCCTATACGCATGGCACCGACAAGAGGACATACATCTTCAACTGGCACCCAGACCACCCCTGCTGCAGTCATTGACCCAACAGATTTTCAGCGGATGCAACATGACATTGACCGTTTGTTGAGGAAAATGACCAGGCTTCAGCAGGAGGTGGCACAAGTGAATAGGAGGGTGTGTGCCATAAAGAAGACCCTGCGGAGGGCGAACTTGTAAACATTTTACCCTCAGCCATGATTCCCTCCCCTCCCTCCTCTTTCCTGGTTCTTTTCATTAGTGGGTTTAAGGGGCTTAGTGTTAGGTTAGAATAGGCTGTTAGTTTAGTTAGTAGTAGTGGGTGGGGGTGGGTGTCTGATACTTTTAATATCTGTTTTTTATTATGTGTGTCTATTTTTTATTATGTGTGTGGGTGGGGGATGATGTTGGGGTTTTGGTGTTAAAAAAATACAAAAAAATATTTTTAAAAAATACAAAAAAATATAAATTTGTTTAGTATAATATAGTATGTGTTTAGATTAGTATATGTTGTCCTCCATGTGTCCCGTCTTATAAGGGGGGTGGGGGGTTGATGTGTAGATCGTTTCGTTAAATGTGATGAGTAAGTTTAGCTTAGGTTAGTTAGGGCCAGTTGTGGGTAATGTGTAGTTAGGATAGGTTAGGTTAGGTGTTTCCCCAGGTTTTAACTTCCGTATTTACTGTTAAATAAATATTTAGGTAATCCTTTACAGTATGTGTCACAAGCTTGAGGATCAGGGCCTTGGCATGAGTGAACAGTGTCTCTTTAGTATTTGCATTTGTGTCCCTTCCTGCAACCAAATCCCATTTGAGCTGTTACATTGGCAGCTACACCAGAGCTACTGTGCTAAGAATCTGCCATCCATTGCACCCACCACTCAAGGTTACTATGGATCCCAAAGTGTTGTTAATTTTTTATGTATGTTTTCTATCTCACATACTTTGGGACCAGATTTGGTATTGAGGACACTGTGTTAAGTCTGCCTGCAGCTTGATGTTCAAGTGAAGCCTTATAAGGTGAGTGGTAGTATGATCTCATGTAGTATGGTATACATAACTCACACCTATCATTTGTTACATTGTTCAGCCAGGTTACATATTTGTATGTACACTCATAGACATCCATTCCTGCTTTATGGTGTGTGTTAGGAAACATTTGGGTCAAATATCACATACGTAAATATTGGCTTGAAGAAAAAGTTGAAGGCAATAATTTTTGGCTTAGACATCCCTTGAGGAATCGTTATTCTGTCAAAAAACGGCACGTATCTGGTTTGCAACGTCGGATCACGGGGCCCCGGAGCTGTAGGGAGGAAGGGGGGTGGGCCGTTGCACTCCCCCAGGCGGCCAGTCGAGCCGCAAGCCTGCACGCGGCTGCCTGGGGGAGCAGGCAGACACCACAGAGAAGGCTGGCTCCCGCGGCAGCACACGGAGGTGCTGGTTGTGTGGGGAGCCAGTGGGGGCGGCCAGGGGTGGGCTCCCTGCGCCGCCCTCCTATGAGGGAGCACTTACCTCTTGTGGGGGTGACCGGGTGGGACCGGGCACCCCTCTGGACGGAGCACCAGTTTTGGTGGCACTGCGGCTCTCCCCGGCTCAGCGGGAGAGCGGCTCATTTCATATGCGCCCGCCCCAGCATGCTTTGCAGGGACTCAGCAGGGGTCTAGGCCCCTAAACCAGCTTGTGGTAGTCCCAGGTAGATGGGGCCACCACCAAACCCGTGCCCATGGGCAGGGGAAGCTGCAGGAGCAGCGCATCCTCCCCCCAAAGCAGTTTGTGTCCCCACCCTAGGCAGGGTGGGACAAAAGAATAATAACCCCTCAAGGGCTCGACCGTTTGTTACAGCACAAGTTTATGTGGACTTTTGTTTGGCTTGTGAGATTGTGC
This sequence comes from Pleurodeles waltl, assembly GCF_031143425.1. Taxonomy (NCBI): domain Eukaryota; kingdom Metazoa; phylum Chordata; class Amphibia; order Caudata; family Salamandridae; genus Pleurodeles; species Pleurodeles waltl. Next base: position 358,916,041 of record NC_090450.1, on the reverse strand, counting down.
CTATTAGAGGTGTAGTCTGGTATTACTCAATGTATTCAACTGTTATTTGATTAACAACTAAGAGTAATTTGAAAGTAATCCTAATGGTTAAGTTGTTTAAATATGGTCCTACATGAACCTTGTTGATGCTATTTTGAATAATGAGACTGACAATCACCTCTTGGTAAGATAGATATACTTAATTGTAGACGAAGATGTGTTCATTCCATATTACTGTCAAATGTTGCAGGGGACTCCGGGGATTGTTTTGTCATGTGGGTTGTTGGATTATATCCTCCCTTGGAGCAGACATGAGAGATTACACAATGTCCTCCCAGAGTGATTCCATCACTTTGTGTATATTTGTAGATTGATGCACAGTATTGAGTAGTGTGTGTGTGTGAGTAATAAACACACTTTTACTTTATCAAAAGAAAAGCACAGACTGGACAATCATTTATTGAGAGTCGTGCTTGTGTGCTCGTGAATGCGGATTACTAGCCCACACCACCTCCCTTGAGTAAGCCTTGGACTGCTCTGCAACGCTACCCTATGAGAGTCAGGTGCTACAATGGGGTGTTTGGTTCACAGTGGCGGTCGCGTGCGGACCCATTACTTGTGCAGGCCACACAACTAATGACCCAGCTTCCAACAGATTTGTTTTTAGAAAGTACACCAAAATCTTAGACCCAGATTTATAAATATTTTGTGTAGGGATTGCATCACTTTTTTGATGCAGCTCGGTGCAAAGTCCTTTTTAGTGTTTACAAATCCATGTAAATATTGATTTGAGTTACTTTGCATTATGGTAGGTGCTCCAAAGGGGGATCATGTGTGTTCCAATGCATCCACCAATGGATTTTAACACACACCTGTGAGAAAGTATCTTCTTTCTAGCATGGTTACCCAACCTTTTGGCCTGTTTGGGAATGTGTGTCAGTGTGTTGTGCCTGTCTCACTGGGATCCTGCAAGCCAGGACCCCAGTGCTCACAGTTTGTGGCCTAATGTGTGTGTTGTCAGTAGTGCTTGACTGTGTCACTGAGGCTCTGCTAACCAGAACCTCAGTGCTTATGCTCTCTCTGCTTTTAAATTTGACAATGTAGGCTAGTGACTTAATTTACCAATTTCAATTGGCACACTGGACCCCCCTTCTAAGTCCCTAGTATACGGTATCTAGGTAACCAGGGCACTGGGGTTCCAGGAGATCCATATGGGCTGCAGCATTTCTTTGCCACCCATAGGGAGCTCAGACAAACCCTTCCACAGGATTGCCACTACAGCCTGCGTGAAATAGTGCACACACCATTTCACAGCCATTTTCATTGCACTTAAGTAACTTATAAGTTACCTATATGTCTAACCTTCACTTGCTGAAGGTTAGGTACAAAGTTACTAAGTGTGAGGGCACCCTTGCACTAGCAAAGGTGTCCCCGCATAGTTCAGGGCCATTTCCCCGGACTTTGTGAGCGTGGGGACGCCATTACACGTGTGCAATACATGTAGGTCAATACCTATATGTAGCTTCACAATGGTAACTCCGAATATGGCCATGTAACATGTCTAAGATCATGGAATTGTCCCCATTCCAAACTTGGTATTGGGGAGCCAATTCCATGCATCCTGGGGGGCTCCACCATGGACCCCCAGTACTGCCAAACCAGCTCTCTGGGGTTTTCTCTGCAGCTACCTCTACTGCCACCCCACAGACAGGGTTCTGCCCTCCTGGGGTCTGGGCAGCCCAGTCCCAGGAAGGCAGAACAAAGCATTTCCTCTGAAAGCAGTTTGTTACACCCTCTCCCTTTGGAAATAGGTGTTACAGGCTGGGGAGGGGTAGCCTCCCCCAACCTCTGGAAATGCTTTGAAGGGCAAAGATGGTGCCCTCCATGCGTAAACCAATCTACACCGGTTCAGGGATCCTTTCTCCCCTGCTCTGGCGGGAAACTGGACAAAGGAAAGGGGAGTGGCCACTACCCTGTCCATCACCACCCCAGGGGTGGTGCCCAGAGCTCCTTCAGTGTGTCCCAGACTTCAGCCATCTTGCTTTGCAAGGTGTGGGGGCACTCTGGAGTGCTCTGAGTGGCCTGTGCCAGCAGGTGATGTCAGAGACCCCTCCTGATTGGTCCATACCTGATAAGGTAGCCAATCCCCCTCTCAGGGCTATTTAGGGTCTCTCCTGTGGGTTCTCTTCAGATTTTGCTTGCAAGTTTCCTTCAGGAATCCTCTGCAACCACTTCTTACTCTTCTGACCTCGGATCAACCGCAACCTGCTCCAAGAAACGCTGTAACTGCAACACAGTCTCTACAAGAAACACTTTTCTTCAGCAACCTCAGCTCTAAGTCAGCAACTGCAACAGTTTCCATGGTGTGCATGCTCTGGGGACTCCCTCTCTTCATCCTGCACCAGAAGAACCGAAGAAATCTCCTGTGGAGTGACGGAATCACTACCCTGCTCCAAGCAGGCACCTCTCAAGGTGACAACTGGTACCCTGGGACACCTCTCACGGCAACGACCCTGCTCCTAAGGACACAGAGGGTAGACATCATCAACATATACTGTCCTGATATCCTGCTGATGCAATTTGGAGGAGGTATGACCTTGCCTTCCCCAAGAACGATGGTACCTCTGTGTATTGTGTCTTCTTTGCCTCCTTAGGCCTCTGTGCACTCTTTGCAAAATTCCTTCCTGCACAGCCTGGCCCAGGTCTCCAGTTCTCCACCCGAGGTGGAGGATGACTCCAACGAGGAAGGCTCAGAGGAGCAAGATGACAATCATGGGAAGGGTCTTTCCAGAGAACTATCTGTCAACATGCTCCTTAGTTTAACTGGTATAGGGAAGGGTTCACACACAAGTAGGGCTCCCTTCACCCCTAGAAGCCAGGTCAATAGAGTGGCCGCTGTTAGAGATAGGTCTGCCTCTGCAGACTATCATCTTACCTCTGTTTCAGAGGCTTCACATAATTCTAACCCTGAGAACCACTCCCTAGATAGGGAACTCAGAAAGCTGAGGTTAGAGGTGGTCAGACTGAAGCTAATGCAGCAGCAGTTGGCCTTAGACAAGGAATCCCTGGTTGTGAAGAAAGAGAGGCAGGGTTTGGGGTTAGTTCCCCATGGTGGCAGCAGCAGTTTTAGGAATACAAATGTTAGGGAACCTTAATTTGATTCTTGGAATCTGCACAAAGTTGTCCCTCCTTACAAGGATGGTGATGACATCAAAAAGTGGTTTGCTGCACCCGAGAGGGCTGGTAAAGTTCCGAGGGTGCCTTATGTACAGTGAGCTGCTATCCTTTGGTTATCCTCCTCTGTCAAGGGGAGAGACAGACTTCTTATTGTCAGAGAGGATGATGCAGATAATTATCAGGTTCTTAAAAATTTACTCTTGGATGGTCTGGATTTAACCACTGAACAGTACAGACTTAGGGGGTCATTCTGACCCTGGCGGTAAAAGGCAGTTACCGCCGGTCAGAAGACCGCCATAACACCGCCGCGGCCGCGGTAACCCGCCAGGGTCATTCTGACCCATAACTGCCAAACCGCCAAAAACCCGACCTCCATTGAAGGCCGCCACATCAGCGGTCAGCGATAAACTGGAGATGACCAAACCTCCACCGTCACGCCAACAGAATTACGCCCATGCCATTACGACCCACGAATCCACGTGGCGGTCTTTCAACCGCGGTATCCCATTGGCGGTACACACCGCCGCGGTCAAAATACACACACACATAGAAAACTCAGCCACATTGGACAATTACAAATACACACACCTGATACACAGACAAACACCACTCCCACACAATCAATATGATATAAAACACACACCCACATCACCCACAAACCCCCACAAATTGAAATTCAGAGACAAGGCGCAATACACAGAGAGAGAGCACAGGGAACGCAAACCACAACACACACAGGAACCCAACATCATCCCCCACACTACATCTACGCACAAAACACCACACACCACTACACTCATCACCACAATCACCACCCCACACCTCATCCACACCACCCCATGGCACCCCAAAGACACCCCAGGTTCTCAGACCAAGAACTCAGGGTCATGGTGGAGGAAATAATTAGGGTAGAGCCCCAGCTCTTCGGCACACAGGTGCAGCACACCACAATAGCCAGGAAGGCGGAGCTATGGCAAAGGATCATCGACAAGGTCAACGCTGTGGGACAGCATCCCAGAAATCGGGAAGACATCCGAAAGCGCTGGAACGACCTACGGGGGAAGGTGCGGACGATGGTGTCAAGACACAACATCGCTGTGCAGAAGACTGGCGGCGGACCCCCACCCACTCCACCCAAATTCACAGAATGGGAGCAAGAAGTCTTGAACATCCTGCATCCTGAGGGCCTCGCTGGAGTAGGCGGAGGAATGGACTCTGGTAAGTCTAATCTCAACTACTTCACCCCCCCAACCACCAGCATGCCAACCCCCACTCCCACCCTCACCCCCAACCCCCAAGCACATATCCTCCCTGCTAATGTCTCACCAGCACAACCCACCCAAACCAACACCAACCCCTGAATGCCAACACAAACCATGGACACCCATCACCTAAGCATGACCACTGCACATACCCATCCCCCCCCCCAAACCACCCTCACAACTCCTCCCACAAGGGAATGCCAGCACTGGGGGACAAGGGCACCCACAAATCGCACGCCATGGCACACACAGAAGCAATAACCATACTCTTTTACCCCTGCAGGGCCCGAACGCCAACACACCGGCCCGGAGGGTCCAGAAATGTCCATCCCACCCCAAGAACAGGCCCCCAGTGATGACAGCAGCTCTGTCGACCTAGAACCTGATGACCAGCCCGGACCATCGGGGACCTCTAGACAGTCGGTTCCCCTCAGGCAGCCACAGGCCCCAGCAGACCTACCCCCCTCTGGAAACCCCAGCACAGCACCCACCCAGCGGGCCCATGCCTCTGTCTCCAGGACAGGTCAAGCAGTGGTGTGTCTACCACTGCAGGGCACCCAGGGCAACCCACCACCCCAACAACAACAGGGACCTGGGGGCAGTGGTAGTGGGCACACCGTCCAGGGGACAGAGGCCCAGGAACAAAGGGGAACTGGGAGGGCTAATGTGCGACAGAGGGAGGACAGGCCTAGGGAACCCACTGTCCAAGAGGCCCTCACCACCATCATGGGAGCGTACCACCACTCCCAAGAGACGATGGCGACGGTCCTGGCCAGGTTCCAGGAGATCCAGGCCATGCAGGAGGGCCAGTACATGGGGTTCCGGGAAGAACTGCGCAGCATCAGTTCCGCAATGGGTACAATCGTGGTGGCACTCAACCAGATTGTCACCACATTGCGAGACCATGTGGCCCCCCAAGGGGCCCCTGCCACTAGCATGGAGGAAGAACAGCCCACCACCTCCGCCGGCGCTAGTGGTCAGGAGGCCCCGACACAACAGCAACGGGCCACCCGGACCCCACCCCCTGCAGAACATGAACCACCCCGCAAGAAAGGCCTGAGATCTAGGAAGAAGACAGAGTAGGATGTCAAGACCCCCGCCATGCACGGATCCCCCCGGATGTCATCCCACTGTCCCACTTGTTCACCCTGTCCAACCTTGAACTGCCCCTGCTCCACCTTCCACAGGCATATGGACAATGCACCTGTGCGAACGAGAGTCTGGACTCTGCCATGGACATGCCTCCACCATCACCCATCACCCTTTTTGAACTATACACCAATTTTTGCACTTCAATAAACACAATTATTGCACAAAAACCATCTGGAGTCTGCTATTTATTTTTTTAAACCAAATGTATTCGATATAACCAACCAAAAATGTCCAAATACATTGTGATGACAACATACCAGTGTCACACAGCGGTAGTCCATGGGGAAATAAACCAGAGGGCACTCCGTGGGGACCATGAAATAGGAAGGCAAATTCACAACTAAGTTACCATACATTGGGGTGAAAGGTCTGACAGTAGAGAGCCAGTACTGTTACAGATATAATAAAATGCAGGAGTAGATTCTTACCTGTGTGTTACTGGAAATACTGCAGTATCACTCTGTCCCTGTTGTCTGTGTCGTCCTCTTCGTCTTCCTCCTCTTCACTCTCCGCAGGCTCCACAGCGGCCACAACACCACCATCTGGACCATCCTCCTGCAGGAAAGGCAACTGGCGTCGCAAAGCCATGTTGTGAAGCATGCAGCAGGCCACGATGATATGACACACCTTCTTTGGTGAGTACATTAGGGATCCACCTGTCATATGCAGGCACCTAAACCTGGCCTTCAGGAGGCCGAAGGTCCGCTCGATGACCCTCCTAGTACGCCCATGGGCCTCATTGTACCGTTCCTCTGCCCTTGTCCTGGGATTCCTCACTGGGGTCAATAGCCAAGGCAGGTTGGGGTAACCAGAGTCACCAATTAGCCACACACGCTGTCTCTGTAGCTGTTCCATCACATAAGAGATGCTGCTATTTCGCATGACGTACACGTCATGCACTGACCCTGGGAACTTGGCATTTAAATGGGAGATGTACTGGTCAGCCAAACAGACCAACTGGACATTCATCGAATGATAACTTTTTCGGTTCCTGTACACCTGTTCATTGTCTTTTGGGGGGACCAAAGCCACATGGGTACCATCAATGGCACCATTGATATTGGGAATGTGTCCAAGGGCATAGAAATCACCCTTCACTGTAGGCAAGTCACCCACCTCAGGGAAAATGATGTAGCTCTGCATGTATTTCATCAGGGCAGACAACACTCTGGACAATACCGTTGAAAACATAGGCTGAGACATCCCAGATGAAATGGCCACTGTAGTTTGAAATGATCCACTAGCCAAAAAATGGAGTACTGACAGCACCTGCACTAGAGGCGGAATCCCTGTGGGTTGGCGGATGGGTGACATCAGGTCTGGCACACAATTCCTGTATAGTGGCACTGTTGAGTCTGTAGATGAGTATGACATGTCGTTCTTCCATTGTCGACAGGTCCACCAGCGGTCTGTACACGGGAACATTCCTCCGTCTCCTCGCAAGTCCCAGCGGACGGTGCCTAGGAAGGACAACATGGAGCACAGAGTCAATCAACCCACAGGTAAGTTCCCACAGCCTGCACAGTACACGAATCTCTCTGGATTGAATGGCTTGTATGAGTGTCGATGCAAGGCCTAGCCATGTGTGACGCAGTAGGAATTAAGCCATGTGGGCCCTTGAAATGGCGGCTGCCTGACCTGTGAAGTGTGACAATGTGAAGTGAGGTCATTGCGCTGGCGTGGCACGCCGTGGCGGTAGGCGGTCGAAGACCGCGGCGCAAAGCAGCATTGGTTAACATTGAACCCTATGGGTTTCAGGAGCCAATGACGATGTGCCGGCGTGACCGCCATTTTCTCTCTGCTTAATCACACGAGACCTGACCATCCACAGGAGAGGACCTATACTGCAAGTGCTGCTGTGATCTTGGTCTGGAAGTGACAATGGCTGCTGCGACTGGGGAAAGGGCCCCTGCCTTCAGTTCCGAAGAGTTGGAGAAGCTCGTGGACGGGGTCCTCCCCCGGTATGCGCTACTCTACGGTCCTCCAGACCAACAGGTGAGTACACGGGGGCCAATGCATAGTGGGCAATGCCTGTGATGAGTGGGGTGGATGTACGATGGAGGGGAGGGGAGCGAATTACGAATGCATGGCACGACAGATGAGAGCATGTGCCACATGGCAAGTTTGGGGAGGGGGGGCCACTCACATCGAGCATGCAGAAAAGTGATGATGTTTCTTTTCCCCCCCTGTACATGTCACATAGGTCAGCGCCCATCAGAAGATCGATATTTGGCGTGCCATCGCCAAGGACGTCCGGGCCCTGGGGGTCCACAACAGACGGGGCACCCACTGCCGCAAGAGGTGGGAGGACATCCGCCGCGGGAGCAGGAAGACCGCCGAGGCTCTGCTGGGGATGGCCTCCCAACCTAGGAGGGGTGCCAGTCGTACCTTGACCCCCCTGATGTCCCGGATCCTGGCGGTGGCCTACCCCGATTTAGATGGGCGCTTGAGGACATCACAGCAGACACAAGGGGGTGAGTACCAGCACATTCAGCTATATTTGCACGCAGTGGAGGTGCCTGGGTGGGGGAGGAGGGCTGTGGGTATCCCTAGGCAAGGGCGATTTCTGTAGGCTAGGCCCCTCCTTGAGGTATGGTCCTGTGCCCCCGCCCCCCACCTCTGTAGGGTGCCTAGTAACGCTATTCATGGACCTGTGTATTCTGTGTGGGCAGTTGTACCCATAGGCTTGTAGGGCATGTCCCAGTGAATGAATAGTGTACCCCAAGTGCGCAGCGTAGTGCAGGGGGCTTCTGTGTCTGTCCTCTCCGCCAACGGTGTCCCCAATGCATGTACTCAACTTGTCTTTATTTCTCCACCCCCCCCCATTTTCTTTGTTTTTCTGTGAATGTGTGTATTAGCATCATCAGGCGGAGGAGAAGTGGCATCGGCGCAAGAGGGAGCTGCATCTCACATGGCCCCGGAGGGCCATGCAACGGACTCCGTCATGACCAGTGAGACGGAGGGCGAGGGGGGCTCCACCACGGGGACCCGTGCAGACGTCAGTGACACCGACACGTCCTCGGATGGGAGCTCCCTTGCGGTGGCGGCAACATCCGTGCCCACCGATACTACAGGTACAGCCGCCACCCTGTGCACCAGCTCCGCCCTCCCAGCAGCCCCTCGGCCTTCGGCCCGTGCCCGCACGGCCAGGAAGGCGGCCATCTCCTTCGCCCCAGGCACCTCAGGCCCTGCCCCAGTCACCCCTGCTGCCCTCAGTGAGGAGGTCATTGACCTCCTGAGGACCATCATTGTTGGGCAGTCTACCCTTTTGAATGCCATCCAGGGTGTGGAGAGGGAGGTGCATCAAAGCAATGCATACCTGGAGGGCCTTCATTCGGGTCAGGCTGCCCAGCAGCGATCGTTCAACGCTCTGGCCTCAGCACTGACGGCAGCGATTGTCCCTGTCTCCAGCCTCCCTCTTTCAACTCCCTCCACCCAGTCCCACTCCCCTGTTCCTCTGCCTATCCCATCCACACCTACAGACCAGCCTGCACACACCTCAACACCCAAGGGAAGCTCATCCAGACATAAGCACCACAGAACACACAAGCATTCACACAAGCAACATACAGATGCAGACATGCCAACAGCCACTACCTCCTCTGTGTCCCCCACCTCCTCGTCTCCCTCCTCCCTCCCTGTGACGTCTACACTCACACCTGCATGCACACCACCATCAGCCAGTACACCCATCACCAGCACACCCTCCAGACCAGTCCGCACATGTGCAGTCACCATCCCCACTGCCATGTACACGTCCCCTGTGTTCTCTCCCAGTGTGTCTGTCACCCCCGCTTCCAAACCACACAAACGCAGGCAGGCACCCAACCAACAGCCATCCACCTCACGTCAGCATCCAGCTCAAGCACCTGCACCCAAAGACACCAGACTTGACTCTCCTACAACCACATCCTCTTCCTCCACTCCCATACCCACTCCAGCTACCCTTCCCATTGCTCCTAAAAAAACTATTCCTCTATAAACTGGACCTCTTTTCCTCACCTGACCCACCCCCTCCATCTCGTAAGAGTTCCAAAAACACCTCAGCCACCACCAGCCCAGCAACTCCCAAGAACGTCGTGCCTGGTTTTTGGAGTCCACCCTTTCCTTGGGCAGGGACATCGGCCAGCAGTAAAGGCACAGCCAGCCCCCCCCCCTGGGAAGAGTAGCAAAAAACTGAAGGGCAGGCGCGACAGGCCTGATACGCCTGCCCCCAAGGAGGATAGCCTTGCACCGTCACCTGCCACATCGGGTAAGGGAGCCAAGGGCCACGGAGAGTCTGCCAAGGAGGGCAAGGACAGCAAAGCGCAAAAGGCAGGGAGCAGCAGACCTGGCCATGAGGGCCCCACCAGCCCCATTCCGGGGGTATCGGAGGAGACCCAGGGCCCCAGGACTCCATCACAGGAGGGCCCCGCAACGGAAAGGTCCGATGCTGACTGAGCGGGAAGTATTGGCCAGGTGTGGTTCACTCGAAACACAAGACAGGCACCGCTGAACAGGGCCCCGCCGTGAGGAGCACCGCTGAACAGAGCCCCGGCGTGAGGAGCACCGCTGAAGAGGGCCCCGCCGTGAGAAGCACCGCTGAACAGGGCCCTGCCAAGACAGGCACCGCTGAACAGGGCCCCGCCGTGAGAAGCACCGCTGAACAGGGCCCCGCCAAGACAGGCACCGCTGAACAGGGCCCGCCGTGAGGAGCACTGCTGAACAGGGCCCCGCCGTGAGAAGCACTGCTGAACAGGGCCCCGCCAAGACGAGCACTGCTGAACAGGGCCCCGCCGTGAGAAGCACCGCTGAACAGGGCCCCGCCAAGACAGGCACCGCTGAACAGGGCCCCGCCGTGAGAAGCACCGCTGAACAGGGCCCCGCCGTGAGGAGCACCGCTGAACAGGGCCCCGCCGTGAGAAGCACCGCTGAACAGGGCCCCGCCAAGACAGGCACCGCTGAACAGGGCCCCGCCGTGAGAAGCACCGCTGGACAGGGCCCCGCCAAGACAGGCACCACTGAACAGGGACCCGCTGTGAGGAGCACCGCTGAACAGGGCCCCGCCGTGAGAAGCACCGCTGAACAGGGCCCCGCCAAGACAGGCACCGCTGAACACGGCCCGCCGTGAGGAGCACCGCTGAACAGGGCCCCGCCGTGAGAAGCACTGCTGAACAGGGCCCCGCCAAGACAGGCACCGCTGAACAGGGCCCTCCTGTCAAGTACCGCTCCGCTGGGCCTTCATCTCAAGCACCGCTCCGCTGGGCCCTCATCTCAAGCACCGCTCCGCTGGGCCCTCCTGTCAAGCACCGCTCCGCTGGGCCCTCCTGTCAAGCACCGCTCCGCTGGGCCCTCATCTCAAGCACCGCTCCGCTGGGCCCTCCTGTCAAGCACCGCTCCGCTGGGCCCTCCTGTCAAGCACCGCTCCGCTGGGCCCTCATCTCAAGCACCGCTCTGCTGGGCCCTCCTGTCAAGCACCGCTGGCCCATTGGCAGGCCCGGTTCTGTGTCGGGCAGGGCTTCACGAGGCACTCTGCCCACCATGCCTCCTCCATGACCAGTGGACTCTGTAATCCACCTGGTGGACTGTGGCTTTGCACCCCCCAGGATGGAACAGTGGGCAATCCACCCACTGTAGAGACTTGAGAGACTGTGGCTTTGCACTCCCCAGGATGGAACAGTGGGCAATCCACCCACTGTAGAGACTTGAGAGACTGTGGCTTTGCACTCCCCAGGATGGCACAGTGGGCAATCCACCCACTGTAGAGACTTGAGAGACTGTGGCTTTGCACTCCCCAGGATGGCACAGTGGGCAATCCACCCACTGTAGAGACTTGAGAGACTGTGGCTTTGCACTCCCCAGGATGGCACAGTGGGCATGGAGGCCCTTCGTGGATCTGGCATCGTGGACTCATGTGGCTGAGGTCCCCCCCTTCCCTTCCCCCTAAGGTGCCAGTATTTTATTTTTGTGATGCCCCAGCAGTGTTCTCTCCAATGGACTCGATCTTGTGTGTGGGCTTTGCGCATGTGTTGCTGCACATTGGCCCACGGACATTTGAACTTTGCAAAACTGTGCCGGACTTTTGCTACTTGTATATATATAGTTCTAGATGTGTAATAATTCTTTATATATTGCTAAGTTCGCTATACTTAATTATTGCTATAATATAGTTCTATTTTTACAATCATTGCCTTTTGTCTTTGCATTTTTGTTTTGGGGGTTTGGGGGTGTCACTCTGACTTTTTAATCTGCATTGGTGTGTAGGTATTTCGGTGGGGGTGAGGGTGGGGGTGGGTGTGTGGCGTATGTGTGTGCCCGTAACCTTTCCTCCTCCCCCCTCCCCTGTGTCGTAGGTGCAGTACTCACCGTTGTCGTCTGCGGCGACGTTCGTGATCCTGGAAGAAGAGCAGGAAGGCAATGGCTGGGAGGATGTGGAGTTCCGGTTCCATGCTGTCCCGATTCCGCGTGGAGTGTGTCGAGGTGAGCGTTTTCCATTGGAAATGTCTGTTTCCGCCGTGTTTTTATCGGCGGGGCTCCCGCCCCGGAAAAGGTGGCGGATTGGTGAGTCGTGATAGGGTGGGCGGTACATTGTCTGCCGCCTGGCTGTTGGCGGTGACCGCCGCGCTGTTTGTTTGTGCCGCCGTGGCGGTCGGAATGTTAAAGCGCCGGCCTGTGTTGGCGGTTCCCGCCAGGGTCAGAATTCCATTTTTTGGACCGCCAGCCTGTTGGCGGGTTGGCCGCCACTTTAACACTGACCGCCAGGGTCAGAATGACCCCCTTAATTTCAGAGAGATCAGAAAGGAGTCCTCACAGGACTGGACAGACTTTGTAGACTGTTCTGTGAAGGCCATAGAAGGTTGGTTAAATGGCAGTAAGGTGACTGATAATGAAAGTCTATATAACTTGATTCTGAGAGAGCATATCTTGAATAATTGTGTGTCTGACTTGCTGCATCAGTATCTTGTAGACTCAGATCTGACCTTTCCCCAAGGATTGGGAAAGAAGGCAGGTGCCCCCGTAAGAGGGCCCCTAAAAGATTTTCAGTGTCTGCCATGCAATCGCTACTGCACCCGTCGCACCCTTCCCACTCCGCCGGCTCCATTCGGAGCTGGCTTCCTCGTGGAAAGGGGTTTCCCGCTGGGCTGGGGGGCAGCCTTCTGGCGGTCGCCCGCCAGCCCAGCGGGAAACACAGAATAACCGCGGCGGTCTTCTGACCGCGTAGCGGTATTCTGTTGGGGGAACTTTAGAATCACCCCCAGAGTGTGGACATCATCAACATAGACAGTCCTGAGGTCCTGCTGACCAAATGTGGAGGAGGTAAGACCTTGCCTTCCCCAAGAATAATGGTCCCCCTGTGTATTGTGTCTTCTTCATCTCCTGAGGCCTCTGTGCACACTTTGCAAAATTCCTTTGTGCACAGCTTGGCCCAGCTCCCCAGCCCTCCACTCTGTGATGCTCAACATGCTGAGTTGTTCTCCGGCGGCGTGGGACCTTCATTCGTTGTGCTGCATTAACCGGGTTTTGCACCTCCTTTGATCCCAGATCGGTTGGCTTCTGGGGGTGCTGGCTGGCATCCTGAGGGCTCTCTAAAGTACTGAGAGCCCCCTCTTCCTCCTCACACAGAGTTGAGGCCCCCAGTCCCCCCTGGCTCTATCCAGCGCTATTTTGATGAAAAACACAGTTTTGGCATAGCCAAGGCTTGTTGGTGCCTTCCAACATGAAATCTCATCTGCAACGATCTTCCCGCCGTGGCACATCTTTTGCATCATGCAGGAACCCGCTGGCTTCTTCCTAGGGTGCATTTCTGCAGTCATCTACTAACTGGGGACTCTTCTTTTGCACCCTCTTCTGTGTTGGCAGGGGCTCCTGTCCTTCCTGGAACTTCTTTCGACTTCTGGACTTGGTCCCCTTCCTTTGCAGGTCTTCAGGTCCAATAATCCAACAGTTGTTCTTTGCAGACTTGGTTGGTTGCTGCAAAATCCCCAAAACGAGGTGTAGTGTGTCCTAAGGCAACTTGAAATATTTTACTTCTGCTTTACAGGGCTCTGGGGTGGGGTAATTTACTTACCTTTACTGTATTCTTACTCTCCCAGCGATTCTGCACATGCTACACTTGTCTAGGGGGGAATTTGTGATTCACATTCCACTTTTTTAGTATATGGTTTGTGTTGCCCCTAGACCTATTTTCTCCCATTTGCATTCTATAGGATTTCCTACTGTTTTTCCATGACTATTTACTTGTGTAATTTTGGTGCCTAGTGTATATATTGTGTATAATACTTACCTCCAGAAGGAGTATTGTCTCTAAGATATTTTTGGTACTGTGTCACCCAAATAAATACCTTCATTTTTGGTAACACTGAGTATTGTTGTTACTTGTCTATAAGTACTGTGTAAATGTAAGTGATATTGCATGAGCTTTGCACGTCTCCTAGTTCAGCCTAAGCTGCTCTGCTATACTTACCTCTATCAGCCTAAAGTGCTAAAACACTACTACATTCACTAAAAAGGGATAACAGGACCTGGTGTAAGGTGTTAGTGCCCAAGGTACCCACTACAAACCAGGCCAGCCTCATACAAATTGGCACACTGGACCCCCCTTAAAAGTCCCTAGTATATGGTACCTAGGTACCCAGGGGATTGGGGTTCCAGGAGATCCTTATGGGCTGCAGCAATTCTTTTGCCACCGATAAGGAGCTCAGACAAACCCTTCCACAGGCCTGACATTGCAGCCTGCGTGAAATAGTGCACACACTATTTCACAGTCATTTTCACTGCATTTAAGTAACTTATAAGTAACCTATATGTCTAACCTTCACTTGTTGAAGGTTAGGAGCAAAGTTACTAAGTGTGAGGGCACCCTTGCACTAGCACAGGTGCCCCCTCATAGTTCAGGGACATTTCCAAGGACTTTGTGAGTGCGGGGACGCCATTACACGTGTGCACTGCATATAGGTCAATACCTATATGTAGCTTCACAATTGTAACTCCGAATATGGCCATGTAAGGTGTCTAAGATCATGGAATTTTCCCCCCATTTCAAATCTGGTATTGGGGAGCAAATTCCATGCATCCTGGGAGCTCCACCATGGACCCCCAGTACTGCCAAACCAGCTCTCTGAGGCTTGCACTGCAGCTACAGCTGCTGCCACCTCACAGGCAGGGATCTGCCCACCTGGGTTCTGAGCATCTCAGTCCCTAGAAGGCAGAACAAAGGATTTCCTCTAAGAGCAGGGTGTTACACCCTCTCCCTTTGGAAATAGGTGTTACAGGCTGGGGAGGGGTAGCCTCCCACAGCTTCTGGAAATGCTTTGAAGGGCACAGATGGTGCCCTCCTTCCATAAGCCAGTCTACACCGGTTCAGGGACCCATTGTTCCCTGCTCTAGTGCGCAACTGGACACAGGAAAGCGGAGTGACCACTCCCCTGTCCATCACCACCCTAGGGGTGGTGCCCAGAGCTCCTCCAGTGTGTCCCAGACTTCAGCCATCTTGCTTTGCAAGGTGTGGAGGCACTATGGAGGACTCTGAGTGGCCAGTGCCAGCAGGTGATGTCAGAGACCCCTTCTGATAGGTCCTTACCTGTTAAGGTAGCCAATCCCCCTCTCAGAGCTATTTAGGGTCTCTCCTGTGGGTTCTCTTCAGATTCTACTTGCAGGTTTCCAGCAGGAATCCTCTGCAACTACTACATCATCCTCTGACCTCAAATCAACCGCAGCCTGCTCCAGGAACCACTGTAACAGCAACCAAGTATCCACAAGAGATACTTTAATTCTGCAACTTCAGCTCCAGCCAGCAACTGCAACAGTTTCCACGATGTTCACGCTCTTATGGCTCCCTGTCTTCATCCTGCACCAGAAGGACTGAAGAAATCTCCTGTGGGGTGACGGAGTCACGCCCCTGCTCATGAAGGCACCTTCCAAGTCGACGACCGGTACTCCTGAACTCCTCTCACAGTGACGAGCTTGCTCCTAGAAACACAGAGGGTGTACTCCATCAACAAAGACTGTCTTGAGGTCCTGGTGACGCAATTTCGAGGAGGTAAGATCTTGCCTTCCCTGAGAGCGACAGTACCCCTGTGCACCGTGTCTTCTTCACCTCCTGAGGCCTCTGTGCACTATTTGCAAAATTCCTTTGTGCACAGCCTAGCCCAGGTCCCCAGGACTCTATTCTGTGATGCTCAACTTGCTGAGTTGACCTCCGGTGGTGTGGGACCCTTCTTTGTAGTGGTGCACCAACCGCTTTTTGCACCTCTTTTGTCCCCATGTCCTGGGACTCCCGTGGGTTCTGTCTGGCATTCTGAGGGCTCTCTAAAGTGCTGAGAGCCCCCTGTTCCTCCTCACACCAAGTTGAGGCCTCCAGGTCCCTCCTGGGTTCAGCCAGTGCCATTTTGACATAAAATGGAACTTTGTCGTAATCAAGGCATGTTGGTGACTTCCAACATGAAATCACATCTGCATCCATCTTCACGTCGTAGGACATCCTTTGTATCATGCAAGAACTCGCTGGCATCTTCCTAGGGTGAATTCCTGCAGTCTTCGTCCAACTGGGGACTCTTCTTTTGCACCCTCTTCTGGGTTGGCAGGGGCTTCGGTCCTTCCTGGAACTTCTTTCGACTTCTGGACTTGTTCCCCTTCTTTTGCAGGTCCTTAGGTCCAGGAATCCAGCAGTTGTTGTTTGCAGACTTGGTTGGTTACTGCAGTAATCCATATCACAGGGTGTAGTATGTCCTAAGGAAACTTGCAGTACTTTACTGCTGCTTTTCTGGGCTCTGGGGTGGGGTAATTTACCCACCTTTACTGTATTCTTACTCTCCCAGCGATTCTGCACACACTACACTTGTCTAGGGGTGGATTCGTTGTTTGTATTCCACTTTCTTAGTGTATGGCTTGTGTTGCCCCAGACCTATTTTCTCCCATTGCATTCTATAGCATTTCCTATTGTTTGCGCTATCCTATGTCTAATTACTTACCTTATTTTGGTGTCTAGTGTATATATTGTGTATAATACTTACCTCCAGAAGGAGTATTGCCTCTAAGATATTTTTGGTACTGTGTCACCCAAATAAACTACCTTTATTTTTGGTAACACTGAGTATTGTCTTTACTTGTGTATCTGTACTGTGTAACTATGAGTGGTATTGCATGAGCTTTGCATGTCTCCTAGTTCAGCCTAAGCTGCTCTGCTATAGCTACCTCTATCAGCCTAAGCTGCAAAAAAACACTACTTCACTAATAAGGGATAACTGGACCTGGTATAAGGTGTAAGTACCCAAGGTACCCACTACAAACCAGGCCAGTCTCCTACAACACCCATATTTACTAAGAGTTGTAGACATGCGTTTGTGCCAAAATGGTGCGCCTGCCTGAGGTTGGTATAACAAGGAGAAATATCTTTATTTCCATTTCATATGTCCTCTTTGCATATGTGCTGCATTCAGTAGCACACATGCATACAAAAAAGAGGCATCCTCAAGTATTATTTTGTTTGCAGGAAGGTACCCCTATCTGCACAAAAACAAGCCTGACCACTAAGCAGACACAATTGCACTATGGTGCAAGGGTAACTCAGTTGGCGCTAAACAGCTCAAAGTGTGACACAGCATGGAGAGAGCAGAACTGTGCCATTTCTTTGAAGATCTGCCACATTTCTGCCGTCTTTAGGTGGAGCAACACAACAAAGCAACTATGCTTGCTGTGCCATGTAAATACATTTTATTGAACTTTATTAGCAATAATGAGGGACTTTTCAGAGTTCTACATTAACAATCCTCTTTCAAAATCGTCAAGTCATTAGTTATAACATGCATATTTTTTTCCTATTAGGATGTCTAGACAATGTGGCTACCGCCCATGGGGGCATGTGTTTCAATACTGGTGGTAAATATTCCACTATGTATTTGCCCACTGCATCCCCTATTCCGTCTGTCATGCTTCCGCTTATTTTAATTACACTTCAGGGCAAGTGCCTACCCTCATCTCCCCCCTCCTTCTGCATTTGTCCTCTGCCGCCCCATTTCGCCCATGTTCCTGCTATGTTTGCTTGATATCCCCAATTGTGCACCACTCTTGATTTCCTGCTTCTCCTCATTAGGTATACTTCTCAAGGTATCACTATGTACTCACTGCTACTTGACCGAGTTGTGCATTATGTCATGGTATTAAAGGAGGTAGCGCATCATCACTTAGGCCCACATTTATACTTTTTTAGTGCTGCCTTTGCGTCATTTTTTGGCACAAAAGCGATGTAAACTTACAAAATACAATTATATTTTGTAAATTTTAAGTATAAATATGGGCTTTAGTGCATTATCTGAGTTCTCTAGGAGACAGATCAAAGCACTACAGGCCCGGGTTCTCTCAATCAATCCCTGACCTCGACTGACCTCCCAGTCCCTCACCATCTCTTCGGCCTTTGCCCACTGTAACACTTCCCTTTTCCAGGACGCGCATTGGGGGTCTCGTGCCTGTTTCCAATTCCTAGTTATCTCTCTCTTTGCCAACAGCAGCGCTAGGTCCTGAAAATGGTTGGTCATTTTCTGTTGGGTCGTGCGTGGATACCCATTAAGTAAGCAATGTTTGCGGTCATAAGGGACCTCTCTCTCAATGACTTCCCCTATTGTACCAACCACTGAGGTCCAGAATTCTCCCAGAACCGGGCAGGTCCAAAACCTATGAAAAAACTCTAGTGCCTCCTCTCCACACCCCGGACATCTGGCTTCCACTAAATTAAAATGCCTCCGTGCCTACCTGGTATCAGATACGTTCTGTGTAGTACTTATAATTAATGAGTTTGAATATGGCATTCCTAGAGACTTTGGGCACCCAGGTCAATACGTTCCCCCACTCGTTGGTGCATTCCAGCACTTTTAATTTGATGCAGAGAAGCACAGCACAGCAAGATTTTTTGTCATGCGGCCCTGCGCAAGAAAATGGTACATGAGTCACATAGTTTAGTGGGGACATGAGTTTTCTGTGCATACGCATATGTTTGACACTTAAAGTATGAACCGAAATAATTTGAAGGCAAATGACACACAGGTAAGTTTTCACCAAATATGTGTACTTACCAACTTCTTCACTGACTTTGATGACAATGTAGACCAGCAGGCCTTGCTCATGGGTGCAGCACATCCGCCCAGCGATGTTCCAGATGGTGGACGGTCCAGTCAATGTCGAACATTCGTAGCATGTGTTTCTGTAACCTCTCCCACTGGTTCTTCCAATCCTGTGTGGGGTAGCCCTGTATTACCATTCCATCACATGCTCTCATGTTTGGCAGGTAATGAAACACAAGTCACAGGAACCTTCCAAGCTCCTAGGCATTCATTTTCTTTGCCCTTCTCCTACCAGACATTTCCTTCCCCAAAAACAGTATGATCCCAACACTGGGTACCCCAAAAAAACCTACACCTACCCCTTACTACAAATAATCCCCAAAGGACAAACACCCAACACTACAAAACACAAAACAATATGACATACAATTAGACAAAATATAAAACTATAAGGACAGTACAGGGACAGCAACACTAGAATTGCTGAAAGACTCTAACACACTCTCCAGCACAGCCACAACACAACCCCCACCAGGCACAGATAGAAAGGCTGTGAGGCAAGGTGACACTAACGCCTCATTTCCTTGTTTGCAGCATGGCAGAAATATTGCGTCATTTCCTCAGAGGATGTGTCACATTTTTAGCTAATGCATCTGATTTTTTCACACAGTGAATGGATACATAGCCAATGAATGAATTATACACAAGGCCTGACAAGGCACCATGCGGTAATTCTGACCCATCGGCTGGGATGCGTCACATTCGCATTCGGATGCACTGGCTGCAAAAATGCACACATTGTGCAAATGTATGTGATTTTTTAATGCAACAGGGCAAATGTGTGTTTATACTGAATTGTGTATTGAAATGCATGCAGCGACATTTCTAGATTAGTGTATTGCATAAGACTACTATAGAGGATATGCTTGGTGTATATGAATGTGTGAGGGTGTACATATGTGTGAATAATTGCATCACTGTAAACCCAATAAAAGGCTTATCTACAAGATGCATGTTGAGGGTGTACATATTTGTGAGTAATTACATTACTGCAAACCCAATAAAAGGTTTATGTAGAAGACCTGTAATGCAGGGCCACACTGCAAGTAACCTAGCTGCGCTTTTGTGCACCACAGGAAAAAGGCAAAAATGGGCTGTATCTACATGATATGGTACATTGCTGTACTTTCTTCCTGCACTAGGGCATTATAGGCTGCTTAGCGCCGATGCAGACATCCTTGTACCATGGTGCATGGTGTCTCTGTTGGTGCATTCCATTCTATTGTGCATCAGTGCGGGGTAAAAGTGTAGGAATGGGCTGTAACTCATAGATAAAGTGCATTCCTGCCCTTTTATTTTGATGCAGGTCAGCACATTGTGTATTATTGCCATGCGGTCCTGTGCGGAAACCTCAAAACTAAGGCCCTTAGTTCACTTTTTTGTGTGCTTTAGAATGCAGCAAACATAACAAGGGTGAAAACAAGAAGATATCCATCTATCTCTACTTGTTATGCCTCACCTGGTTGGGCATAAGATTGTGATGCATTTCCTGGTTTAGATTGTCCTGTAAATCTGGGAACGCTTTAGAAGCCATGGTTGTTGCATGGGAACACCCATTGCAAAGCTCATGGCATGCCTCCCTTACACAGCGTAAGGCAACAGAGTGACTTGCACTGCATTGCCTTACACCACATATATGAGGCCATGAAAAGCCACCAAAATACGTTTGAATGGCCTCATACATATGTGCATGCAGTATGCACTGCTGGTGTGTACCAAAATATGATGCACTAGTGTCTTATAGGGCTTCCAAATGAGCCAAAACCTATGTTGGACATTTTTTATAATTGACAAACCACACAACTTATTACGCTGCATCCCTCATCACCTTGAAAATGCAAACATTTTTCAATTTGAATGAAAAGCCAGGTTTGGGACAAAGTTGCATTGCCATGGTGGCTGCACAGTAAACTGTTATACTGTTATACGGAGCAATATTTTAAGGACAACTCCGTTTTGCACTGTGCATGGCATACAGAGCTTCAATTTCCTGGACTACCACAGATCCCATTGCAGGCTACTCACTAACACTATGCAGTGAAGCTAAGCAAGTTGATGGCCTGTATTTTGTGTGATGGAGAGGATGCAGCCTGGCAGGCAATTGAGGCAGTAATGTTCTACATTTCATGTCAATATGCTGTTAATATAGACAGAGCCAGCCCGAAAGGAAAATACCTTTCTTGAATGTTGTGGTACACAGAACTCTCATTCATACAGGTTGTGCAATGCAAAGCAAGCCTGAATAGCTGCGAGTGAACTCATGGTGAAACTTTATCATTGTGGTCAATGGGAGAAAACATAGGCCCTCATTACAACCCTGGTGGTAAATCTCGCTTACCGCCGTGCTGAAGACCGCCAACATACCATTGTGGTGGCGGAAATCCGCTACAGGTATTACGACCCACAGCTCGTAATCCGCCACAATACAGACACCCACACAAGTCCGCCACACCAAAGGTCAGTGATAAACTGGTGATACTAAAACCTACACCGTCACGCCAACAAGAATACGCCCACAAGAATACACCCACACTATCACGACCCACGAATCAATGCAGCGGTCCAGGAGGACTGGACTCTGGTAAGTCATATCTTAACTACTTCATCCCCCCACCCCACCTGCATGCCATCACATACTCCTACTCTTACCCTCATCCCCATCACACCATCATCTCCAGATGTCCCACTATCTCAACCCACACATCTCAATACCAAGGCCCTGCATGCAACACCTATGCATGGACCACTGTCACCAAAGCATGTCCAGTACAGATACCCACACAGAACCCAAACCAACTATCACAAAAGGGCTAACACAATGACACTATCACAGGAGTAGAGGGTACCTTACCCAATGCACAAGATGACACACACAGATACTAGATCTGCCAAACACACAATCTGCATATTCATTGAATGGTAGCTTTTCCGGTTTCTGTACACCTGTTCATTCCTGCTGGGGGGAACAAATGCCATATGTGTACCATCAATGGCACCAATGATGTTGGGGATATGTCCCAGGGCATAAACGTCACCTTTCACTGTGGGCAAATCCTCCACCTGAGGGAAAACGATGTAGCTGCGCATGTGTATCAGCAGGGCAGACAACACTCTGGACAACACGTTAGAGAACATTGGCTGGCACATCCCTGATGCCATGGCCACGGTTGTTTGAAAAGACCCACTGGCCAGGAAATGGAATACAGACAGGACCTGCACTAGAGGGGGTATTCCTGTGGGATGGCGGATAGCTGACATCCGGTCAGGCTCCAACTGAGCACACAGTTCCTGGATTGCTGCACGATCAAGTATGTAAGTGATAATGATGTGTCTCTCATCGATTGTCGACAGGTCCACCAGGGGTCTGTACACCAGGGGATGCCACCATCTCATCACCTGCCCCAGCGAACGTGCCCTATGAAGGAGAACGGTGAGCAGAGGGTCATACAACACTTAGGTATCACAATGCTGTTTTGCAAAAACATTACAATTTCTCCATGTGCCTTTGTCTGTCCGTATTCCTGGCCTAAATAGGTGTGACACAGTTATTTGGCCTACCATGTGGCCCCCTGAAATGGCGGCTGCTTGACCTGTAAGGTGGGACAAGGGGAAATTAGGTAACTGCGCTGGCGTTGTACATTGTCGCGGTAGGCGGTTGAAGACCGCGGTGCAATTCACATTGGTTAACATTGGGCCCTATGGGTTCCAGGAGCCAATGACGATATACGCCGGCGGTGACAGTACGCACCGTCGCGGACGTGGCCACCATTTTCTAACTGTTCACTCACTTGATACCTGACCTTCAACAGGAGAGGACCTACACTGCAAGTGCTGCTGTGACCTCTGTCTGGAAGCAACAATGGCTACAGTGTCTGGGAAAAGGGCCCCTGCCCTCACTTGGGAGGAGTTGGAGAAACTAGTGGATGGGGTCCTCCCCCAGTACACGCAACTGTAAGGTCCTCCAGACAAGCAGGTGAGTGAGTACATGATGAGCATGGTGGATGGCACATGATTGCATGGAGTGTCGTCGATGGAAGAGGGAGGGGAGGGGGACAGGCCAGCATGTGAGGATAGTGTGTGTGTATGTATGTCTTGGCCAGGGTGGGAGGTTTTTAGGCAATGCATGAGAAGAACTGTACGGGATAGTAACATCCATTACTTCACTTTTCCTCTAGGTCAGCACCCACCAGAAGAAGGGGATTTGGTGTGCCATCGCCAAGGAAGTGCGAACCCTGGGGGTCTACCATAGACGGAGCACCCACTGCCAGAAAAGATGGGAGGACCTGTGCCGCTGGAGCAAGAAGACGGCGGAGGCCCAGCTGGGGATGGCCTCCCACGTGGAAGGGTGCCCGTCGCACCATGATCCCCCTGATGTACTGGATCCTGGCGGTGGCATATGCTGAGTTGGATGGGCGCTTGAGGGCATCACAGCAGCCACAATGGGGTGAGTGCACTCTCTTTCTGCTGACTCTGCGTGCTTGATGAGGTGTCTGGGGGGGGTGTGGTGGCCTGTGGGTTCTCCTAGGCATACGCGCAAAGGTAGATCCATTGTTTTGCAGCCTCCTTCCCAGTACAACCCCAAAGATGGTATTTTTCCTCTACACCTAGTCAGGCTCCCATGGGTGCCAGCTGTGCGTGAAATGGGTTTAGACAGAGTCCCCCTTGGGAATGTGCTTTTTCCCTACACTGTTAGTGCATGGCTTAGTGCATAGGGCTGCTCCCTGTGTGTTGTGTCCGCCAACGGTAGTGGTGTTGCATGCACTGACCATGTGTATGTTCTGTCTCCCCCCCCTTTTGTTTTGTCACCCTGTTCTTGCATGCATTAGCATCATCTGTCGGAGGAGCAGTGGCACTGAAGCAGGAGGGAGCTGCATCGCACATGGCCCTGGAGGGTGAAGTAATGGAGTCTGAAGGCACCAGTGGGACAGAGGGCGAGGGGAGCTCCATGACGTGGACAGGAGCATACACCAGCGACAGCGACTCCTCCTCTGATGGGAGCTCCCTTGCGGTGGCGGGCACCTCTGTGCCCACCGCATCAACAGGTACAGCCACCCCCCCCCACCAGCACCACCCTCCCAGCAGCCCCTCAGCGTGTGTCCATGCCCGCTCATCCAGGAATGTGGACATCTCCTTTGCCCCAGGCACCTCATGCCCTGCCCCAGTCGCCCTGCTGCCCTCAGTGAGGAGGCTATTGACCTCCTGAGATCCCTCACTGTTGGCCAATCTACCATTTTGAATGCCATCCAGAGGGTTGAGAGTCATTTGCAGCAAACAAATGCATTCCTGGCGGGCATTCATTCTGGCCAGGCGGCCCAACAGAGAGCATTTCAGGCTCTGGCCTCAGTACTGGTGGCAGCCATTGTCCCTGTGTCCAGCCTCCCCCTTCCAACTTCCTCCACCCAGACCCAATCCCCTGTACCTCAGCCGATCCCAAGCACACCATCAGACCAGCATGCACACTCATCAACACACAAGAATGGACATGGCAAACATAAGCACCACACATCACACAGGCACTCACACAAGCACCATCCACATGGAGACACACAAACATCCACTGCCTCCACTGTGTCCCCCTCCACCACATCCTCCTCCTCCCGCCTTTTCTCTTCTCCACTCACACCTGCATGCACTACAGCCACTACCTCCATCACCACCACGCCCATCACCACACAACGCTCACGTGCACTCACCACCCCCACTACCATTCACACATCCTCTGTGTCCTCTCCCAGTGTGTCTGTGAGCCAAACCAAAAGGGGACAGTGGCAAGACACCAGCAGCAACATCAAAGGTGGGGAAGGGACAGAAGCCGAAGAGCAGGTCAGGACTGGGCACGGTGGCTCCGACTGAGGGACCAGAGTCACCCCTTCTGTCAACCACTACACCAACCTGTACGGCGGTGGACACCGCCTCCTGCACCGCCACCAGCACCGCCACCTGCACGTCTGCTGCCTCAGCAACAGTCCCCAGCATCATCCCTAGTGGGCAGCCGTCCGAGGCTGCAGGAGACGTCCTGCTGTGTCCCTCAACAGGTGCAGACACATGCACCACCGCCAGCACCTCCGCCACAGACACCGCCTCAACTACCGCCACCAGCCCCACGATGTGCTCAGACAGTGCCACTACAGCTGACATGGCAATCATCCCCAGTGGGCAGCCGTCAATGGCTGGGTCAATGAGGCATGACTCTCATCACTGGTGTACGTGCAGGTGGCAGGCGAAGTCGCAGCAGGGTGGAGTGTGCCTCTGCCTCCATGGCGTATCATGCTACCTGTTCCCAGGCAAACTCGTGATACACACACCCATGTGAGGGAATGGGACCTGCCACACTGCATGTGAAGCACTCTGGGCACCAAGCCCCCTCAAGAACCAGTGGAGAGATACATCCACTTCCTCAGTCTTTGGCAGGATGAAGCACTCTGGGCACAAAGCCCCCTCCAGAACCAGTGGAGAGATACATCCACTTCCCCAGTCCTTGGCAGGATGAAACACTCTAGGCACAAAGCCCCCTCCAGAACCAGGGGAGAGATACATTCACTTGTGAGACTGTGGCTTTGCACTCCCCAGGATAAAGCAGTGGGCAAACCACCCACTGGAAAGCCCTGCGAGACTGTGGCTTTGCACTCCCCAGGATAGAGCAGTGGGCAAACCACCCACTGGAAAGACTTGTGAGACTGTGGCTTTGAACTCCCCAGGATACAGCAGTGGGCAAACCACCCACTGGAAAGACTTGGGAGACTGTGGCTTTGCACTCCCCAGGATAGAGCAGTGGGCAAACCACCCACAGGAAAGACTTGTGAGACTGTGGCTTTGCACTCCCCAGGATACAGCGGTGGGCATAGAGCCCCCTCGTGGAGTAGTGGCGTTGTGCATTCATCCGGCTGAAGTGCCCCCCGCTGAGGTGCCTGTTTCATTCGATCTAATGCCCCTGCAGTGTTCTCTCTGTTTCGAGTCAGGTATCTTGTGTGGGCTTCGCCCATGCATTTTGTGACACTGATCCATGGACGATGTTTGATTAATATACCTGGACTTGTGTAGTTGGTGTACATATTTGTATATACTGATTTTTTAAATTGCACTATCTGATTTTTATTGATTACAATCGTTACCATAATTTTCTTTTGTCCTTGCGTTCTTCCAGGGGGTGAGGGGGTGTATATGTAATGTTCCTGCTCCTGATACAAGAGGAGGAAGACCAGCATGGGCAGGATCTGTAGTTCGGGCTCCATGGCGTCCTGGTTCCACGTTGGGTGTCGAGAGGTGAGTGGTTTCCCTTCTGTGTACTGTCGTGCTGGCTGTCCTTGGTGCTCAGCGGGACTCACAATCTTGGAGTGGCACCTTAGTAAAAGGTATCTTGCAGGTCAAGTTCAGCAGAGACCTTGAGGGGAGAGCTGGCCTCAAATCAGAAATCACTAGGTAGTGAAGCTTTGTGAGACTTGGGTGATTTGGGTGCAGAGGTGCTCCTAGCTGTCTGGAGGGCCGAACAGTACCCACGTGTGCCTGTTTTACCCAGTGTGCCAATGCAGGCTAAAAGGAGATGCAAAGACTGGACAATGGACCCACTGAGGTGAGTGGTCACACAGTGACAATGTTTCCTTGGGCCTGGTGTGTCGAGCAAATCAGGTAGTATTCGGGCTGACCAACTACAAGCCTTGGTTCTGGCAAGCACAGCGGTTTGAGAAATCTTCTTCCAGAGGTCCAGGTGAAGGTGCATTAATCTGATCCTCACTGAGGGTCTGATCTACAGTTCTCTGTAGGCTCCTGACCAGTTACTTTTGGGCGGTCACACTTTGAGGCCTGTGGGCAGTACTTCAGTGGTCATGGAAAACACAGTCTGGTCCTGCCAATGCCAGGGGACTAGTTAATTTAGTCCTAGGGAGTCCTGGTGAAGAGTTCCAGTTACAAAGGGTTCGTCTTTACTTTTGGAACCAGTCTTTGATCCAGGGTGAGTCAAAGTCCAGCGGTTTGTAGAGTGTCTACCACAGGTGCAGGTACTGCACCTCTCACCTCTTTTTCGTGAAGTCCTGCCTTGTCTTGGAGTTGGGTCTCTTCTTGTTTCACAGCAGATCTGCGGTTCTGGTGTGAGGGATGCCCCTTAATTCTTACATTTAGGGGCATTAAGGGGAGTGAGGACCGGTGGCCAACGTGCAACGAGTCCTGCGACTAAACTGCCCTTGAGCTGACCACATTCAGTGGCAGTGCGTCACTAAACTACCCAGAACCCACTATTCTTGGCACAGGCCATCTGCCATGGTCCATTCCAGCTGCCTCACCTTAGTGGTGTGATCAGCCTTAGGGTAGTGATCACCTCTTCAATAGCTAAATAGCCCACCTACAAGGTGCCTGGTGCAGGTGGAAACTTTGTCCTCAAATGGTGGAAAAATTCCTTTGTCCAGCAGCTGCGGTGCAGCCTTTAAAGCTCGGCGCCATGATAGGTCTAATCACTAGCCATCCCAGCAAGGTGGAGGTGTAACCTCCTTCCTGCATATGCCTTAGTTCAGACCTCTGGAAATGGCACACACTCCCCAGCATGGAGTCAGAACCCTGGCTTGGTGACAAACACTTAGGGAAGCCTGCCAAGGCAGGAGAAAGATGGAAACTCTATGGGCATCCTCTGAGGATGCCACCTGAGTAAATGTTAGGTAAACCTGGGCATGACAATTGTGCTCAGGCATAAAAAAACTTAGTGTTTCATACCAAACACAGAGGAATTCGGTTCACACATCATGGAGCTGGCTATCTGGGGTCTGCCTGGGTGCCAGCCTGTGTTATCCTATGTATTGCCGGTCACTTGCGGTAGTATTACATTTTATATGCCAAGTGTCCCTTCCTGCACAAAAGCAATCATCCCAACAACGCATATACCCGTGCACCATGGTGCAAGGGGGCCTGCACTGGTGCATGGCAGCCCATTGTGCAACAACGCAGGGAACAAGGACAGGGATGCACCATTTCTTGTAGATAGAAGGCTTGTGGTGCTGCCCTGCATCAACAGTTTGTAAATATGGCCCTAAGTGCCTTTAATCCATCAGACTATGAGCTCAGTCTGCTATACTTACCAAGTATGTGGCAGTACAAACGAGTAGCAGAACAACGTACACATAGGCCCTCATTATGACATTGACGGTAAATACCACTTACAGCTGTGCTGACGGACGCCAACTTACCGTCACGCTGGCGAATATCCATTCACCATATTATGACACACACACATCAATCCACCAGAATGCAGCCACATACACAAAGCTGTCTACCCAAAGGTCAGTGCTAAAGTGTTGGGCCCAAAACCCACACCGTTACACCAACAGAACAACACCCATCACATTAAGACCCACGAATAACCACGGCGGACATTCAATGGCGGTAAACCATTGGCGGTACATACCGCCACGCTCACAATGGACACCTACATACAAAGCAACACCACATTGGACAATTCAAACAAAACACACCTGACACCCATACACACACCACACCCACACCACTATAAAACACACATCCACATTACCCACAACCCTTTACAAATACAAATCATTGCCACCAGACTGACACCAAGATCACTGCGATAACTAGACACACACAGCACTCACACCCATACACCCCTCACGCACTCCACATCACACACCCCAACACATTACCCAACACACTCTCACCAACACACATCACATAACACCCATGGTACCACAAAGGCACCCCCGTTTCACTGAGAAGGAGTTAAGGGTCATGGTGGAGGAAATCATCAGGGTAGAGGCACAGCTATGTGGAGCACAGGTGCAGCAGATATCAATAGCAAGGAAGATGGAGCTATGGTGGAGAATCGTGGACAGGGTCAACGCTGTGGGACAGCACCTAAGAACAAGGGATGACATCAGGATGAGGTGGAATGGCCCACGGGGGAAGGTATGTTCCATAGCAGCAAGACACCAGCTCGCTATACAGAGGACTGACGGTGGACCCCCACCCCCTCCCCCACAACTCACAGCATGGGAGGAGCGGGTTCTGGCAATACTGCATCCTGAGGGCCTGGATGGAGTTGGAGGAGAACTGGACACTGGTAAGTCAACTTTTAACAATTATCACTCCCATACCTGCATGCCATCACACACCCTCCCCTCACTCCCATCACTCCACTCCATCCCACAAACTCCACCATCACATCACACTAATCCCAATGCCAAGGCCTGCATTCTATACAAATGAATGGACACCTCTCCAGCCCTGTATGGACACTTATCACTAAAGCATACACAGCACAGGGGAACTAACAATCACACAATACACCAACATACAGAAGCAAAAGCTGGCAGGGGAACAACAACCATAGAGGGAAAGCTACAGAAGTACAAATGTCAGACACCTGAAGCATAATACATCATTTACATCCCCACAGGTAACCTAGCCAATGTCACTGGAGAGGAGGTGCCATCACTATCCAGTCCCCCAACAGAAGAGGCCCACAGTAATGACAGTAATTCTGGACTTCTGGATCTGGACGATCTACCTGGCCCATCAGGGACCACTGGACAGTCGGTCACCCAAGCCCAGTCAAAGACCACCATAGAGCCTCCGCAATCAGGAGCCAACACCACAGCACCTACCAAGTGTACCCACACCTCTGTCCCCAGAACACGTCAATCAGCAGTGTGCCCACCTGTACAGGGACCCCAGGCCACACCTCGCACACAAGACAATCAGAGACCTGGGGTCAGTGGCTGTGGGCACACCATTCAGTGGACAGAGGTACAGGCCTACAAGGACACTGGGAGGACTGCTGTGCACCAGGAGGTGGCCGGACCAGGGATCTGACTCTCCAGGAGGCACTCTCTGAGATCCTTGGAGCCTACCAACATTCCCAGGACACGATGGACCATATCCTAGACAATGTGCAGCAGAACAGGTGGCTGCAGGAGGGACAGTATCAGGGGATCAGGGAGGACTTGCAGGCCATCAACAACACCCTGATCTCCATAGCAGGGGTGCTGGCAGACATGGCTAACATTATGAGGGAGGCAGTGTCACACCAGTGGGCCCCTACCACTAGCCAGTCATCTGAACAGCCCTCCACTTCCACTCCTGCTAGTGGCCAGGAGGCCCCCCCACAGGACCAACAGGCCACCAGCACCCCTCACCCTGCAGAAGGTGAACCACCCCGCAAACGTTCCCTGCAAACTAGACAGAAGCCATAGACTCTTGCCAAGACCACCGCCAGGAAATGAGACTCTCCTGATTGTCCCCATTGTGTCCCACTCAGTCACCTTATCCACCTTGAACTGCCATTGCTCCCCTTCCTATGTCTCCATGGACAATGCACCTGTGCTACAAACAGACTGGAACAATACCCTGGACTTTCCTCCATCATCACCCCATTCCATTGACTTTCCCCTCTATATTTTAGCACTAAAATAAACACCCTTTGATAAAAATCGACTACTAGTATTTCATGTACTGCAAATTTGTATTGATTGAAACAGTTACAACCATTGCAATTTAACTGTACATAGAATGAGCATAGAAATAATGACCTGTAGCTAGATGTTGTGATCACACCAGGAGAATGTATCATATCACCAACATCTGCAAAACGAATATCCAGAGGTAACAGTAAGTGGCCAAAGAAGTGGGTAATGCCAGCATGCCAATGCCACACAGAATACAACAATAGTCATAGATATGTAAAGTTGCACTGTCTCACCTGTGTGTCATTGGAAGTACTGACATATCACAGATGTTCTGTTGCCACATCTTCATCCTCTGCCTCCTCATCTTCACTGTCCTCAGGGTCTACTTCTGCCACAGGGGCATTTCCAGTCTCCTCCTGCAGAAAGGTACATGGCGTCTAAGGGCCAGGTTGTGCAACATGCAGCATGCCACTACTATGTGGCAGACCTTCTTGGGTGAGTAGCACAGGGATCCACCTGTTAGATGGAGGCATCTGAACCTGGCATTCAGGAGGCCAAAGGTCCTTTCAATGATCCTTCTGGTTCGCCCATGTGCCTCATTATAACTTTCTTCTGCCGTTGTCCTGGCATTCCTCACAGGGGCCAACAGCCATGATAGGTTTGGGTAACCAGAGTCATCTGCAAATATTGAGGGACAACATTTAGCCACACACTATCCTATATGGCCAACACCCAGATAGTATGTAGGCATACACCAACATATACTGGGTGGGAACCAGGGCTCATCTATTAGCCACACCCTGTGCCTCTGCAGTTGGGACATCATATTTGGGATGCTGCTATTCCTCAGGGCAAAGACATTGTGCACCGACCCTGGATACTTAGCATTGAGGTGGGAGATGTACTGGTCCACCAGGCACACCATCTGCACATTCATGGAGTGGAAACTTTTACAACTCCTGAACACCTGTTCATTCTGGCGAGGGGGCACAAATGCGATATGTGGTCCGTCAATTGCACCAATTATATTGGGGATATGTCCCATTGCATAGAATCCGGCCTTTACAGTGGCCAAATCCTCAACCTGGGAGAATGCAATGTAGCTGCACATGTGCTTCATCAGGGCAGACAACACTCTTGTTACAACATGTGAGAACATTGGCTGTAACGTTTCTCCAACTAAGCCCACTGTCACTTGGGAAGAACCAGTTGCCAAGAAATGGAGCACAGATAGCACTTGCACAAGAGGGGGGATCCCAGTGGGGTGACGGATAGCAGATATTAGGTCAGGCTCCAATTGGGCACACAGCTCTGTGATTGTGGCCCTGTCAAGTCTATAGGTGAGGATGATGTGCCTGTCCTCCATTGATGCCAAGTCCACCAGGGGTCTGTACACAGGGGTATGTCTCTATCTCGGGGCATGGCCTGCAGCTGATGAACCTGCACGCTTAGCGCAGCGCTCCGGTGCTGTGAACGGGGCCCGGACTAAATAATGGCACTTCCAAGCCCTGAAAATGATCGGCAAGATAAGCCCCAGTGAGCGGAAACCCGACCGATAAACGCGGAGTAAACGCCGGCGAGCAAAGAATAGCGGCTGAGGAGGAAACAGAGTGTCTCCCCGGCGACTTTGGGGAACCAAGATGGCGGCTGTCTCGGAGCTCCGGCCCGGCTGAGCTCGGGCCTCGGAGAGGAGAGACCAAAAACCTGCTTGGAGCGGGGCGAGATCGCCCGCACCCCGGGAACGACCCAGCGGTGGGGGGCTGCTACCCCCGCTCCCGCTGAGCAAGGTGCAGAGGCGAGCACGCGAATGCGGGCAAGCATTATAGCGATGACCTGGCAGGGTGTCGGCCCGACGTGAATCATCTTGATCCATGGCCCGGGCGGAACCAGCCGAGGGACGCAAATGGGTTACCTGCAGCGGAAAGAGGAGCCGTGAGATTAGATCTTCCATCGAGAGGCACTGGAGGAACCCCCGATCCCCACAGTGAAAGGTACAGAAGTCAGGAGCAGGAGAGGGGAGACAGCGCGGCAGCAGGAGTGCAAGCTGACGGGCCCACGTGCCGATCTCATTGACGGCCCGGTGCGTTTTCCTTCATCGTGCTGTCTAGGGGGAAAATATATGTCATAGGCAACAGTGTTGAAGAAATAAGCGGCGAGAATAATACGCGCTTGATCCCGGACTCTGTGTCCTCCCCCCCGGGCACCCCCCTCAACCTGTGAACATTCTTGGTGGTCACGGCCGTGAACCGAGGAGGGAGTAGCCATAAAATCCAGCATGTGCCCCCCCACCTAAGGCACCAAAAGTCGACGGCCTTGATCGTCTGGAAGTAGTGAACCCCGATCTCTGATCGAGACGACTAGACCTCCCCTTTGCCGGACGTGGTGCCTTGGTACGCGTGACCCTGGTCCCCGGTAGCTAAGGCTACCCACCTTAGTGAGCAGGCGCCGAGTAACAAGGATGGGGAAACCCAAGAGACGTGAGGGGCAGGCCCAGGAAGACTCCGATGGCACCCAAATTCCAGGCCGGTCCCAAAGGATAGACTCCCAGGACAGCGCGACGAACCAGGAAACAACCTTAGATAAGGTGCTCCAGGCCATCAGAGAATCTCGAGAAGTACTGGAGCAAAAAATAGACAACCTGACTGTAGACCTCTCCCTATTGCGAGATGATCATCGTAGGCTAACGGAGAGAGTGGGAACGAATGAAAAGGGGATTAAGCTCATGGCCTCAACCCAGAAGTCCTCTTCCAAAGAACTCTTGGAAATTACCTCTTGAGTAAAGGCTCTAGAAGCAAGAGCGGAAGACGCTGAAAACCGTGCCCGCAGGAGTAACATAAGGCTGATTGGTGTCCCGGAGGGAACGGAATCAGCGGCGGTAAATATGGAATCTTTCCTAGAACACAGGATCAAAGACACAATACCTCCTGAGGGTCTATCAACGTTTTTTGCCATAGAAAGATCCCACAGGGTGCCTAGCAGGCCTCCTACCCCTGGAGCGAGAGCTCGACCAATAGTGGCAAAACTCCTGCAATTTAAAGACAGGGATTACATTCTGTCACAAACGTGCCTGAAAGGCGAAATTGCACTAAACAATCAGCGTGTTATGCTCTTTCCGGATTTCACCAAAGGAACTCAAGAGCAAAGGGCCTCTTTCAACAATCCCAAATGTATCCTCCGTGAAAACAGGATAAAATACGCCATGCTCTTCTCGGCCAAACTCAAAGTGGAATATGAAGGGAAAGTACATTTCTTTACATCCCCACAGGTAATCGACGAATGGCTGGAAGCCAAGAATATCACAGCCCGGGCCCCCACCGCGGAACACGTAGCACAACCCCCAGGAAGCACAACAGATCCTCCAAACGAAATAAAGAGATTGCACCTCCAAGGCACCAAGCTCTTCAAGAAATGCGCAAGGCAGTGGACGCGGCTGCTGCTCTTGGGCCGGGTTTCTCTCCCCTCATCCCAAAATTCTGGACACACCTCGGACCACGACTCGTGCTGTGGAGGCTCGTCGAGTTCGTCACGGGACACCCTCACCAGCCTACCAAAAGTGACCCCGAGATCCTCGGAAGAAATCATTTGACCCTCCATTGATAGAACTGTTACCAAAGGAACGCTGAGAAGCATCAAATTGGTATGGTCTAGATAGCAGAAGAACAATTCCCCCGAACGTCCACACTCAACTCGACCTGTGCAACAACTTAATGGGTAGCTTAATATAATCACGCTGGGTCCCGGAATCGGCCTGGAGTGTTGGCTCTCGGTCGCTGACACGCCACCCACCTATAGGATTTTAAGACAAGTTATAATGGTTTGGACGGGAATGGTTCCGATCACCGGTCCTGGGGAGTGGGAGTTGGGAGTTGAGTTTATCAAGTTAGTATTGAGAGTTAATTAAGCACTTACCATTTATGAAGCTGACAGCTCACGCATTAAAATCACGCCACCACAACATAATCCTATACACAATAATCTCTGCACCCTCCCTAGCTTCTACAAGGTTAGCAACCAAAATGGAGACCACAAAGTATAAGATAATAACCTGGAACGTTAGAGGTCTAAATAATATGTCCAAATGTTATAAAGTATACAACCATTTAAAGCGCAGGGGGATCCACATTGCTTTTCTTCAGGAAACCTGCCTGGTAGAGCAAGAAGTTAACTCCCTTAAGAAACGATGGGGAGGTCAAATAATCGCCTCTAGTTACTCAGCATTCACAAGGGGAGTATTGATCTGGATCCGACCGGGGGTGCCCTTTCAGCTCCTTCACAAGTTCATAGACAAGGAAGGGAGATATGTAGTGCCCTCCGGGAGGTAAGGAGGGAGAGACGTAACATTAAGCTGGATATATGCACCCAAACAGGACAAGGGGAAATTCTTCGACAAATTGTCCCTTGAAATAGGCTCACTCCTGACAGGTCCTAACATAATCGGAGGGGACTTTAACTGCATAGCTAACGTTAACTTGGACAGATTGCACCCCCCATTTCACAGTCCCCAACTCTAAAAATTGCTGAATCATTTGTGGAGTGGCAAAAACACTGGCAACTTGGAGATTGTTGGAGGCAGCTTAACCCACATACTCAGGACTTCTCATATTACTCTGCGGTACACGACCCACATGTCAGGCTAGACACTTTTTTAGTTTCCCCTGAAATTCAAATGGATGTAATCTCTGCTGAATACCTGTGCCGTACAATATCTGACCATAACCCTCTGGTACTGTCGCTATCTTGGGGAAGGGAGAGAACGACTATTCCAACATGGCGTCTGAGGGCTGAAATGCTTGAGGATGAGGCATTCAAACATCTTTTGCACACATCCATAGTTGATTTCTTTAAACACAACGCACAAACTGCGTCCTCCATATCCATTGAATGGGAAACATTCAAAATAGTTATAAGGGGCACCTGTATCAGTGAGAACCTAGGGGCCCGGAAATCTATGGAAAACGAGCTCCATGGTCTGGAGGACTCCCTCAGGGACCTCGAGCGTAGACGCCCTACACAACCTGATCTGGCCCCCCTCCTGAAAGACACCAAAAACAAAATAACAGAAGTAAACAATAGGTTGTCAGGTTATGATTACAAGCAGCACTTAATCAAACAACAATCAGAGGGGGATAAGCCAGGTGCCCTGCTAGCGTGGCTGGCTAACCCACCTAAACAACAAACTGTCATAGTGGAAATTGAAGGCACCCCAGGCACCAGCGTTTACAGCCAAAAAGAAATTAACTCTAGCTTTATCAACTACTATTCAACACTATACGCTCCCCCCACCGACACACTAACTAACCTCCAATTACAAGATCTGGAAGACCTCATCCTCCCCAAACTTGGGGAAGAGGAGAGCTCAGCTTTAGCAGCCCCAATAACGATTGCAGAGATTAAAACAGCGATCCAAGGCATGGCTAAAGGTAAAGTCCCAGGATCCGACGGACTCCCATTGGAGTTCTACCTCTTGTATCAGGACCTGCTATCCCCACACCTCAGCACAATATATACAGAGGCATGGAGCGGTGGCAGCCTACCACAATCTACTAATGAAGCCATTATGATTCCCCTACTAAAATCCGATAGGCCCCCAACGGATGTCCGCTCTTATCGTCCATTATCCATGCTCAATATAGATTATAAAATATTAAGTAGGAGTCTTGCGAACAGACTTCTGCCCCACATGACATCGTTAATCCACCAGGATCAGTCTGGCTTTATCCCGCAACGTAGCACGGCACAACATATTAGATGCCTGGTGTCTGTTCTCCATTCTATGCCTCCGGAAATGACTCAAGCAGCGATTATCTCGGTGGACATAGAAAAGGCATTCGACTGCCTGCGATGGGACTACCTAGAGCAGGCCAGGCTGAGAATGGGGATGGGAGAGGGATTCACACGTTGGACTAGGTTGTTATATTCAAATCCCACTGCTAGAGTGAGAACGGGTAACACCATATCTGATTCTTTTTCGATGGGCAGAGGAACTAGACAGGGTTGCCCACTATCCCCTCTTCTTTTCGCAGTAGCAATAGAGCCCCTGGCCCAAATGGCTAGAACCGGGCAGCACTTCCAAGGCATTCCAATTAACGACTAGACACAATATATCTCCCTTAATGCCGACGATATGGTGCTATTTCTCCGCAACCTGGGAGATGATCTACCAGGAGCAATAACTATGCTTGAGAAATACGGAATAGCCTCCGGACTCTGAATTAACTGGAGGAAGTCCACTATATTCCCCATGTCAAGAAGCACACCTGAACCGAATGAAACTAGAGGGTTACCCTGGTCTCCTAACACGTTTAAATATCTAGGAGTAAACATATACCATACCGCGGAAGACCTCCTAGAAGGAAACATTCATAGAGCACTCAGAGGAATCAGATCTAGCATGCGCTTCTGGAAGACTCTACCATTGACAGTGTCCGGCAGAATTGCCCTACTTAAAATGATAGTGCTGCCCAGAATGCTATATTACTTCTCTACCATTCCATTGGTAATCCCGAAAACAGTATTCAGAAGTACTGACTCTATGATCATGAGCTTTATATGGGGACCGGGCAGGCACAGAATCGCACTAAACTCATTGCAGAGAACCACTGCGGAGGGGGGCCTAGCTGCCCCAGACGTAGAAATCTATTACTGGGCAGGGCAACTACAATGGCTAGCTGTAGGAAAGTACCATCTTGCCTGGCATGTTACCCCCATTTTTCACTGTATATATGTTGTTTTAGTTGTATGTGTCACTGGGACCCTGCCAGCCAGGGCCCCAGTGCTCATAAGTGTGCCTGTATGTGTTACCTGTGTTATGACTAACTGTCTCACTGAGGCTCTGCTAATCAGAACCTCAGTGGTTATGCTCTCTCATTTCTTTCAAATTGTCACTAACAGGCTAGTGACCAATTTTACCAATTTACATTGGCATACTGAAACACCCTTATAATTCCCTAGTATATGGTACTGAGGTACCCAGGGTATTGGGGTTCCAGGAGATCCCTATGGGCTGCAGCATTTCTTTTGCCACCCATAGGGAGCTCTGACAATTCTTACACAGGCCTGCCACTGCAGCCTGAGTGAAATAACATCCACGTTATTTCACAGCCATTTTACACTGCACTTAAGTAACTTATAAGTCACCTATATGTCTAACCTTTACCTGGTAAAGGTTGGGTGCTAAGTTACTTAGTGTGTGGGCACC
The DNA here is from genome assembly GCF_031143425.1 of Pleurodeles waltl. NCBI lineage: Eukaryota > Metazoa > Chordata > Amphibia > Caudata > Salamandridae > Pleurodeles > Pleurodeles waltl. Next base: position 358,878,777 of record NC_090450.1, on the reverse strand, counting down.
CTGGCACTAGCCAAGGTGCCCCCACATTGTTCAGGGCCAATTCCCCGGACTTTGTGAGTGCGGGGACACCATTACACGCGTGCACTACATATAGGTCACTACCTATATGTAGCTTCACAATGGTAACTCCGAATATGGCCATGTAACATGTCTATGATCATGGAATTGCCCCCTCTATGCCATCCTGGCATAGTTGGCACAATCCCATGATCCCACAGGTCTGTAGCTCAGACCTGGGTACTGCCAAACTGCCTTTCCCGGGGTTTCACTGCAGCTGCTGCTGCTGCCAACCCCTTGTGAGAAGGTAGCCTCTTTCTAGCCTTGTTACCCCCACTTTTGGCCTGTTTGTGAGTGTATGTCAGGGTGTTTGTCACTGTTTTCACTGTCTCACTGGGATCCTGATAGCCAGGCCTCAGTGCTCATAGTGAAAACACCATGTTTTCAGTATGGTTGTTATGTGTCACTGGGATCCTGCTGGTCAGGACCCCAGTGCTCATAGGTTTGTGGCCTATATGTATGTGTCACTGGGACCCTGTCACACAGGGCCCCAGTGCTCATAGGTGTGCATGTGTATGTTCCCTGTGTGGTGCCTAACTGTCTCACTGAGGCTCTGCTAACCAGAACCTCAGTGGTTATGCTCTCTCATTACTTCCAAATTGTCACTAACAGGCTAGTGACCATTTTTACCAATTTACATTGGCTTACTGGAACACCCTTATAATTCCCTAGTATATGGTACTGAGGTACCCAGGGTATTGGGGTTCCAGGAGATCCCTATGGGCTGCAGCATTTCTTTTGCCACCCATAGGGAGCTCTGACAATTCTTACACAGGCCTGCCACTGCAGCCTGAGTGAAATAACGTCCACGTTATTTCACAGCCATTTTACACTGCACTTAAGTAACTTATAAGTCACCTATATGTCTAACCTTTACCTGGTAAAGGTTAGGTGCAAAGTTACTTAGTGTGAGGGCACCCTGGCACTAGCCAAGGTGCACCCACATTGTTCAGAGCCAATTCCCTGAACTTTGTGAGTGCGGGGACACCATTACACGCGTGCACTACATATAGGTCACTACCTATATGTAGCTTCACAATGGTAACTCCGAATATGGCCATGTAACATGTCTATGATCATGGAATTGCCCCCTCTATGCCATCCTGGCATAGTTGGCACAATCCCATGATCCCAGTGGTCTGTAGCACAGACCCTGGTACTGCCAAACTGCCCTTCCTGGGGTTTCACTGCAGCTGCTGCTGCTGCCAACCCCTCAGACAGGCATCTGCCCTCCTGGGGTCCAGCCAGGCCTGGCCCAGGATGGCAGAACAAAGAACTTCCTCTGAGAGAGGGTGTGACACCCTCTCCCTTTGGAAAATGGTGTGAAGGCAGGGGTGGAGTAGCCTCCCCCAGCTTCTGGAAATGCTTTGTTGGGCACAGAGGTGCCCAATTCTGCATAAGCCAGTCTACACCGGTTCAGGGACCCCTTAGCCCCTGCTCTGGCGCGAAACCGGACAAAGGAAAGGGGAGTGACCACTCCCCTGACCTGCACCTCCCCTGGGAGGTGTCCAGAGCTCCTCCAATGTGCTCCAGACCTCTGCCATCTTGGAAACAGAGGTGCTGCTGGCACACTGGACTGCTCTGAGTGGCCAGTGCCACCAGGTGACGTCAGAGACTCCAGCTGATAGGCTCCTTCAGGTGTTAGTAGCCTATCCTCTCTCCTAGGTAGCCAAACCCTCTTTTCTGGCTATTTAGGGTCTCTGTCTCTGGGGAAACTTGAGATAACGAATGCAAGAGCTCATCCGAGTTCCTCTGCATCTCTCTCTTCACCTTCTGATAAGGAAACGACCGCTGACCGCGCTGGAAGCCTGCAAACCTGCAACATAGTAGCAAAGACGACTACTGCAACTCTCTAACGCTGATCCTGCCGCCTTCTCGACTGTTTTCCTGCTTGTGCATGCTGTGGGGGTAGCCTGCCTCCTCTCTGCACCAGAAGCTCCGAAGAAATCTCCCGTGGGTCGACGGAATCTTCCCCCTGCAACCGCAGGCACCAAAAAGCTGCATCACCGGTCCCTTGGGTCTCCTCTCAGCACGACGAGCGAGGTCCCTCGAATCCAGTGACTCTGTCCAAGTGACCCCCACGGTCCAGTGACTCTTCAGTCCAAGTTTGGTGGAGGTAAGTCCTTGCCTCACCTCGCTGGGCTGCATTGCTGGGAACCGCGACTTTGCAGCTACTCCGGCCCCTGTGCACTTCCGGCGGAAATACTTTGTGCACAGCCAAGCCTGGGTCCACGGCACTCTAACCTGCATTGCACGACTTTCTAAGTTGGTCTCCGGCGACGTGGGACTCTTTTGTGCAACTTCGGTGAGCACCATTTCACGCATCCTCGTAGTGCCTGTTTCTGGCACTTCTCCGGGTGCTACCTGCTTTAGCGAGGGCTCTTTGTCTTGCTCGACGTCCCCTCTCTCTTCAGGTCCAATTTGCCACCTCCTGGTCTCTCCTGGGCCCCAGCAGCGTCCAAAAACACCAAACGCACGATTTGCAGCTAGCAAGGCTTGTTGGCGTTCTTTCGGCGGGAAAACACTTCTGCACGACTTTCCACGGCAAGTGGGATCCGTCCACCAAAGGGGAAGTCTCTAGCCCTTTTCCTTCCTGCAGAAACCTCAGCTTCTTCTGTCCAGTCGAAGCTTCTTTGCACCCGCAGCTGGCATTTCCTGGGCATCTGCCCATCTCCGACTTGCTTGTGACTTTTGGACTTGGTCCCCTTGTTCCACAGGTACCCTAGATTGGAAATCCACAGTTGTTGCATTGCTGGTTTGTGTCTTTCCTGCATTATTCCTCTAACACGACTCTTTTGTCCTTAGGGGAACTTTAGTGCACTTTGCACTCACTTTTCAGGGTCTTGGGGAGGGTTATTTTTCTAACTCTCACTATTTTCTAATAGTCCCAGCGACCCTGTACAAGGTCACATAGGTTTGGGGTCCATTCGTGGTTCGCATTCCACTTTTGGAGTATATGGTTTGTGTTGCCCCTATCCCTATGTTTCCCCATTGCATCCTATTGTAACTATACATTGTTTGCACTGTTTTCTAAGACTATACTGCATATTTTTGCTATTGTGTATATATATCTTGTGTATATTTCCTATCCTCTCACTGAGGGTACACTCTAAGATACTTTGGCATATTGTCATAAAAATAAAGTACCTTTATTTTTAGTAGAACTGTGTATTGTGTTTTCTTATGATATTGTGCATATGACACTAAGTGGTACTGTAGTAGCTTCACACGTCTCCTAGTTCAGCCTAAGCTGCTCTGCTAAGCTACCATTATCTATCAGCCTATGCTGCTAGACACCCTATACACTAATAAGGGATAACTGGGCCTGGTGCAAGGTGCAAGTACCCCTTGGTACTCACTACAAGCCAGTCCAGCCTCCTACATTGGTTGTGCAGTGGTGGGATAAGTGCTTGAGACTACTTACCACTCTTGTCATTGTACTTTTCATAAGAGAAAAATATACAAAACAAGGTCAGTGTATATACACATAGCCAAAAAGTTTTGCATTTCCTCTTTTCACTCTTTTCTAAGTGCTGAAAAGTACTCCTAAACTTTCAAAAAGTTCTTAAAAGTTAAAAAAGTTTTTTTTTCTGTCCTTCCAAAAAGTTCTGAAAACTTTTGTCTCTTTCTCTATCAGTTTAACTCTCTCTAAAAAATGTCTGGCACAGGCCAAAGTGTTGATCTGTCCAAACTTGCATATGATAACCTTAGCTGGAAAAGAGCAAGGAGTCTCTGTATAGAGAGAGGTTTGAGTGTAGGGAAGAATCCTGCCTTGGAACTGTTAATTAACATGCTTAGAGAACAGGATAAGGCCATAGGTGCCCCATCTGTTGAAAAAGTACCTAATAGTTCCCAATCTGATTCAGGGACTCCCCCAGGAAAAGATTCAGGAAAGAAACTTCCTAGCCTGCCCATCACTAGACAATCTAGCATAGATGGCAATGATGATGAGCCACACCAAATAAATAGTGTTGTCTCACATCATAGCAAAAGCATTTATTCTCACCATACTGGTAGTAATGTTTCTGTAAACCAAGCTGTTAAGTTGGCTTCTGTAAGGGACAGGTCTCCTTCTGTTCATTCCCATCATAGCTCTGTTTCTAGAAATGTCCCTCCCACCAACCCTGATGACAGAATGTTAGAGAGGGAACTCAATAAGTTGAGGGTGGAACAAACCAGACTGAAGCTTAAAAAGCAACAGCTGGATTTGGATAGACAGTCTTTTGAATTAGAGAAGGAAAGACAGAAGTTGGGTTTAGATACCCATGGTGGCAGCAGCAGTATTCCCCATAGTCATCCTGCAAAAGAGCATGATTCCAGGAATCTGCACAAGATAGTTCCCCCTTATAAGGAGGGGGATGACATTAACAAGTGGTTTGCTGCACTTGAGAGGGCCTGTGTTGTACAGGATGTCCCTCAAAGGCAGTGGGCTGCTATCCTATGGCTATCATTTAGTGGAAAAGGTAGGGATAGGCTCCTTACTGTGAAAGAAAATGATGCTAATAATTTCCAAGTTCTTAAGAATGCACTCCTGGATGGTTATGGCTTAACCACTGAACAGTACAGGATAAAGTTCAGAGAGACCAAAAAGGAGTCTTCACAAGACTGGGTTGATTTCATTGACCATTCAGTGAAGGCCTTGGAGGGGTGGTTACATGGCAGTAAAGTTACTGATTATGAAAGCCTGTATAACACAATCCTGAGAGAGCATATACTTAATAATTGTGTGTCTGATGTGTTGCACCAGTACCTGGTAGACTCTGATCTGACCTCTCCCCAAGAATTGGGAAAGAAGGCAGACAAATGGGTCAGAACAAGGGTGAACAGAAAAGTTCATACAGGGGGTGACAAAGATGGCAATAAGAAGAAAGATGGTGAAAAATCTCAAGATAAGCATGGGGATAAGGGTAAAACCAAAGATCCCACTTCAAATCTTAAACACTCTTCAGAGGGTGGGGATAAAACAAATTCTTCCTCTTCTTCCCAACCTGCACACATTAAAAAGCCTTGGTGCTTTGTGTGTAAAAACAGAGGCCATAGGCCAGGGGATAAGTCCTGTCCAGGTAAACCCCCTGAGCCTACCACCACTAATACATCAAGCTCTAGTGCCCCTAGCAGTAGTGGTACTAGTGGTGGGACTGCTGGCAACAGTCAAGCAAAGGGTGTAGTTGGGTTCACTTATGGGTCCATAGTGGAAACTGATGTAATCAGTCCCAAGACATTTTCTGTCACACCTAGTGGCACTGGCCTTGCCACACTGGCTGCTTGTCCCCTTACAATGGATAAGTACAGGCAGACAGTTTCAATAAATGGTTTTGAGGCCTTGGCCTACAGGGACACAGGTGCCAGTTTCACTTTGGTGACTGAAAACCTAGTGCCTCCTGAACAACACATCATTGGACAACAGTATAAGATTATTGATGTCCATAACTCCACTAAGTTTCTTCCCTTAGCTATAATTCAGTTTAGTTGGGGTGGAGTTACTGGCCCTAAGCAGGTGGTGGTATCACCTAGCTTACCTGTAGACTGTCTCTTAGGTAATGACCTAGAGGCCTCAGGTTGGGCTGATGTAGAGTTTTATGCCCATGCAGCCATGCTGGGCATCCCTGAGGAATTGTTCCCTCTCATTTCAAGTGAAATGAAAAAGCAAAGGAGAGAAGGCCTGAAAACTCAGGATCCCTCTCCATCAACAGGTAAAAAGGGTATCACAGTATCCCCTAACCACCCTACCATTCAGGATACTATTCCTGTGGTGGGAGAAACCTCTCCTGGGGTGGCACCTGTTCCAAGGGAATCATCAGTTGGCAAAACTGTACTCCCTGAGGTGGAAGTACCTCTCTGTGGGATAACTAACATTGGTGAGAAAAAGAGCACCATTTTAGTTAACATGGAGCATCCCTCCAACCCTCCCAGAGAAACTTTAGTGCAGAAACTCTGCACTGCCTCACAACACTTAGGACAGCATCCCTGCCCTAGTGTGGAGCTGATAGGACAGCATCCCTGCCCTGCTCCAACCCAAGAGAAACAGCATCCCTGTTCTCTCTTCCAGCCATATGGACAAAGTTTTTGCCCAGCTATGGCTTTTCTGAGACAGCATCCCTGTCTGGCATTTCCATCACTACAAATAGGTTCAGTGGACAATTCCCACTGCTCTAAACTAAAACTTACTGATAGAAACTCTGAAAATACATCTTCACATTGTTGCTTAGCTAAAAAACTTCAAACAGGGTGGTTTACATCCCCACAGGGAAGTAACCATATAGTGGATGATAAAGGGAGTAACCAGTCTATTGCAGAGCTACTCTCTACTTATCACCACTTAGACAATAAAGTCTCAACTGGCCAAGGTTAGCCTTATTGTCCTTCGTTTGGGGGGGGGTTGTGTGAGAAGGTAGCCTCTTTCTAGCCTTGTTACCCCCACTTTTGGCCTGTTTGTGAGTGTATGTCAGGGTGTTTGTCACTGTTTTCACTGTCTCACTGGGATCCTGATAGCCAGGCTTCAGTGCTCATAGTGAAAACACCATGTTTTCAGTATGGTTGTTATGTGTCACTGGGATCCTGCTGGTCAGGACCCCAGTGCTCATAGGTTTGTGGCCTATATGTATGTGTCACTGGGACCCTGTCACACAGGGCCCCAGTGCTCATAGGTGTGCATGTGTATGTTCCCTGTGTGGTGCCTAACTGTCTCACTGAGGCTCTGCTAACCAGAACCTCAGTGGTTATGCTCTCTCATTACTTCCAAATTGTCACTAACAGGCTAGTGACCATTTTTACCAATTTACATTGGCTTACTGGAACACCCTTATAATTCCCTAGTATATGGTACTGAGGTACCCAGGGTATTGGGGTTCCAGGAGATCCCTATGGGCTGCAGCATTTCTTTTGCCACCCATAGGGAGCTCTGACAATTCTTACACAGGCCTGCCACTGCAGCCTGAGTGAAATAACGTCCACGTTATTTCACAGCCATTTTACACTGCACTTAAGTAACTTATAAGTCACCTATATGTCTAACCTTTACCTGGTAAAGGTTAGGAGCAAAGTTACTTAGTGTGAGGGCACCCTGGCACTAGCCAAGGTGCCCCCACATTGTTCAGAGCCAATTCCCTGAACTTTGTGAGTGCGGGGACACCATTACACGCGTGCACTACATATAGGTCACTACCTATATGTAGCTTCACAATGGTAACTCCGAATATGGCCATGTAACATGTCTATGATCATGGAATTGCCCCCTCTATGCCATCCTGGCATAGTTGGCACAATCCCATGATCCCAGTGGTCTGTAGCACAGACCCTGGTACTGCCAAACTGCCCTTCCTGGGGTTTCACTGCAGCTGCTGCTGCTGCCAACCCCTCAGACAGGCAGCTGCCCTCCTGGGGTCCAGCCAGGCCTGGCCCAGGATGGCAGAACAAAGAACTTCCTCTGAGAGAGGGTGTGACACCCTCTCCCTTTGGAAAATGGTGTGAAGGCAGGGGAGGAGTAGCCTCCCCCAGCCTCTGGAAATGCTTTGTTGGGCACAGAGGTGCCCAATTCTGCATAAGCCAGTCTACACCGGTTCAGGGACCCCTTAGCCCCTGCTCTGGCGCGAAACTGGACAAAGGAAAGGGGAGTGACCACTCCCCTGACCTGCACCTCCCCTGGGAGGTGTCCAGAGCTCCTCCAGTGTGCTCCAGACCTCTGCCATCTTGGAAACAGAGGTGCTGCTGGCACACTGGACTGCTCTGAGTGGCCAGTGCCACCAGGTGACGTCAGAGACTCCTTCTGATAGGCTCCTTCAGGTGTTGCTAGCCTATCCTCTCTCCTAGGTAGCCAAACCCTCTTTTCTGGCTATTTAGGGTCTCTGTCTCTGGGGAAACTTGAGATAACGAATGCAAGAGCTCATCCGAGTTCCTCTGCATCTCTCTCTTCACCTTCTGATAAGGAAACGACCGCTGACCGCGCTGGAAGCCTGCAAACCTGCAACATAGTAGCAAAGACGACTACTGCAACTCTGTAACGCTGATCCTGCCGCCTTCTCGACTGTTTTCCTGCTTGTGCATGCTGTGGGGGTAGCCTGCCTCCTCTCTGCACCAGAAGCTCCGAAGAAATCTCCTGTGGGTCGATGGAATCTTCCCCCTGCAACCGCAGGCACCAAAAAGCTGCATCACCGGTCCCTTGGGTCTCCTCTCAGCACGACGAGCGAGGTCCCTCGAATCCAGCGACTCTATCCAAGTGACCCCCACGGTCCAGTGACTCTTCAGTCCAAGTTTGGTGGAGGTAAGTCCTTGCCTCACCTCGCTGGGCTGCATTGCTGGGAACCGCAACTTTGCAGCTACTCCGGCCCCTGTGCACTTCCGGCGGAAATCCTTTGTGCACAGCCAAGTCTGGGTCCACGGCACTCTAACCTGTGTTGCACGACTTTCTAAGTTGGTCTCCGGCGACGTGGGACTCTTTTGTGCAACTTCGGTGAGCACTGTTTCACGCATCCTTGTAGTGCCTGTTTCTGGCACTTCTCTGGGTGCTACCTGCTTCAGTGAGGGTTCTTTGTCTTGCTCGACGTCCCCTCTCTCTCCAGGTCCAATTTGCGACCTCCTGGTCTCTCCTGGGCCCCAGCAGCGTCCAAAAACGCCAAACGCACGATTTGCAGCTAGCAAGGCTTGTTGGCTTTCTTTTGGCGGGAAAACACTTCTGCACAACTCTCCACGGCAAGTCGGATCCGTCCACCAAAGGGGAAGTCTCTAGCCCTTTTCGTTCCTGCAGAAACCTCAGCTTCTTCTGTCCAGTCGAAGCTTCTTTGCACCCGCAGCTGGCATTTCCTGGGCATCTGCCCATCTCCGACTTGCTTGTGACTTTTGGACTTGGTCCCCTTGTTCCACAGGTACCCTAGATTGGAAATCCACAGTTGTTGCATTGCTGGTTTGTGTCTTTCCTGCATTATTCCTCTAACACGACTCTTTTGTCCTTAGGGGAACTTTAGTGCACTTTGCACTCACTTTTCAGGGTCTTGGGGAGGGTTATTTTTCTAACTCTCACTATTTTCTAATAGTCCCAGCGACCCTCTACAAGGTCACATAGGTTTGGGGTCCATTCGTGGTTCGCATTCCACTTTTGGAGTATATGGTTTGTGTTGCCCCTATCCCTATGTTTCCCCATTGCATCCTATTGTAACTATACATTGTTTGCACTGTTTTCTAAGACTATACTGCATATTTTTGCTATTGTGTATATATATCTTGTGTATATTTCCTATCCTCTCACTGAGGGTACACTCTAAGATACATTGGCATATTGTCATAAAAATAAAGTACCTTTATTTTTAGTATAACTGTGTATTGTGTTTTCTTATGATATTGTGCATATGACACTAAGTGGTACTGTAGTAGCTTCACACGTCTCCTAGTTCAGCCTAAGCTGCTCTGCTAAGCTACCATTATCTATCAGCCTATGCTGCTAGACACCCTATACACTAATAAGGGATAACTGGGCCTGGTGCAAGGTGCAAGTACCCCTTGGTACTCACTACAAGCCAGTCCAGCCTCCTACACCCCTCAGACAGGTTTCTGCCCTCCTGGGGTCCAGCCAGGCTTGGCCCAGGAAGGCAGAACAAAGGGCTTCCTCAGAGAGAGGGTGTTACACCCTCTCCCTTTGGAAAATGGTGTTAGGGCTGGGGAGGAGTAGCCTCCCCCAGCCTCTGGAAATGCTTTCATGGGCACAGATGATGCCCATTTCTGCATAAGCCAGTCTACACCGGTTCAGGAACCCCTCAGCCCTGCTCTGGCGTGAAACTGGACAAAGGAAAGGGGAGTGACCACCCCCCTGACCTGCACCTCCCCTGGGAGGTGCCCAGAGCTCCTCCAGTGTGCTCCAGACCTCTGCCATCTTGGAAACAGAGGTGCTGCTGGCACACTGGACTGCCCTGAGTGGCTAGGGCCAGCAGGTGACGTCAGAGACTCCTTCTGATAGGCTCCTTCAGGTGTTGCTAGCCTATCTTCTCTCCTAAGTAGCCAAACCCTCTTTTCTGGCTATTTAGGGTCTCTGCTTTGGGGATTTCCGTAGATAACGAATGCAAGAGCTCATCAGAGTTCCACTGCATCTCTCTCTTCACCTTCTGCCAAGGAATCGACTGCTGACCGCGCTGGAAGCCTGCAAAACTGCAACAAAGTAGCGAAGACGACTACTGCAACTCTGTAACGCTGATCCTGCCGCCTTCTCGACTGTTTTCCTGGTGGTGCATGCTGTGGGGGTAGTCTGCCTCCTCTCTGCACTAGAAGCTCCGAAGAAATCTCCCGTGGGTCGATGGAATCTTCCCCCTGCAACCGCAGGCACCAAAGAACTGCATCACCGGTACCCTGGGTCTCCTCTCAGCACGACGAGCGAGGTCCCTTGAATCCAGCAACTCTGTCCAAGTGACTCCCACAGTCCAGTGACTCTTCAGTCCAAGTTTTATGGAGGTAAGTCCTTGCCTCCCCACGCCAGACTGCATTGCTGGGAACTGCGACTTTTGCAGCTACTCCGGCCTCCGTGCACTTCCGGTGGAAATCCTTTGTGCACAGTCCAGCCTGGGTCCACAGCACTCTAACCTGCATTGCACGACCTCCTAAGTTGTCCTCCGGCGGCGTGGGACTCCTTTGTGCAACTTCGGGTGAGCACCGTTTCACTCCAATTCGTAGTGCCTGTTCCGGCACTTCTGCGGGTGCTGCCTGCTTCTGAGAGGGCTCCTTGTCTTGTTTGACGCCCCCTCTGTCCCCAGACGCAATTGGCGACATCCTGGTCCCTCCTGGGCCACAGCAGCATCCAAAAACCCTAACCGCACGACTTGCAGCTAGCAAGGCTTGCTTGCGGTCTTTCTTCAGGTAAACACTTCTGCACGACTCTCCACGGCGTGAGGTATCTGTCCTCCAAAGGGGAAGTTCCTAGCCCTTGTCGTTCCTGCAGAACCTTCAGCTTCTACTGTCCAGTAGCAGCTTCTTTGCATCCACAGCTGCCATTTCCTGGGCATCTGCCCATCTCCGACTTGCTTCTGACTTTTGGACTTGGTCCCCTTGTTCCACAGGTACCCTCGACTGGAAATCTGCTGGTTTGTGTCTTTCCTGCAGAATTCCCCTATCACGACTTCCATGTCCTTTGGGGAACTTTAGTGCACTTTGCACTCACTTTTCAGGGTCTTGGGGTGGGCTATTTTTCTAACCCTAACTGTTTTCTTACAGTCCCAGCGACCCTCTACAAGGTCATATAGGTTTGGGGTCCATTCGTGGTTCGCATTCCACTTTTGGAGTATATGGTTTGTGTTGCCCCTATCTCTATGTGTCCCCATTGCATCCTATTGTAACTATACATTGTTTGCACTGTTTTCTAATACTATACTGCATATTTTTGGTATTGTGTACATATATCTTGTGTATATTTGCTATCCTCATACTGAAGGTACTCACTGAGATCCTTTTGGCATATTGTCATAAAAATAAAGTACCTTTATTTTTAGTATATCTGTGTATTGTGTTTTCTTATGACATTGTGCATATGACACTAGTGGTACTGTAGGAGCTTCACTCGTCTCCTAGTTCAGCCTAAGCTGCTCTGCTAAGCTACCATTATCTATCAGCCTAAGCTGCTAGACACCCTATACACTAATAAGGGATAACTGGGCCTGGTGCAAGGTGCAAGTACCCCTTGGTACTCACTACAAGCCAGTCCAGCCTCCTACATTGGTTGTGCAGTGGTGGGATAAGTGCTCTGTAACTACTTACCACTTTTGTCATTGTACTTTTCATAAGAGAAAAATATACAAAACAAGTTCAGTGTATGTACACCTAACCAAAAGGTTTTGCATTTCTTTTCTCACTTCTTTTCTAAAGTGCTGAAAAGTACCTCTAACTTTCTAAAAAGTTCCTAAAAAGTTTTAAAAGTTTTTTTTTCTGTCTTTCGAAAAGTTCTGAAAAACTTTTTCTTCACTTTTTCTGTCACTTAAACACTGTCTAAAATGTCTGGCACAGGCCAAACTGTTGATCTGTCCAAACTTGCTTATGATAACCTTAGCTGGAAAGAAGCAAGGAGTCTCTGCATAGATAGAGGTTTAAGTGTAAGGAAGAATCCTTCTAGAGAACTGTTGGTAAATATGCTTGTTGAACAGGATAAGGCCACAGCTGGCACCCCTGTTGAAAAGTTAGCTGATGGTTCCCACTCTGATTCTGGGGCACCCCTAGCAAAAGAGGTGGGAGGGAAACTTCCAAGCCTGCCCCCTAGCAGACAACCTAGCATAGTTGGTACTGATGTTGAGTCACATCATACAGATAGTGTGGTCTCACATCACAGTAAGAGTATTCCTTCTCATCATAGTAGAAGTGCTGTTTCTGTTAGCCAAGCTGTTAGGGTGCCATCTGTTAGGGCCAGGTCTCCTTTTGTTCTATCTCAGCATACTTCTGTCTCTAGACATGCCTCACCCACTCACCCTGATGACAGAGTGTTAGAAAGGGAGCTCAATAGATTGAGAGTGGAACAAACCAGACTGAAGCTCAAGAAGCAACAGCTGGATTTGGATACGCAGTCCTTAGAGGTGGAAAGGGAAAGACAGAAATTGGGTTTAGAAACCCATGGTGGCAGCAGCAGTATTCCCCATAGTCATCCTGCAAAACAGCATGATTCCAGAAATCTGCACAAGATAGTTCCCCCTTATAAGGAGGGGGATGACATTAACAAGTGGTTTGCTGCACTTGAGAGGGCCTGTGTTGTACAGGATGTCCCTCAAAGGCAGTGGGCTGCTATCCTATGGCTATCATTTAGTGGAAAGGGTAGGGATAGGCTCCTTACTGTAAAAGAAAGTGATGCCAATAATTTTGCAGTTCTTAAGAATGCACTCCTGGATGGTTATGGCTTAACCACTGAACAGTACAGGATGAAATTCAGAGAGACCAAAAAGGAGTCTTCATAAGACTGGGTTGATTTTGTTGACCATTCAGTGAAGGCCTTGGAGGGGTGGTTACATGGCAGTAAAGTTACTGATTATGAAAGCCTGTATAACTTAATCCTGAGAGAGCATATACTTAATAACTGTGCGTCTGATTTGTTGCACCAGTACCTGGTGGACTCTGATCTGACCTCTCCCCAAGAATTGGGAAAGAAGGCAGACAAATGGGTCAGAACAAGGGTGAACAGAAACGTTCATACAGGGGGTGACAAAGATGGCAATAAGAAGAAGGATGGTAAGTCTTCTGACAAGGGTGGGGACAAATCTAAAAATGAGTCTTCATCAGGCCCACAAAAACACTCTGGTGGGGGTAGTGGGTCCAAATCAAAACAAAGAAAAGAAACCATGGTGCTATTTATGTAAAATAAAAGGCCATTGGACAACAGATCCCAGTTGTCCAAAGAAAAGCACCAAGCCTCCTACCACTACAACCCCTACTGCTACACCTAGTGTCCCTACTAATAGCAGTGGTGGTGGGAGCAAACCTACTAATAGCCAATCCAAGGGAGTAGCTGGGCTCACTTTTGGTAACTTAGTTGGGGTTGGTCTTGTTAGGGAGACCACAGAGGCTGTGTTAGTCTCTGAGGGGGCTATTGATTTAGCCACCTTAGTTGCTTGTCCCCTTAACATGGATAAGTACAAGCAACTACCCCTAATAAATGGTGTTGAGGTTCAGGCCTACAGGGACACTGGTGCCAGTGTTACAATGGTAATAGAGAAACTGGTCCACCCTGAACAACACCTACTTGGTCACCAGTACCAAATAATCGATGCTCACAACAACACACTTAGCCACCCCATGGCTGTTGTAAATCTCAACTGGGGGGGGGGGGGTTACTGGTCCAAAGAAAGTTGTGGTTGCCTCAGATTTACCTGTAGACTGTCTACTTGGAAATGATTTAGAGACATCAGCTTGTTCAGATGTGGAGTTGGAGGCCCATGCAGCAATGCTGGGCATCCCAGGGCATATTTTTGCTTTAACCAGGGCTCAGGCCAAAAAGCAAAAAGGACAGGGTGACTTGGATCCTGGAACAATGGACCAAGTGCTCCCTAAAGCTAGGGCTAGTAGAAGTAAAGCACTACCTACTATCCCTCCCTCTACAGTGGATTCTACTTTTGAGCAAGAAGAATTTCCACCCTGTGCAGAACCTACACCAGAGGAGCTGGAAGCAGACACTGCTGAGCTTTTGGGTGAAGGGGGGCCTGCCAGGGAGGAGCTGAGTGTGGCACAGCAGACCTGTCCCACACTAGAGGGTTTAAGACAGCAAGCTGTCAAACAAGCAAATGGGGATGTCAGTGACTCTCACAGAGTTTACTGGGAGGACAACCTCTTGTACACTGAAGCAAGGGATCCTAAACCTGGAACTGCCAGGAGATTAGTGATTCCTCAGGAGTACAGAAAGTTCCTCCTAACTCTAGCCCACGACATTCCCTTAGCTGGACATTTGGGGCAAATGAAAACTTGGGACAGGCTTGTTCTCTTGTTTCATTGGCCTAGAATGTCAGAGGACACAAAAGAGTTTTGTAAGTCCTGTGAAACCTGTCAAGCCAGTGGCAAGACAGGTGGCACTCCAAAGGCACCCCTTATTCCACTGCCTGTGGTTGGGGTTCCCTTTGAAAGGGTAGGGGTTGACATAGTTGGCCCCCATGACCCTCCTACTGCTTCAGGCAATAGGTTTATCTTGGTGGTAGTGGACCATGCCACCAGATATCCTGAAGCAATTCCTCTAAGGACCACTACAGCACCTGCAGTGGCAAAGGCCCTCCTGGGAATATTTTCCAGGGTGGGCTTCCCAAAAGAGGTGGTATCAGACAGGGGAAGCAATTTTATGTCTGTTACTTAAAGGCCATGTGGAAGGAGTGTGGTGTGACATACAAGTTCACTACACCCTATCATCCACAAACAAATGGACTGGTGGAGAGATTTAATAAAACTCTCAAAGGCATGATTATGGGACTCCCTGAAAAACTCCGCAGGAGATGGGATATCCTTTTACCATGCATCCTTTTTGCTTACAGGGAGGTACCCCAGAAAGGAGTGGGCTTCAGCCTCTTTGAACTCCTCTTTGGACACCCTGTGAGAGGTCCTCTAACACTTGTTAAGGAGGGTTGGGAACAACCTTTAAAAGCTCCAAAGCAAGACACAGTGGACTTTGTACTTGGCCTCAGATCAAGGATGGCTGAGTACATGAAAAAGGGCAGTAAAAACCTTCAGGCCAGCCAAGAGCTCCAAAAGCAATGGCATGACCCGAAGGCTGTTTTGGTTCAGTACCAACCAGGGCAGAAAGTGTGGGTCTTGGAGCCTGTGGCCCCAAGAGCACTCCAAGATAAATGGAGTGGACCCCACACAATTGTTGAGGAAAAGGGTGAAGTCACCTACTTAGTTGACTTAGGCACTACCAGTAGTCCCCTTAGGGTGCTCCATGTCAATCGCCTGAAACCCTACTATGACAGGGCTGATCTCACCCTGCTCATGGCAACAGATGAGGGACAGGAAGAAGAGAGTGACCCTCTCCCTGATCTCTTCTCTTCCACAGAACAAGATGCTCTGGTGGAAGGGGTTGTACTGGCAGATTGTCTTACTGCTGAGCAGAAAGACCATTGCATAAATCTCCTGGGTCAGTTTTCTGAACTCTTCTCTACTGTGCCAGGCACCACTTCTTGGTGTGAGCACACTATAGATACTGGAGACAGCTTGCCTGTCAAAAGTAAGATCTATAGGCAGCCTGACCATGTCAGAGACTGCAAAAAACAAGAAGTGCAGAAAATGTTAGAACTGGGAGTGGTTGAGCACTCTGAAAGTCCATGGGCCTCTCCTGTGGTACTTGTATCAAAACCTCATTCCAAAGATGGAAAGAAAGAAATGCGGTTTTGTGTAGACTATAGAGGTCTCAACCAAGTAACCGAAACTGATGCTCACCCTATACCCAGGGCAGATGAGCTCATAGATACACTGGCATCTGCCAAGTATCTAAGCACTTTTGACTTGACTGCAGGGTATTGGCAGATCAAATTATCAGAAGATGCAAAAGCAAAAACTGCATTTTCAACCATTGGAGGCCATTACTAATTCACAGTAATGCCTTTTGGATTGAAAAATGCACCTGCCACTTTTCAGAGGTTGGTGAACACAGTCCTGCAAGGGCTGGAAGCTTTTAGTGCAGCATATCTGGACGATATAGCTGTCTTTAGCTCCAGCTGGGTTGATCACCTGGTCCACCTATGGAAAGTTTTAGAGGCCCTGCAAAAGGCAGGCCTCACTATCAAGGCTTCAAAGTGCCAGATAGGGCAGGGGAAGGTGGTTTATCTGGGACACCTTGTTGGTGGGGAACAGATTGCACCACTTCAGGGGAAAATCCAAACTATTATAGATTGGGTTCCCCCTACTACTCAGACTCAGGTGAGAGCCTTTTTAGGCCTCACTGGGTATTATAGGAGGTTCATAAAGAACTATGGCTCCATTGCAGCCCCTCTTAATGACCTCACTTCAAAGAAAATGCCTAAGAAGGTATTATGGACAGCAAACTGTCAGAAAGCTTTTGAGGAGCTGAAGCAGGCCATGTGCTCTGCACCTGTCCTGAAAAGCCCTTGTTACTCTAAAAAAATCTATGTCCAAACTGATGCATCTGAATTAGGAGTAGGGGCAGTCCTATCACAACTTAATTCTGAGGGCCAGGATCAACCTGTTGCTTTTATTAGTAGGAGGTTGACCCCTAGAGAAAAGCGTTGGTCTGCCATAGAGAGGGAGGCCTTTGCTGTGGTCTGGGCACTGAAGAAGTTGAGGCCATACCTGTTTGGCACTCTCTTCATTGTTCAGACAGACCACAAACCTCTACTTTGGCTAAAACAAATAAAGGTGAAAATCCTAAATTGTTGAGGTGGTCCATATCCCTACAGGGAATGGACTATACAGTGGAACATAGACCTGGGAGTAGCCACTCCAATGCAGATGGACTCTCCAGATATTTCCACTTAGACAATGAAGACCCATCAGGTAATGACTAGTCTTATTGTCCTTCGTTTGGGGGGGGGGTTGTGTAGGAAAGTACCATCTTGCCTGGCATGTTACCCCCATTTTTCACTGTATATATGTTGTTTTAGTTGTATGTGTCACTGGGACCCTGCCCGCCAGGGCCCCAGTGCTCATAAGTGTGCCTGTATGTGTTACCTGTGTTATGACTAACTGTCTCACTGAGGCTCTGCTAATCAGAACCTCAGTGGTTATGCTCTCTCATTTCTTTCAAATTGTCACTAACAGGCTAGTGACCAATTTTACCAATTCACATTGGCATACTGGAACACCCTTATAATTCCCTAGTATATGGTACTGAGGTACCCAGGTTATTGGGGTTTCAGGAGATCCCTATGGGCTGCAGCATTTCTTTTGCCACCCATAGGGAGCTTTGACAATTCTTACACAGGCCTGCCACTGCAGCCTGAGTGAAATAACATCCACGTTATTTCACAGCCATTTTACACTGCACTTAAGTAACTTATAAGTCACCTATATGTCTAACCTTTACCTGGTAAAGGTTGGGTGCTAAGTTACTTAGTGTGTGGGCACCCTGGCACTAGCCAAGGTGCCCCCACATTGTTCAGGGCCAATTCCCCGGACTTTGTGAGTGCGGGGACACCATTACACGCGTGCACTACATATAGGTCACTACCTATATGTAGCTTCACAATGGTAACTCCGAATATGGCCATGTAACATGTCTATGATCATGGAATTGCCCCCTCTATGCCATCCTGGCATAGTTGGCACAATCCCATGATCCCACAGGTCTGTAGCTCAGACCTGGGTACTGCCAAACCCTCTTTTCTGGCTATTTAGGGTCTCTGCTTTGGGGATTTCCGTAGATAACGAATGCAAGAGCTCATCAGAGTTCCTCTGCATCTCTCTCTTCACCTTCTGCCAAGGAATCGACTGCTGACCGCGCTGGAAGCCTGCAAAACTGCAACAAAGTAGCAAAGACGACTACTGCAACTCTGTAACGCTGATCCTGCCGCCTTCTCGACTGTTTTCCTGGTGGTGCATGCTGTGGGGGTAGTCTGCCTCCTCTCTGCACTAGATGCTCCGAAGAAATCTCCCGTGGGTCGACGGAATCTTCCCCCTGCAACCGCAGGCACCAAAGAACTGCATCACCGGTACCCTGGGTCTCCTCTCAGCACGACGAGCGAGGTCCCTTGAATCCAGCAACTCTGTCCAAGTGACTCCCACAGTCCAGTGACTCTTCAGTCCAAGTTTGGTGGAGGTAAGTCCTTGCCTCCCCACGCCAGACTGCATTGCTGGGAACCGCGACTTTTGCAGCTACTCCGGCCTCCGTGCACTTCCGGCAGAAATCCTTTGTGTACAATCCAGCCTGGGTCCTCGGCACTCTAACCTGCATTGCACGACCTCCTAAGTTGTCCTCCGGCGGCGTGGGACTCCTTTGTGCAACTTCGGGTGAGCACCATTTCACTCCAATTCGTAGTGCCTGTTCCGGCACTTCTGCGGGTGCTGCCTGCTTCTGAGAGGGCTCCTTGTCTTTTTTGACGCCCCCTCTGTCCCCAGACGCAATTGGCGACATCCTGGTCCCTCCTGGGCCACAGCAGCATCCAAAAACCCTAACCGCACGACTTGCAGCTAGCAAGGCTTGTTTGCAGTCTTTCTTCAGGTAAACACTTCTGCACGACTCTCCACAGCGTGCGGTATCCGTCCTCCAAAGGGGAAGTTCCTAGCCCTTGTCGTTCCTGCAGAACCTTCAGCTTCTACTGTCCAGTAGCAGCTTCTTTGCATCCACAGCTGGCATTTCCTGGGCATCTGCCCATCTCCGACTTGCTTGTGACTTTTGGTCTTGGTCCCCTTTTTCCACCGGTACCCTCGACTGGAAATCCATCGTTGTTGCATTGCTGGTTTGTGTCTTTCCTGCAGAATTCCCCTATCACGACTTCTTTGTCCTTTGGGGAACTTTACTGCACTTTGCACTCACTTTTCAGGGTCTTGGGGTGGGCTATTTTTCTAACCCTAACTGTTTTCTTACAGTCCCAGCGACCCTCTACAAGGTCACATAGGTTTGGGGTCCATTCGTGGTTCGCATTCCACTTTTGGAGTATATGGTTTGTGTTGCCCCATCCCTATGTGTCCCCATTGCATCCTATTGTAACTATACATTGTTTGCACTGTTTTCTAATACTATACTGCATATGTTTGGTATTGTGTACATATATCTTGTGTATATTTGCTATCCTCATACTGAGGGTACTCACTGAGATCCTTTTGGCATATTGTCAGAAAAATAAAGTACCTTTATTTTTAGTATATCTGTGTATTGTGTTTTCTTATGATATTGTGCATATGACACTAGTGGTACTGTAGGAGCTTCCCTCGTCTCCTAGTTCAGCCTAAGCTGCTCTGCTAAGCTACCATTATCTATCAGCCTAAGCTGCTAGACACCCTATACACTAATAAGGGATAACTGGGCCTGGTGCAAGGTGCAAGTACCCCTTGGTACTCACTACAAGCCAGTCCAGCCTCCTACACTAGCAAAACTCTTCAGCGAACCCCCAGGTGCGACAGACTTACGGATACCACTGAACTGTCCATCTAAAAAGGTACTAGGGATAGTACTGACTCCTAGGTAATCAAGGTCGCAATTACCTTCGAAGTGGGAATCAACTAGACACTGCTGGGAACAATACCTAAGACGAACCTGTACAAAAACCCCATACTCACCAGAGGCGCCCCTGGGATGCTTGGCATATGCAATGGGGGACCAAATACTCAGGGGTCTCAATAAGTTGGAAGAATACAACATCACAAAATTAGGTGACATATATAATACTGGGAGACTCCGCATTTACTCGGAGCTCCAAGATCAATTTGATCTTCCGTCAGGATTGTTCCTTACATATAACGCAGTCACCAGAACCGCACAAAAAATTTGTGGGACTGCAGCTCTCGAACCCCCAACTCACAGTGCCTGTAACATCCTTTGCACAGTAGGGGAAAGGAAAGGAGTGATCTCAGAAATATATAAATCATTACAAAGCAGCTCATGCACACCCCTAAATAAACTCAGAGACAAGTGGCAGACTGATTTAAACACAACAATTGAAGATGCACAATGGACAAAGATCACCTCCCATACTTATTCGGTATCTAGAAACGCCAGATTCAAATTAATAAATCTCTACATTTATCATAGGGCCTACCTAACCCTGCAAATGATAACTAAAATATACAATACAATCGAAGCGAGATGCCCTAGATGTACCGAAACAGCTGCAGGTCTGGTACACATGTTGTGGAGTTGTTCACAACTCAAATCATATTGGTCAGAGATATTTAGGAGAATCTCCGACAGTGCTAGCAGGACGATCACCCTGTCCCCACTAGGGGCCCTGCTGGGAGACTTCCCCCGCCCTACTGCTCACAAAATGTCCAATAAATTTATTGATTTGGCTCTAGTCCTGGCCAAAAGAGAAATTACCTCACACTGGAAAGACTCAGCAGGCCCGCAGGTTAAGAGATGGCAAGAAGCGCTAGAAAAATGGGCAGAGGCTGAGGGGTCTGTGCTACTAAGAGAAGCCCTACAGGGCCGGAGGCCAAGAGATGGCGCCACACAATGGGACTCAATACTGGAAAGCTTGAAAGCCCTAGACTCCCCGGCACCTGAAAATGATCCGACGGCTACAGACTCCGATCCAGAAACAATCCCCACATCCACAACATAGAACTTTGGTGGCGATCGATGCTCTGCTTAGCCCATCAGGAACTGTCAGCCCAGGAATATAATGTGTTGATTTAAGTGCAATATGGGGGAGGGGGGATTAATAGCGAGAATTTGGGAATTTACTGTACATGGTTAAAAATCAATAAAAGAAATTAAAAAAAAAAACAAGATTCTCTATCTCCTATTCATCTGCAGCAGTAGCAATCTATGGTGCAAAAGAGTGAGGAGCCGGTCACAAACTGTACATCGTAGCCACAACAGTACATTGCATGATGTAAGTTTTCAATGTATATGAGGCATATGTCCTGTATGTCCAATTGTGTACTGTGACGCAGTTAGAATCCATGGCCTGCCCCCCCTGCAATGGCGTCCGCCTGTCCTGTGAGGAGGGACATGTGGAAGTGAGGTAATTCCGCTGACATTGTGCACCGTTGCGGGAGGTGGTTGGGAACTGCAGTGCAACTTCTCATTGGATAATATTGGCCCCTATGGGGTACAGCGGCCAGTGGTGATGTACGCCGGCGGTGACGGTATGTACTGCCGCGGACGTGACCGCCATTTTCTATCTGATCACTCACTTGCTATCTAGCCTTCAATAGGAGAGGACCTACACTGCATGTGCTGCTGTGACCTGTGTCTGGAACCTACAATAGCTTGTGTGACTGGGGAAAGGACCCCTGCCTTCACCTCAGCAGAGTTGGAGTGACTGGTGTATGGGGACCTACCCCAGTACCGACTGCTGTATGGGCCTCCAGACCAACAGGTGAGTACACTGTGAGCACAATGCATGGGGCATGAAATCATGGGGTGGTGTGTGTGAAGGCCTCGTGTGGGGGGGTGGTGGATGGCCCCTGGGTGGCGGATGGCTTGTGTGCCATGAGTGTAACAGGCAGGATGGTCTGACTTATACCTTTCCCTGTGTGTATTTCTCTGCAGGTCAGCGCCCATCAAAAGAAGGGTATATGGCTTGCCATCGCCAAGGAGGTGCGGACCGTGGGGGTCTACGGCAGGCGGAGCACCTACTGTTGGAAACAGTGGGAGGACCTTAGACGCTAGGCAAGGAAGACGGCAGAGGCCCAGCTGAGGATGGCCTCACAATCAGGAAGGGGTGCCAGTCGAACCCTGACCCCCCCGATGGCCCGCATACTGGCAGTGGCCTATCTGGAGCTGGATAGGTGCTTGAGGGCATCACAGCAGCCACTAGGTACCGCATGGTAGGAGGGTACCCAGCTGGGGGATGTGTGTTATTGGGTGCCCTTAGGCCTGGCCTGACATTGCAGAGTAGGTCCCATGTTGGCCTGGGTTCTGAAGTGATATTCCTGCTACTAAGCTTGTAGGCACCCACTACTGGGCAGGGCTGTGTGGGTCCCAGGTGTGCTGCAGTTAGCGGTATGTGTCCTGTAGCATTATTACTGGTAGTGTATTGCATAGTGCGTAGGCCTGTACCCTGAGTGTGAGTGTGCTGTGGATGCCAACTGTGGTGTTGGTGCAGCCATTGACCAAGTGTATCCTTTATCTCTTCCCCCGGTTTTTGTTTTGTCACCCTGTCCTTATGTGCATTAGCATCATCTGGCAGAGGAGCAGAGGCACCACAGACAGAGGGAGCTGCATCCCACAGGACCCAGGAGGCAGAGTCCACCGACGGTGAGGGCACCAGTGGGATTGAGGGTGAGGGGAGCACCAAGGCAGAGACTGGAGGGGACAGTTCAGACTCTGATACCTCCTCTGATGGAAGCTCCCTGGTAGTGGCGGACACCTCTGTGCTCACCCCAGCTACAGGTACAGCCGCCATCCCTGTACCAGCACCACTCTCCCAGTAGCCCCTCAATGAGTTGCCCATGCCCGCTCACCCAGGACGGTGGGCATCTCCTTCGCCCCAGGCACCTCAGGCCCTGCCCCAGTTAGCCTTGCTGCCCTGAGTGAGGAGGCTATTGACCTCCTGCGATCCATCTCTGTAGGGCAGTCAACCATTGTGAATGCCATCCAGGGGCTGGCAGCCCAAATGCAACAGACAAATGCATTTCTGGAGGGCATTCACACTGGCTTTGCGGCCCAACAGAGATCAATCCAGGCTCTGGCCTCCTCTCTGATGGCAGCCATTGTCCCTGTTTCCACCCTCCAACTTCCTCTTCCAAGTCCCATTCTCCTCAACCCCGACCTATCCCAAGCACACAGGCAGACTTGCATGCACACAGGACAACACCCAAGAGTGGCACAGGCAAACACAAGTACTACACATCATCCCACAGGCACTCACACAAACACCATCCAGATGCAGACATACCAACTTCCACTGCCTCCATTGTGCCCCTCTCCTTCTCCTCCAACTCCCTCCCAGTTCTGTCTACACTCACACCTGCATGCACTACACCATCATCCGCTACCAGCATCACCAGCACACTGAGCAGAACACACAACTCACTGGCAGACACCATCGCAACAACCATGCACATGTCCCCTGTGTCCTCTCCCACTGTGTCTGCCCCCCCTCCCAAGGTACACAGACGCAAGCACTCAGACACCCAACAGCCATCCACCTCACAACAGCATCCAGTCTATGCACCTGCATCCAAACACAGCAGACACGACCTACACCCACTCCCTCTTCCTCCACTCCCAAACCTTCTCCCTCTTCCCGCCCTAATGTCCCTAAAAAGCTTTTCCTCTCCACCATGACATCTTCCCTACCCCTACCCCCGTCCTTCACGTCTGTCCAGGGTGCCAATAACCCAGGCAAGCACTTTGGCCACCCAGTCCACGGGCCCACTAGTCTCCACTCCCACTTATGGTGGGAAAGGATCCAGCGGACCGGCCAGCCTCACAGAAAGTGTGCCTGCCCCAGCTGCTGCCCGGAAGTGCAAGGAGCCTGCCCCAAGTGCTGTCAGGAAGGGCAAGGAGCCTGCCCCAAGTGCTGCCAGGGAGGGCAAGGAGCTGGCCCCAAGTGCTCCCTGGAAGGGCAAGGAGCCTGCCCCAAGTGCTGCCAGGAAGGGTAAGGAGCCTGCCCCAAGTGCTGCCAGGAAGGGCAAGGAACCTGCCCCAAGTGCTACCAGGAAGGGCAACAGGCCTGCACCAGCAGGCAGGAATGACAAGGGGCCTGGTGCAGGGACTCAGTCGGAGCCCCCACCACCAACCTTGGTTGTGCAGCCGTCTGAGGCTGCAGGGGATGGGCTGGAGCCTCCGCCCACCACCACCAGCAGAAGCACCAGCAGTGGGCAGCCGTCCCAGGCTGCAGGGGATGGGCTGGAACCTCCCCCCCACCACCAGCAGCACCACTACCACCACTGAGCATCCGTACCCGCCAGCGGAGGGTCTGTAGTCCTGCCTCCATGGGCTGTTGTGCTGCCTGCCTCCTGCAAATCCTGTGGGAATGACATCCAGCTGAGAGACTGGCACCCACTCACCCCATCCTTACCAGGATCAAAAGCACAGGGCACAATGCCCCCTTCAGAACCAGTGGGTATGGCACCCACTCACCCCATCTTCTCCAGGAACAAGAGCACAGGTCACGATGCCCCCTCCAGAACCAGTGGGTATGGCACCAACTCACCCCGTCCTCACCAGGATCAAGAGCACAGGGCATGATGCCCCCTCCAGAACCAGTGGGTATGGCACCCACTCAACCCATCCTCACCAGGAGCAAGAGCACAGGGCACAATGCCCCCTCCCGAGCCAGTGGGCAAGTCACCCAGTTGAGAGACTGTGGCCTTGCACTCCCCAGGACAGAGCACAGGGAATGTTGCCCCCTCCACAGCCCGTGGGCAAGTCACCCACTTGAGAGACTGTGGCCTTGCACTTTCCAGGACAGAGCATAGGGCATGTTACCCCCTCCAGAGCCAGTGGGCGAGTCACTCACTTGAGAGACTGTGGCCTTGCACTCCCCAGGACAGAGTTCAGGGCATGTTGCCTCCTCCAGGACCAGTGGTGGTGTTTCATCTGCCGGCTGAGGTGCCCCCACATTTCCCATCCCACTGAAGTGCCTGCCTATTTTCCAACTGATGCCCCTGCAGTGTTCTCTCTGTGTTGCTGCAGGAGACAAGTGGGGCCTTGGACTTTGTAATGGGGCGCTGTGGCCCACACGCATTGAGGACTGGGCAGTGTCCCTTGAACTGTACATATGTATATACCATTAGTTGTATTCTCAAATTTCGACTATATTTATATTATTACACTCACTTTCATCTATTTATGTTGTCCTTGCATTATTCCTGAGGAGTACGGGGTAAATATGTTTTCTCACTGCATCTGATCGTGTGTATGGTGTTGGGGGTGGGGGTGTTGCGTGTGTGTCACTCTCTTTTTCCTCCCTCCCTCCCCTGTGTGCTAGACGGCTATACTCACCATGGTCATCTTCGCCGTCGCTGATGTTTGTGATGGAGCAGGACATAGGAGATCATTGGGAAAATCTGCAGCTCAGGCTCCATGGCGGCGTGGTTCTTCCCTGTATCTCCAAAGGTGAGTCCTTTCCCTTCTGTGCAGTGTTTCTGCCAGGCTTTTGATGTCATTGGTACCGCCCCAGAAAAGGTGGCGGTTTCCTGTGTCTTTATACGGTGGGTGGAACATTGGCTTCCGCCTGGCTGTAGGTGGCTACCGCCGTGGTGGCTGTTTTTTCCACCCTGGCGGTCGGTGTGGTAAAGTGTCTGTCTATCTGAGTGCTCACCGCCATGGTCATAATTTGGCGGTAATTACCGCCAGCCTGTTGGCAATATTACCGCCAATTTATCACCGACCGCCAGGGTTGTAATGAGGGCCTATATTTGGTGGCAGGGCCTAGAGTTGGAGATTCAAAGGCAAATAAGAGGTTGCCATCAATGTTTAGAGAGTAACAAAGTTTGTAAAACGAGAGTAGCACCCATGATTTGTAGAAATTTGCCTATCGAATCTTGGAAGGAAATTGTACCTCATATTTTGAGTCCATTGATAGGATAAAACTTGACACTGTATTCTGATCATAGCGATAGATTAATTTTCATGTTGGCCCAAGGTTGCACATGTTGAAGATATTCTTCTATTGCTGTCATACAGTTCCTGAAAAGTGTATCAAAGGGGAGAAGGGGAAGGCCTTCTCCAAAGTATGCTCACAGAAAATCATGCACAATTTTATTCTTGTTAGATGGAGAGTTTCTTACTTAAAAATGGCATATTGCACAAAAAGTGTTCTTTCTATCATCCCCAAAGAAATGGAATGGTAAAGCCGTTTAACAGAACTATGATATAAAATATTTAATTGGATTGGTGTAGGTCAATGGTCTTGATTAGGAGAAGGAGATGTAGAACTGTCTAGTAGCCTACATTTAGCACGTCACTCTACCCCAGCTCATTCTCCATTTGAAATGTTCAAGTGAAGAAAACTACGTTCGCTCTTTGTTCCAGGATGGATGAATTGGAGCAAAGGTATGGTGAATATTTTTGTAAAAGATAGTTGGAGAGAGTGGGAGAAAAATAAAGGCTGAAAGAAAAATACGTAATGGTTCTAAACATTCTGTAAAGAGTGTGATGTTACAGTAGGCTGGGTCAGAGCGCTGTCTTCTGTGAGATGACAGTGTTGGTCGAAATACACAGATGTCAGGAATGTTGTGAAACTGTCCAGAAATACTGTCAAAACAACAGATGTAAAAATTTGAATCAACAATCAGATTGTTCATCCTTTGGGACTCATAGTCTGAATTGTGAAGATATCATCAACAAGGAATCTACAAGTGTAAGAGGAATGAAGGTTTGAAAGATGGAAAGGCAGTATCTTTCTGATTTGGGAGATTGATGAGAAAACTACTGTATTTACAAAACTATGTAACTGTTTTCTGTCCTGAACGTATTACAAGCCATTCCTTGTAATGTACCTATTATTTTGAACCATCTTTAACATTCATTATTCTGTATCTCTTTTATTTTTGTGTCATATTTCTAGATTTGAGTTGGTGCAGGGTTGTACTTAATGGCTGCTTATTTTGTCTTTATTTGTATGTAGTTCAGTGTTTAAGTATGTATCTGCTTTGTTTATATAAGGAGGATGTGTGATACTGTACTTTTATTTCTATGATACCCTATTCAGCTCTCAAGGCAATGGAATTTAAGAAGATTGTGTTCTGAAATGCTATTTGGGAGTGGTGGATAAGACAAATAAAGATACCACTTCTTTACATGGTGTCCATGTTAGATCTTAATTTCAATGTGCTTATTAAGAAAGCTTTCAAAGTTGTGAAAGGGGAATTGAAGTTCTCAGTTCCAGTTACAATTGCCAGTGTCCAAATCTGCTGCTCTGTTAATAAACAGAGGTTGGTGGAACAAAAGTAATTTGATTCCTCTGACAAAAGAACAAGCTAAAGTAATTTGTGATTCTAAACATCATATTGTAAATAATGTTCTGGGTGGGTTTTTATGATTTTATTTTGAATGAGAACTCAACTTTTACAGGTTCAGTTCGAAACAATAGTAACATTTCCACAGACTTGATTTAATGATTTCATAGCAGGACTATTCAGATTGTACTAGTCATCAGGAGCCAGCAGACATTCATGTAATGTGGCGGTCTTAAGACCGCCACACTCGCGGTGGCGGTCAAACTGCCGCCAAAGTGCTGGTCTGACTTTCACATTACGACCCTGGCGAATGAGCCACTGTCGGACCGCTGGCACTGCCAATTTTAGGCTGGCCAATGGCCTGGCGGTGCCAGCGGTCTTAATCTGCCAGGGCAGCTCTGCAAGCATGGCGGTTCCACCATGCAAAGGTTGGAGGAAACAGGGTGCCGGGGGCCCCTGCACTGCTCAAGCACTTGGCATGGGCAGTGCAGGGGCCCCCATGAACAGCCCCACCGTGCTTTTCATTGCCTGATTTACATGCAGTGAAAAGCGAGACAGGTGCTTTCGCACCCGATGCACCACAACATTGCCACTGGCTCGATTACAAGCTGGTGTCAATATTGTGGTGAGTTTCCCTCTGGAACAGCGGGTGGAAATGCTGTTTCCACCCACTGGCCAGCGGGAAACTCTTAATAGGGCCAACGGGCAGAAGACTGGAGTGGTGGTCTTCCGATCCAAAAGACTTTGCCCGCCAATCTCATAATGAGGTCACCCGCCAAACTCATAATGAGGGCCTCTGTCTGGTGAACAGACATTAATTTCTGATGACAGCTCTTCACAACAGAAAATGTCTTATCTGAGTCCATTTGTGATGGTGAATATTGAAAGAGGAATGCACAAATACCTTTAAAGTACAGTGGCAATTATATTATTTTTGCGTCATTTTTGGGTTTAAAATGTTGTATGGGTTTTTCTTTCCAGCATTGTTTTATCATTATATACTCATTTGAAAAATGGTTTTATGTTTTTTACAAAGGGAGACAATCTAGTATTAAGTAGTTGTATTCACAAACATTTATTCTTGATGATTGTACTTTACTTGTTCTCTCTTACTTGTTAATTTCCTACATATATTTTTATGTCTCACTGCTCTGGAATTTGAAACTGTGACTGTTGCATGTAATGCTGTCAATGTTCCACTCTTGAGCAGTTGCCCAACGTGTCCACCTTCCTAGTGTCCACCTTCCTGATCGTGGACTTCTGGTGAATACATTCAAATTTACAACATCCAGCTTCATGTCAGAATTTTCTATGTGACTCAAAGTTCCGTACACGTTTTGTACATTTCACTATCAGAAGTAAAAATAATCACAGACACTGTTAAACTGGCATCCCTATGAGGAGATCAGCTGTTTTTAACCTGTATTCGCTGTTCTGGGAGCTGATGGCTGCACTGTACTTCAGAAAAAGCATCTGATCTATGAGTCAAATCTGTTGAGCTGGTTCCCAATTTGGAGTGTGTTTTGTAGCACCACAAAATATATTATAAAATGCTATTCTTAAACTACATGCAGAGTTTACATTTACACCTCTATTTTTATGGTCAAAGATTCCGAAGGCACACAGACATAAGTGTACATTTTACTAGTACTTGTGGGAGGCACTGGAGGGAATGGGTGGAAAAGGGGCATACTTATTACTAAAGGGGAGGGGAATAGGGAGGACTAAGAAGGGGTTTAAGTAGAGTCAGAGAGGTGTTTACAGATGAACATCACCCACCTACAAAAGAGTAAGCCAATTGATATTCACAAACTGTACTTTTAAAATTAATACTACACGAAACAAAATGTTAATGTTTATTGATTTACAAAATAAACCACCTACATTCAAAGGCTGGTGCTCCAAATGTAACAAATTACGAACAGGAACAAAATACAGGAAAAACAATCCCTCCTCACATATAAGTGTCACCCCTTCTTCCCACCGGAGAACTCACCCACCTTCTCCATACCTTACGCATGTGAGCCATCCACCCCACTTCAGAGGGAGTCCAACCCAATGCCTCATAGATGTTCCACAGATCCAGTTGACTTACGGGGTGTCCTCAATATATATCTAGTCTTTTATCAGGTGTGGTCATAAGTTGGAGTACTCGTGGGTACGTTGAGCAAGAAAGCCCCCATACTCTCATTCCAGAAACATGAGGTACAGTCCCCAGTCCCCAGGTTTTCCCAATGGTTGCTTCCCTCGCCTCAAGCATTGCTGAGAATCATTTCCCATCCATCAGGGCCCATAGGTAATGCAACCATATTTCATAGTCCTAGGACACCTCCCTACCCTACAGCACTAATGTGACTTCTTTAGCTACTCATAATGCCAAGGCTATTGCCCTCCCCCGGTGTGTAAACAGAGGAAATGTGCGTGCACTGGTAGGCGTAAAAAAGTATAAGCTGTAAATAGGGGGATTTCTGTGCAAACATTTTGTTTAAATCGCTCAGTACTCTTTCCCAGTAGGGTTTTAGTGTCATAAAAGATGCACCATGGCACCTGGCGAACCACTGCTGCTCCAGCAGTAGCGGGCTCTTGTTGGAGTCCATAAGTGGACTCTGGCAGGTGTGTAGTACCAGTATTATGTGGTTTTGGTCATTGATTCTCTACCTGCCACACTGGTTGCAGTTGTGTATGTGCGCTGGAAAATCTCTCCCCAATCCCTCTCTTAAAGAGCATGGCCAAGTTCTTGTTCCCATCATTTTTGTGCTGCTGTGCAGAGCAAGGGAACTGCCTTCAGCAGAAGCTTATAAATGACAGAGACTAGCGGGCATATTTATGAGAGGCTTGCACCGCCATTGCTTCACTTTTAATGACACAGCGGCAGCGCAAACCTCTCAACCACATTGCGTGGCTTTGAATGGCCTCATAAATATAGAGTAAGGCAAGGCAGCACAAGTCACTGTGTTGCCTTACTCTGCACCAGGGAGTTTGATGGGCATTGTGGTGGATTTTTCCATGCAACTCCCTTGGGCTTTGACGCATCCTCAGATTTACAAGGACTTGTAAACCTGGGAGTGCTTCAAAACTTTATGCCTCCCTAGGGCAGGGGTAACGAGGAGAAATATTTTTATTTCTTCTCATTTTTTCCTCTTTCTATGTATACTGCATTCTGCATTGTGTGATGCAGGGGCAAACATCTCTTTGGATTGTTTCTGTGCAGAAAGGTGCCCCTTCCTGCACAAAAACAATCCAGCTGACAACACAGGCATCCTGGCACCATGGTGCGAAGGTGCCTGCACTGGCCGTAGGCTGCTGAAAAGGTGCAAGCACAGGGGGAAAGGACAGAAATGCACTGTATTGTATAAATACAGTGCATTCCTGCCCTTTCACTTTGGCACAGGGTAGCGCAGCAAGGTGGATCCACACAAATTTGTCCCTAGGTGTTTATCATTGGCTCTATTATTGAGCCACTTCTCAAAGGCAGTGGGAGGACCTGCTATATGTTTTCTGACAGCTGTGAGTGCGACCAAGTGACAGATTTGTAGATATCTCATGTGCTTCATCTCAGGCATACTATAGTCCTGTTTCAACTGATCAAGTGATTGTAGCCCATTCTGATAAAAAAGGTCCCCCCTCTGTTTACAGTTGCCAAGTGAGAAAACCATTGCTGTCGCTTGCTGGTGGAAAATCAAGGTTGCCCATAATAGGGTCATTGGGAAGGGTATGGTGGTTAAACCCATCAAAGCAGCCACACTATGCCAAGCAGCCATTGTGGCCCCAGGACTCGAGAGCTGTACACCCCCCAAGGGACTGTGTTTCTAAGTAGCTATGGGAGGTTCCACAAGTGGATACATGTGACCGATTGGTCCATAAAGCACCAGAGTTCCTCCAATGCCCTGCTGTGCCATTCTAAATCTAGTTTTGTTTCTGTGTTATGGCATTTGAGCCAGTGAACTCCCAATCCTACCTCCACTGCAGGGGAATATTGATGTTTTGGCATTCAGGCTTTTTCCCCCATTCAGATGAATCCTTCTGTTAGGGTCTGTATTTCAGAAATTATGCCCAGTTGGGGTTGGAGCAAACAATTACAGTGAATTACACAACATGATTGGGGAGTCTTTTGTACCTAGGCCACATAGCTGCCATTAACATGACGTAGGTGAGACTCCTGGAGGATACAGATGTCACTGCCAGAGTCTCTGAGCAAACGGAGCGCTGAGCCATGTTTCACCAGGAGATTGAAGCCCCTGGTATTGAGACTAAAAACCTTCAGTCATGAGTATCGAGTGTCCTGCCATGTGGTCCCCTTGAATATATTGCAACAATCTGCATGTCTCTTGAGTGTTAGTCGTGTAGCGGGCAGTGGTACGGATGGCATATTGTTTCTGTGGTGTGTGTCCCTGTGACCTGAAAAAACAAACTCATGAAACTACCACTCTCCCCACTGGAGTATACCAATTAGGATGCTGGGCTAGGAAACGCTCCCCCCCTCCACTGCATCTCAGGCCAACCAGGGTTTAGGCCTGGCAAAAGGTTAATTTTGCTAGGTCAAAATAGCAGTTTAAAACTGCACTCCAGTCTAGTGTCAGACCAGAGACAAGTTTCAAAAGATTACTTTACTGAGTGGCACAATGACTGCTGCAGGCCCATTAGTAGCATTTAATCTACTGGGCATGGATACCCATGGTATCATATACTATGAGCTTACAAGTAACTTAAATGTGCCAATTAGGTGTAAGACACCTTTCCTATGTTTTAGGGAAACATCACAAGTACTTTAACATTGGTGAGCAGTAGCAAAGTGCATAGAGCCCTAAAAGTCAACACACATGAGTTCAGCAAAGGAAGGGGGTGAAGGCAAAAGGTTTGGGGTGACCCCACAGAAAGGGCTAGGTTCCACAATTATGAGAACAATAAATAAACACACTTATTTTGGGAGGTTTCTCCTACTATTCTCCCTACTCATTACCAGTAGTGCACGCCTCAGAGAATGTTGTCATGTTATGGGTGGTAAGGTGTTGCAGGTGCTGCAGGTTGTGGTGGTGCAGGTGGTTGTGCTGGTGGTGGTGCAGGTGTCTGTGCATAATCTCCTCAATGCAATGACTGTGAAGATTAACACTAGCATGTTTGCCGATTGACTCTATGATCTTCATAGCCAATGTATGGCTTTTTGCACTATCTCCCCTAAAAGTTTGTAGTTGTTCTCGGTGCATCTGTGCCATGTCTTGATAACATTTTGGCGGTCATTCTGACCGCGGCGGTCGGCGGTCGCCGCCCGCCAAGCGGTTCCCGCCGAAAGACCGCTCCGCGGTCAAAAGACTGCGGCGGCCATTCCGGCTTTCCCGCTGGGCCGGCGGGCGACCGCCAGAAGACCGCCGGCCGGCCCAGCGGGACAGCCCCTTCAACAATGAAGCCGGCTCGGAATGGAGCCGGCGGAGTTGAAGGGGTGCGACGGGTGCAGTGGCACCCGTCACGATTTTCACTGTCTGCACAGCAGACAGTGAAAATATTTGTGGGGCCCTGTTAGGGGGCCCCTGCACTGCCCATGCCAGTGGCGTGGGCAGTGCAGGGGCACCCAGGGGCCCCACGGCACCCGTTCCCGCCATCCTGGTTCTGGCGGTGGACACCGCCAGAAACAGGCTGGCGGGAAGGGGGTCGGAATCCCCATGGCAGTGCTGCAAGCAGCGCCACAATGGCGGGTTCCCTGGGCCAGCGGGAAACCGGCGGGAAACCGCCGGCTCCCCTTTTCCGACCGCGGCTTTATCGCCGCGGTCAGAATCGCCCAGGA
Source organism: Pleurodeles waltl (assembly GCF_031143425.1). NCBI lineage: Eukaryota > Metazoa > Chordata > Amphibia > Caudata > Salamandridae > Pleurodeles > Pleurodeles waltl. The sequence continues at coordinate 358,845,983 of NC_090450.1, read as the reverse complement.
AGCACCGCCAGCCTGTTGGCGGTGCATCCGCCGGACTCCGCCATGGCGGTCATGGACCGCCAAGGTCAGAATGACCCCCTTTGTGACATTATCCAAGGCCTGTCTGTCAATCATCTGAGGGAATACTTTAAGTGATTCTGAAATTTCATGCAGAGTAGTCCCCAGAGTCGTGTTGCACATCAATATGTTGCTGGAAAAATTTACCCTCCCAATGGTCAGCATGAGACGATTTCACCCCCCACCTTGCATGCATGCCTGCCTCAAATGACAAGCACAGAGAGGGCTGGCACCTGGGAGGTGGTATGGAGGAGATTTGTTAATGGGGGATACCTACTCCTAACCAAGAGTACTAACTCCTTCAGATGATTGAGAAGACTGAGATGCATCTTCATTGAAGAAGTGTGCAGGAGATGGTACACAGAGACCTGGGATGTGAGGGCTGCATGGAGGTGGTTGTTGAGTAGGTGGACCATGCCTATGATGCTGCTTGCGTAATGGCTAGGGCCTCAGAAGCGATCTAGGAGGAACACTGGTGCCTGGCCATTAGGAGTTCTTATTCAGGATTTTTGGTGTAGAGGAAAGAATGCCCTCCTATTCATTCAGGTCCTCCTCTTCGACCAGCTCCTACTCGTCCGTTTCCTACTCTTCTTCGTGAGGAGTGCTGGCCTCAGATACTGTTGCTCAGAGGAGGAGCAGACTCTCTCTTGGGATTGCCTGCCATCTTCTGCTATAGATGGTTCAGCATCATCATCCGGCTCAGTGTCCCTAGTACCTTGAAGGCGATTGCAACAAATAAAGCACATCATATTACAGTTTTGATGCTATTATCCAACACATTCTATTAATAAATATTTTTCTGCAGATCAGTGTTAAAGCTACAAACATTTTAGGCTAAGCCACTATATGGTATGAAGCGTTGATACATTGATGAGATTCTTAAATCTTTACAATGTAAACTCGCCAGGCACAGCCACACAAATGAGTGGTTATGAGATTCCCTCTGACATTATTTGTTTTACCTGGGTCCTTGTAGCTGTAGTTGACAAACAATCTCTAGATAGACCAGCTAGAAAGAGAAGAAGGAGATTCAATTGATAGAGCCAATTATAATAAGTCTTCATGGACACAAAAGCAGATATATTACAGAAACAGGTACTGGAGCTTTAGACACCACCATGAAATTCATATAGATATTCTTAGTATAATTTATAATAGGAGAGCAAAGAGTTAGTGATTGTCAAAAGTATGAGATGTAGAAGTGAAGCACATGTCCTCATACTTAACTAATAGACGGATGGTAGAGAGTCGAATTCCTGCTGCCAGGATGTCCTAGTTGATGTTTTCTTCAACGCTGACACCAGGGGCTGTTTTACAACAGGAGCTGACAGGAGAGAGAGGCATACATAGTTCAAGATGCTAGGTATATGCTTTGACTGCTCATTTTGAGAAGTACACCAAATGATAAAAATCAATACAAATAATTTTAACAATAGTCTGGCATATTGAGTATTTTGACAACAGAGATGTGTGATAAAAGACATACAGCACCCCATAAAGAATAAAGGCAAATTAATAGAGCCTTTTGAAAAAGAAGTGATATAGATCTTAGCTGTGTATATCATCCGTCTGCTGTGCGATGCCAGTCCTGGGGTAAGAGCACTACTAGGAGCAGAAGTTGCTCTTGGGGCAGATGGTGGATGGGACAACACAGGGCCTAATAAATTACAAAATTAACATTAACATATACTAGTAAAGCACTACACATTAGTTTTTACTCCACTTTGACATGGTTAAACATATATTAGCATTTCTGTGTAGATTTAGACCAAACATACATATCTCATTTCAAAAGCCAATGTTAGTAGTTTACTTTGTAAGCCCTACTCTGTGCGTTGCCCTGCTGTAGTTACATAGACGTTTTCCCCAACTGAAGCATTCACTCCGTGTATGAAGAATAGTAGAAATGGCATTATTACAACATTTTAAACATCATTAAAACTTGTGTTATAGTGTGTTTATGTGAGGTATTTATGTGCTGTTCAACAAGCAATGCAGGTATGAGTGAAGTACAGAGATGGATGAGTGTGTATAGGTTAGCTATATAGAAATTGAGTCATATCTGGCACATTATCAAGGTTCATGCATGACTAGCTAGGCCATTCCAAGTTTTTTACTTAGAATTTTGTGATTTGTAAAAATATTTTAAAGTATTTCTAATCAGCACTACCAGTCACTGTATGCAAAACAAAAAAATTTCGACTGGCTTATCTAGCCCACACAAAAGAAAGAAAGGTTGAAGTTAAGGAGAGTATGGGGTGTAGTGGGTAAAGTCTTACCTGGTACCATGTTAGTGTTGTCACCCCATTAACAGGTGGTGGTGTATGGAGGTGTGGACGTGCTTCCCGGCATGGGTGAGAGAGAGACAGGCTTCAGTTGGTCCTCCAGGAAAACTTCAGTGAGCTTATTTCTTAAGAGCATTACTTTCACCCACCTGCCATTTTTTAATATCTCCCACGGGCCGTACTCTTAACCGAATGTGTTTACTGAATCAGTAACCTCCCACTTTAAGTCTACCTTCTGGGCTCCAGGAAGGAAAATGGAGGCGGCCCATTAAGTTGTTTGTAGTTTTTCACCACAAATGAAAGTACAAGGGCTGTGTCCTCCTCCTCAGTGAACTTTCTGTTCCTCCTCGCCAAACGCAGCATCCTTGTTTGAGTAAGTGTCACAAACTGAGCTGCACACTAAGGAAGCAAATGCTAAGGTGAAAAGAAACAGATCCTAGATTGTTAGTGGTATGTATGTGGTTGTAGGTGAATGTGGGTCAGGTGTGTCTGGTTTCTTTTAGGTGTGTATCATTTTCCTAATCATTGACATGTGTAGGTCGCCTATTTCTCTACAATGCAGAGTTTTGTGTGCGAACATTCTGCCTGGTATGCGGATGACTCCCACTCACTACCAAGCGGAGACTCCACCCCAAGAGTAGAGTCTCCACCTGAGGTACAATATGGTCATAAGTTAAATGTAGTAATTTTACAGTCATAAATTATGACTATTCAGACTTCACTTCCTCAACTGAGAGGGTGGACATGCTTTTAATGCTTGTGTTGCAATTTACACTCAGATTTTCTGAATAGCAAAAAATAGTAAACATGCTTAAAAGTGTAAGCTGCCTTTTTAAATCAGACTCTTTAAGTCTGGCACGTGGGAGAGTGTGGGATTACCAAAATGCTGCGTCTTCTTCTTTTAAATGTTCCTTCGCCTATTATGCAGGATGTATGCACATCGGTGATATGCACACCAAATTTCAAGGTGTAATTAAACTATCATGATAACAACAAGCGATGCGCACAACATTTACCAGTGCTTCATATGTTTATTATAGTGATACCCGCAACATTTGTTGTAACACCGTCTTCCTGCACTACTTAGCTAATTAACATGATGATAGCGATGACCACATCATTTATCAGAGGCTTAACACGTTACTTCTAGACAATGTGAAATCGTTTGTGATCTGCATATTCTGTGATTTTATTTTTCATATCAATTTCACTACCCTTAATTGCATCCATAAAGACAGCTGTCTACAGATAGGGTCACGTTGATATAGTGAATCCAGATGAACTCTGTTCTAGACATGCACTACTTAGTATCCATAGTAGAAAGCAATTTGTTGACTCATATCGTAGTTGGTGTGCAAAGAGCAGACTCAGTTCTCCTTATTGCCTTTTTTTCTATTTGACCTATGCCGGTCAGCTCCACCAATTCATTTACTCCATTCCCCATGCACAACTCAAAATTGTAGCCGTACTCCTAAATCTGTGCACTGTCTTTTCTATGATTTTCATAATCTGGTTACCCTAATAATAAACGCATGAATGCAAGGCATTATGTAATTGTCAGTGCTCAAGAAGGGACAAATGAATGCCGAGGGAGTTAGTTGTCACCAGTTCAAATGCAGTATTTACAACCAGACTGATCATAAAGCAACTAAATTAATACATAACCTACTACCATCAACGGTTTGTCATGTTAAGTTTCCCGCCGGAGCCGATGCTTCTCCAGGCTGCTGTCGCTGACCCCGAGCTGCCAGTGATCTCATTGATTAGCACTTTTTAATTCAGAATTTCTTCTGAGTCAGTAGGTAAACTTTCCACAGGGATGCACAGGTCCTACAATTGATGCTTTGAGCTTGTGGACGCTATTTTTACTTAAAATGTCAAAAAATCCTATATCTGGTTCCCTCTATCCATTTTTTGTCTGTCATTTTGGTGTCCATTTTAATCTACTTTTTGAAGTTAGAGTGGAACTTTAATTGTGTTGTGTATTCTATTTAAATATTTTGGGTTCTGGTGAATACTTTACACATTTCTCCTAAATTACGTTTGTCTGCTCTGTGCTACTGCAATTTAGGGTTGAGATTAGTTTAAATTATTGAGGCTTAACTGGACCTAGTAAAGAACACTGCCATTTTTACTTATAAAGGACCACAATCAACTTTAACAATAATTCATGTTCTCACATCGGTGTTCAGCAGGTACCTCTCAATTATTAAGCAGAAGAATTAAGAATTCCTAATTTTACTCACTGCAAAATGTGTTTTCTTTCTTTAATTGGTATCTAGTAGTTAATTGGGTCCTTTTTGTTTTTTGTAAATTTTAATAGATTTCAATTTTTGCTCCCTTTTTTGTAAACCCTTTATTTTGGTTTTTTAAAGAAAGTTAGAAAGAAAAAACAGTGTCATTACATTTTAAATCATTAACAAAAATATCACATGAGTGTCATAGAGTGCATTATGAGGTCACATAGCTCTAGCAAAACAATTAGATGATCAAATGGTTGCAGTTGCACATCATCAATTGTTGGAAGACAGTTCATGAGAGACTGTGCACACTGTCTCCTGAATCACTGTCAGAGGACGAAAGTCCCTCCAACCGAGCTCCCTGCAGAATAACTGGTATAGTAGTAGTTAGGCTCACCTTGTCCTTGTCCCTTTTGACATAAGTCCTGAACGGCAGCACAATTCTGTCAAACATATATACCTTATCATTAATATAGAATTTTAGCATTCCATAGCATAAATAAGTCACACCTTGGACCACCACTGTGTAACATTCAGTGGACTTGTTTTTCCAAGTGTGGGCAATCTTTAGCCTTGCTGCTAGTTAGAGGAAAGTAAGAAGCCTTCCCCTGGGGGTAGTGCAAGGTTAAACAAGCCCTCCCCACGCTCACCCAACAGTAGCATCAGTGGGTCTAGTTGCAGGGCCACAGAGCACATCTGATAAATCTGCTAGTGCATCTCCCCCAAAACTGTTTCACTTGAGTACATTGCTACCACATATGCAGGTAGATGCCCCTAGTCCAACACCCCCTCTAACAGAGATCAGATATTCCAGACAAATCACAGGAATGGATTGGCGTAAAGTACAATCATGTGAGGATTTAAAATGAATTGGGAATATGTTGTATGCAAATAGGAATTTTGGCTACACGTAACCTAAGCTGGTGATTGGTGGTGTTCAATAACATGGTGCCTAAATCCTGTTCCCTCTTCATCTGATAGAAGTGCCTATGTGCTAGGAGGAGATTGCACAGGGCTGCATATAGACAGGTGATACCCTGTCTTGTAGATGCCTGGACGAAGAGGTGCTCTGAGGTGTCTTAGTCCTGGCATCTTTGTCCCTTACTTGTTGTGTGTTTGCCAGTGGAGGAGTTGGCTGAGGCAAAACTTGTCAGCAGTGGATAAGTGAATGAGCTTCCTACATGTGGTTCTATTTAAAGTGACCCAGTCTCTATAAAGGTCCCCAATTAATGGAGGCACACCCCACTCCAGTCTCCAAAGTGTGGGTCCGGCTTGCCTGGTGGAAATTCTGGGTAGGGTGGGATAAGTCGTGGCTGTCTGCTAGTGATTGATTTTGTCCCAATATCACAGGAGGGTAGCGGTGGCATGTAATGACATTTGGGAGGGTACAAAGCGATCTCAAGGCCTCACCCACAGGACATTGTGTAGAGGAGTGGAGGTTAAGCCCTGTTCAGAAAGTGCCCAAGGTTTGTTAAAGTGGAATTGGTGCCAACCTAGAGCTGATTGCAGTTGGGCTGCACGGATGTAGTGCTCTATGTTCGGGAACCCCAACCATCTGTCTGATGTTCTCTTGCAAAATGTATCCCTGGGTACTCTAGGTGTGGAATCATTCTATATGATTTGCAGTAGCTGTTTGTTTTTCTGTAATAGTTTCTTTGAGACTCCATAAGGGCAGATTGTGTGTCACATACAGAAGTCAGTGTAAGCAGCTAATATTTCAAGGTAAATAGTTAAGTTTAACACTGTTAATGCATCCCAACCATGAGATTTCAAGCTTCCCCAACAGTGAGGTCTTTCAGTGTGGTTTGTAAAATAGGTGGTACATTATAATCATACAGTGTGTGGCTAGAGTCAGGAAGGACAATCCACAGGTAATGTAGGGAAGTAGCTTTTTATGACAGACCAAAGGTAGAAAGCAAGGGTTGTGTTTTAGTGATGGGGTCCAATACTTCTACGCCTGTAGACTTCACGTAATTGGTGTGGAATCTCAAGGCTGCCTCAAATGGTTATAGTTCAGGCAGCCGGAGTGGGAGAGAGGTATCAGGGAACCTCAGGAAGCACAGGACATCATTGACACATGAGGCCAATTTATAGTGTTCTGTATTGATCTCAATACCCCGAACCTCAAGGTTAGATTCCAGGTGACTGACCAGGGGTACCATCATAAGCACAAATATTAATGGAGACAATGTGCACCCTTGTCTGGTGACCCTCTGCAAGAGAATAAGTGAGGTAAGAGCACTTTTAATGCTAATGCATGACACTTGGTTTTTCTAATTGGCAAGAACACAGATGATCATGTGAGGTCTCAGGCCTGAGAAGAACTGCCAATCCACTTTTTCCAAAGCCTTCTCCACATCCAGTGAGAGAAGGACAGTTCGATGGTGGTCCATTCAGCTATATCAACAATGTTTACTGCTATTCATACATTGTAACAGGCCTGTCTGCTCCCCAGAAGGCCAGATTGGCAGCAGGACAACAGCAATAGCCAATTTGGGTGTAGGTGGGAGACTAGAATGGAAGAGATTATTTTAACATCAAAATGTAGTAATGGAGAAGGCCATGAAATCTTTGCTAGAGTGTGACAATGGATTCTGACATTGTGGCCTTATAGTTATGATGATTAAGAAGGAGTTAAAGACCATTGCCAAGGGCTCCACCAGCAGTTTGTGGTAAACTTTATAGAAAGATACTGAGAACCCATTTAGTCACAGAGTTTTATTAGCTCTTAACTGTGTATGACTGACTGTACTTTGTCTTGTGTTATGGTGCTCTCCAATTCTTGGAGTCACTCTGGGTCTAAGTGGGGGAAAGTAAAATCACAGAGGTAGTGTTTCCTGAGGATTATTAGTCAGGTTTTTGTGCTGGTAGAGCCCTCAATAATAAGATTTGTAAAAAGGCTAAGAATGTCCGATGTGCCTGTGATGGACACCTAAGTCATCCTTTATGGAGGAGATATGGTTTCTCATTTGTTTCTACCTCATAATGTGTGCCAGTAGTCTGTTAGCCTTGCCTCCTTTCTCATACTAGTTATGGTTGACTTATAACAATTTCTGTGCCCCATCAGTCATATGGAGCTGTTCTCTTGGACTCATCTTAGTTCCCTATATATTTTGGGCAAATCTGTCGCTTTATGCTGGGCTTCTAGATTTTTAAGGCGGACTTCTAGGTCAGCCTTTTTGGCCTTGGCTAATTTAGTGAAGGTAGATGTGTGTACTATCAACTCACCGTTCAGAATGGCTTGGCTGCATTCTACAGCATAGTGCAGGTTATGTGACCAGTATCATTTTCTCTGAAATAATGTTCCAGTGCTTTGCGAATTGAGTCCCGGGACTCGGAAGGCTATTTCAATGATGTACCACGGAGGTGCCATAAGCTCAGGGAGAGCTCCTAATAGAAGAAGCACTGGGGCATTGTCCAAAAGGTTTGGCTACCAAAAGAAGCAAATATGGTTCGGGGTTGGAGTCGTTGGTAGATCGGGAAAAAGTTGATTCTCGTATATGTCTTGTGAATGTTTAATTAAAAGGTATAGTCCCTCTCTCCCTTGTGGGCTTTCCTCTAGATTTCTACCAGGTTCAAAACTAGTACCATGTTACCAAGAGATCCACAGCAGAATTCAATACTGTATCAAAATCTTCCCCTCTAAGAAGGTATCCCCTGTTGAAGTTGGTTGTTAGTGGAAAAGGAAAATGTAGAGCTCCTCATTATTATAGTTGGGACTGTATATGGAAAATAATGTGATGGCACATGTTCCTACTAGGGTTCTCAACCCTGTCACCCTTCCCCCTCTACCTGTGTATGTCTGGTCCGTGGGCAAGCCCCGCTAGAACATAAGGACCACTCACCTGGCCTTGGTAGACTAGTCACATGAAATTGGAGTGGGTACCAGTAGGAGTGGACCCTCTTGGTGTCAGGCAAGTGGAGGTGTGTCTCCTGTATTATGGCTACATCCACATGTTTAGAATGAAGCCAGTTCAGGAGCACGTTCCTCTTCATCTGTGAATTCAGCCCTTGAATATTCAGAAACTATATTTAGTTGGGACATCTTTTAAACAAGGGGAGACAGTATCTTATGATTGCCCCCTGCTAAGGTTAAGGGGTCAACCCTCTGCACAATTTCAATATTGGTGCCCTGATGGGGGTGCTCTGTGCTGCGTCTGTCATAAGCATAGATGCAAACTCTCTATAGGCATATGAAAACAAAACAACAGTAGTACAATTAGAATGTAGCAATGAAGAGAAAACTAAATCAAGAATGACAAAGTAAACAGAACATAGTGGCTGGTCAGTGTCTATCAGCAGCATGGTGGGGGAAACTCCTAAGGTTCTCCCGGAGCCTGCCCCCACACACCAAACAAACATTCCACCATTGTAAAAGATAAAGAGACATGTCCATGAAGGCTGGCACACAGCCAGCCGGTAGATGTCAGTGTACTCAGGCTGATGAATATTGACTGGTAGCAGCAGAGTCTGAGGGACAAATGTGGGACTCATGAGAGGCGAGAGTCCATTAGACATTAATCATTGTCCATCAGTGGCAACTCCAGTTGTTGATCACGCTACCGAGTGGTCTTTTTGGATGGCTTGAGATGTTTTGTCGATGGGGTTTGCTGTAGTTTGGTCACTTTAGAGGAGCTTAGGGTGTCCAATAGCTTTCCACTATCCTCAGTCATTGAGGTCATGTGTAACAGAGCTCAGGCCTCATTGGGTGTTTGTACAACAACCTGCTTATTGTCAATGGTGAAGATAAGGCGCAGCGGGAATCTCCACGAATAGGGGATTTTCTTTTAGTGTGTTAGTGCGACAGCACTCACAACGTTTGGCCAAGATATAAACTGATAGGTCCTGGAAAAGAGTTATGAATTCGCCTCGAAAGGTGAGAGAATCCAGCTCTCTAGACACCCAGAGGATTTCCTCTTTGGTTTGTTAGAAATGTACTCTGGTGAGTACATCTGTTGTGAGGCAGATTCATTGCAGATAGGAGAAGACACAATGAGAGCAATCAAAGATAAGGTCCTTTTCTTGAAGGTCTTGGAGAATATGGCTGAACAGAGCATGCATGTCACTTTCTAGTCCAACTTTTGAAATGGTAGTGCTCATACCTATGATCGGTAAATTGTTTTAGCAAGCTTGATTCTCCTGATCTTCCAAGAAGTCAGCCAGGGATTGCTGCTGAGATTTCAGGGCTGCAACTCTGTCCTCAAGGGCATCCTGCTCCTGGTCCTGTTATGCCAAGCATGCATCAACCACCTTCGCGGACTGATCCAAGTCCATGAGCATCTTTGTGAAATTTGCATGGTTGGCTGCCCTGTCTTTCCTCAATTCCCAGAGGAGTGATTGGTTGTCTCCCTTTGTTGCTGGTGAGAAGAGATGTAATCGCAGGGCTGTCCCCTAGAGGTGTCTCATCAGGGGTCTCTGCAAGGCCATCACTTTTACTTGCTTTTGTAGTGGCAAACATATCTTTAATTGAGGAGGCCATTGAGCGTTTATGGCACAGTGAGGCTTGGGTGGTCCCCCCGTCACTAGCAAATTCTGAAGTGGTGTAAAATTCAGCAGGTGATTACATTGTGGCAAGCACAAGGGTCGTGGGAATGCTCAGGCTATCAGGGAGGAGGTAATAGGGGATCAGTGCACCTGTGAGGAAATATATTCGATGCTCAACACACTCTCATTATTGGCCATTATCTTTTTAATACATTTCATTTTTCCTCCCTCCCGTGCATCGCTGGATCTCCAAATTTGCTCTTTGGGGCTGTCAGTTGTGTGCTGCGTATGTAGGGGGCGCCAGCAGCAGCAGCAGTGAAGACCAAGCGCAACGGCTAGGGCAGAAGACCCCCAGCCCCGACCGCTAGTTACACGTGGGACTGAGAAAGAGCGTTCAGCTTCAGCCTCTCTCCGTAAACTGCTTAGCGAGCAGGTCAGCAGCCATCTTGGGAGTACAGCATCTGGAGAATCCCCCACATGGCTCCACATGTATCCACTGCAGCAGTTTGCCCTGCTACCCCAATGATCTCCAGCCTCCATAGTTATTATTTGGTGGTGGTGGGCACAATAGGGAGCCCTGTCTCATGAGCTCAGGTAAGGCACACCATCTTGGGACTTCACCCAGGCCATGCCTCGCCCCCAATTACTCCCTTTTAAAAGGTAACAATGAAATTCGATCTAGCTAAGGTACCCCTCTCACAGTGGTAAAGATGAATGCCATGTACAGAGACAGGCAAAATGACTTGGGCCATCAGGTAAATAGAGAAGATTTTATACAAACCCTCAAGGCCTGGCAAGTAGGTTGCCTACCCCGGATCTCCTCTGAAGCAGAGTAAACTCCAGAAAATGAGGAGGAAGAAGAGGGGGACAACTTGCCCGAACACAAACTTTCAAAGGTATCCTCCACAGCTGGAAGAGAGAGAAGCTCAGCCAGCACCAGGTCTTCTTTAATGGCCCTTGGAGTTAGCACTAGTGAAAAAGAAGCTTGCCCTTGCGGAAAAGAGACTGGCCTTGAAAGAGAAGTAGGTCAGACTGGGCCTGAGGCCTATAGCCCATTGAAAATGGTGGCAGTGAAGATGAGGCATTCTGCAGGGGGGTCACACATTCCTCATCTGCGCAAGAGCATGCTGTCTAGCTTTGTGGTAGGGGTTGACATTGCCAAATGGTTTGCTTCTTTTGAGAGGGCTTGCAGAATGTACAAGGTAGGTCCGCACACAGGGGTTCCTTACTGTGGATACTGGTCACTGTGGTGGGGAGGGATGGGCTTCTGATTCTAGAGGAGGGGGTGGCTGAATCCTACCAGCGCATGAACAATGCCCTAGTGGAAACATTTAGACTCATACCTGACCAGTAAAGGCAAGAGGACTGAGACACACACAAAGATATACAACAGACCTGGGTGGACTTTGTAGACATCTCACTGAAGGCACTAGAGGGCTGTGTACAAGGTAAGAAGGTAACCATTTCTGATGGGCTGTTCAATTTTGTTGTAAAGGAGCACATCTTAAGTAACTGTTCATCATAGATATTACACTAGAGCATAGTAGATTGCAAGTTGTCTAACCCCAGTGAGCTGGGTAAGATAGCTGCTGAATAGTTATGCAACTGTGTGTCCCAGAGATCACAGGGGGGGTCACAAGAAAAGGGACTAGACCCACCAAAGAAAAAGGAGGGCAGCAGCAAGTCTGAAAAGAGAACTCCTTCTTGCCCCAAAAACCTGAAAAAAGAAAGAATTCCAACACACTCCTGACAAGCCAGAAAGTGGGCACTCAAGGGAAAGAGACTCCTTGAAAATGGTGGGTCCTATGCCTGCAAGTAGTCAGAGCACGGAAAGGGGGCTGCATCATTGTCCAGGAGAAGGGCTAACAGTGGTGGAAACTCCACTGGATTGCCTAGTGTAGCTTTGTGGGAGGTTTATCCATAAGAGATCTTAATGGCCTTTAGTTGGAAAGTAGCCCCAGATGGGAAGCTAGTTTTTCCTGGTAATGGCAGGAACCACTTCCACAGGATCACAGTGAACAGGCCCCTGCCACTTCTCTGAGGGATACAGGTTTGCCTAGCCCAATATCTGGCAGGAGAGGTTTATAGGGTGAGCAATGCCCATGGGAGGAAATTTGTTTGCCAGGTGGCCGTGGTGTTCCTCGAATGGGAACAGGTCCTTGGACATGGAAGTGTGGTGGTCAGTCCTGACCTATCGTTGGACGGCATCCTTAGCACTGTGCTCTCACAAGCACAGATGAAAACAGATGCCCACCCAGAGTGCTCAAGAACCTAAAGTTTTGTGAAGTTACTGGCCCTAAGCGAATGGTACAGAGGCCCTTAACATTTGCACAATGTAGAAGAAGGAGGCCACACATAGTCAGAGAATCGGAGAGCCAGGGGTTGCCTACTCAGACCCCAAGAGAGGCACTACTGAGGCCAGAGCTGACCTGGGATGGACCCTTGCACTGAAACAGCAAAAAGAGCTGAAAGTGGAAGGAGAGTTTGTGCCCCAGTTCAGCGCAATCCCAGCGAATTACTATTTTCCAGTTGCAGGCTAGAAGTGAGGACTACTCCTAGCATCTGACTAGGTCTTCACCCTATTAGTGGATGGCTATGAGCTTGGTTCCTGGCACTGACAGTTATCTTTGGACTCTGCTGGTTACTTGCCTTTGGGGCAGCACTGGCCCTATTGTGGGGACAGTAACCTGACCAGGAAGGTAAGCTCGGCCACATAAACTTGCTGGCCATGGTGCTGCAATTCGCCTGCTGGGTTACCTCTGTGGGTAGACTAGGGATAGCTCTATGCCAAATAGAATCTGGAGATGAGAGAGATTCCCAGTGGACCAAGTTAGTGGTTAGGGATGAGCTTGACACAGAGACCATATGGTCAAAAGTGGAATTTGAAGGCAGGTCCAACTCTTTTGAGGTAGACCAACTCCCCACTGGGATTGGTCTTAAGAGGAGGACAGGAGAATGTGGGTCAGGAACTGCTCCCCCACAACGCAGAGGGCTTTTTAACATCCTCTTTGTGGAAACCTCAAGGATATGGCTGTTGCTCCTTGCCTGAAGCTTGAGGTGGCTTGTGTGAGAAAATGCCCTTTTTATATGGCCACCCCTAGTTTTTGCTGAATATTGCAGTCAGTGTATGGACTCTGAACACTGGGCCACTGCCATTCAGTGCCCGGTCTATGTACTCTGACCCCTAGAAATATGGGAAAAGGCAAGGCTTACCATCACTAAGGCAGTGTGCATAGTATTTAAAAGTAGGATGCTCACTTCAAGTTTTGAGATGTCCTTACAGTGAAAAAGGCCACAAACCTGTTTTCATTGTATCAAGGCTGGCAGTGCCATAGCAAACACTGAGTTACTTTATTACACTTAATAAAGTCAACTTTAGATCGGTACTAGCCATAGTTATTGAAAATCCAACTTTGTGTTAAAGGAGAATTTTGTATGTGTCACAAATCGTGACTTTAGAAAGAAGCAAGGTATTTTTTTTTTTTTTTTTTGAAAGGAAAGGTTACTGCCTACTGCTCAACAAATACGCCCCGGGAAGTGGAGGAGCAACCAAGGGTGGCAAATTGAGCAAAAACTACACAATCTTTAAAAGGTCCAGATTCCACCTTCTCCTGCAAAGCATAAAGGATGCCAACATTTTGAGAAGGGGATCGAGTTGTAGTCGGCTGCGATAGCCCTAGATGGGTTTCGTCTCAGACCCTAGCCAGACTAGCATCCTCCTAGTGCGAGGGTGTATACAAAGTGCTTGGTCAGATGTTGGCCTTACAAAGATAGAGTGGATCGGCGTCCCTCATATTATCATTCTGTTCTCACCCCTCCCAGGTATCGTCCACTTTCATTCTTAGCAAGGAATCGCATTTCAGCATTAAAAATAGCCATTGTGGTAAGTGGAGACCCTCCTCTCAATTGTTTTGGCTAGTACAGCAGCATGGAACAGATTTGGTAGTTCTTGTTTTGCTCAATCTTAGGTCAGCACCTCTCTGAACTGTGAACCTTATGAAAAACACCTTTTATATATGTTGTCAAAATTGAACTTTCCTCCTGATCTCCTCTGTCTGATCCATTCCCATTCTTCCCTTCCACTTACACATTAACTTTGCTCTTACCTCTAGCAAAAGATATGAAACAGTAGTAGTAGATAGGTGTCATTTTCTGTCCTAAACAACCTCTACTTCCAACCCTTTGAATGCCAGGTCCAGCCATCAGTGTGTTGATGGAGCCTGCTAGATACTGCAGTTCAGGTCTGACATGGCAGAGCAGAGCCTTTTCCTTCCTTTTTATGCAAAAAATCTGGCTTTGGGCCGTGAGGGACATTTCAGGAAAAGATCAAACTATCCCATGCCAGTTTAAGGATGATGGCAATGTCCAGGGCAAACTTTCCTGATTTATGGGCGTTTGGGTTCATTCTGTTGAACATTCCCATTACAGGGGTATGTCCCGCAATCTGCGTTTATTGGGATTCGAAGATTAAAGTAAGCTGAGCCGTGTCAGCTAGAAAAAATCACTATAACCGCAACAGCTTTAAGTCTGATTTGAATGTCTTGGGCTAGCTTTTTTGATTCCTTTTCAGTCACTTCAGTTGTTGCGCAGATGCCAGTCCTGCAGAAAAAAATCCTGACCCATGCTAGGTATTTTTGGCAGGCTGGTGCACATGTATTGTCATTTCACTGCTTGGACTATGATTCTTAACTGTCCAGGATACATGACACTCGTCAGTCACCTCTCTTTACTTTGAAGATGCACTGTAACAAGGCTAGTCACTCCGACAGCGCTCCGCAACCTGTTTGAAGGCAGCACATTAGATACCAAAAGCAGACAACTAATTATTAGTGTTGGGCTGGGCACATCACTAAATGCAAGGTGAAAATGATCGTAGAATTTCTACTGTGAATTAGGAAATAGGAGTGCAAGCAGAGTTTGGATTTCAAATTTTCCCACAATGAAAGTTCTCTTCGGTTAGACAAATACTTTGGAGGAAACATTTTAAGCTACTTTTAGGAATCAGTCCAACAGCTTTTTAAATAAATGTAAACCATAATGGCTGAAAGTAGTAATTTCAAGAGCCTTTAATATTGAACTTGTTCTTCATCCAACAATTAGTATACATGTGAGATCTCCTATGGCCAACAAGTCATTGTGTACCTAAGCACTATAAAAAAAGCAGATGACTGTGGGGACAGGTCACAATGGGCCCTGGAGAAATATAGGGGGTTATTACAACATTGGCGGTAAAAGCCGCTTACCGCCGTGCAGAAGACCGCCAACACACACCGCCGCGGCCGCGGAATTCCGCACCAGCTATTACGACCCACATCTCGAAATCCGACAAAATTCAGACACCCAAACAAGTCCGCCACACCAAAGGTCAGTGATAAAGTGGCGAAAACAAATCCTCCACCGTCACGCCAACAGAAATACGCCGATGCTATCACAACCCACGAATCCACGCGGCGGTCTTTCAACCTCGGTATTCCATTGGCGGTACACACCGCTGCGCTCAAAATACACACACACATACAAAACACAGCCACATTGGACAATTCAAAATACACACACCTGATACACATACACACACCACTCCCACACACTCAATACAATATAAAACATATACCCACATCACCCACAAACCCCTACGACTCAAAATTTCCGAAGGAAGGCCAGAGAGGGACACCACCATCCACAAACTAGCAGCCACAGGCACTCAACACCATCACCCACACAACTTCCACGCACAAAACACCACACACCACACACACCACCCCACTCATCGCCCACACCACCCCATGGCACGGCAAAGACACCCCAGGTTCTCGGAGGAGGAGCTCAGGGTCATGGTGGAGGAAATTGTCCGGGTAGAGCCACAGCTATTCGGATCACAGGTGAAGCACACCTCCATAGCTAGGAAGATGGAGCTATGGCGAAGAATAGTCGACAGGGTCAACGCAGTGGGACAGCACCCAAGAAATCGGGATGACATCAGGAAGAGGTGGAACGACCTATGGGGGAAGGTGCGTTCCGTGGTCTCAAGACAACACCTGGTGGTACAGCGGACTGGCGGCGGATCCCCACCTCCTCACTCACAACTAACAACATGGGAGGAGCAGGTCTTGGCGATTCTGCATCCTGAGGGCCTCGCAGGAGTCGGTGGAGGAATGTACTCTGGTAAGTCAAACCTTTAACTATCATATCCCCCACCCTACCTACATGCTATCACAGACCTCCACCCTCGCCCCCTCCCCTATCACTCCAACTCCTCACAAATGTACTAATAACACAAACCACACATCCCAACACCAAGCCCTGCATGACGCAACAAAGCATGGACACCATCACTAAAGCATGCCCACTGCACATACCCATAACACCCACCTCAACCATCATCACACAAGTCCCCACACAGGAATGCTAGCACTGGGGTACACGGTCACCTACCCATTGCACACCATGACACACACAGATCCAATAATCATGCTTTTACACCCCTGCAGGACCACTACCCAACGTCACCAGACAGGAGGATCCAGACATCTCCACCCCACCCACAGAAGAGGCCCACAGTGATGACAGCAGCTCTGTCCAACTGGATCCAGATGACCAGCCCGGACCATCGTGGGCCTCGGGACAGTTGGTTCCCCTCACACAGGCACAGCCCACCACAGACCTTCCACCCTCTGGTAACACCAGCACAGCACCCACCCAGCGGGCCCATACCTCCTGTCCCCAGGACACGTCAATCAGCTGTGTGTCCCCTACTACAGGGAACCCAGGATAACCCACCACCCCAACAACAACAGGGACCTGGGGGCAGTGGCAGTGGGCACACGATCCAGGGGACGGAGGCACAGGAACACAGGGGAACTGGGAGGGCTGCCATGCGACAGGGGGCGGACAGGCCAAGGGAACCCACTCTCCACGAGGCCCTCTCCTCCATCATGGGAGCATACCACCACTCCCAGGAGACGATGGCAACGGTCCTGGCCAAGTTTCAGGAGACCCAGCGCCTGCAAGAGGAACAGTATTTGGGGTTCAGGGAGGCACCCTCGTAGGGGTGCTGAAGGAAATACTTAACACTTTGGCACTACAAGGGGCCCCTGACACTAGCATGGACGATGAACTGCCCACCACCTCCGCCGGCACTAGTGGACAGGAGGAACCGCCACAGGACCACCACACCAGCACCCCCCCCCCTGCAGACGGAGAACCACCCCGCAAGCGGTCCCTGAGATCCAGGAACAAGACAGAGCACGATGCCAAGACCACCGCCATGAAATGAGACCACCCTGATTGTCATCCTACTGTCCCACTTTATCACCCTGTCCATATTGGAACTTCCCCAGCTCCAATTCCTATGCCCATATGGGCAATGCACCTGTGAGACTAATAGACTGGACTCTGCCATGGACATTCCTCCACCATCACCCCTCACCATTTTACAACCCCCTCCAAAATTGAGCACTTCAATAAACACCCTTGAAGCACAAAACAATCTGGAGTCAGTCTGTGATTTCGAAATTGTGTATTAGCAATGACAAAATGCTTTTTCTAATTTAATGTCAACATACCTATGTCACACATCTCAAGTCCATGAGGAATCTAAGCAGATGACACACGTTGGAAACCACACCTGTGAAACCGTAAGGGAAATGTACATCTCAGTGACCATATACTGGTTGAAATCGACAGACAGGATAGAGGTAGAAGTGTTAAAGTACTTGTAGTAGGCAGGAATGTTTTCTCACCTGTGTGTCACTGGAAATATTGCTGGATGACTGAGTCCCTGTTGTCAATGTCTTCTTCCTCTGCTTCCTCCTCATCACTGTCCACAGGCTCCACAGCTGCCACAATACCGCCATCTGGACCATCCTCCTGCAGAAAAGGCACCTGTCGTCGCAAAGCCAAGTTGTGAAGCATACAGCAGGCCACGATGATCTGGCACACCTTCTTTGGTGAGTAGAATAGGGAACCACCTGTCATATGGAGGCACCTGAACCTGGCCTTCAGGAGGCCGGAGGTGCATTCGATCACCCTCCTAGTCCGCCCATGGGCCTCATTGTAGCATTCCTCTGCCCTGGTCCTAGGATTCGTCACTGGGGTCAGTAGCCATGACAGGTTGGGGCAACCAGAGTCCCCTAATAGCACACCCGGTGCCTCTGGAGTTGACCCATCACATAAGGGATGCTGCTATTCTGCAGGATGTAGGCGTCATGCACAGAGCCAGGGAACATAGCATTTACCTGGGAGATGTACTGGTATGCCACACATACCATCTGTACATTCATGGAATGATAACTCTTCTGCTTCCTGTACACCTGTTCACTCCTGTGGGGGGGACCAGAGCTACATGGGTCCCATCAATGGCACCTATGATGTTGGCGATATGTCCAAGGGCATAAAAGTCACCTTTCACTGTAGGCAAGTCCTCCACCTGAGGGAAAACAATATAGCTCTGCATGTGTTTCAGAAGGGCATACAACACTCTGGACAACAAGTTGGAAAACATAGGCTGGGACATCCCTGATGCCATGGCCACTGTTGTTTGAAATGACCCACTTGCCAGGAAATGGAGCACTGATAGCACCTGCACTTGAGGGGGGATTCCTGTGGGATGGCGGATTGCTGAAATCAGGTCAGGCTCCAACTGGGTACACAGTTCCTGGATTGTGGCACGGTCAAACCTGTAGGTGATGATCAAACTTCTTTCCTACATTGTCGACAGGTCCACCAGCGGTAGGTACACCGGAGGATTCCACCATCTCCTCACATGTCCCAGCGGGCGGTGCCTATGAAGGACAACAGCGACCACAGAGTCAAAGAACTCAGAGGTATGTACCCACAGTCTACACAGAACACCATTCATACACAAAATGTGGCCTGTATTTGTGTTGTGAGACAAGGCCCAGGTATGTGTGACGCAGTTGGTAATTAGGCCATGTGGGCCCCTGAAATGGCGGCTGCCTGACCTCTAAACTGGGACAATGGGATGTGAGGTAACTGCGCTGGCGTTGTACACCGTCGCGGTAGGCGGTCGAAAACCGCGGCTCAATGCTGCATTAGTTAACATTGGACCCTATGGGTCCCAGGAGCCAATGACAATGTACGCCGGTGGTGATGGTACGCACCTCCGCGGACGTCACCGCCGCGGACGTGACCGCCATTTTCTATCTGTTGAATCACTCAATAGCTGATCTTCGACAGGAGATGATCTACACTGCAAGTGCAGTTGTGACCTCGGCCTGGAAGAGACAATGGCTTGTGCGTCTGCGGAAAGGGCCCCTGCCTTCACTGCAGAGGAGTTGGAGAAGCTCGTCGACGGGGTCCTCCCCAAGTACACGCTACTCTACGGTCCTCCAGACCAACAGGTAAGTACACAGGGAGCATGTTGTATGGGCTATGCCTGTGTGGAGAGGGCTGGTTGAAGAAGGAAGGGGGCACAGTTCTGCGTGCATGAAGGACTGTGAATGCATGTGCCACATGGCAAGGATAGGGATGGGGCCACTCACTTTGACAGTGCAGTTGGTAATGACTTCTCTTCTTCCCCTGTACATGTCATTTAGGTCAGCACCCACCAGAAGAAGGATATTTGGTGTGCCATCGCCAAGGACGTCCGGACCCTGGGGGTCCACCACAGACGGAGCACCCACTGCCGGAAAAGATGGGAGGACATTCGCCGCTGGAGCAAAAAGACGGCGGAGGCTCAGCTGGGGATGGCCTCCCAACGTGGGAGGGGTGCCCGTCGAACCATGACCCCCCTGATGTTCTGGATTCTGGCGGTGGCCTACCCTGAGTTGGATGGGCGCTTGAGGGCATCACAGCAGACACAAGGGGGTGAGTACACTATCATTCAGTGGACTTTGCGCGCAGTGAAGGTGTCTGGGTGTGGGAGGAGGGCTGTGGGTTTCCCTAAGCCAGGGCAAGTTCCGTATTCTAGGCCCCTCCGTAATGCAGGCCATGTGGCACCCCACCCCACCTCTGTAGAGTGCCAAGTACAGGTATTCATGCCCCTGTGTCATCTATGTGTGCAGATGTCGGCCATAGCCATGTATGCCATTTCCCAGGAATTGCATCTGTAGAGCCCATCAGCGCGACGTAGTGCAGGGGGCTGCTGTGTCTGTAATGTCCATAATCGGTAGCGGTAAGCCATGCACTCAACCTGTCTTTCTTTTGTCGTCCCTCCCCTTTTTGTGGTCTCCCTGCTCTTGTGTGCATTAGCATCATCAGGCGGAGGTACAGTGGCACCGGAGCACGAGGGAGCTGCATCCCACATGGACATGGAGGGCCACACCACAGACTCAGAATACACCAGTGGGACGGAGGGCGAGGGGAGCACCACGGCGGTCACAGGATCTGCAACCAGTGACACGGACTCATCCTCCGATGGGAGCTCCCTTGTGGTGGTGGCAACATCTGTGCCCCCCACTTCCACAGGGACAGCCGCCACCCCCCCTACCAGCGCCGCCCTCCCAGCAGCCCCTCAGCCTTTGCCCCATGCCCACTCACCCAGGAGGGTGGGCATCACCTTCGCCCCAGGCATCTCAGCCCCTGCCCCTGTCACCTCTGCTGCCCTCAGTGAGGAGGCCATTGACCTCCTCAGGTCCCTCACTGTTGAGCAGTCTACCATTTTGAATGCCATCCAGGGTGTAGAAAGGGAGTTGCAACACACAAATGCATTCCTGGAGGCCATTCATTCTGGTCAGGCTGCCCTTCATCGAACCCTGCAAACTCTGGCCTCAGCATTGATGGCAGCCATTGTCCCTGTGTCTAGCCTCCCCCCTCCAACTTCCTCCACCCAGACCCAATCCCCTGTACCCCAGCCTATCCCAAGCACACCATCAGACCAGCCTGCACACACCTCACCACACAAGAGAAGCTCAGGCAAACATAAGCACCACACATCCCACAGGCACTCACGCAAGCATCACACACAAACAGACACACCAACATCCACTGCCTCCACTGTGTCCCCCTCCTCGTCGTCTCCCTCCTCCCTCCCAGTCTCGTCTACACTCACACCTACATGCACTACCACTACAGCCACTACGTCCCGCACCAGCACACCCACCACCACACCCCGCTCACGTGCAGTCACCACCCCCACTACCATTTCCACGTCCCCTGTGTCCTCTCCAGTGTGTCTGTGACGCCCCCTCCGAAGATACACAAACGCAGGCACACACCCACCCAACAGCCATCCACCTCACGACAGCCTCCAGCCCATGCACCTGCACCCAAATCCACAAAAGTTACACCTCCTACAACCACCACCTCTTCCTCCACTCCCAAACCCCCTCCAGCTACCCGTCCCAGTGTCTCCCAAAAACTTTTCCTGTCCACCCTTAACCTATTTCCCCCACCCCCCGTCCAACTCATAGGTCCCGTACTAGCACCTCAGCCAAAAAATCTTCGCGACCTGTGGTGCCTGTTGTTACAGGTATGTAGAGTGCACCGGCCACCAGGCCAGCCAGTGTGGCACGGAGCCACAGCACAGCCAGTCCTCCCCCTGTGAAGCACCAGAAGTTGGACAGTGCCCGGCGGGAGAGGGGGAAGACTCCAGCCAGCAAAGCCGCTCACAGGGGTCCCGGGGGGAGTGTCGACTCAGCTGTGACTCCTCCCAAGGTGGGGAAGGGGCAGAAGAAATCTCCAAAGTCTGGGAGGAGCAGCACAGCGAAGAAGACCGCCATCATACCCGCTGCCCAGGAGGCCACCGCCAGCCCCATCGTCACTGGCCAGGAGGCCACTGCCAGCCCCATCGTCACTGCCCAGGCGGCCACCACCAGCCCCAGAGTCACTGCCCAGGAGGCCACCGCCAGCCCCATCATCACTGGCCAGGAAGCCACCGCCAGCCCCATCGTCACTGGCCAGGAGGCCACCGCCAGCCCCATCGTCACTGCCCAGGAGGCCACTGCCAGCCCCAGAGTCACTGGCCAGGAGGCCACCGCCAGCCTCATCGTCACTGCCCAGGAGGCCACCGCCAGCCCCAGAGTCACTGCCCAGGGGGCCACCGCCAGCCCCATCGTCACTGGCCAGGAGGCCACCGCCAGCTTCATCGTCACAGGCCAGGAGGCCAGCCCCAGAGTCACTGCCCAGGAGGCCACCGCCAGCCCCAGAGTCACTGGCCAGGAGGCCACCGCCAGCCCCATCGTCACTGGCCAGGATGCCACCACCAGAGTCACTGCCCAGGAGGCCACTGCCAGAGCCACTGCCCAGGAGGCCGCCGCCAGCCACAGCCCAGCCGGCCAGGAGGGCCACGCAAGCCACAGCCCAGCTGACCCATGAAGGACCGCCAGCCACAGCCCTGCTGGGCAATGAAGGTCCGCCTTGGCAAGGACCGCTGAACAGGGCAAAGACTGCCATGGAAAGCACCGCTGAACAGGTCAGACACTGGCAACTCAAGCACCTCTGAACAGGCCAAGAACCGCTGAACAGGGCAAAGACCGCCATGGAAAGCACCGCTGAACAGGTCTGACACTGGCAACTCAAGCACCGCTGAACAGGCCAAGGACCGCTGAACAGGGCAAAGACCACCATGGAAAGCACAGCTAGCCCATTAGTGGCAGGGGCAGTGACGCAACTGGGACCGTCACGGGGTGTGTGCTGCACTCTGGGCACCAGTCCCCCTCCAGAACCAGTGGAGAACAGCATCCACTCCGTCTGTCCTTGGCAGGATGAAGCACTCTGGGCACCAGTCCCCCTCCAGAACCAGTGGAGAACAGCATCCACTCTGTCTGTCCTTAGCAGGATGAAGCACTCTGGGCACCGTTCCCCCTACAGAACCAGTGGAGAACAGCATCCACTTGAGAGACTGTGGCTTTGCACTCCCCAGGATGTTACAGTGGGCAAACCACCCACTGTATGGACTTGAGAGACTGTGGCTTTGCACTCCCCAGGATTGAACATTGGGCAACCCACCCACTGTAGAAACTTGAGAGACTGTGGCTTTGCACTCCCCAGGATATGGCAGTGGGCAACCCACCCACTTGTGAGATTTGAGAGACTGTGGCTTTGCACTCCCCAGGATACATCTATGGGCATGGAGCCCCCTCGTAAATCTGGCGTGGTGCACTCATCCGGCTGAGGTGCCCCCCCCTTCCCTTCCCCCTGAGGTGCTTGTTGTATTTTGATCTGATGCCCCTGCAGTGTTCTCTCCGTTTGGATCGGGTATCTTGTGTGGGCCTCGCCCATGCATTTTGGACCCAGTGGTCCACGGACTATGAATGGTGCAATACCTGCACTACTAATCGTGGTGTATATTTTGTTTATTGTGTATATATATATATATATATATATGTATATATTTGCTTACTGTATTTTGCGATATTACAATGGTTCCACTCATTTCCTTTTGTCTTTGCAATCTTCCGGGGGGGTTGGGGGGTGTTACTGCAATGTATAGATATGCATTGGTGTGTGTGTTGTAGTGGGTGAGAGTCGGGTGGGGGTTGGGATGTTGGTTGTGTGTGTCCCTGTGTTTTTGTCTCCCCCCCTCCCCTATGTCGTAGTTGCAGTACTCACCGTGGTCTTCGCCGCCGGCGTTGATGATCCTCGTAGAGGAGCAGGAAGACTAGCGCTGGCAGAATATGGAGTTCCGGCTCGATGGTGCCCTCCTTCCTCATGGAGTGTGTAGAGGTGAGCGTTTTCCCTTTTGAAATGGCTGTTTCCAACGTGTTTTTATCCGCGGTGAATCCGCCCCGGAAAAGGTGGCGGATTGGTAGGTTGTGATACTGTGGGCGGTACATTGTCTTCCACCTGTCTGTTGCCGGTGACCGCCGCGCTGTTTGTTTGTACCGCTGTGGCGGTCAGAGTGTTAATGTGGCTGTCTTTGTTGGCGGTTTCCGCCACGGTCATAATTCCAAGTTTTTTACTGTTGGCGGTCTTACCGCCGCTTTAACACCGTCCGCCAGGTTTGTAATGACCACCATAGTGTGTCCAATTTTGAATATATTTATTTTCCACAAGGCTTTCTGTGAATAACTCTGATCAGAAAAAACAAAACGTATTGCAATGTTTTGATTCATGTGTCTTGTGCCAAACAGTGTGATTGCTGGATCTGTGGTCAAGGATTTTGAAAAATCACAATTCTGTGCTCTTTTGATACTTGTGGAAGTGGACATTGTATAATTTATTGGCATTACTGTCAATCCTGTTTTGTTTGAGACATTTCCCCATCTCACTTCTGTGTCTGTTCATAATATTTATTTAGTTTTGTAGGTTGGTTGTCATATCTCTGTGAATATCAAGTGGTAGTGTAAATCCTGAAATACACCATGGGTACACACCTCAAATTGAGCTAGGATCCCACTGTATGTAGATTAGATTATTAGGGCCCTGATGTATTGCCATATATCATTAGACTAAAGGACAAGAAACATGTTGGACAGTTATACAGGATAGTAATAAACATTATTTCCCTTTATATTCCATTCTGTTTTCATCCATTATCAAGGACCTCCAGAATACAAGTAAGCTTAGTTGGGTACCTTAGTTCATTTTAATCTTACTTCCCCACTAATCTACACTTCTAAAATCTGCTTCTCACCTATACAGAACTTCATCAACGACATAATATGGAAAAGGACTCCAGCTAAGAGTCCATTTTTCAAGGGCCCATTGGGCATTACAGCACCGGCCTATTAAGGAGTTGCCAAATGGTGATGCACGCCACCCTTATTAGTGGGCGAGGGCTTTTTGCTCCGAATTACCAGGCCTAAAACATGTTCTAAGGTGCTACTTAAGTGGGTGGCACAGTAAGTGCTGCAGGCCCACTAGTAGCAATGTATTTACCAACCATGGGTATATGGCACACCACTTTACTAAGGGGTTCTTGGTAAATTAAGTATGCCAATCTGGTGTACTCCAGTGTTACCATGTTTGAGGGAATAAGCGGAGGCACTTTAACACTGGTTAGCAGTGGTAAAGTGCACAGCATCATGAGTCTACCAAAAATGAATTCAGCAAAACAGAAGAGGCAAAGGCGAAAAGTTTGGGGGGAGACCGCCCAAAGGATTACAGGTCTAACAAAGGGGCTCCACATGAGTGTCAGGTGTTAAGATGCTTGGCCTTGTCAGTATAACTAAGATAAGTTGGATAGTATGCTGTGGAAAGTCCTAATTATAGGTCCTCCAATGTGTGGTTTTTTGCATGAGTGATTGTGTATGGGTGTGTTCTATAAAAATGCATGTGTACGTGAGGTTCCATGACAGTGTGAGTGAGAGAGATGTCAGACTTTATGAGGACTGTGGGTGACCTCTATGCACTTTATTTGCATAACTTTTCATTTATCAGACAGGCGCAGTCACCAATTTATGAGAAACAGAAAAGTTACGCCTATTATCATCTTCATCTAAAACGCCAATACAATCTCTTCCTCGAGAAAGACATTTTTTGGCTGTACTTTCCACATTCAGTCTTGTGTTCAGACTCTTCGCAAATATTAAGAGGGAGATTTACTATGGTTTTGCATCAGGACTGTATCACTTTTATGGCTCAGGCCCAATGCAAAATAATGTTTGGCATTTACTAAGCCATGTAAAGCCACTTTGTATGGCTTTGCGTGGTTTAGAAAATACAAAGTAACACAAGGCAACACAAGGTGCTTCACTTTGCGTTTGGTTGGTGTTACATGGGTGGAGCATGGGGGTTGCCATGCATCCACCTATGTATTATAATGCGAGGACTTGTACACCTGGGTATGCTCCAAAATGGTGTGCTTACCTGACAGAGGCGTAGCAAGGAGAAACATCTTTATTTGTCCTCGTTTCATCCTCTTTCCATATGTGCAGCATCCTAAAGCACAAGTGAAAATTTTGTTCTGAAAGGTTTCCCTTCCGGCAACAAAACAATCCTGCACGTAACACAAACACCCTTGCACCATGGCGAAAGGGTGCCTGTATTGGCGCCAGGCAGCCTCAAGAGCGCCAGCACTAGCATGGAGCTGAAGAGTGTCATATCTTACTAGATACAGTGTTTTTCAGTTATATCCCATTTACATAATGTAGCGCGTCACGCGCCTTGCTGCACTGCATTGCGTGAATTCGAAAGCAACCTTGACCAGTGGTTTTAATTTCCCAAGTGTTTAAAACACAATTTACCAACAGAAATCTGTCAAGGTTGGAGAAATGATAGGGACATTATACAACTTGAAGGGTATTTTAACAAAACCTTAAGCTATGTATGCAACTTTTAAGTCACAAAGGTAGGGGACCAGCCATGCCCATGCAGGGGTTGGCTGATTAGTAGGAGTAGGGAAGGCATCAGAAGAATTATTTGTTTAATATCATCATTGTGGTTTAAAATATATTTTATAAATGTCTTCTCTAAAAACTTCACGATTTAGTTCTGGGAAGTTTCCAAACTTATAAAATATTTAATCAAAAAAAGTGTATTGCCTACAGCACCAGTGCAAGGAGAAACATGTTTAGTTGCACTTTATCCCAGAAGAAAAAAGAAAAACAACCAATCTTGCTCAAGGAAATGTCACACTACTTCAAATCAAAATATTTGGCAACCGTTGCGACTCTATGCATTGTAAATTGTTGAGGATATTGCAGAGCTCTTGTGAAAGAGAACCAACCAAATGGAAATCTGGCTAACACTGCACCAAAGAGTAGTTCAGCCCTTGGTCTCTACTGAGAACAAAGAATAAAAACTGCATTTCTTCCTCTTTAACCTTTATGTATCTTTATTTCTGAAGGGTAGTGGGTGAGAGTCGCAAAACTGAATATCTTATCGGAATGGATACTTCTTACGTCTCTTCCCCGCCTTGTTTCTCCTATCGTCCATCAAAGTGTTTGCTTCTCTGGCTAAACAGTGTCCTCCAACTCTACTGGAGTGGAGTGGTGAAGGTTGTGAGACAGGAGAAGAATGGAGGCATAAAGGCAACATAAAAGACAATAGGATAGGGAGGTAAGGTGAAATGTCAGAAGGAGAAAAAGGTGAGGTAGTCAAACAGAAAGATATAGGGAGGTGGAAAAGGTAGGTAAAGAGAGCTAGAGAGATATGTACAATTCATGAGAGAGGAAGAGAGAATTAGAATTAAAGACAAGGAAATGTGTAGTGCGGGATATAGGTGGGGTGCACCAAGGAATTAGGTAAAGAGTGGGAGAGGCAAGGTTGAAAGACAGGTGTTTTATAAAGAGAAGGAGGCAGAGGGAGGTACAGGTACAAACAGGTCAGTTAGTGAGAGAAGTATATCTAGAGCAGTGAGATAGAGAGACCAGCAACATGAGAAGGGGTTTAGAAGGGCAGGTCATGTTGAAAGGCAAGGCAGAAGATAAGTAAAGAGAGGAGTGAAGGGTAGTAGGAGCACTGATATGCAGAGAGAAAAGAGTAAAGTAGAGAAAAGGGATGAGTACAGAATGAGAGCTGAGGTTACTAAAGAGGTAGAATTAGAGCGAATGAGGTAGAAAGAGAGTTGTGTTAACATATCTATTCAAGAATAAATAAGCTAGACCTAATGCCTTTGTGGCAAGTTTTTATAATAATTAGATCAGACCTACGGCATCTGACACAACTTTGCCAATTAACCAATTAGGCCTATAGCCTTGATGATTGACTTGTCACCAAAACCAAGTAAATGGTGTTATATTGAGCATAAGCTTTCCAGCAAAGCAAAAAGTTAATACTGTTAGTGGGTCTGTCCTTATTTGGGCGTTTAGATTTGATTTATAAGGGGACACGTTAGAGGTTTGATAGACCTTCTGACTATGCTTAAAATGAATACACCATAAGTCCCAAATGCAATGAAATCATATCACCATAATCAATAAACTTCAACATATACCTTTGGAGTCAGTAATCTTCACACACCATGACCCATTTGGCCACGAAAAACCACACCTGTATGTAAAGTTAGAAAGTTTATTTCCCTAAATTAACAATGCTAAAGTCACGTAAATTAATCTCAGCACCAAATGATAAGCATATATGAACAACACCAGTTGACCAAATCTTCTAAAGAATCTCAATTTAGCCAAGGCATTGATAACTAAACATTCAAGCATCACAGTACAATTTAAAAGTAAGATCAATTGCGCAATAGAAATAGCATACATCTAGATTCACAGGCGAATAGCATCAATTCTTTAATAATAATTTGCTAGCATTCTCTGGGTCTTCTTATCTAATTTGTGATTAGAATAGCATTTTGGGACTTCATGCGAAAACAATTTAGTCAAGTTTATATTGTAGAACATCTAACTATGGCTCTATCCAAATAGCAGTTGGTACCTAGAAACAAAGAACAAACTTACAACAAGAATAATAGCATTTGTTATGCCTCTCCTCATATGGATCAGCAAGCTGCGATTATCTTCATCAGTTGGACATCTGTTCGGTCAGCATCAGCAATGGGCAGTGAAAGGAGATGGTTCAGAAACAGGGGTCTGTAAGCAATCTTTGAACTATTTAAGAAGCAATGTCTAAAGGATCAGCATTCGGCATCAGAAGTTTAAGCAATAAAGTTAGATTGAAAAAATCATCAGGAACTGTTCAGCTACTCAAACAGAATAGAATAAGCCTCTCCACCCTCTGTGCAGTCGGACTAAGTTAAAATCACTAAGAGAACTTCCCACATTTCCCTTGGTTTGAAAATCATATGTTTACAATTAGTACAATGAAAGTAAAAACCCCAAATCTAAGATGTAACTAAACTGCCTTTCACATTTCGATGAATGGCTCCTCTTCTCCTGTTCCCATCGTCAGACTCGTCAGGTAACCTTTTTGTATCCATCCGTACTTCAGTCATTGCATCCATTTTAACTCCTGGGAACATCAGTGTATCACGCATCAAACAGTACATTGTAACAATTTCTTCTACAAGATTTTCTAGCAAGCAGTTCTCATGAGAAAGTTAAAGACATCTGCTAATGTTTGGTCAACACAGTGTAAACAATACATTAATTGTTTTCTCTGGACATACATTCCCATGTTTTTATTAAACAATGCAGCTTAATATGAGGCTTGTGCAGACTAGGCCCAGACCTCGCTAACTTAAGGCCTATTATTAATAAAGCAAGTGCATAATATGTAATCATTAATTTAACACACTACTACAATTTTCCTACTGCATGTACTTCGATTAATACACATTTCATAAAGTATTACGTATTTTCATGGCGGCCACTCACATAGGCACTTTTCCAAATCGCACATTATTTTATGTATTATTCAATTTCTACACAAATTCTTAATCCAAAATACATATAAATCATTAGTAATAAATTCCGCATTCACAATCCCTCCCCTGATGACCAAATATGTCATCACACTTTACATCATCCCATACAAATGTTTGTTCATCTAAAATTTGTTTTCCCTATAACTTTTATTTCTTCTTTCCCTTTTCAAAATGTTCCCTAAATAATCTTTCCATTTTAATTTCTTCCCTCCTCTGATCATTCTTCAATTTCCTCATTTTAATCACATGATACAATTTATAAATTTCCCATGCCCCAAATATTCAAATCTCAATAATCAATATTATATGTATTATTTTCAAGATTATCCCATTCCCTAGGTTGCCCAGCCAATTTCCCACAGAAGCAAAACCTTTGCCAACATTTTCCCAAACTCCAGGTTCTTTCAGCTCTTTCAAATCAGCTCTATCATTAGTCAGATTGTTAATAAGGTGTGTAATTTTTGTACTATTGTTAGGTATATATAAGCAACAATGTTGTGTGTTCAGCATTTTGCAAACTCCGCCCTCCTTTGCAAAACGGATGTCTAACGCAAGGCTGTTCTGAAGAGTGATAGATCTTACCGCAGCCATTTCTGTATCCCTCAGGATCATGACTCCTGAAAAATTTGTCAGCATGTTATCCACAATAGTAGACAACTTTTGAATTTTCAAATAATTCAGAATAACTCCTACTGAAGGAATGATGTAATTCAGTCAATTTAGGTATCTTACTCAGATTCTCAAGTTGATAAATCTTTGGGAAAACTATCCACAAGTAACATGTGCCATACCATCCTCTTGGAAGACGGTCAAATGCATTTGGTCCACAGATATAATAAACTCCTAGAATTGCTGGGTCTTGTCCATTTAAAATGAACGTCCATTTACTCTGGAACAAAAACACATGTCTACATTCACTCATTCCCACAAACAATGTGTCAGTTCTAGATTTAGGACTATACACAAAGCTTTCCTATGTGTTGTGCATTTAAAGCTAACCTCCCTTATGTCTTTATGTCACTAAATGCATGATCATTTCTAAATGTCCTTTTCTCTAAGCCCTTTTCTAACTTCTCCTTTAATGCCTTTCTCCTATCACCTGTCTGATCTAGGGAACTCTTTTCTATAGGTGTGAGCAAGCACATTAAATTGTTGCAGTGGGCATAGCTGTCCCAAATGACATTGTAGGTTCAAAGAATCCTCATTCTATGGTGTTTTCCTTAGCTACTCTACTCAGATACTTAATTATAGGAACAAAAATACTACATTGTGGTTGGAATAGAAGTACTGAATATACTCCTGGTTATAGAATCTTGTTAGTAAAACACTACAACTTATCCCATAAGTAAAGGGCAAACTATGATAAGTAAGTCCTTTCTCTACTGATGAAGGAATCTGCGTACAGACATAACAATCTCTTGCATCCACCGTCTCAACATACTCACGCAATAAGCAATAGAAAACATTAGAAGAAAGTTCTCCTTGGGTACTATCTACATGTAAATACTTCTCATTTATCCTAAACTTATCTATCTCTGTAAGTGCAGTAGTTGTCACTAAAGCAGAGGTATGGCTAGCCACAATCTCGTCAAGAAGAGTTATGCTCACAATCAACACCAGACACAATATCATACATACAATCGCCAAAGCAATACCTATGTATTGAAAGCAACTACTCTTCCTAACTTGTTGGCTATGATTATTCATGATCTGTAAAGAATCAGAAAGTAGAAAAGAAAAATTAAATGGGGTCTCTGATTGGCAGTCAGTTTGCACTCTGTCCAAGCAGTGACCCTCACTCTAGTCAGGATAAAGGAGAAACACACCTGGGTAACCCCCTCTCACACCCTTGGTAGCTTGGCATGAGCAGAAAGGCTTAACCCCAGAAGCAATGTAAAAAGTATTTGTACCAGCACACACAGTAATACAGTGGAAACACTATAAAATGAACACCACACCAGTTTAGAAAAATAGATAATATTTATCTAAATCAAGCAAGACCAAAATGACAAAAATCCAACATACATAAGTCAAGATATGAATTTAAAAAATAATAAGAATCTTAGGGGGTCATTACAGCCCTGGCGGACGGTGTTAAAGGTGCGGTAATACCGCAAACAGTCCGGCGGAGAAAAAAAGGGAATCATGACCCTGGCGGAAACCGCCAACAAAGACAGCCACTTTAACACACCGCCCGCCACGGCGGTACAGACAAGCAGCACGGCGGTCACCGCCAACAGACAGGCGGAAGACAATGTACCGCCCATAGTATCACAACCCGCCAATCAGCCACCTTTTCCGGGGCGGATTCACCGTGGATAAAAACACGGCGGAAACAGTTACTGCAATGGGGAAACGCACACCTGAACACATCCCACGAGGAAGGAGGACTCCATGGAGCCGGAATTACAAATCCTACCGACCCTTGTATTCCTACTAATCTACGAAGAGCAACGCTAGCGCCGGCGAAGACAACGGTGAGTACTGCACCTACGAAATAGGGGAGGGGGGAGGCAAAAGTTAGGGGGACACACACGAAACACCCCCACCCCCACCCCACCCTCGCATATTACAACACACACACCAATGCATTCACAAAAATCACAGTAACAACCCACAACCCCCCCGGAAGAATGCGAAGACAAAACGAAATCAGTTCAAACATTGTAATGTATCAATATACATGTCTCAAAAATGTACAGATATATTATAAAATCATTCAAAAGTATATACATTACGAGAAGTAGTGCAGATATGCACATATCAATGTCCGTGCACCACTAGTCCAAAAATGCATCGGCGAGGCCCACAAAAGATACCTGTCCACAAACGGAGAGAACACTGCCGGGGCATCAGATAGAAATACTACAGGCACCTCAGGGGGAAGGGAAGGGGGGGCACCTCAGCCGGATGAGTGCAAAGCCAGATCCACGATGGGGCTCCATGCCCATTGATGTATCCTGGGGAGTGCAAAGCCACAGTCTCACAAGTCTCTACAGTGGGTGGCTTGCCCACTGTACCATCCTGGGGAGTGCAAAGCCACAGTCTCTCGAGTCTCTACAGTGGGTGGCTTGCCCACTGTACCATCCTGGGGAGTGCAAAGCCACAGTCTCTCGAGTCTCTACAGTGGGTGGCTTGCCCACTGTACCATCCTGAGGAGTGCAAAGCCACAGTCTCTCGAGTCTCTACAGTGGGTGGCTTGCCCACTGTACCATCCTGGGGAGTGCAATGCCACAGTCTCTCGAGTCTCTACAGTGGGTGGCTTGCCCACTGTACCATCCTGGGGAGTGCAAAGCCACAGTCTCTCAAGTCTCTACAGTGGGTGGCTTGCCCACTGTACCATCCTGGGGAGTGCAAAGCCACAGTCTCTCAAGTCTCTACAGTGGGTGGCTTGCCCACTGTACCATCCTGGTGAGTGCAAAGCCACAGTCTCTCAAGTCTCTACAGTGGGTGGCTTGCCCACTGGACCATCCTGGGGATTGCAAAGCCACAGTTTCGCAAGTAGATAACAGCCTCCACTGGTTCTGGAGGGGGACTGGTGCCCAGACAGGATTAGTCTCCCTGTGACAGTTCCTGTCCCATCACTGTCCCAGCTGCCCATGGGATAACAATGCTTGATGTGGCGGCCTTTTCATTCTTCCCCGGTGCATGCCCTGTTCAGCTGTGGTTTGCCATGGCGGTCTCTGGACTGTTCAGTGGTGCTTTGCCATGGCGGTTCTGGACTGTTCAGCGGTGCTTTGCCATGGCGGTTCTGGACAGTTCAGCGGTGCTTTGCCATGGCGGTTCTGGACTGTTCAGCGGTGCTTTGCCATGGCGGATCTGGACTGGGCATTGGTGTGTGGCATGATGTTCTCTGGACTGGGCATTGGTGTGTGGCATGACATTCTCTGGACTGGGCATTGGTGTGTGGCATGACGTTCCCTCATTGCCCAGCTGGGCTGTGGCAGCCGGGGCCCTCCTGGGCACTGACTCCGGCGGTGGTCTCCTGACCAGTGACGATACTTGGGCCCTCCTGGGCACTGACTCTGGCGGTGGTCTCCTGACCAGTGACGATACTTGGGCTCTCCTGGGCTATGACTCTGGCGGTGGCGGTGGTCTCCGGACCAGTGACGATACCTGGGCCCTCCTGGGCTATGACTCTGGCGGTGGCGGTGATCTCCGGACCAGTGACGATACTTGGGCCCTCCTGGGCTATAACTCTGGTGGTGGGGGTGGTCTCCGGACCAGTGACGATACTTGGGCCCTCCTGGGCAATGACTCTGGCGGTGGTCTCCGGACCAGTTACGACGGTGCTGGTGGTGGCGTCCCGACCGCCGGGAAGGATGCCGCCCTTCTCTGCTGTGATGCTCACACCAGGCTGTGCAGACTTCCTCTGGCCCTTCCCCACCTTTGGAGGAGTCACAGTTGATTCTGCATTCCCCCTGGGACCCCTGAGAGTTGTTTTGCCTCCAGGAGTCTTCAGAGGGTCCCGTCGGCCACTTTCCAATTTCAGAGCCTTTACAGGTGGTGGGCTGCCAGTGCCTTGGCTCCGGGTCACACTGCCTGCCCTGGTGGCCGGTGCACTCCACACACCTTGAACAGGCACCACTGGTACTGGAGGCTTTTTGGCTGAGGCGCTACGACGGGACTGATGAATTGGAGGGGGGGTGGGGGCAAAAAGGTCAACTTTGCAGAGGGACAGTTTCTGACAAACACTGGGATGGGTAGTTGGAGGGGGTCTGGGAGTGGAGGAAGAGGAGGTGGTTGTACGAGGTGTCACTTTAGGTGTTTTGGGTGCAGGTGCAGGTACTGGAGGCCGTCGTGAGGTGGATGGATGTTGGGTGTGTGGGTGCCCGCGTTTGTGTACTTTGGGTGGGGGCATCACAGACACACTGGGAGAGGACACAGGGGATGTGTAAATGGGAGTGGAGGTGGTGAGTGCAGGTGAGCGGGGTGTGGTGCTGGGTGTTCTGGTGCGACTCCTGGTGCCTGTAGATGTAGTGCATGCAGGTGAGAGTGTAGACAAGACTGGGAGGGAGGTGCCAGACGACGAGGAGGGGGACACAGTGGAGGTAGTGGATGTTGCTGCGTCTGCATGTGGGTGATGCTTGTGTGTGTGCCTGTGGGTTGTGTGGTGCCTATGTTTGCCAGAGCTTCCCTTGTGTGTTGACGTGTGTGCATGCTGGTCTGTAGGTGTGCTGGGGATGGGCTGGGGTACAGGGGATTGGGTCTGGGTGGAGGAGGTTGGAGGGGGAGGCTAGACACAAGGACAATGGCTGCCATCAGTGCTGAGGCCAGAGATTGCAGGGTTTGCTGAAGGACAGCCTGAGCAGAATGAATGCCCTCCAGGAATGCATTACCGTGTTGCAACTCCCTTTCTACACCCTGGATGGCATTCACAATGGTAGACTGCCCAACAGTGAGTGACCTGAGGAGGTCAATGGCCTCCTCACTGAGGGCAGCAGGGGTGACTGAGGCAGGGCCTGAGGTGCCTGGGGCGAAGGTGATGCCCACCCTCCTGGGTGAGCGGGCACGGGGCGAACGCTGAGGGGCTGCTGGGAGGGCGGTGCTGGTAGGGGAGGTGGCGGCTGTATCTGTAGAAGTGGGGCGCACAGATGGTGCCGCCAACACAAGGGAGCTTCCATCGGCGGACGAGTCCGTGTCGCTGGTTGGTGATCCGGTGGCCGACGTGAAGCTCCCCTCGCCCTCCGTCCCACTGGTGCATTCTGAGTCTGTGGTGTGGCCCTCCATGGCCATGTGGGATGCAGCTCCCTCGTGCTCCGGTGCCACTGTACCTCCGCCTGATGATACTGATGCACAAAAGAACAGGGAAAGCACAAAAAGGGGGGTGGGGAAGACAGAAGAAAGACAGGTTGAGTGCATGGCATACCGCTACCGTTGGCGGACAATACAGACACAGCAGCCCCCTGCACTACGCTGTGCTCCTGGCCTCTGCAGATGCAATTTCTGGGATCTGGCCTACATGGCTATGGTGGACATCTGCACACATGGATGCCACAGGGGCATCTATACCTATCCTTGGCACTCTACTGCGGTGGGGTAGAGTGCCACATGGCCTGCATTACGGAGGGGCCTAGTCTACGTATTTCTGACTGGACTAGGTACACCCACAGGCCTCCTCCCCCACCCAGACCCCTCCACTGCGCGCAAAGTCCGCAGAATGAGAGAGTACTCACCCCCTTGTGTCTGCTGTGATGCCCTCAAGCGCCCATCCAACTCAGGGTAGGTCACCGCCAGGATCCGGAACATCAGGGGGGTCATGGGGAGACGGGCACCCCTCCCACATTGGGAGGCCATCCCCAGCTGAGCCTCCGCCGTCTTCTTGCACCAGCGGCGAATGTCCTCCCATCTTTTCCGGCATTGGGTGCCCCGTCTCTGGTGGACCCCCAGGGTCCAGACGTCCTTGGCGATGGCACGCCAAATGTCCTTCTTCTGGTAAGCGCAGACCTACATGACATGCACAAGGGAAGAAGCGAAGTCATTACCAACTGCCCCATCGATGTGAGTGGCCCCTCTCCCTACCCTAGCCATGCGGCACATTCATTCACATGCATTCATGTTGCATGAACTCGGCCCCCTTCCCTCTTCACCCAGGCCTAGCCCATACATCGTGCTAACTGTGTACTAACCTGTTGGTCTGGAGGACCGTAGAGTAGCGTGTACTGGGGGAGGACCCCGTCTACCAGTTTCTCCAACTCCCTTTCCCCAGACGCAGCAGCCATCGTCGCTTCCAGACCGAGGTCACAGCAGCACTTGCAGTGTAGGTCCTGTCCTGTCGAAGATCAGGTATCTAGTGATTCAACAGATAGAAAATGGCGGTGACGTCCGTGGCGGTGACGTCCGCGGCGGTGCGTATCATCACCGCCGGTGCACTTGTTCATTGGCTCCTGGGACCCATAGGGTCCAATGTTAACCAATGCAGCACTGCGCCGCGGTCTACGACCGCCTACTGCAACGGTGTGCAACGGCAACACAGTTACCCCACAATCCCATTGTCCCAGTTTAGAGGTCAGGAGCCATCATTTCAGGGGCCCACATGGCTTCATATACCCCTGCGTCACACATAGCTAGGCCTACACTCAACACACATACAGGAAGGGTTTTGTGTTTGGTGTCGTCTTCTGTGTAACTGTGGGTACATACCTTAAAGAAAATTGACTCGGTCGTCGCTGTTGTCCTTCCTAGGCGCCGTCAGCTGGGACATTTAAGAAGATGGCGGAATCCTCCGGTGTACCGACTGCTGGTGGACCTGTTGACAATGGAGGAGCGACATTTAATCGTCACCTACAGGTTTGACTGTGCCACAATCCAGGAACTATGTACCCAGTTGGAGCCAGACCTGATGTCACCAATCCGCCATCCCACTGGAATCCCCCCTGACGTGCAGGTGCTGCATTTCCTTGCAAGTGGCTCTTTTCAGACAACAGTGGCCATGGCATCAGGGATGTCCCAGCCTATGTTTTCCAACGTGCTGTCCAGAGTGTTGTCTGCCCTGCTGAAACACGTAAGGAGATACATCATTTTCCCGAGGTGGAAGATTTGGCTACAGTGAAAGGTGACTTCTATGCCCTTGGACATATCCCCAACATCATAGGTGCTATTGATGGGACCCATGTAGCTCTGGTCCCCCCCCACAGGAGTGAACAGGTGTACAGGAACAGGAAGAGTTATCATTCGATGAATGTACAGATGGTATGTTAGGCAGACCAGTACATCTCTCAGGTTAATGCTATGTTCCCTGGCTCAGTGCATGACGCCTACATCCTGCGGAATAGCAGCATCCCTGATATGATGGGTCAACTCCAGAGGCACCAGGTGTGGCTATTAGGAGACTCTGGTTACCCCAACCTGTCCTGGCTACTGACCCCAGTGAGGAATCCCAGGACCAGGGCAGAGGAACGCTACAATGAGGCCCATGGGCGGACTAGGAGGGTGATCGAACGCACCTTCGGCCTCCTTAAGGCCAGGTTCAGGTGCCTCCACATGACAGGTGGTTCCCTATTCTACTCACCGAAGAAGGTGTGCCAGATCATCATCACCTGCTCGATGCTTCACAATCTTGCATTGCGATGCCAGGTGCCTTTTCTGCTGTGGAGCCTGTGGACAGTGATGAGGAGGAAGCTGAGGAAGAAGACAACGACAACAGGGAGTCAGTCATACAGCAATATTTCTAGTGACACACAGATGAGAACATTTTCATTTTTACCATTACATTCACTGTCACACGTTTTCCTCTATCCTGTGTGTACTTTAATGGGATTATTTGGTAACTGGGTTGTTCCTTTCCATTACGGCTTCACAGGTGTTGTTACCAACGTGTGTCATCTGCATACATCCTTCAAGGACTTGTGATGTGTGACATAGGTATGTTGCCTTTACAACTAGAAACGCATTTTGACACTGTAATTGATAATACATTTTACCAAATCATAGACTGACTCCAGATTGTTTTGTGGTTCAAGGGTGTTTATTTAAGTGCTCAAAAATGGAGGGGGGTTGTAAAATGAGGATGGGTGATGGTGGAGGAATGTCCATGGCAGAGTCCAGTCTATTAGTCTCACAGGTGCACTGCCCATATGGGCATAGGAAGTGGAGCTGGGGCAGTTTAAGTATGGACAGGGTAACAAAGTAGGACAGTGGGGGGACAGTCAAGGTGGTCTCATTTCCTGGCGGGGATCTTGCCATCTTGCTCTGTCCTGTTCCTGGATCTCAGGGACTGCTTGCGTGGTGGTTGTCCGTCTGCAGGGGGTGGGGTGCTGGTGTGGTGGTCCTGTGGTGGGGCGTCCTGTCCACTAGCGCCAGCGGAGGTGGTGGGCAGTTCATCGTCCATGCTAGTGTCAGGGGCCCCTTGGAGTGCCACGGTGTCACTCATGGTCTGCTGTATGTCCTTCAGCACCCCTACGATGGTGCCCAAGGCAGAGCTGGTGGTCCAGAGCTCCTCCCTGGACCCCAAATACTGTTCCTCCTGCAGGCGCTGGGTCTCCTGAAACTTGACCAGGACCATCGCCATTGTCTCCTGGGAGTGGTGGTATGCTCCCATGATGGAGGAGAGGGCCTGGTGGAGGGTGGGTTCCCTTGGCCTGTCCGCCCCCTGTCGCACAGCAGCCCTCCCAGTTCCTCTGTGTTCCTGTGCCTCCGTCCCCTGGACTGTGTGCCCACTACCACTGCCCCCAGGTCCCTGTTGTTGGGGTGGTGGGTTATCCTGGGTTCCCTGTAGTGGTGGACACACAGCTGATTGACCTGTCCTGGGTACGGAAGTTTGGGCCCGCTGGGTGGGTGTTGTACTGGTGTTACCAGAGGGTGGAAGGTCAGTGTTGGGCTGTGCCTGTGCAAGGGGAACTGACTGTCCTGAGGCCCACGATGGTCCGGGCTGGTCATCAGGCTCCAGTAGAGCAGAGCTGCTATCGTCACTGTGGGCCTCTTCTGTGGGTGGAGTGGAGATGTCTGGACCCTCCGGTGTGGTGACAGTCCTTCGTGATCCTGCAGGGGCATAAGAGCATGATTATTGCATGTGTGTGTGTGATGGTGTGCAATGGGTGGGTGTGCGTGTACCCCAGTGCAAGCATTCCTGTGTGGGGGCTTGTGTGATGATGGTTAGGGGATTGTTATGGGTATGTGCAGTGGGCATGCTTTCGTGATGGGTGTCCATGCTTAGTTGTGTCATGCAGGGCTTGGTGTTGGGATGGGTGGTTTTTGTTCTTAGTACATTAGTGAGGAGTTTGAGTGATAGGGGAGGGGAGGGGGTGAGGGTGGGGGTGTGTTAACGCATGCAGGTAGGGTGGGGGATATGATATTTAAGATTTGACTTACCAGTGTCCATTCCTCCACCGACTCCTCCGAGGCCCTCAGGATGCATGATGGTCAAGACTTGCTCCTCCCATGTTGTTAGTTGTGGGGGAGGAGGTGGGGGTCCACCGCCAGTCCGCTGAATCGCGATGTTGTGCCTGGAGACCGTTGAACGCACCTTCCCCCGTAGGTCCTTCCACCTCTTCCTGATGTCCTCCCGATTTCTTGGGTGCTGTCCCACAGCGTTGACCCTGTCGACTATTCTGCGCCATAGCTCCATCTTCCTGGCTATGGAGGTGTGCTGCACCTGTGAGCCAAATAGCTGTGGCTCTACCCGTAGGATTTCCTCCACAATGACCCTGAGCTCCTCCTCGGAAAACCTGGGGTGTCTTTGGCGTGACATGGGGTGGTGTGGGTGATGTGTGGGGTTGTGTATGTGGTGATGAGTGTGGTGATGTGTAGTGGTGTGTTGTGTTTTGTGCGTGGATGTTGTGTGGGTGATGGTGTTGTGTGCCTCTGTGTGGTGGAATTGTCTAATCTGTGCTGTCTCTCTGGCCTTTGTGACTAATTTTTGGTCGTAGGGGTTTGTGGGTGATGTGGGTGTGTGTTTTATATTGTGTTGGGTGTGTGGGAGTGTTGTCTGTGTGTGTATCAGGTATGTGTATTTGGAATTGTCCAATGTGGCGGTGTTTTGGAGATGTGTGTGTATTTTGAGCGCGGCGGTGTGTACCGCCAATGGAATACCGCGGTTGAAAGACCGCCGCGTGGATTCGTGGGTCGTAATGGCATTGGCGTGTTTCTGTTGGCGTGGAGGTGGAGGATTTGTTTTCGCCAGTTTAACACTGACCTTTGGTGTGGCGGACTTGTGTGGGTGTCTGAATTTCGGCGGATTCCGAGATGTGTGTCATAATAGCTGTGGCGGAATTCCGCGGTGGTGTATTGGCGGTCTTCTGCACGGCAGTAAGCGGCTTTTACCGCCAATGTTGTAATGACCACCTTAATCCTTAGAAAACAGTGAGAATGCTGTTTTTACACAAAGTACCTGGTTTGCGTCAAAAATAAAGCTGCAAGGGTGAGCGTGCATCAGAAAAGTCAGCGATGCGTCTTTTCCTTACTCACAAGTGAGGCCGTACATCGTTTCCTTTTTCAGTCAGGTTAACTTCTGGATGGACACCTCGGGTGTGGGCAGGCTTTGCTTCGACTTTTCAAGCCCAGCAATGTTGCGTTGAAATCCGGTCACACGGTGTCAGGAAACCGCACTCCATGGGGTTTGCGTCGTTATCAGCAGCCGCTAGCGAGTGTTTGTTTCTCCAGCTGCAATGCGTCGATCTTCCAGCCACAATGCAGGCGGAGCGTCGATTTCAGCCACAAGGCAGCATGACGTCATTTATTAGCCACATTGCAGATGGTGTGTCGAATATTTCCCCAAACAATGGTGTTTGCGTGGATTTCAGTCCTTTTCTACCAGCTTCACACGTCCAGGGACTGGATGGGGGACCACTTGGCAGGGCAGGAGTCTCACCAGAGAGTCCAGGTGCTGGCAGATGAAGTCTTTGATGGCCCTGAGACTTCAACCACAGGAAGCAAGCTCAAATCAAGCCCTTGGAGATTCTTCTCAAGCAGAAATGCACAACAAAGTCCAGACTTTGTCCCCTTTCACAGGCAGAAGCAGCAGCTGTTGGATAGCCCAACAAAGCACAGTCACAGGCAGGGGCAGAACTTCTCCTCAGCTCTTCAGCTCTTCTCCTTGGCAGAGGTTCCTCTAGAATATTTGAATACATCTAATTTTCAGGGGTTTTGGGTCCCATACTCATACCCTTTTCTGCCTTTGAAGTTGGCAAACTTCAAAGGAAAGTCTCTGTTGTTCACAAGATCCTGCCTTTTCCAGGCCAGGCTCCAGACTCATACCAGGGGGTTGGAGGCTGCATTGTGAGAGGCCAGGCACAGCCCATTCAGTGTAAGTGACCACTCCTTCCTCCACTGTAGCACAGATGGCCCATCAGGATATGCAGGCTACTCACCAGCTCCCTTTGTCTCACTGTCTAGAGGGGATTCACAAACAGCCTAACTGTCAGACTGACCCAGACAGGGAATCCAGAAACCAGCTGAGTCACAGAATGGTTAAAGCAAGAAAATACCCACTTTCTAAAAGTAGCATTTTCAAACTAACAATTTAAGAACCAAATTTACCAAAATATGTGTTTTTAAATTGTGAGTTCAGAGACACCAAACTCCAGGTTTCTATCCGTCCCCAAAAGGAATCTGCACTTAAAAGTTATTTAAAGGCAGCCCCTATGTTAATCTATGGGAGAGATAGGCCTTGCAATAGTGAAAGCTGAGTTTAGCAGGCTTTTATTGTTAGGACATGTACAACACATCAGTACATGTCCCACCTTTAACATATACTGCACCCTGCCCATGGGGCTACCTAGGGCCTACCTTAGGGGTGCCTAACCTGTAGAAAAAGGGAAGGATTAGGCCTGGTAAGTGGGTACAATTGCCAGGTCAAATTGGCAGCTTAAAAGTGCACAAAGACAATGCAGTGGCAGGCCTGAGCCACGTTTACAGGGCTACTCATGTGGGTGTAAAACCAATGCTGCAGGTCTACTCGTAGCATTTGATTTACAGGCCCTGAGCACCTCTAGTGCACTTTACTAGGGACTTACTAGTAAATCAAATATGGCAATCAGGAATAGGCAAATTACACATACAATTTACACAGGAGCATTCGCACTTTATGTCAGAGTCACCAGATCCTCAGGGTCTGTGCACGTTCCCAACACTTCCACCACAAGACAGCTCCAATACTTTGATTAGATTTATCACAGAGTCTAAGAGAGTCCAAGTGGGGAAAAGGGGATTAGGACGGGAACAGCTGGGAAGGAGACCTGTAGGAAGCAAAAGGTTAAAACACAACATCAAAATTACATCTCATGAAATCAGTACCATGCTACAACTCTAAGCTTCGTCTTTTCCGAAAAACATGAACAACCCTAGAATAGTCCTAAAACTGACTAGGCTTTAGATGAGCGAATGCCTGAGGAGGAAACAGGAAAAGTTAAATAGGACTTTCAGATTCGAGTACTTTCTTTAGCATGAGAATCAGGAAACACTCTGAGCAATTTCTAAACAACCATATGAATCTCCTTTTAAGAATATATATCAGGAACACACAACATTACATCTAGAACTCTGGTATTGTTGTGTTCTTCTCAGAAAAAACATTGGGAAGTGAAGTGCGCACATTGCAGATTTTTATATGAGTATTAAACACCATAAAGGATTGTGCACCATGAAATCACACGACGTAGGTTCAAGGAATAAATCACGCAACGTGTCAACTTGAAATGCTACCAAGAAAATGTCTTAGAATATTAGCGCACAGTAATTTACATTATTTATACATGAGGAAAGAATTGCGCGTCTTGCCGATTCAAATGCCACCATACAAATGCCAAGAAATGGTAGCGCACAATGAACAACACGAAAAGCACTCAGGGAAAGAATTGCGCGTCTTGTCGATTCAAATGCCACCATGCAAATGCCAAGAAATGGTAGCGCACAATGAATAACATGAAAAAACACTCAAGGAAAGAATCGCGCGTGTTGCTGATTCGAATGCCACCATGTAAATGCCAGAAAATGGTAGCGCACAATGAACAGCATGAATTACACACAAGAAGTGAATCCCGCGTTTCGCCGATTCGAATGCCACCATGTAAATGTCAAGAAAAGGTAGCGCGCGCGCGCAATGGACAACAAAGTTAAATGCTCATGAAACGAGTTGCACGTCTTGCCAACTCGTAAAACATCATGTAAATGTCAAGAAATATCAGCGCGCAATGAACAACAATGTAATAACGAAGTCAAATCTTTATGGAATAAATTGCGCGTCCTCCCTATTTGCAAACCACCATACAAATGTCAAAAAATGGCAGCACACAAGTAATCTGTTATTCATTTAAGAATTAAAATCAAGAATATGAAAATTCTCAATTACGGTGTTGGGAAATGTCCAAACACCGTCTTACCGCCTGGAAACAGTGATCACCAATGAGAGATGAGTGCAGAAGACTGGAAATTCCAAATAGGCCACCGGGACAGGAGCTCAGGAAGAAGCTGCTGCTCTACACCGGGACCTCTGAATAGTGAGCACTGGAAGTTGGGCTGACTCTCTTTTATAGAGTCTTGGCCCAGCCTAGAACCACGCCCAGGCATGTTGCAGGGAAAGTCTCTAGAAGGCCCTGGAAAGGGACCACACCCTAACACACTCTGAATGTCTGCAGCAATACATTGCAAATGTACAGTATTTATAAGCACCTTAAAAATGAATCTTTTGGATGGAATTCTGCAATGCAAAAGGTTAAACAATAACATATCATCACAATGCATAAATTACATTATCTTGCGAGTGTTGGGTTTTTGCATTCTAGAT
The DNA here is from genome assembly GCF_031143425.1 of Pleurodeles waltl. Taxonomy (NCBI): domain Eukaryota; kingdom Metazoa; phylum Chordata; class Amphibia; order Caudata; family Salamandridae; genus Pleurodeles; species Pleurodeles waltl. The sequence goes on along the minus strand of NC_090450.1, from coordinate 358,802,525 downwards.
GCCCCTAGAGCGCGCACTGTCCTGGTGTTGACAGTACTCCCCTCTCCCAGGCGCGCTCTAGGGCCTGGTTTATCTGGATTCAGACGATGAAAGCGTCTCACAAGTACTGGAGCATGAACATCAGATGCGGAAACCCATGAATTACTTTCAGGGCCATAACCTTTCCATGAGATTAAGTACCATAGGTTACGCCCTCTCAGTTTAGAGTCGAACACTTTCTTGACTTCATATTCTTCTTCCCCCTGTACTAGAACAGGAGCTGGATGAGGGTGGACCTTCTGGACTGCCTTTTTTAAGAGGGAAGTATGGAACACTGGATGAATCCGTAATGATTTTGGCAATTGTAGTTTATAGGTCACAGGATTGATTTGCTGAAGAACAGTGTAAGGACCTATAAATTTGGGGTTGAACATGTGCTTCTTCTTGAAGTCTATATGTTTTGTGGAAAGCCACACTTTGTCACCAGGTTGATACTGCGGTCCCTCACAATGTTTCTTGTCATAATGCTTTTTGTATTTTTTTTTGGCTTTTTCTAAATGTTGTTGAATCGATTTCTGACTTTGATGCAAATGTTGAATGATTTCTGACACAGCTGGAGTGAGAGAACTTTCTTGAGGAATTGTGATGGGCAAGGTGTCAGGATGATACCCAAACAAACCAAAGAAGGGTGTAACACCAGTAGACGTGTGGAAGGAGTTGTTGTAGGCTAACTCAGCTAACCAGAGCATTGATGTCCATGAATTAAGTGCTTTTTCAGCGTAAGCACGTAGGTATTGCTTCAAAGTCTGATTTAGTCTGTCCGTTTGACCATCTGTTTGAGGATGGTGGCTAGTAGATAGGGTAGATGTCACTTGGAGTGTTTTACACCATGTCTTCCAGAAGTTGGAGGCAAATTGCGATCCCCGATCGGAGAGGATCACTTTTGGCAGTCCATGATAACGAACCACTCTATTCAGTAAGATAGTTGCCAGTTCACTAGAGGTGGGTAATTTCTTACATGCAATGAAATGTCCATATTTCGTGAGACTATCTACTACCACCAGAATTACTAAATGATGTTGAACCACTGGCAGACCTGTAATAAAGTCTAAAGAGATGTGTTCCCACGGACGACTTGGGGTTGGGAGTGGGTGTAACAACCCTTTCGGTTTTGAATGACTTGTTTTAGTGCGAGCACAGACTTCGCAGTTGTTTACCATTGTTTTTACATCCTTTGTTAAGGTAGGCCACCAAAAATAGCGTTGGATTAATTCAAGAGTTTTAGGAGTACCAGGGTGACCTGCTGTAGGTATAACATGCAACCAATGAAACACTATCTTGCGAAGTTTGGTAGTGGGCACGAACAAACGAGCATCGTGAAAGGGTAATCCTTGCTTGATTGATCTTTTCGGATCTGCTTGGGCCCATGCCTGCCATTTTTCAACAGTGAATGAATTGCGGATGTCTTCAAAGAAATCTTCTGTTTTTATGATACATAGGACCTTGTCAGGAGCAATGATAGCTCTGGAGGCTTGAACTGCAGGCAATGTGGTAGACTCTTGGCGGGACAAGGCGTCAGCTTTACGATTATCTTTACCAGGCCGGAAGGTTACCACAAAATCAAACTCAGCAAAAAACAGCATCCAGCGTAATTGCTGAGGAGTCAAAAGTATGGCAGAACTCATGAATTGAAGATTGCGATGATCAGTATATACTGTGACAGTATATTTAGCTCCCAACAAATGATGTCTCCATTCTTTAAAGGCGTCACGAATCGCCAGAAGCTCTTTTTCAGCAATGACATAGTTCTGTTCGGCTTCGTTCAACTTCCGAGACATGTAAGCTACAGGATGAAGCTGACCAGTGTCTTTGTTTCGTTGTGACAAGACTGCTCCTATCGCCACATCTGAAGCATCAGCTTCCACTATGAAAGGTCGATCCACATCTGGATGAGTCAAGACTGGGGCAGTGGAAAAAGCTCCTTTCAAAGTTGAAAAGGCTTGGTCTGCTTCTGGGGACCATACAAATTTTTCTTTCTTTCTTAATAACTTAGTAATTGGAGCCACTGTCTGGGAAAAATGATTGATGAACCTCCGGTAAAAATTTGCAAAGCCCAGTAAACATTGTACATCACGAACAGTCTTTGGGATGGGCCATTCAGATACGGCTTTTACTTTCCTTTCTGCCATCACCATACCTTGAGGGGTAAGGATAACCCCTAAAAACTTAACTGTGGTAACATGAAACTCACACTTGCTTAGCTTGCAATATAAATGCTGTTTACGAAGGGCTGACAAAATTTTCTTGACATGTTGAACATGTTCATTCTCATTGTCTGAGTAAATCAAAATGTCATAAATGTAAACTATGGCAAAGATATCGAGGTACTCTCTAAGAACGTCATTTAAGAAAAATTGAAATGCTGCTGGAGCATTGCACAGACCAAAAGGCATGACGGTGTATTCAAAAAGGCCATAACTTGTTTTGAATGCCATTTTCCATTCGTCACCCTCTTTCATTCTGACCAAATGGTAAGCACCTCGAAGATCAAGCTTCGTGTAGATTTTTGCTTTCTTTACTTGTTCCAGTAAGACCGGAATTAGAGGCAAAGGATATTTGTTCTTGATGGTGATTTTATTCAAGCCCCTATAGTCGATACAAGTTCGAAGCTCTCCGTTCGCTTTTGGAACAAAAAACAAAGGAGAAGCTGTGGGAGACTTAGAGGGTCATTCTGACCCTGGTGGTCATTGACCGCCAGGGCCAACGACCACGGAAGCACCGCCAACAGGCTGGCGGTGCTTCCTGGCCAATTCTGACCGCAGCGGTAAAGCCGCGGTCAGAAAAGGGAAACCAGTGGTTTCCCGCCGGTTTTCCCCTGGCCCAACCGTCAGGAAGAGGCTGGCGGGAACAGGTGTCGTGGGGCCCCTGGGGCCCCTGTACTGCCCATGCCTCTGGCATGGGCAGTGCAGGGGCCCCCTAACAGGGCCCCAGCAAGATTTTCAGTGTCTGCTTGGTAGACACTGAAAATCGCGACGGGTGCCACTGCACCCGTCGCACCTCAGCAAATCCGCCGGCTCCATTCGGAGCCGGCTTCATCTTTGCTGGTGCTTTCCCGCTGGGCCGGCGGGCGATCTTTTGCAGATCGCCCGCCGGCCCAGCGGGAAAGTCGGAATGCCCCCCGCGGTCATCTGACCGCGGGGCGGGGTTTGGGCGGTTTCCGGGCGGCGGGCGCTGCCCGCCGCCCGCCTGGGTCGGAATGACCCCCATAGAGGGGCGGATGAAACCATTCTCTAAGAATTGATCCAAGTATTTTCGTAAATGTTGATTTTCATGTTCCGACAGGGCATACACACGACAGTTGGGAAGTATCCCCCCTGGGACTAGATCAATTTGACAGTCATAAGATCTATGAGGAGGTAAGTTCTCTGCTTCCTTCTCATCAAATACATCTTCATAAGACGAATACTGTTTGGGCAACTGAACTTCTTTCTCTGCGGCGGTAGCTATGTAAGAATGGCGAACTTCCGATTATTGAGTCCTTTGGAGACAATGTTCTTTACATAGCACTGATGAGAACACGATCTTTCGTTCTGCCCAATTAATCTCTGGATTGTGATGAGTTAACCATGGCAAGCCAAGGATGATCCCATACAGGGGAGCATGGATCACGTCAAGGATGTGTTCCTCTTTATGTTTCTTTCTTTGATTTTTACCTTCACAAATGTTTGTCAAGGGGACAGTCTGAAGAGTTATCGGACCTCCAGTCAAGAGTTTTCCATCAACTGCCTGGATGGTTTCTGGGGTCTTCTTTTCAATACATGGGATCCCCCATGCACAAACCAATTGGGCGTCAACAAAGTTTCCGGTAGCCCCAGAGTCGACTAGAGCCTTCTTGAAATAGGTCTTTTTCTTGACTTGAACTCTTATTCCCAATTTTAGATGTTTGGATTGTGAAGGATCCACGGTGACACCCAAGAGCAACCCTTCTCTGAAACTTGGGTGCTTTCGATTTCCCGACTCGACTGATGCATTGGTTGCAACTTTCTGAACTGGGCCTCGCTTGCTCTTTGTTTTGATTGGACAATCTTTGGCGAAATTCCCTTTCCGCCCACAATTGAGACATTGCCCATTTTTTCTGCGTAGGTCCTTTTCATCTTTGGTCAAAGGTGTCCTGATGGTTCCAATTTCCATCGGTTCCGGCGTTCTTTCTCTCAGAGTTCTTGAGTCTTTGTTATCATGAGCATGCCAAGAATGTTTTTCAGTCTTTTTACGTGTTCCTTTTCGTTCATTTAAACGATGATCGAGCCTCAAGACAAGGTTTATTAAATCTTGACAGTTTGCAGGTGGTGGGTCGATTTGCGCTAAGATGTCTTTTAGCTCATCTTTGAGTCCCCTGTAAAACAAGGCCGCTTGTTTTTCTTCAGGCCAGGATGTCTCAGCGACCAGCTGATTAAAGTTGGCTAAATATGACACTAAGGGGGTCATTCCAACCCTGGCGGTTGGTGATAAAGCGGCGGCCAACCCACCAACAGGCAGGCGGTCAAAAAAATTGAATTCTGACCCTGGCGGGAACCGCCAACACAGGCCGCCACTTTAACACTCCGACCGCCACGGCGGGACAGACAAACAGCGCGGCGGTCACCGCCAACAGGCAGGCGACAGACAATGTACCGCCCACCCTATCACAACTCACCAATCCGCCTCCTTTTCTGGGGCAGGAGCCCCGCCGATAAAAACACGGCGGAAACAGACTACGAACGGGAAAACGCTCACCTCTCCACACTCCACGAGGAAGGAGGACAGCATGGAACCCGAATTAAACATCCTACCAGCTATTGTCTACCTGCTCATCTACCAGGAGTACGAACGCCGGCGCAGACGACAACAGTGAGTACTGCACCTACGACACAGGGGAGGGGGGAGGAGGAAAGCTTACGGGCACACACATACGCCATACACCCACCCCAAATACCTACACCCCAATGCAGAGCAACAAATCAGAGTGACACCCCCCCAAACCCACCGGAATAATGCAAAGACACAATTAAAATGATCTATAAAATATATGTATAAATAGCTCCATTGAAGTTATGGGAAATATGCAATATGAAAGATACAAAATAAGGAATGAACATAGTTAAAAATATATACATAGGCAATAAGTCCTGCCCATTCTGTCAAAGTTCCATAGTCCGTGGGCCAATGTGCACAAACACATGGGCAAAGCCCACACAGGAGACCAGATACCATTGGAGAGAACACTGCTGGGGCATCAGATGATAAAACTACAGGCACCTCAGGGGGAAGGGAAGGGGGGCACCTCAGCCACATGAGTCCACGACGCCAGATCCACGAGGGGCCTCCATGCCCACTGTCCCATCCTGGGGAGTGCAAAGCCACAGTCTCACAAGTCTCTACAGTGGGTGGCTTGCCCACTGTGCCATCCTGGGGAGTGCCAAGCCACAGTCCATCAGATGGATTACCGACTCCACTGTTAATGGAGGAGACATGGTGCCCAGAGTGCTTCGTGAGCCCTGCTCAACACAGAACCGGCACTGTCAATGGGCCAGCGATGCTTGAGACGGCGTTGCCCAGCGGAGCGGTGCTTGACAGGAAGGGCCCAGCGGAGCGGTGCTTGAGATGGTGGTGGCCAGCGGAGCGGTGCTTCAGACGGCGGTGGCCAGCGGAGCGGTGCTTGAGATGAAGGGCCCAGCGGAGCGGGGCTTGACAGGAAGGGCCCAGCGGAGCGGTGCTTGAGATGAAGGGCCCAGTTCAGCGGTGCTTGAGACGGCGGTGGCCAGCGGAGCGGTGCTTGAGATGAAGGGCCCAGCTGAGCGGTGCTTGACAGGAAGGGCCCAGCGGAGCGGTGCTTGAGATGAAGGGCCCAGCGGAGCGGTGCTTGACAGGAAGGGCCCAGCGGAGAGGTGCTTGACAGGAAGGGCCCAGCGGAGCAGTGCTTGAGATGAAGGGCCCAGTTCAGCGGTGCTTGAGATGAAGGGCCCAGTTCAGCGGTGCTTGAGATGAAGGGCCCAGCTGAGCGGTGCTTGACAGGAAGGGCCCAGCGGAGCGGTGCTTGAGATGAAGGGCCCAGCGGAGCGGTGCTTGAGATGAAGGGCCCAGCGGAGCGGTGCTTGACAGGAAGGGCCCAGCGGAGTGGTGCTTGAGATGAAGGGCCCAGTTCAGCGGTGCTTGAAATGAAGGGCCCAGTTCAGCGGTGCTTGAGATGACGGGCCCAGCGGAGCGGTGCTTGAGACGGCGGTGGCCAGCGGAGCGGTGCTTGACAGGAAGGGCCCAGCGGAGCAGTGCTTGAGACGGCGGTGCCCAGTGGAGCGGTGCTTGACAGGAAGGGCCCAGCGGAGCGGTGCTTGAGATGAAGGGCCCAGTGGAGCGGTGCTTGACAGGAAGGGCCCAGCGGAGCGGTGCTTGACAGGAAGGGCCCAGCGGAGCGGTGCTTGAGATGAAGGGCCCAGTTCAGCGGTGCTTGAGATGGCGGTGGCCAGCGGAGCGGTGCTTGAGATGAAGGGCCCAGCGGAGCGGTGCTTGACAGGAAGGGCCCAGCGGAGCGGTGCTTGAGATGAAGGGCCCAGCGGAGCGGTGCTTGACAGGAAGGGCCCAGTTCAGCAGTGCTTGAGATGAAGGGCCCAGCGGAGCGGTGCTTGAGATGAAGGGCCCAGCGGAGCGGTTCTTGTCACGGCGGGCCCCTGTTCAGCGGTGCTTCTCACGGCGGGGCCCTGTTCAGCGGTACTTGCCACGGCGGGCCCCTGTTCAGCGGTGCTTCTCACGGCGGGCCCCTGTTCAGCAGTTCTTGTCACGGCGGGGCCCAGTTCAGCGGTTCTTGTCACGGCGGGGACCTGTTCAGCGGTGCTTCTCACGGCGGGGCCCTGTTCAGCGGTACTTGTCACGGCAGGCCCCTGTTCAGCGGTGCTTCTCACGGCGGGGCCCTGTTCAGCGGTGCTTGTCACGGCGGGCCCCTGTTCAGCGGTGCTTCTCACAGCGGGCCCCTGTTCAGCGGTGCTTCTCACGGCGGGGCCCTGTTCAGCAGTTCTTGTCACGGCGGGGCCCTGTTCAGCGGTGCTTGTCACGGCGGGCCCCTGTTCAGCGGTGCGTCTCACGGCGGGGCCCTGTTTAGCGGTGCTTGTCACGGCGGGCCCCTGTTCAACGGTGCTTCTCACGGCGGGGCCCTGTTCAGCGGTGCTTGTCACGGCGGGCCCCTGTTCAGCGGTGCTTCTCACGGCGGGGCCCTGTTCAGCGGTTCTTGTCACGGCGGGGCCCTGTTCAGCGGTGCTTCTCACGGCGGGGCCCTGTTCAGCGGTTCTTGTCACGGCGGGGCCCTGTTCAGCGGTGCTTCTCACGGCGGGCCCCTGTTCAGCGGTTCTTGTCACGGCGGGGCCCTGTTCAACGGTTCTTGTCACGGCGGGCCCTGTTCAGCGGTGCTTGTCACGGCGGACCCCTGTTCAGCGGTGCTTCTCACGGTGGGGCCCTGTTCAGCGGTTCTTGTCACGGCGGGGCCCTGTTCAGCGGTGCTTCTCACGGCGGGGCCCTGTTCAGCGGTTCTTGTCACGGCGGGGCCCTGTTCAGCGGTGCTTGTCCTGTGTTTCTAGGGAGCCAGACCTGGCCAAGACTTCCCGCTCAGTCGCCATCCGACCTAGCAGTCGCGGGGCCCTCCTGTGATGGAGTCCTGGGCCCGTGGGTGTCGTCCGTCACAACCGGAATGGGGCTGGTGGGGCCCTCCTGGGCAGCTCGCCTGCTGCCTGACTTCTCCGCCCTGCTGCCCTTGCTCTCCTTCGCTGAAGCTCTGTGGCCCTTGCCTCCCTTTGATGATGTGGCAGGTGACGGGGCAAGGCTACTGTCCTTGGTGGCAGCCGTCTCAGGCTTGTCGCGCCGGCCCTTAGTTTTTTTTGTCCTCTTCCCAGGGGGTGGGCTGGCTGTCCCCTTGCTGCTGGCCGATGTTCCTGCCCTAGGAGCTGGTGGACTCCAATAGCCCTGCACTATGGTCATAGTAGATGCAGGGCTGGTGGTGGCTGAGGTGCTTTTTTTACTCTTACCAGATGGAGGGGGTGGGTCAGTGATTGGAACGAGCTCAAGGTTGGAAAGGAAAAGCACTTTGGAAGGACAGGGACGGGTAGGCGTAGTGGGTATGGGGGTGGAGGAAGAGGATGTGGTTGTAGGAGAGTCAAGTGTGCTGTCTTTGGGTGCAGGTGCTTGTGACGGAGGCTGTCGTGAGGTGGATGGCTGTTGGGTGGGTGGCTGCCTGTGTTTGTGTGGTTTGGAAGAGGGGGTGACAGACACACTGGGAGAGGACACAGGGGACGTGTAAATGGCAGTGGGGGTGGTGACTGCACGTGTGCGGACTGTAATGGAGGGTGTGCTGGTGATGGAAGTACTGGCTGATGGTGGTGTGCATGCAGGTGTGAGTGGAGACGTCACAGGGAGGGAGGAGGGAGATGAGGAGGTGGGGGACACAGAGGTGGTAGTGACTGTTGGCATGTCTGCATCTGGATGTTGCTTGGGTGAATGCTTGTGGGATCTGTGGTGCTTATGTCTGGATGAGCTGCCCTTGGGTGTAGAGGTGTGTGCAGGCTGGTCTGATGGTGTGGATGGGATAGGCAGAGGAACAGGAGACTGGGACTGGGTGGAGGGAGTCAGAAGAGGGAGGCTGGAGACAGGGACAATGGCTGCCGTCAGTGCTGAGGCCAGAGCGTTGAACGATCGCTGATGGGCAGCCTGACCTGAATGAATGCCCTCCAGGTATGCATTTCTCCGATGCACCTCCCTTTCTACACCCTGGAAGGCATTCAAAAGGGTAGACTGCCCAACAATGAGCGTCCGGAGGAGGTCAATGACCTCCTCACTGAGGGCAGCAGGGGTAACTGGGGCAGGGACTGAGGTGCCTAGGGCGAAGGAGAGGCCCGCCTTCCTGGCCGAGCGGGCACGGGGCGAACGCTGAGGGGCTGCTGGGAGGGCGGGGCTGGTGCGCTGGGTGGCGGCTGTACCTGTTGTGGCAGTGGGCACGGATGTTGCCGCCACCGCAAGGGAGCTCCCTTCCGAGGACGTGTCGGTGTCGCTGACGTCTCCACGGGTCCCCGTTGTGGAGCTCCACTCGCCCTCCGTCTCACTGGTGTACTCGGAGTCTGTTGCATGGCCCTCCGGGGCCATGTGAGATGCAGCTCCCTCGTGCGCCGATGCCACTTCTCCTCCGCCTGATGATGCTAATGCACACATGAACAGGAAGACAAAGAAAATGGGGGGGGGAGAAATGAAGACAGGTTGAGTGCATGCATTGGCAACACCGTTGTCGGAGAGGACAGACACAGAAGCCCCCTGCACTAGGCCGCGCAATCGGGGTACACTACTCAGTTATTGTGACTAGGCCTACAGGTCTATGGACGACAAATGCAAACATGGGTGAGGCCGGACCATGGATAGCTGTACTTGGCACCCTACAGAGGTGGGGGGCGGGGGCACAGGGCCATGCCTAATGGAGGGGCCTAGCCTACAGAATGCGCCCTTGCCTAGAGATAGCCACAGCCCTCCTCCCCCACCCAGACACCTTCACTGCGTGCAAAGATAGCGAATGTGCTGATACTCACCCCCTTGTGTCTGCTGTGATGTCCTCACGCGCCCATCCAAATCGGGGTAGGCCACCACCAGGATCCGGGACATCAGGGGGGTCAATTGGCGGCTGGCACCCCTCCTACGTTGGGAGGACATCCCCAGCAGAGACTCGGCGGTCTTTCTGGTCCCGCGGCGGATGTCCTCCCACCTCTTTCGGCAGTGGGTGCCCCGTCTGTTGTGGACCCCCAGGGCCCGGACGTCCTTGGCGATGGCACGCCAAATGTCGATCTTCTGATGGGCGCTGACCTATGTGACATGTACAGGGTGGTAAAGGAAATCTCATCACTTTTCTGCCTGGTCAATGTGAGTGGCCCCCCCCTCCCCAACCTTGCCATGTGGCACATGCTCTCATCTTTCGTGCGTTGCACTCCTCATTCGCTCCCCTCCCCACCATCTTACATACACCCCACTCAACACAGGCATAGCCCATTCAACGTGCACCCTGTGTACTAACCTGTTGGTCTGGAGGACCGTAGAGTAGCGCATACTGGGGGAAGACCCCATCAACAAGTTTCTCCAATTCTTCAGAAGTGAAGGCAGGGGCCCTTTCCCCAGTCGCAGCAGCCATTGTATCTCCCAGACCGAGGTCACAGCAGCACTTGCAGTATCGGTCCTCTCCTGTGGATGATCAGGTCTCAGCGCCCATCCTCATTGGCTACTGAAACCCATAGGGTGCAATGTTAACCAAAGCGGCTTAGCACCGCGGTCTTCGACCGCCTACCGCCACGGTGTGCCACGCCAGCGCATTGACCTCACATCCCACTGTCACACTTCACAGGTCAGGCAGCTGCCATTTCAAGGGCCCACTTGGCTGAATTTCTACTGCGTCACACAGGCCTAGGCCTTGCATTGCCACTCATACAAGCCTTTCAATGCATAGCGATTCGTGTACTGTGCAAGCTGTGTGAACGAACCTGTGGGTTGCTTGACTCTGTGCTCCATGTTGTCCTTCCTAGGCACCGTCCGCTGGGACTTGCGAGGAGAAGGATGAATCCTCCTGTGTACCGACCGCTGGTGGACCTGTCGACAATGGAAGAATGACATATCATACTTACATACAGGCTTGACAGAGCAACTATACATGAACTATGTGCCCAGCTGGAGCCAGACCTGATGTCCCCCATCCGCCAACCCACAGGGATTCCCCCTCTGGTGCAGGTTCTGTCAGTACTCCATTTTTTGGCAAATGGGTCTTTTCAGACAACAGTGGCCATATCATCTGGGATGTCTCAGCCTATGTTTTCTAAGGTTTTGTCCAGAGTGTTGTCTGCCCTGATGAAATGCATGCGGAGCTACATTATTTTCCATGAGGTGGGCGATTTGGCTACAGTGAAGGGTGATTTCTATGCCCTTGGACATATCCCCAACATCATTGGTGCCATTGATGGGACCCATGTGGCTTTGGTTCCCCCCAAAGAAAGTGAGCAGGTGTACAGAAACAGAAAAAGTTATCATTCGATGAATGTCCAGGTGGTCTGTTTGGCTGACCAGTACATCTCCCATGTAAATGCCAAGTTCCCTGGGTCAGTGCATGACGCGTATGTCATGCGAAATAGCAGCATCCCTTATGTGATGGAACAGCTACAGAGACACCGTGTGTGGCTAATTGGTGACTCTGGTTACCCCAACATGTCGTGGCTACTGACCCCAGTGAGGAATCCCCGGACCAGGGCAGAGGAACGGTACAATGAGGCCCATGGGCGAACTAGGAGGATCATAGAAAGGACCTTCGGGGTCCTGAAGGCCAGGTTTAGGTGCCTGCATATGACAGGGGGATCCCTAATGTACTCACCAAAGAAGGTGTGCCATATCATCGTGGCCTGCTGTATGCTTCACAATCTTGCTTTGCGACGCCAGGTGCCTTTTCTGCAGGAGGATGGTCCAGATGGTGGTGTTGTAGCAGCTGTGGAGCCTGTGGAGAGTGAAGAGGAGGAAGACGACGGGGACGACACGGACAACAGGGATACAGTCATACAACAATATTTTCAGTAGCACACAGGTAAGAATCACCCACGCCATTTTACATTTACTTAAGGCCTCATGCGTCTCCACTGTCTGTGTTTCCCCCCAGTTCTTGTTAACTGATTTGTGACTTTCCCTTCCCTTTTCAGAGCTGTATGACCCACTGCGTGACTTCTGCTTTGTTTGCCCATGGACTAAAGCTTATTGAAATTGGTATGTTGTCATCACAAAGTAACTGGACATTATTGCACCGGTATGTGTAATACATTTGTTAAGAATACAATCAGACTCCTGTTATTTTAAGTGCAATAAGCGATTTATTTTAAGTGCTACATATAGGTACATGAATGTAAAACGGTGATGGGTGGGGGTGGAGTAATGTCCATGGCAGAGTCCAGTTCTCAGTCGCACAGGTGCATTGTCTATATGCCTGTGGAAGGATGGAGCAGGGGCAGTTAAAGGTTGGACAGGGTGACAATGTGGGACAGTGGGATGACATCAGGGGGTATCTTAGGCTGGCGGGGTCTTGCAGTCCTACTCTGTCTTCTTGTGAGATCTCAGGTTCCGCTTGGGGGGTGGTTCTTCTTCTGCAGGAGGTGGGGTTCTGGTGGCCTGTTGTTGTGTGGGGGCCTCCTGTCCACTAGCGCCGGCGGAGGTGGTAGGCTGTTCCTGGCCTGGGCTAGTGACAGGGGCCCTTTGGGATGCCACATGGTCCCGCAATGTGGTGACTATCTGGTTAAGGGCCACGACGATGGTCCCCATTGCGGAACCGATGTTCCTCAGTTCCTCTCTGAACCCCATGTACCGTTCCTCCTGCAGTGCCTGGATCTCCTGGATCTCCTGGAACCTGGCCAGTACCGTCGCCATCGTCTCCTGGGAGTGGTGGTAAGCTCCCATGATGGAGGAGAGGGCCTCTTGGAGAGTGGGTTCCCTGGGCCTGTCCCCCCCCTGTCGCACAGCAGCCCTCCCAGTTCCCCTGTGTTCCTGGGCCTCTGTCCCCTGGACGGTGTGCCCACTACCACTGCCCCCAGGTCCCTGTTGTTGTTGGGGTGGTGGGTCAACCTGGGTGCCCTGTAGTGGTGTACACACCGCTGATTGACGTGTCCTGGAGACAGAGGCATGGGCCCGCTGGATGGGAGCTGTGCTGGTGTTCCCAGAGGGGGTTGGGTCTGGTGTAGCCTGTGGCTGTCTGTGGGGAACCGACTGTCCAGAGGTCCCCGATGGGCCGGGCTGGTCATCTGGGTCCAGGGACACAGAGCTGCTGTCATCGCTGGGGGCCTCTTCTGGGGGTGGGATGGACATCTCTGGACCCTCCGTGGCGGTGTGGTGGCGTTCGGGTCCTGCAGGGGTATAAAGGTATGGTTATTGCTTCTGTGTGTGGCATTCCGTGTGATGGGTGGGTGTCCGTGTACCCAAGTGCAGGCATTCCCTTGTGGGGGCTTTTGTGAGGGTGGCTTGTGGGGGTGATGTGTGTGTGCAGTGGGCATGCTTTGGTGATGGGTGTCCATGCTTTGTGGTTGCATGCAGGGCTTGGTGTTGGGATGGGTGGGTTGTGATGGTGAGCCATTTGCAAGGAGTTGGTGTGATGGGGTGGGGGTGAGGGTGGGGGTATGATTTGGCATGCAGGTGGGGTGGGGGTGGGAAGCAGTAGTGAAGATTTGACTTACCAGAGTCCATTCCTCCGCCTACTCCTGCGAGGCCCTCAGGATGCAGGATGTGCAAGACTTCCTCCTCCCATGCTGTAAATTCTGGGGGAGTAGGTGGGGGTCCGCCGCCAGTCTTCTGCACCGCAATGTTGTGCCTTGATACCATGGAACGCACCTTCCCCCGTAGGTCGTTCCAGCGCTTCCTTATGTCATCCCGATTGCGTGGATGCTGTCCCACCGTGTTGACCCTGTCCACTATCCTTTGCCATAGCTCCATCTTCCTGGCAATCGTGGTGTGCTGCACCTGTGCCCCGAAGAGCTGGGGCTCTACACGGACTATTTCCTCCACCATGACCCTGAGTTCTGCGTCAGTGAATCTGGGGTGTCTTTGGGGTGCCATGGGGTGGTGTGGATGAGGTGTGGGGTGGCGTTTGTGGTGATGAGTGTGGTGCGTGTGGTGGTGTGTGGTGTTCGGTGCGTGGATTCTGTGTGGGTGATGGTGTTGTGTGCCTCTGTGTTGTGGGATTGTCTATTCTGTGCTCTCTCTCTAGCCTTCGTCAATAATTTCGGGTCATAGGGGTTTGTGGGTGATGTGGGTGTGTGTTTTATATTGGGTTGGGTGTGTGGGAGTGGTGTTAGTATGTGTATCAGGTGTGTGTGTTTCAAACTGACCAATGTGGCTGAGTTTTCTCTGTGTGTGTGTATGTTTACCGCGGCGGTGTGTACCGCCAATGGAATACCGCGTTTGAAAGACCGCCGTGTGGATTTGTGGGTCGGAATGGTATGGGCGTATTTCTGTTGGCGTGACGGTGGAGGTTTGGTCATCGCCATTTTTTCGCTGACCTTTGGTGTGGCGGACTTTTGTGGATGTCGGTTTTTTGGCGGTTTGCAAGTTGCGGGTCAGAATGACAGTGGCGGTTTACCGCAGCCGCGGCGATGTTATGGCGGTCTTCTGACCGGCGGTAAGTGCCTTTTACCGCCGAGGTCAGAATGACCCCCTAAGTCCTGATTCCCTTGGCGTAAGTCTAATAATTCACGATCTGCTGACTGTGTTACAGTTCTACGATCGAAAACTCTCTCAAATTCACAAACAAAATTTTTCCAGTTGTACAACAGGGCACTATTTTTACGCACAAGAGGAATAGCCCAGGTAGCTGCATCTCCAGACAGATATGACAACAAGAAAGCTACTTTAGACTGGGCATCGGGGAAAGTATGTGGTCTGCAGGTGAAGTGAAGTTCCACTTGAACCAGAAAAGATTGCGCTTTCAAGGGATCACCTGAGAAGCGTTCTGGGGGAGCTAAAGGAATGGCTGAAGGAACATTGAGGGAAATGTTAGTCGGATTACCTCCAGAAGTCTGAGAAGAAGCACCTGGCCAAGACACACCTGTGGGACTTTGTTCTTTCTTCTCAACCTTATTCTGTAACTGACTCACCCTCTCAGCTAGACTATTTGTCAAATCCTTTGATGATACCACTTCTGACTGGAGCTGGGTGATAGCCTTGACTAGCTCGTCCAGTGTGGCCATGCTGAGAACATACACAAACCAGGAGGATAATAATTTGTGGGCTCACTATTCTGTCAGAGTCACCAGATCCTCGGGGTCTGTGCACGTTCCCAACACTTCCACCACAAGACAGCTCCAATGCTCTGGTTAGATTTATCACAGAGTCTAAGAGAGTCCAAGTGGGGAAAAGGGGATTAGGACGGGAACAGCTGGGAAGGAGACCTGTAGGAAGCAAAAGGTTAAAACACAACATCAAAATTACATCTCATGAAATCAGTACCATGCTACAACTCTAAGCTTCGTCTTTTCCGAAAAACATGAACAACCCTAGAATAGTCCTAAAACTGACTAGGCTTTAGATGAGCGAATGCCTGAGGAGGAAACAGGAAAAGTTAAATAGGACTTTCAGATTCGAGTACTTTCTTTAGCATGAGAATCAGGAAACACTCTGAGCAATTTCTAAACAACCATATGAATCTCCTTTTAAGAATATATATCAGGAACACACAACATTACATCTAGAACTCTGGTATTGTTGTGTTCATCTCAGAAAAAACATTGGGAAGTGAAGTGCGCACATTGCAGATTTTTATATGAGTATTAAACACCATAAAGGATTGTGCACCATGAAATCACACAACGTAGGTTCAAGGAATAAATCACACAATGTGTCAACTTGAAATGCTACCAAGAAAATGTCTTAGAATAGTAGCGCACAGTAATTTACATTATTTATACATGAGGAAAGAATTGCGCGTCTTGCCGATTCAAATGCCACCATACAAGTGCCAAGAAATGGTAGCGCACAATGAACAACACGAAAAGCACTCAGGGAAAGAATTGCGCGTCTTGTCGATTCAAATGCCACCATGCAAATGCCAAGAAATGGTAGCGCACAATGAATAACATGAAAAAACACTCAAGGAAAGAATCGCGCGTGTTGCCGATTCGAATGCCACCATGTAAATGCCAGAAAATGGTAGCGCAAAATGAACAGCATGAATTACACACGAGAAGTGAATCGCGCGTTTCGCCGATTCGAATGCCACCATGTAAATGTCAAGAAAAGGTAGCGCGCGCGCAATGAACAACAAAGTTAAATGCTCATGAAACGAGTTGCACGTCTTGCCAACTCGTAAAACATCATGTAAATGTCAAGAAATATCAGCGCGCAATGAACAACAATGTAATAACGAAGTCAAATCTTTATGGAATAAATTGCGCGTACTCCCTATTTGCAAACCACCATACAAATGTCAAAAAATGGCAGCACACAAGTAATCTGTTATTCATTTAAGAATTAAAATCAAGAATATGAAAATTCTCAATTACGGTGTTGGGAAATGTCCAAACACCGTCTTACCGCCTGGAAACAGTGATCACCAATGAGAGATGAGTGCAGAAGACTGGAAATTCCAAATAGGCCACCGGAACAGGAGCTCAGGAAGAAGCTGCTGCTCTGCACCGGGACCTCTGAATAGTGAGCACTGGAAGTTGGGCTGACTCTCTTTTATAGAGTCTTGGCCCAGCCTAGAACCACGTCCAGGCATGTTGCAGGGAAAGTCTCTAGAAGGCCCTGGAAAGGGACCACACCCTAACACACTCTGAATGTCTGCAGCAATACATTGCAAATGTACAGTATTTATAAGCACCTTAAAAATGAATCTTTTGGATGGAATTCTGCAATGCAAAAGGTTAAACAATAACATATCATCACAATGCATAAATTACATTGGGGGTTATTCTAACTTTGGAGGAGTGTTAATCCGTCCCAAAAGTGACGGTAAAGTGACGGATATACCACCAGCCGTATTACGAGTTCCATAGGATATAATGGACTCGTAATACGGCTGGTGGTAAATCCGTCACTTTTCCGTCACTTTTGGGACGGATTAACACCTCCTCCAAAGTTAGAATAACCCCCATTATCTTGCGAGTGTTGGGTTTTTGCATTCTAGATGCCCGTAGAGCGCGCACTGTCCTGGTGTTGACACTTTAGCACTGGTCAGCAGTTGTAAAGTGCCCAGAGTACCAAAAACAGCAAAAACAGAGTCCAGCACACAGACAAAACATGGAAAGCAGAGGCAAAAAAGACAGGGGAGACCATGCCAAGGATGCCAGGTCTAACAATAACTGTGCAGCAAAAATTGAAAACAAGATCTCCAATCTTCTTTAGCAGTTATTTACAGCTTTCAGTCTTTCTTCTAGAACCTTTGTCAAAAATAGGTAGCTTTTTCAAAATTAGTTCAGCAGCTTGTCAAATCAGGTTATTCAAAGTATTTTCCAGATACTTTCAACACTCTTTCTTGCTCTTTTCCTAGGTTCCTCAGTTTTACAATGTTCAGTTCATTGATCTTCTTCACGTGCCAAAATACTGACCTGGGATTTTTCAATCAAAACAAAAAGATAAAAAAACACTCTGCCATTCACTTGTTGCATATGCCCATTCAGGACCTGAGTATCTTCTGTTTGCAATTCTCTTTCTTTTTAACCTTCAATCTTTGTTTAACTCTCTATCACTTAAATCTTCTCTTCTTTTTGTGTCTATTTCCTCCTCAATTATCATTGAAATTGCTTCTTTTCTCATGAGTTGTGATTTCAGCCACTTTCCTCCTTTCAGTGGACCTTTTGTCAATGCTCTTTTCAGTGATGGATTAGTACCTTCTCTTTGATCTGCAGGATTGTCTCTTGACGTACCTGTAACTGGTTCAGGAGGTGTCAAATCGTTTTGGCTTTGATTCGCCTCAACTCCTTCTCCCTCGAGGTCTGCAGTTTGCTCTGTTTGCCTTTCAATATCATCTACTTCTGGGAGAGCCCTCCTATGACTAGACTCTCCTGCTACCTCAGTCGAGGTTGGTGCACTGTCACTCTACAGTAGGTCTTCTACTTGGTCTCTCACAAGAGTGTTTGCACTGGTCTCAGTCTGCTCAGATTCAGTCTCTGATTCTCCCGTTCCTTTCTCTGAGCCTAAGTTTCATCTGGAAGTTGTTGGTACTCTCAAGAACTCTTCTTCACTCTCCAAAGAACAGGGTACTTTTCTCGTAAGGCTGGCATGAACCCAGTTCGGAACTCCAGCGCATTTCACAGCTATAGTAATAACCAGTACTACTTGGTAAGGGCCTTTCCACCGAGGCTCCAGACAAGTCTTCCTCATTTACTTTCTGATCACAGCCCAATCTGCGGTTGTGGTTTTGATCTTGAGACATTTGCAATGTGGTGGCTTCCACCTGATGAGAGAAAGAGCGAACCACATCAGCCAAACCTTTGCAGTAATCCAACACCATATCATCTGTCATGTTCACAAGGGCATTTGCAGGTTCCCCTGGCAACCTCATCGCTCTTCCAATGAAGATCTCATGCAGCGACAGTCCAGTTTTCCTGTTGGGTCTGTTTCTCATACTCATTAGGACTAACGGCAGTGCGTCTGGCCATTTCATATTCATTGACGCACACATTTTGGCAATTCTTGACATCAAGGTACCATTCATTTGCTCAGCAAGTCCTGAGACTTCAGGGCGGCAGCTACAATGCAACTTTTACTCAATGTTTAAAGCTGAACATAGTAATTTAATTACTTCATTGTAGAAGTGACTTCATCTATCTGATTCTAAAGAGACCGGCAAACCAAAATGCAGCATCAGTTCCCTAAGTAATAATGTTGCTACTGTGAGGCTGTCATTTCTTTGTGTGGGGTAAACTTCAATCCAGTGGCTAAAGATACAAACAATCACCAACACATATCTCAATCCTCCACACACAGGCATCTCAATGAAATCCATCTGCATTCTGCTAAATGGACCTCCTGTTCTTCCAATGTTACTCATGTTTACCACAGTCCCTTTTACCACGTTCATATGTTGACAGATAACGCATCGATCGCAAATTCGTTTGGCAACCTGTCTAAATTTAGGATTTAACCAAAATTGCTTAAAGGTTTGAATCATGGCATCCCTTCCAACATGTGTTTGACCATGATAGTACCTAGCCATTTGAGTCAACAAACTATCTGTCAGAAGCACTTGTCCCTCCCCAGACACCAATACGTCATCCTCACGATGAACACATTTGAACTTTAACCAATTATTTTTTTCATCCCTGTTAAAATTACCTTTAATTGCTTTCAGTTCCTCCCAAGTGTCAATTACATGTAAAGCATAACTTGTACAATTTCCTTCCTCCAGTAACAATTCCCATTTGTCTTTGCACAATATACAGTTCAATGGGAAAAATCTTGCGACTTGATACCCATATCCATTTCCCATTGACACAAAACCTTGTGATTTCAGGTTTGCAATGCATTTCACCATAGCAATCTTTTCAGGCATTTGCAAAGCTTGTAACAAGTCACGGATTCTTCTTTCACCATTGCTACTGGTGAACCAGAAGAAGCCAGGAAACCTCTCTGCGACCATAGCTGGACAAAGTCATTGACTATTCCAGATCCATATGGGCTGTCTGTATAAATAGTAACTTTATGCTGTGTAGAGACATGGCATGCCCTCGTAAGGACTACCAACTCTGCCACTTGTGCAGAATACACTCCTCCGAGCCAAGACGCTTCAAGTCTACCAGAAATTGTGCACACAGCGTATCCTGCTCTCAATGTTCCAATGTTATCTCTTAAACAGGAACCATAAACAAAAATAATTTAGACATTTTTTTCCAATTGGGCATCTCAAATATCAGGTCTTGGTTTTGTGCCCAACTCAGTAACTTCCAGACAGTCATGTTCAACTTCTTTCAATTTCTTAACATCAATATTCTCTTTTGGGAGTAAAGTTGCTGGGTTGAGTATTGTACACCTTTTCAATGACACGTTTGGTGAACCCAGGATGACAGTCTCATAATGCATCAGCCTGGCATTAGTCAAATGCTGAGTCTTGGTTC
The DNA here is from genome assembly GCF_031143425.1 of Pleurodeles waltl. NCBI lineage: Eukaryota > Metazoa > Chordata > Amphibia > Caudata > Salamandridae > Pleurodeles > Pleurodeles waltl. The sequence continues at coordinate 358,782,927 of NC_090450.1, read as the reverse complement.
TGGTAAGGAAAACTTCTGAGGAGTGAAGGACCATGACAGTTAAAGGATGTTCAATCACAATGCTCTCACTCTGAGTGAGGCTCAGTCCAATCGGTGCAACTGTATGTAAACAGACAGGTAAAGCTGCTGCAACTGGGTCAAAAGTAGCTGAAAAATATGCTACTGGGCAGTTCACACCACCATGGACTTGAGTCAGAACAGACAAAGAACAAGCATCACGCTCATGACAAAACAACATGAAGGGTTTTATGTAGTCAGGCATACCCAAAGCCCGGGCATTGCACAGACTCTCTCTCAACTCAGTAAAGGCTTTCATACAGGCTTGGTCTAACACTAAGGGATCAGTAACTTCTTTATGAGTCAGCTTCTGTAATTACTTTAAATTACTGAAAAGTTGGGAATCCACTGATGACAATAGTTCACCATTCCTAAAAAGATTCTGACATCTCTCTGTGGAGCTGGGGGATTCATCTGCATTATGGCTGTGACCCTTTCTCTGGAGATTTTCCTAGTTCACTTTTTAATTAGGTGACCCAAATACTTCACTTCTTTCTGACAGTACTGTAGTTTTGCTGGAGACGCTTAATGCCCATCATTCCCAAAGTGATTCAGTAAGGCAATAGTATCATACTTGCATGCCATGCCTCCTTTGTCTTTCATGCAACCAACAGATCATCAATGTACTGTACCAATTTTAATTGGAAAAGGATTTCCAATGCAAGTTCTTTTTCAGGATCTGGTAGAAAATGGACGGTGATTCTGAAAACTCTTGAGGAATTCTCCACCAACAGTAGACTTGATCCAAAATTTAAAAACAGAAAAGAAATCGGCTATTCTCATGAAGAAGTATAGAAAAGAATACTTGTCACAGGTCCACTACAGTGTACCATTCAGCATCACATGGGATCTGAAACAATATCACTGCTGAATTTGGCACCATGGGACAACGTTTAATCACAATGTCATTTACTTTCCTCAAATCCTGAACAATTCAAAATTTCACACATGGCTTTGGCAGTCCCATTATCGGTGAATTACATGGGCTGCTCTACAATTCTTTTAATACACCTTAGTTTACAAACTCTGCAATTATAGGTGCAATACTTTCAATTGTATCCTGTGTCATGTGGTATTGAGGAAAAATGATACCTTGTGACCCATCACTTTTCCCTTCACATATGGACCTTTCTGATCTACTGATCTACTTCTAATGAAGCTGCTAACACACATTCTTCTTTATCCAAACTCTCACTCACCCAATCATCGTTTATTCCATCCTCACTGTGTAATGGGAATTGGTTATTACTCTGATTAAACCTTTGATCTGTGACCTGCTGAGGATGCATCACCTGCTGCTGCACCATTTGGGCTTGAGGTATTTGAATTTGCTCTCTTGGTACCATTTGCACTTGAGGTGCATCTGCTGCAACTGGGGCATCTGCAAACGTGGCATCTGCATCTGCTGCTTAGGCTGAAAACCTTGTACTGGATTCACATTACTTTGGAAATTTGGGGCCAGATGTAGGAAAGGTTTAGCGACTCGCAAACGGCGAAAAACGCCGTTTGCGAGTCGCTAAAGCCCATCTGGTATGTAGAAATGCATTTTGCGAGTCGGAACCGACTCGCAAAATGCATTTCCGAGTCGCAAATAGGAAGGGGTGTTCCCTTCCTACTTGCGAGTCACAATGGTATGCAATTCCATTTGCGACCGCGAAAGCGGTCGCAAATGGACTCGCAGTTACCATCCACTTGAAGTGGATGGTAACCCAGTTGCAAATGGGAAGGGGTCCCCATGGGACCCCTTCCCCTTTGTGTCTGGACCAAAAAATAATTTTTCAGAGCAGGCAGTGGTCCAATGGACCACTACATGCCCTGAAAAATACCGAAACAAAAGGTTTCGGTTTATTTTTCAAAGTGCAGCTCGTTTTCCTTTAAGGAAAACGGGTTGCACTTTGAAAAAAAAAACTGCTTTATTTAAAAGCAGTCACGGACATGGAGGTCTGCTGTTCCCAGCAGGCCTCCATTCCCGTGAGTGCCCTGAATCGCTATGGGGTCGCAAATTGCGACCCACCTCATTTATATTAATGAGGTGGGTCTTTGCGACCCCATAGCGACTCGCAGACGGTGTCTGAGACACCGTTCTGCATAGCAAATTGCAACTCGCAATTTGCCTTCTTGCTACATCTGGCCCTTGGATTCTGACCTCTCATTCTTGGTTCTCTCATATTTGAAAAAAAACTGATTTTGTTAATCTGCTGAACATCACCTTCCTGCACTAACATTGGGCACTCCCATTTCCAATGTCCGAGGCCTCCGCAAGCGTGACATGGCAACATGCTTTTCATTCCTTGCACATCATTCTGAACATCCACCGTATTCAAGTCAGGACCGTGCTTAACATTTCCAATTCCATTACAACCTCTACCTCTTGCTTGATTTGAAACAACACATTTCCCTGCTCCTGCTGTGTTAAACTTCCCTGCATTCCTGTTTGTGCCGCTTTAATCTGCATCACCATTGCCTTTTCTTTCAACTTTCTCTGCTCCAACTCAATCTCATCACTACAGTACTTGGCAAACTGCAATACTTCATCAATCGGCTTCACTTGGCAACAAATCAAATGACTCTTAATCATTTGGCTAATCTCGGTGCTCAATCCTTCAACAAATCTGAACACAAAATGAATCATTTCTTTCAGCTCAATTGTTTCTGTGCCACTATAAAGTTTGAACGGCTGTAACAATTTCTCATAGTATGCATGTATTGACTCCTTCGCTTTCTGAGCTGTCCTGTCTATTCTCTGGCAGTCAGTGCTCTTGGGTGAAATTCTTGTTTTCAAAAATTCAATCACCTTATAGTAATATTTCATTACATGAGGAGATGGTGCACCTGCTGCTGGATCTTTTTGAGGTTGTCTTGTCGGCCAATCTACATTCCTCTTACACTTGATCCACAAGTCTACTGGAACCACTATTTCTAAAACGGTGTTCAAATCTTGCCATAGGTATTTTCCAAGTTTCACAAACCTATCTGTTTGCTGGTTCCACTCTACTTGTTTCTCCCTTAATCTAGGGTAATCATTTGTAAAGGACAAAATGTCACTTCCGCTCCAAAGGACATGCACAAAATTCCTTCTGGGAATCTCTCTCATTGGTAGAATTTTTACTGGATCCTCAGCCTGCTGCATATTCACAGTAAGATTCTCAGAATCTCTTTTCCTCTTGTCTCTTTTCTTTGGCCATCTGCCTTCCCATTTATTTAGTGCTCTCCATGTTTGAATGCACCAAATTAGTTCTCTAATGTGAATTTTCATTCCCGGTATTCTCACGTTCTCAAAATCCTTTGAGACAAATTCTAATCTGTAACTCCTCTTTAAATGTTTTGTTTTCTCAATTTCTACGTCATATTTTCCTGCCAAATCTGCTGATTTCAGATGTACTATTCCTGTTTTGTTAGTAATCAGCTTGCACAAGTAACGTAACTCGCCTTCTCAGAAAGAGTCAATCCTGTCCAACCCCATCGTTCTCTCAATTAGGTCTTCTGCCTCTAGTCTAAGCCTGGTCAAATTCATTCACTTTCTCCGCTGGATCTCCTTGCATGCTACTCAACCTCTCTAACTATTTGGTTAACTGATGAGCTGTCAAACCTTGTAATGAAATGTTGTTATTGATCACACCGGGCACTTGCTGTAACGTTAGGCTTGGGGTCTCTGGTGTCAGCATGCTTGGATTAGGACCCATGTATGACCTCACCTCATTATTTGGAGAAGTCCTGAAAGGACTTAAATCAATTAACGGACCAGTCCCATCAAATGTCAGTCTCATGGGGGGTCATCATTCTTGCATTCCCAGTGAATCTCTCCCTCTCTAGGCTCGGATTCAGGATTTTCTCCTCACTGCTCTTATTATTTCCCTGGGCAAACAACAGTATGACTGGACCTATGGTAACTGGTACTGACACTGCATCTGGACTGGATTGGACATTTGGATGTCTAGGGTACATTATTCCTGTATTCTGATTGTTCAAAGCCGGCCCCTCTGTCTGTGATCCTGTTATGTGAATGTATCTCTGGATCATCTGTGTTTGTATGGGAGATATCAGATTCAGGGTTTACTCTATCTTAATCAAAGTCGGCTTCTGGTAAACTTGTCCTGTCGGCACTACTAAGTTCATTGCAGTATCTACAATAGGTACATCTGGATAAATTCTGAAAATCTCCATTTGCGGCATAGGCCTTTGAATCGCTGAAGTAGCTGGAATATTATGACTAACCTAGGTCTGGCTCTGTGTGGATTTGATTGGTATCGGAGCTGTAGGGTCTACACTGGTGCTTGAACTTCTCTGGTGTGCCGCATATGGCGGGGAATGATTTTTCAGCAACTATAAAATAAACTCATCATCATCTGGCTCTTCATTGTGTGTTAAAGACTTCCTACTCTCAATGGATTTCCGCTCTCCGTCATTTGAAGGATAGTAATCCCTCTTCTTAGTACTCTTTTTAGCCTTGTTCCCATTCTCATGGGTAATTGCCGGAAACAGCTTAATTCCCTGCAAAGTCTCAGTTCTCCAAAATGTCTGCTTACTATCCCATCTAGCCTCTGCTAAGGCCTTCTCAGCTTTCCTCATTCTTCTCTCAAATTGCAGTTGCTGTTGCTGTCTAGCTAATAATTCCCAAATAGCTAAAGCTTTAAATTGGGCACGTCTCGGAGGAGGTTTAAATCACACAGTACTATCCTCATATTTTCTAAAATTCTCAGATTGAATGTTTCATGGGTCAGGAACGCTAGGCTCCCATCTCTCTCTGTCTCTTTGCACCACTGTTTCAACCAAAGACATGGCACAGCACCTTGTTCTTCGAATACAATATAAGCAGGTGTACCTTCTGGCAATGTAATTTATCCTATTCTAGTTGGAATAAACGTATCTCCCCTTAGAGCACTCTTTAAAGCTTTGAAAAATGTAACTTCTGTAATTGACACTTCTTTCAATTAGGAAGTGACTTTCAATCCCAAAATCCTTTTCACCGACCTTCTTAACCAATTATGCTTCGTGATTGTCCACCAGTCCATTTGCGGTTTTTCCCACTAACCAACCGATACCAGCGCGGCTCCAATGATGTCACACTCACATGCACAAGGGTTGACAAAGTCTTTCGGCTTGTGTTCCTCAAATCAAATTCACACAAAACTAAATGAAAATATTGCAAGCACTGAATAGAATCAAAACCCAATGTATCTGTTTACTACAGGTAGAGTAACACAATAGCTTCAGAAACCTTACTGATTTTTCACTGCGTCATATCGCTCTAACAGATACTCCTTCTATCTCAGTTTCCCTGACATGCAAGCAAAATTCGGCAAGCAAATTTCACTCTCAACTGATCATTGGGTCTACACTGGTGCACATAGGACTCTCCAAATCTCAGTTGAAACTTATCACTCACCTTACCAGGTACACTTGACTTGTCAACCACACCCGATTGACCTATTAAACAGACAGATTACAACATAAACCAAGTGTCTCATACACTTATTCAATACTCTGGAGTCTTAGAACACGCAGGGTCTTTATTCCAACAACCACTTGGACAATTTTTGAGCACAAAGTGCCACACACATGTGAAGTTCGACAACTTCCCTACTCTCACACTTTGGAGTATCCAAACTCCCTAAACAATTTCATCTGGAGTATGCAAACCCCCTGAACACTCTCAAACAACACAATTCACCTGCTATTTGCTTAAGCCGTACAAGCGCAAAAAGTATTTAATTCACTCTGTCACTGGAACGCCGAGAACATCCTCAACCAAGCATTGGCAAGCTCCAAAATTCTGGGAAAGTCATAGTAGGTTCTTAGGGAGACATAGACCCTCATTATGACCCTGGCGGTCTTCTGACTGCCAGGTCCACGTGGTGGTTTTACCGCCGACAGGCTGGCAGTGAAGACCGCCACATAATGAGTGTGGCGGGTTGGCCTCTGCTAACCTTCCACATCCCCGCCTGTACTGCTAGGGCGGTTGGACCCGCCGGGCTGGAGATCAGCTTCTTCGACCCGGCGGTCTAATGAACACCGCCAGTGGTATTTGGAGCCGGCTTTCAAACAGGGTTTCCACGGCAGTAGCACTGCCATGAAAACCCTGGCAGAACGGCTACTAGTGACAGGAAATTTTGTTCCTGTTACTGGCAGATGACTCCCCCACCCCTCCTTCAAGCCCAATACCCCTCCACCTCCCCTCCATAACAGAACCCCCCACCCCATCAGAAAAACACCCCCTCCCTCCACTCCAGCCCCCCTTCTAGTATAGCACCCCCATTCCCCTTCTAGAACAGCGCCCCCCTTCTATTACAGCGCCCTCTCCCCCTCACTCCCGCATACACACACACAGACACCCACATGCACCCCCGCATACACTCATTCACCAACACTGACATACATGGTTTCACTCACAAGCATTTATACATGCATTCACTCACAAGCATCCATGCACATATATACTCACAAGCATCCATACATCCATTCACTCACAAGCATCCATACACGCACTCACCTCAACATTCATACATGCACTCACTTCAACATTCATACACGCACAACATTCATACACACACTCACTTCAACATTCATACATGCACTCACTTCAACATTCATACATGCATTCAACCACGCATACACACATACATTCACAAATGCAGACAACACCCACTCACACACAATACCCCCCACCCTGCCTCCCCCCTCCCCTGTCAGACGATTCACTTACCTTGTCTGGCAAGGAGGTCGTCCGGAAGGGAACGGTAATAGGCGCTTTGACCGCCAGCAGCGCCCCGCCATCAGGACACCGCCAGGCCATATTACTGCTCGTAATATGGCTGGTGGAGTCCTTTTGGCGGGGCTGGGCCAGAAGTGGAACCTCCCATGTGCCTTCGACCACCAGCACAACTACTGGAGGATTGCGTCTTCTGGCGCCCGTGGCTTTGGCGGTCTCGGAAAAACACCGGAAAAGTCAAAATGAGGTCCATAATCTTTTCACTTTGTATCATTGAATCTGAAATCTTAACCTTTACCAATTTCTCTACCAAATCTATGAATTATTTTGATCTGTTAAGGAGGCTAACCATCCACTCTTTTACCTATTTCGTGAGGGGAAACATCATGGTGGCCTCTTAAGGAGACGTAACCATGCAAAGGACCTTATGAGGGGCTCTTAAGGAGACAAACAATACTCTGCTACCATTTCTGTTAGCGTGTCTGTCCTTATTTTGGTCTTTTACATTTGATTTATAAGGGGACGCGTTAAAGGTTTGATAGACCTTTTGACCAGGTTTAGAGTGATTCCACTCTAAGTCCCAAATGCAATGAAATCATAATAATCAATAAACATCAACATATACCTTTGGAGTCAGTAATCTTCACACACCAATACCTATTTGGCCACGAATAACCACACCTGTATGTTAAGTTAGAAAGTTTAGTTCTGTATATTAACAATGCTAAGGTCACATAAATAAGGGCCAGATGTACCATCACGGCCCATTGCGATTCGGTAATAGCGATTTTTAAGAAATCACTATTACCGACTCGCAAAGGGCCATGTATCACATTCGCGAATCGGTAATAGCGATTTCTTAAAGAACGCAAATGCTATTACCCAATCGCAAATTGCGATACTGGACCCATTTGCAGCTATGGGCCTGTTGGCCCATAGCTGCAAATATTTTGCATTTCCAAAATTGCGATTTCTGAACCAGAAATCGCAATTTTGGAAATGCAAAAGGCCAGGGAGCTGGGGCCTAAGGCCCCCTCTCCTGCACCTCAAAAACTTTTTTTTCAACATGTAAGGTACACACATGCCAAAAGGGCATGTGTGCTTTACATGTTGAAGTTAAAAATGCAGTTTAACTGCATTTTTAAATTTTGCACCAGGTTACCACCTGGTTGCAAAGCATGGTATTTTGCAAGTGCAAAATGCAATTTTTGGAACAATCGCAATTTGCGATTTTTTCCAGAATAGCCTTGCGACCTGGAAATTGCGAATCGCAAATTGCGACTCGCAATTTCCAGGTCGCAACGCAAGAAATCGCTATTTTAGCAATTTCTTAGTTGTGGTCTGCGAATGCATTTCATGCATCGCAGACCACGGTTTTGCACTCGCAAACGGCCGATTTTACCGTTTGCGAGTGCAAAATAATTTCATACATCTGGCCCTAAATCTCTACACCAAATGATAAGCATATATGAACAACACTGGTTGACCAAATCTAAAGAATCTCAATTTAGCCAAAGTGTTGACAACTAAACATTCCAGCGTCACAGTAAAAAATTAAAAGCAAGAACTATTGTGCAATAGAAATAGCATACATCTAGATTTAACAGGCAAATACCATCAATTCTTTAATAATAATTTGCTAGCATTCTCTGGGTCTACCTATATAACCTTCTGATTAGAATGGCATGTTGTGACGTCATGCAAAAACAATTTAGTCAAGGTTAATTTGGAAAACATCAAACTATGACTCTATCAAAATAGTGGTTGGTCCATAGAAACAAAGAACAAACTTGCAACAAGAGCAATAGCATTTGTTATACCTCTCCTCATATGGATCAGCCATCCGCAATTAACTTCATCAGTTGGACATCTGTTCGCCAGCATCAGCAATGGGCAGTGGAAGGGGATGGTTCAGATACAGGGGTCTCTAAGCAATCTCTGAACCATTTAGGAAGCAATGTCCAAGGGATCAGCATTCAGCATCAGAAGTTTAAGCAATAAAGTTAAAGATAGAAAAAGTCATCAGGAACTGTTCAGCTTCTCAACAGAATAGAATAAGCCTCTCCTCCCTCTGTGCAGTTGGGCTAAGTTAAACTCACCTAAAGAACTTCTCACATTTCCACTGGTCAGAAAATCGTATGTTTACAACTAGTCCATTGGAAATAAAAACCCAAATCTAAGATATAACTAAACTGTCTTTCACACGTCGGTGATTGGCTCCTCTTTTCATGTTCCCATCATCAGAATTTTCAGGTACTTATTTGTATCCATCCGTACTCCAGTCAGTGCATACATTGCTCTCTACTACAAGATTTTCTAGCAAGCAGTTCTCATGAGAAAGTTAAAGACATCTGTTAACATTTGGTCAACACAGTGTGAACAATACATGAATTGATTTGTCTGGACATACATTCCCATGATTTTATTAAATAATGCAGCCTAATATGAGGCTCGTGCTGTCGAGACGAGCCACTCACCTGAAAAGCAGGATGTCTGCAGGGGTGATATTATGCCCCGACATCCTGGAAAACCTCTCAGCACTTCGTGGTGGACAAAGAAGCCCTGGTAGGTGTCCCAAAAGGAAAGGGGGAGTGGAGGAAGAAGAGACAAAACACTGCCATGTCTTGCCAGTCCAGCCAGGCACCCTGTATCTTCGGGGGCAGGTCGTTGTTGACAGAGTGATAGTATAGTTAGTGCACTCAACTTCCTTGAAAGTGAATCTCTCGTTCTGATATGGGCACGGGAGCAGTAGAAGAACACCGGGATGCTCCAGCATTTTTCTGGGATAATAATAACTGTTGGCACAATTACTAACACTGCATTACCAAAAACCCAAACTGAGTACCATAACATTAAGTACTGCAACACTAGGGCTGGCTTCACAGAGATTCACTGTTGCACACTACAATTAGAAGTGTGGTTGCACTTATCATGCAAAAGAAAGACAAACAAGGGCATTAATTATGTCACATTTAACTTTCCTGCATACATAGGGTTAAACTAAAAGGAACAAAAACAATCCAAGAAATACAAATGTCCACTCCGCGTTCAAACAGTTAGGGAGGCACAGTTTGGTTTGGTTTTACTGTGTGTGTGAAAAACCCTTCAAAAAGCAAATTCCCCAAACCTGAAACGCAGGCATGAATGACACAATTTAAATCCAAGAGTTATGCTATTAGAGAAAGAAAAGTCACGTAAATGCTCTTTTAAAATTGCACTGTCACTTTTTGTAGTACTTGAGCTCAAGCAGATTTCCTGAAGCACATTTAGGCAAGTAACTACCATAATAATGTAGAATGTTCAGAAATGCATTTGTCTCTTCAAGATAAGCGCTGTGCCAAAATACGAGGTCTGAAATACACCAGCTGTTCTAGGAAAGCGCAGTGCTCAAAGAACAAACTCCCTGGAGAATACTAGTCACTTAGCTGAAGTCTTTTCCGGAGTGCTAGAGGAATGCCTGGTGTAAGCTTGTACAGGAACGAAGAAAAGAATTGCCTCAAAAGTCCTAAATACAAGGATGACAGCAGGGGCTGGACTGCCAAGTCAGATGCTGAGATCAGGAAGCAAAACAAAGCCAAGCAGGGAGGCACGCCTCACTCTGCTATTTATAGCCAATCAGAAAAGCAGTTGAGTTTCCACGTGTGGATGAAAATAACGTCACCACGCTCAATTATAAGCACATGTCTCCACCTGCTCACATTAGCAAACAAGCATTGGTAAAACAAGCATTGATAAAAGCAATTGTGTAACACAGCACATTGTGTTTACTTAGAAACATGAAGATTTAACCAAGAACAGAGATATGATTTAACCCTAATCCCCGGGGATTTTGACAGATAACACAGGAGGCACCTTGGGGATTCCTGACACATGCAGACTAGGCCCAGACCTTGCTAACTTAAGGCCTATAATTAATAAAGCAAATGCATTATAAACTAATTATTAATATAACACACTACTACAATTTTCTTAATGCATGTACTTTGATTAATATATATTTAATAAAGCATTACGTTTTTCATAAGGGCCACTCAAGTAGGCACATTTTCCAAGTTGCACATTATTTTCTATGTTAGTCAATTTCTATGCAAATTCTTAATCCAAAATACATATAAATCATTAGTAATAAATTCAGCGTTCACAATACCAGCAAACGTTTTTTACAGAAGCGCATGCTATCTGCCTATCAAAAGTTTGTAGAGAAATCTAACATGGAAAGACCCTACAGCCCTCTCTTTATACTGCTTCTTAACCCTCTTTTCCTGATCATCTTGTAACATCTTCAGATGAACTTTCATGCCAGACCTAGAGACGTAGACAAAGAAAGGGATGATGAAATAGAAGTTAAGGTAGTGAGAGAGGTGAGATGGAAGGAACAGAGATAGTGAGGGAGTGGGGTAGAGAGATAAGGTGTCATGGTGAACAAATGAGATAAATTCGGAGGCTGGATAGTGAGAGAGGTGGGAGAGAGTGCAATGAGAAAGTGAGATATAAGAGGTAGAGGTAAGGTAGATGACTGAAAGAGATAGGGATTTGAGGTTTAGAAAGATAGAGGTGGGGTAAAGCGAGATTGGGTGAATTATATGAAGGAGAGATACCGGAAGATGAGATGGAAAAAGTGCAGTGAGGTGCAGAGAGAGACTTTTGTTAGAGAGTGTTGAGATATAGAGTGGATTGAGAGGTAGTGATATGGAGGGATGACTAAAAGATGGTGGAGAGAGAGGTATGGTCATGAGAGAGAGGTATATTGCGAGAGCTGTGGTATACATAGGTGAGGAAGAGAGCTGAAAAAGAGAGAAGAAACACAGAGATGTAGACATAGGTAAAGAGAAATAAAGAGAGAGCAGAGGCAAAAGAGATGAGACGAAATAAGGAGAGAAGTATGAGACAAAACAATCGTCTGGTCAACAAGTGTCACACTTGAAGTGCACATTTACTCAGCCATCCAGATTTACTGGTACCATCAGTATCTGTAACTTCAAGAGAAAGATTTACCAGAATTGCCATGCGCTATGATCTGGCACTCAGAACTAGGCTTTAAATGGGAGGGGAAACAGCCAATTTAGCAAAACGGGAGAGCCGCCAATTTATGGTAGAGCAACTCCCTCCTTCGAACTATAAATGATCCCTTAAATCTTTTTGTGGCTAGATTTTATTGCATATTCACGTTCCTTGCAAATGTACTCCCTTAGTTAAGCTTCAGTAAGAGCATACACATTCAGCCCCTAAATTTCAATTTTGTAAATTAAGTTATTATAAATATGAACATATCTTGATGCAGAGTATGCTTCTCTGACATGGATAACTGATTTCTCTTCAGACGCTAAACATATCATGGAAACTCCTGCAGATGCTATGTTGATGCAGGCGGCAGAGATGAATTGCATTGGTCTGTGTTATTGCGAGGAGCCCCCTCACCAGGTGCCACCCTAAGGTTTCCTACATCACCTGGTAGCTCTTATTGATTAGATAACATTGACTCTGCTGCTACAATTTATTTTAAGTATCACTGAAATGCAGCAAATATAAAAAATATTGTATAGTGAGCAATATTGCTTCATCTTACTCAAATGAATAACATAACCTACATTCTTCTTACAATAGGTCACAAACGGCCACTAACATCGCTTTTATGGTTCCTCTGACTAGTACATTAAACTTTGGCTTCTCAGGGCAGAGTCCAAAAAAAGGAAGAGATTTGAGGTGACATTTCTATAGGGTTCACCTTAGTAAGGCAATTCTCCTTCCCCTGAAAAATACTGGATTTCGTATGCAGCGGGCACAGCAAAAAATCCCAATACTGCATGTGACAGTTATCTAGACATATGTTGAAGTGATTCCTCTTTCTGATGAAGATCCAACATAAAACTATGGTTCCATGCACTAGGTTTTGGTTAGGTGTTTGTTGTTAAGAGACACCCAGACAAACAGCTTCCCCTGAAACAGCAGTGGAAATATGTCACTCTCAGAACAAAAGATATGCAAGCCTCTGTTAGCGCGTCTGACCTTATTTAGTTACTTATCATTAGTTTAGAAGAGGACATGTTAGAGGTTCGATGGACCTTTTGACTGCGCCTATAATAGTTCCCACCAGAAGTCTCAGTTCCAATAGTAATCAATAGCAATAACAATCAATAACATCAATAATCTTGGGAGTCAATAATTTCCACACACCATGACCCCTTAGCCATGAATAACCACATCTTTATGTAAATGTTAGAATGTTTATTTCCCTATCTAAACAATGCTAATATCATGTAACTTAGTCTCAAAATCAAATGAGAAGCACATAGAAACAATACTGGTTGACCAAATCTTCTAAAGAATCTCAATTTAATCAAAGCTTGGATCACTACACACTATAGAGTTACGGTGCAAATCAATAGCAAAAATAACTGCACAATACAAACGGCATACATTTAGATTTAGTAAAGAAAAGACATCTATTATTGTTAATATTTAGCAGGCATGGCTCATGGCTCCTTACAAAGTTGTCAACATGTTATCCACAATAGTAGAGAACTTTTAAAACTTTAAAGAATTCAGAACAACGCCTGCTAAATAAATTATTGCTCCAAATATATCTCCCACTATACTGGAAGGAGACTGTCTCTTTTGTTTATTGTGATGTAATTCAGTCATTTTCTCTAATCTTTACAAGTCCTCAAGTTGAAATATCTTTGGGAAAACTATCCCCAAGAAACATGTGCCATACCATCCTCTTGGAAGACGGTAAAAAGCATTTGGCCCACAGATGTAATAAATTCCAGGAATCACTGGATCTTGTCCATTCAACATAAATGTCCATTTACTCTGAAACAAAAACACATGTCTAAATTCACTTGTTCCCACAAACAACGTATCAGTGCTAGGTTTAGGCCTATATATATAAAGCTTTCCTACGTGTTGCACCTCCAAAGCTAACCACCCTTCTGTTTTTATTTCACTAAATGCATAATCATTTCTAAAAGTACTTTTCTCTAAGTCTTTTTCTAACTTCTCCTTTAACGCCTTTCTCCTGTCATCTGTATGATCTAAGACCCTCTTTTCTAGTAGTTTAAGCAAGAATGTCTGGTTGTTTCTATGTGCATATGCAGTGCCAAATGTTAATGTAGGCTCAGGGAATCCTCTCACTAATTCTATAGTGTTCTGCTTAGCTACTCTACTCAGGCACTTAATTATAGGGAGAAACGAAAACACAACATTGTAGTTGGAGTAGATGTACTGGATGTACTCCTGGTTATAGAATCTTGTTAGTAACAGACTACAACTTATCCCATTAGTGAGGGGCAAATTATGATAAGTAACTCTTTCCTTGACTGATGAAGGAATCTGTGTGCAAACATAACAATTTCTGTCATCCATCATCTCAATATACTCACTCAATAAGACAAAGAAAATATTAGATGAAAGCTCTCCTTGTGTATTATCTACGTGCTGGTATTTCACATCTAACCTGAATTTCTCTATTTCTGTGAGTGCGTTACTTGTTTCTAAAGCTGAAATATGGTTGGCTCCACTCTTGTCAAGAACAGTCATTCCTACAATCATTACCAGGCACAATATTATGCATACAATTGCCAAACCAATAATCAAGTATTTACAGCACCTGTTCTTTCTACTCTGCTGGCTAATGTTACTCATGATCTGTAAAGAATCAGAAAGTAGAAGAGAAAAATAACAACTCTGCAGCAAAAATCTAAAACAAAATCTGAAAACTTTGTTCAGCAATTACTTACAACTTTCATTCTTATTTCCAGGATCCTTTTGTCAAAATCAGTAAGGGTGTCAAAATTGGTTTAGCAGCTTGTCAAATCAGGTTATTTTGTCAAATCAGGTTATCAAAAGCCTTTTCCGGTTACTTTCAATAGTCTCTTTTTCTTCTTTGCACTTCTCTCAGCAAATATTTTCAACAGTTCAGTTCATTTGTTTCCTTCAAGTGCCAAAATATTGACCTGGAATGTCCCGATCAAAACAAAAAGACAAAAATTCTCTTTGCCATGCACTTGTTGTTGCATACACTCATTCAAGACCAGCGTACCTTCGACTTGCAATTCTCTCTCTTTTCAGCTTTGGATCTCCATTCAACTCTCCTTCACTCAGATCTTCTCTCCTTATCTACTTTCTCCTGAATAGTTGTCACTACATTGCATCTTTTCTCTTAGCTTGTGACTTCGACCACTTATCTCTTTTCAGTGGACCTTCTGTTAATGATCGCCTCAGTATTGGACTTGTAACTTCTTCTTGCTCGTCAGGACTTTCTCTTGATGTGCCTGCAACTGGTTCAGGAGGAATCAGACCACAGTGGCTTTGATCCACCTCTACTCCTTCCCCCTCGGGCTCTGTTGTTTGTTCTGTTTGTCTCTCAAGATTGGCTGCTTCTGGGAGAGCCCTCCTCTGACTAAACTCTCCTGCTGACTCAATTGAGATTGGTTCACTTTCGCTTTCCTGTTGGTCTTCTCCTTCATCTCTCACAGGAGTGGCTGACCCGTTCTCGATTTGCTCAGATCCATTTCAGTTCCTTTCTCCTCTTTCCGTCTCTGAGGTTGGTCTGGTCGTTGTTGGTACTCTAAACAACTCCCCTTTTTTGTCCAAAGGACTTGCCACTTTTCCCGTATGGCTTGCATGGATACAGTTTGCAACTCCAGCGCACTTCACAGTTGTGGTAGTGCTCAAAACTACCTGATAAGGACCTTTCCGCCGAGGCTCCAAACACGTCTTCCTCACGTGTTTTTTTATTACAACCCAGTCACCTGCTCTCAGACTGTGTCATTGATCTTGAGACGGTTGCAGTGGTGGCTTCCACCTGATGAGAGAAAGAGCAAACCACATCAGCCAGACCGGTGCAGTAGTCCAACACCATATCATCTGTTATGTTCACAAGAGCATTTGCAGGAACTGCTGGCAAACTCATTGCTCTGCCCATGAGGATCTCATGCGGTGACAGTCCTGTCTTCCTGTCGTGTATGATTCTCATAGTCATCAGAACTAACAGTAGTTCGTCGGGCCATTTCAGATTTGAGGATGCACACATTTCCACCATCCTTGATTTCAAGGTACCATTCATCTGCTCCACAAGTCCTGATGCTTCAGGGCGGTAACTACAATGCAACTTCTGCTCAATGTTTAAGGCTGACCATAGTAATTTAATTACTTCATTGTTGAAGTGACTTCCTCTATCTGATTCTATTGAGATCGGAAACCCAAAATGTGGTATCAGTTCCCTAAGCAGTAATTTCACTTCTGTGAAGCTGTCATTTCTATGTGTAGGATAAGCTTCAATCCAATTACTAAAGATGCAGACAATCACCAACATAAATCTCCATCCTCCACACACAGCCATCTCAATAAAATCCATCTGCATTCCGCCGAATCAACCTTTTGCTCTTCCAATATGGCTCAAATTGATCACTGTCCCTTTACCCGCATTCATTTGTTGGCAAATGACTCAACAATGGCAAACTGCTTTAGCAACTTGTCTAAAATTTGGATTGAACCAATTCTGATTAAACAAACGAATCATTGCATCCTCCTCAACATGTGCTTGAAAATGATAATATCTAACCATTTGAGTTAACAAACTGTTCCGTAGCACAAACTGACCTTCTTCTGAAATCCATAGTTCATGCTGACGCTGTACACATTTCATTTTGGCCCATGATCTTTTCTCCTCCCTTTCACCATCATTTTGCAACGTCTTCAGCTCTTCCAAGGTATCTATAATATGTAATTCATAACTTGGACATGTCTCATCTTCCTTAGGCACCAATTCCCACTTATCTTTGAACGATATACAGTTCAATGCGCAAAACCTTGCAACGTGATCCGCAAGTCCATTTCCCATTGACACAAAATCTTGTGACTTCAGATGTGCACTGCATTTCACCAAAGCAATCTTTTCAGGCATTTGTAACAACTCCTGAATTATCTCACCATTTCTTACTGGTCAACCAGAACTGGCCAAGATCATGCACTATTCCAAATCCATACTGGCTATCCGTATAGATGGTAACTTTAAGCTGCACAGACACATGACATGCTCTAGTGAGGACTATCAGTTCCACTACTTGTGCGGAGTATACTCCTCGAAGCCAGGAAACTTCAAGTATACCAGAAATTGTGCACACATCATATCCTGCTCTCAGTATTCCTTGATTGTCCCTTAGACAGGAACCATCAACAAAGATAATTTGGTCATTCTCTTCCAATTGGGTGTCTCTGATATTGGGTCTCAGTTTTGTGCACAGATCAGTTACTTCAAGACAATCATGCTCAATATCTTCCAATTTTTTTATTTCAACATTCTCATTTGGGAGTAAGGTTGCCGGGTTAAGCATTGTACATCTTTTCAGTGACATGTTTGGGGACCCCTGGATGCTCGTCTCATAGCAAGTCAGCTTGGCACCTGTTAGGTACTGCATCTTTGTTCATGTAAGTAAACCTTCAATGGAGTGAGGGGCCATAATAGTCAGGGGATGTCCCATCACAATGCCTTCACAATGTGCGAGGCTCTTTCCAATCGTTGCGACTGAACGCAAACAGCCTGGTAAAGCTGCTGCAACTGGGTCCAATGTAGCTGAAAAATATGCTACTGGGCGGTTTACACCACTATGGACTTGAATCAAGATAGAAAATAACATGCATCACGCTCATGACAGATCAACATGAAGGGTTTTGAGTAGTCAGGCATTCCCAAAGCAGGGGCTTTGCACAAACTTTCTTTCAACTCAAAAAATGCTTTCATACAGGCCTGATATAACAATAGGGGATCAGTGACT
Organism: Pleurodeles waltl; assembly: GCF_031143425.1. NCBI lineage: Eukaryota > Metazoa > Chordata > Amphibia > Caudata > Salamandridae > Pleurodeles > Pleurodeles waltl. Next base: position 358,765,383 of record NC_090450.1, on the reverse strand, counting down.
TATTGGTGAGTCAGCTTCTGCAATGGCTTTGAAATGGCTAAAAAGTTGAGAATCCACTGGCGACAGTAGCCTGCCATCCCCAAAAAAACCTGAAATCTCTCTGTGTGGCTCGGGGACTCATCTGCAATATGGCTGTGGCCCTTTCTCTGGATATTTTCCTAATCCCCTTCTCAATCTGGTGACCCAAATATTTCACTTCTTCCTTACAGTATTGTAATTTAATTGGGGACACTTTGGGGGTCATTCTGACCTTGGCGGTCCATGACCGCCATGGCGGAGGGCGGCGGAAGCACCGCCAACAGGCTGGCGGTGCTTCCTGGGCGATTCTGTCCGCGGCGGTAAAGCCGCGGTCAGAAAAGGGGAGCCGGCGGTTTCCCGCCGGTTTCCCGCTGGCCCAGGGAATCTGCCATGGCGGCGCTGCTTGCAGCACCGCCATGGGGATTCCGAGCGCCTTCCCGCCACCCTGTTTCTGGCGGTGTCCACCGCCGGAACCAGGATGGCGGGAACGGCTGCCGTGGGGCCCCTGGGGGCCCCTGCACTGCCCATGCCACTGACATGGGCAGTGCAGGGGCCCCCTAACAGGGCCCCACAAAGATTTTCACTGTCTGCTGTGCAGACAGTGAAAATCGCGACGGGTGCCACTGCACCCGTCGCACCCCTTCAACTCCGCCGGCTCCATTTCGAGCCGGCTTCATTGTTGAAGGGGCTGTCCCGCTGGGCCGGCCGGCGGTCTTCTGGCGGTCGCCCGCAGGCCCAGCGGGAAAGCCGGAATGGCCGCCGCGGTCTTTTGACCGCGGAGCGGTCTTTCGGCGGGAACTGCTTGGCGGGCAGCGACCGCCGACCGCTGCGGTCAGAATGACCGCCTTTATGGCCATTCTTTCTTAACTGGTTCAGTAAGGCAATAGTGTCATACTTGCACTCTTCGTTTGTTTTGGGTGCAATCAATAGATCATCAATGTACTGTACCAATGTCGATTGGAAAGGCATTTCCAATGACTCCAGGTCCTTTTTCAAGATCTGGTTGAGTATGGAAGGTGATTCTGAAAACCCTTGAGGAATTCTACACCAACAGTAAACTTGTTATAAAAATTTGAAACAGAAAATTAATTGACTATCCTCATGAAGAGGCACAGAAAAGAATGCTTGTGACAAGTCCAAAAAAGTGAACCATTCAGCATCACATTGAATCTGAAACAAAATCACAGCTGGATTTGGCACTACGGGACAACATTTAATCACACTTCATTTATTTTCCTCAAATCTTGCACAAGCCGAACTTTCCCACAGGGCTTTCTCAATCCCCTTATCGGTGTATTACATGGGCTGCTAAATACTTCTTTCAAAACCCTTTGATTTACAAATTCTGCAATTATGGTGTTGAAGTAAGCCTCAGCAAGGCCTACTAGTGAAAGGGGTTCACCTTTCTCTGCACAAAGTCCTCAGACCATGTAGGAAGAAGTTGGCACAGAAACTGGAATAAAAGACAAAAGTTTATTAACCTCATGAGGTGGTACTACAGTTCAAACAGCACCCTTGGGTAATGTCTGAAGTAGCACACTGAACTGAGAGAGCATAGTCCTTTTATACCCAAACAGGGGCTAAAAGGAGATGGTACAATTATGGAAACAAGACTTGTATACATGTAAGGTCATGTGGAAAATGCACAGTCGACAGGTAGGAGGAGCTAACAGTTTCCAAGGACTAACAGCTGCAGACCTTACTGAGCATGTGCGAAAGTAAGAGATGCTAAATATAACTTGTCACTAGGCAGATTTCAAGAGCAGTTAACAGAAAGGTAGGACAGAGCACATGGTGAGCACATGGCAGCATGTAGCAGAGAAAATGGCTGCCATGAATACAAAATGGATTCCGCAAAATGTTCACAATAGTTACTAAAGACAAGATGTCTTCTGCTAATGCTTAATCTAATCACTGCTAAATTACAACAGACGACCCTTTCAGCATTAGCTGAAGACATTTGTCTTTCTGGGATAATCTAAATATTCATCTTGTATATTTATGCTCATCATTTCAGCTATTTCCTTATCTAACATATGTTGTGCCTTCATTTCTGTAATATTTCTTTTGGTAGGCATACAAGCAGTAATACACATGGAGCAGAACATTGGACCACACTGAATACAGATACAGCATGTAAAAAATATTGCAATTATTACACACAGGATAGTCAGTAGTTTCCAGCCCCAGGCGGAAACAAGAGCCCAAAACCATCCAGAAAAAGTCCAAGTACCAGTCTCTGTATGGATTTCTGCAGCAATTTTATGCAATTTAGATATTGCATCATATACTGAAGGTGAGTGATCTGGGATAAAAACACAACAACTACTACCAATGATTTGACATGCACCACCTCGATCAGCTAATATCACATCTAGTACCATACGATTTTGGAGCGCTACAATCCTCGCAACTTGGAGCTCCTCAGTAATATTCCCAAGTGCCAGAGCTGCCTGATTGGTAACAGCTTCCACAACCCTAGTCAATTGTCTCACTTTCCTACTGTTTAACGCAACACCTACAAAGGGGAACAGTCCTAAATTAAAATCAACATATTGTTGCAGGCTAGTATCCGTTTGGTCTACCTCATTTGTACTTATTTCCCTTTTATATCTATTGTTAATGAAGTCATTGAACAGTTTTAAATCTCGGTGATATGATGCAGGAGCCAAAAACACAGGGGGTAATAGAAAAGATACATAACACACACCTGACCACCCAACAGGTAGTTGGTAATATCCATAGTTACCGCAAACAAAATATGTATTATGTGAAGCTGTAAAACTACTATTATTTACACTCTCAATAGTTAAAATCAAGGTACAATCGCTTATCCCTACTGGAATTCGTCCAATGCTTCGTATACATAAATCTGCTTTAGTTTTTGTAACAGAAATCACAAATGGTTCTTTCTTGTCCGAGTCTCTTATATTTGTGAAGACATATGGCATTGAAACATTGTCCGGTTGATACTCTTCTGATTCCCATTTAGTTCCTTTAGCTTGGGGATTCCCATCTTTGTCTTGGTAGCACACTTTATTAAGGCGAAAAAGAAGTCCGCCCTCTGTACGTTTTCCAGATGCAAACAAAAGCATGTACCAAGCTTGACAAGAACCATTGTGTGAAAAAGAGAGAGGAATGAAAGGTGTTCCTCCTTTCTTTTGAAGCGCAGGTATCATTCCACATACCCAACAGTTAGTAGTATTTGTAGCATTCTGAGTATGATGCAACATCTGAATGAAAGTATTATTGAAGTACGATTGACGGTGCTTCTGCTCCTGATAGGGAAGCGTAAAGTAATAGTGATCCTCTGGTACTGGAGTAGTGGCAACAAAAAACTCACGAGCAGGAGACTTCTTTTCAATAAACCAGGTGATTGTTGCTGTAACCACCAAAACAACAACAAACCCCATAATACTAATGATCAATTTGTTATTCATTTTAGCAACAGTGATAATCGACCCTTTCAGAAATGAATTAAAAAACAATCGTTGGAGCTCTTATCCCTGGGCAGCCGCTGATTTCTTCACCACGGGCCAAGACGGGTGTCACTACTCTAATGCACGGCTGATCCACCCCCCTTGCCACATTGGCTCTCCGTTTCACTAACCCAGGGCGGTAGCTCAACCAGTCTTTTCAAAACAATTTTCAGATTCTTTCCTTGGTCTCGAATTATATCGCGACACTCCAGAAGTCGTATGGTCCGGGAAGACCTCTGCAGATTCGTCAGGTGATATAGCACGGCCTTTCTCCGTAGTCAAAATCTCTCAAAGATCGGTCAGCACAGCAGGTTCCACCAAGGTAGGTAGCACTCTCTTGCAGTGAGTACTATGGACCCAATTCTTTCGGTTCGTCACTCGAACTGCTGTCCTTGTCGCAAGGAGCACCTGTTCTGGGCCTCGCCACCTTGGTTCCAAGCTGCTTGATCTTTCAAAAGACTTAATCATCACCTGGTCACCAGGTCGGAGTTGATGGCCTTCACCTGTAGATCTGTCAGGAAGTGCTTCTCGAACCTGTTGATGAATAGAAACCAAATTGTCGGTTAACTGTGCCAAATAATCATTCATCAGGACACAAGGTACATCATATACAGATTTTGGTTTAGGAACTCCCCAAATATTCATTGGTCTCCCAAATACTACTTCATAGGGGCTAAGGCCAAGTCGGGAGTGTGGCACTGACCTAATAGACAATAATGCCAATGGTAATGCATCCGGCCAAGTTAAGGATGTGGAAGCCTGTATCTTCGCTAATTTCAGCTTCAATGTACCATTATACCTTTCCACCAACCCTGCTGATTGTGGGTGGAAAACCGCATGGAACTTCTGTTTGATCCTTAATCCTTTCAGGACATACATAATAACTTCCCCAACAAAATGAGGTCCGTTATCACTCCATAAAAGTCTGCAAACACCAAACCTAGGGAAAAATTCTTTCAAAAGCACCTTCGCTGTGGTAATGGCAGTATTATCCTTTGTGGGGTACGCCTCTATCCATTTACTGAAGGCACAAACCACCACCAAGACATACTTTAAATTGTTGCAGCGTTCAAGCTGAATATAATCCATTTGTAGAACTTCAAAAGGTGCAGTTGGTGTAGCAAACCCTCCTGCAGGAGTACGTGTCCCTTTTCCAGGATTGTATTGTAAGCAGATCAAACAAGACTGTACTACTCTCTTAGCTGTACTGGAAATTTCTGGATGCTCCCAAACTTGCGTAAGCAACTTCGTTATTGTTGAAGCTCCAACATGTGCCAGCCCATGTGCCATCTGAACCATAGGTTGTACAAAAGCTATAGGCAATTTCCATTTATCCATCTGCTTATTCCGCCAACAGCCCTCATCATCCAATTCTCCATCTTTAGACCATTGCTCATGTTCTTTCACAGAAGCAGATTTCTGTATATCTAATACGTCTTGTCTAGCATTATGCCAACGTTCAGCTTGGGACTTCACTACATACATAGAAGTAGTACTTCGCTGCATCGCAGTCTCACGTGCTACACGGTCTGCAAGAGCATTACCTTGCCCTATCTTATCGGTCACTTTCTTATGTGCACTACATTTCACAATAGCTAGTTTATTTGGATATGTCAATGCAGTCAAGAGGTTATGCACTAATTCTCCGTGCATTATCTGCATCCCGTGGGATGTGAGAAAACCTCTCTCCTTCCAAAGCAAACCAAAATCATGAGCCACTCCAAAAGCATAGCGGCTGTCTGTGTAAATGTTCACACTTAAATCAGTACTAAGCTCACATGCTCGTGTCAAAGCTATTAGTTCAGCTGCTTGAGCTGACTTCTGTGGTATACGAGCTGTCTCCACTACCGTGTGTATTGTGGTGATTGCATATGCAGCTGAGGTCGTACCATCTGGCAACTTCAAATAAGACCCATCAACCCACAGTTCCCCGTCTACATCTAAAAGGAGCGTATCTTGTAAATCAACACGACCCTTTGTCTGTTCTTCGGTAAGGAATATACAATCATGTGTTTCTTGTGACTGAGGCTGAGTCACCGGATATGGCAACAAAGTAGCTGGATTTAGTGTTGCACATCTCTTCAGTGTAATGTGAGGAGCCAACAATGTCAACTCATAACCTGTCATACGGGCGCTAGTTAAATGTTGTGTCTTTGTTTGATTTAAAAGAGCATCAACCACATGGGGTACTAGCACCAACAGCTTATGTGACAAAACTATCCCTTCACTCTGACGTATTGAGACAGCTGTTGCGGCAACTGAACGAAAACACCCGGGCAACGCTCAAGCGACAGGATCAAGTACTGCTGAAAAATATGCACAGGGACGCTGCTTATCGCCATGTGTCTGTACTAAAACTGACAATGCACATCCATCTTTCTCGTGTACGTAAAGTGCAAAAGGCCTCATGTAATCTGGAGTACCTAACACTGGTGCAGAACAAAGGGCTTGTCGCAGCTGCCGGAAAGCAGTCTCACATTCATCTGTCCATGGGAGGGGCATTGGAGTATCTTTAGTCAAAAGTGCTAGCAAAGGTTTGGCAATGTGTGAAAACCCTAATATCCATTGCCTACAAAAAGAAGTAAGACCAAGGAATGCACGAACATCTTTCTGAGTAGAGGGTACTGGTGTGTCTAAAATTGCTTGAATACGATCTGATGTAAGTGCACGACCCTCCTTAGACACAAGGTGACCTAAATAGGTTACCTTTGGTCTACAATATTGCAATTTCTTTCGTGACACTTTATGATGGTGTGAAGCAGGAAAAGAAAGTAAGGACAAAGTGCACTTTTCACATTGCTCCGGGGTATCAGCTGCCAACAAAATATCAACAACATATTGTATGAGAGCCACACCTTCAGGCAAAACAAAGGAATCAAGTTGTCGTTTTAACGCCTGACTATAAATACTTGGACTCTCCGTATAGCCTTGAGGAACTCTGCAAAATCTATATGATCGTTTATTCAAAGTAAAACCAAACAAATATCGGCTGTCAGGATGAATAGGGATCGAAAAAAAAGCATTCTTCAAGTCTATCACAGAGAACGTAGCTGCTGTCGGGGGAACCAAAGTAAGGAGTGTCGTGATGTCAGATACCACAGGATATTGTGGTATCACAATCTTATTGACTTCTCGTAAATCAATAATGAATCGGTAAATCCTAGTATCAGTATCCTTTTTCAGAATAGGAAGAATCGGACTGTTACAAACATTATACAGAACTTCCTCGACAACTCCAACTGCAATAAGATCATGCACAATTCGTGTGAGTGCTTCTTCGCCCTCCTGTGAAATTTTGTATTGAGGCAAACGTGGCAATACAGCTCCCTCCTTGACACTAATATGTACCGGTGGAATAATCATTTGTCCCACATCAGTATCTGAAGTAGCCCACAAAGTACTAGGGAGTGAAGCTAATGCAACATCCTCTTTAACAAGACAAACTCTTTCCATCACAGGATGATTATCATTTAAAATAACACGCACCCCTTCAGGAGAGCATCGAATTGTAGCCCTGAAATACTTGAGCATATCAAGACCCACAATATTGTCTGGTGTATTTGGAGAAAGCAAAAATGGACATGGAGCAGTAAATTTATCAACATGGAATGCAAGTGGTTGTGACAATGGGCTAGGGGAAGGTGTTCCATCGAAACCTATTGATGTAATGGTTAAGCCAGACAGGGGAGCCCTTGGAATCAATTGTTTAGACAAGGCGCTACGAGTAGCTCCTGTATCAACCAGAAACTGATCAGTAAGACCCAAAACATGTGCTGTACCATAGGGACCCCTCTGATCTACTGGAACTTCAACTGATTCCTTACCCCATCCTAGGCAATCCTATGCATAAGCAGAATCTTGGAAATCAGGCTGCACATGATCAGACATCTGGAATTGGTTCCGTCTATCAAAAGTGTTAAACCCATCCTGCCCTCGTGTATTAGCATCAACCATAGCATGATCATTTGTGCTTCTTCTAGGTCCTGAATATCCTGAGCGATTTCTCTTTTGTCCCGACCACGTGAACACTGCTGAACACGTAGTGCTGGACAATCGGCAGCCCAGTGCCCAAATTTCTTACAATACGCACACTGATCATCAGACAAATTCGAACGAGTGTAAGAAGAACCATAAGATCCACGTCCACCTCTATCACTACCTCTAAAAGGCGGACCATAAGCTTGAGCCAACATAACCTTTGTCTTTAATTCTTTAATCTTTTTCTCCTCGCTACCTTTTGCTTCTAATTCCTGTCGTTCATAATACTGAGCCATAGTCAAAAGAGAAACCGGAGTAGAGGTAGTCCATGAACTTTCACTAGCTTTTAGACGACTAGCTATTTCTGGTAACAGATTTGCCACATATTTATCGACGAACAAATGTCTGCCCGTATCATCTGACAATGACTGACTGCTAAAATCATGAAATGCTTCTTCAAAGCGTGTAAAGAAATCAGAGACCGATTCATCTGTCTTTTGTTTACAAGACGCTAAAACAGTCCAATCTATCTTTTTAGGGGGAATAATCGTTTTCAACTTAACTAATATGGCTGCAGGAAGATCTAGAATCAACTGATATGGCTTTTTCGCAGGTTCCCTATCCCCGTCCATCTGTTCTATTTCTTTCCATGATGCCCCAAAAACTGTACGATCATCAATTTTACGAACAGTTCTCCACCTATCTGGCGGTAATATCAATCCGAAAAATAAATCAATGTCAGCCAAAGTCATAGTACAAGAACTAATTGCTCCCTCAACTTCCTCATAAAAGGCAGCTGGATTTTTCCGCAGGTCAGGTAATGCTGTTTTAAGTGCCATTACATCTGCCCTATTCCAAGGAGTATACACCCAATTATAAATAAAATAACCCTTAGCATCAACAGAAGTTTTATCATCATTTGTACCCAATCCTTTAGGAGGAACATACAAAGGCGCGGCCTCCCGCATTGGTTTCGCGTGAACTATCATAGTCTTATCTGTTTCAAAGATGGAAGCTTGAGCCCCTTCGGTCTGAGATGCTCGTGTAACTGCGTCCGCAGCCCTTTTCTCTTCTTGCAAACGGACTGCCACAATACGTAATTTCATTAAACGCCTGATTGCATCAGCCACCTGGGAGAAAACAAAAAGACCATCACGCATTTGCTTATGATCAGCTGCTACATCATCGGGCTCTAACTCATCAGAATATTTCCGATATAGTTCAATAACTTCTGAGCCAAATGCCTCAGTAAAATATAGCTGCTCCTTTTCTGTCCACCCTTTCATGTTGTCTAAAAGTTCAGAAGCAGAAACAACGCTACGAATTGTTTTACGAGCAATAGATCTAAGCTCAGACGCACGGTCAGCAGACAGCATAGAGCGACTGTCCCGCATCTTCTGTTGCTCCGAACTGGAGACTTTAGGTAACTCATGAGGGGCAGAAGGGACGACATACGGAGGTGGAGGGCGATCTAGTAACAATAAATCATCATGTGGTTTATTAAGGATAGGATAGAGAGGTTGCCTAACAGTGTATTGGCCAGTTACCTGTAGCTTATGTTCTTTCTCTTCTAGCTCCTTTAAGTCATTTATTTCTTTCTTTCTCATTTCCAATGCTTTTACATATACATTCTTCCGCTGCTCTTTCTCAAGCAAGGCTTGCTCACGCTTCACTCGTTCACGCGCTTCTTTCTCCCACATTCGTACACAGTCAAACATATCTTGCCTAGACTTTCGCTTACACATACATTGTTCCACATACTCAATCTTTCGCAAATCAAATGACCCATGCATAGGCCAACGTAACTCAGGATCCGCGCAGGTGTATTTATTCCATAATGTGCTGTACATTATAGAAGAAAGACCATGTTTAACATACATATCTCTATTTGGCGTCCCCTATGGGGGTGCCGGTTGCGATTCTTCCAGTCTCAAATTGGTACCATTACAAAAGCAACACATCCTACGAAGTGCGCTAAAAACAGGCATGCCAAAAATAGTGCAGAATATGCAATATTATAATCAAAGTAGCACTTAAGGTGCTGTTCAAATCAAAATTAAATTGGAGAAAATTCTCCTCATTACCTGCTTATATAAATTGCAATTTATATATCAAATCCAAAGAATACAAATTGACTAGTCAAATCACGAGAGCCACAGTAAGTAGTGCTAAACTACATTACCAAACACAGGCATCAAAACCCACAGCAAGTGCCGTAAAACGGCTCTTACCAATCACAGGGTGTCCAGGTTCCAACTGCCAAGTTCTAAAATCGACCAAATGGTCACTGCATGACGAATGAACAAAAAGGATCTGAGTCGAGGACCGGCGCCACCTGGATGGTCAAATCAGAAAGAAGGGAAAAACGCTGTGGTTGCCAAGACTCGGGTCTCCTAAGGCATTGATCGTCCGCAGCGAGATTCCAATCCTTCGTCGCGACCAATCGGTTGGGCATCCGAGTCGCCGATGAGTCCCTGTTCGGGCGCCAATTTGTTGAAGTAAGCCTCACAAGGCCTACTAGTGCAAGGGGTTCACCTTTCTCTGCACAAAGTCCTCAGACCATGTAGGAAGAAGTTGGCACAGAAACTGGAATAAAAGACAAAAGTTTATTAACCTCATGAGGTGGTACTACAGTTCAAACAGCACCCTAGGGTAATGTCTGAAGTAGCACACTGAACTGAGAGAGCATGGTCCTTTTATACCCACACAGGGGCTAAAAGGAGATGGTACAATTATGGAAACAAGACTTGTATACATGTAAGGTCATGTGGAAAATGCACAGTCGACAGGTAGGAGGAGCTAACAGTTTCCAAGGACTAACAGCTGCAGACCTTACTGAGCATGTGCAAAAGTAAGAGATGCTAAATATAACTTGTCACTAGGCAGATTTCAAGAGCATTTAACAGAAAGGTAGGACAGAGCACATGGTGAGCACATGGCAGCATGTAGCAGAGAAAATGGCTGCCATGAATACAAAATGGATTCCGCAAAATGTTCACAATAGTTACTAAAGACAAGATGTCTTCTGCTAATGCTTAATCTAATCACTGCTAAATTACAACAATGGGAGCAACCTTTTCAATGATGTCCTGTGTCATGTGGTACTGGGGAATCTGGGGAAAAATTGTGTTCGGCTTCAATGGAACCTTAACTGGCTCAACTCCCTTTATCAACCTACGTCTTTCCCTGTCAAATCCCACACTCTCTCCTTAACTGTTCCTTGTAAGTAAGAAGGAAGATCCTTTACTGTGAAAACTGGAAAGACTTTAATCAAAGGATACTCCTCATTTATTATCTCACACTCTGGGGGTCATTCTGTCCCTGGCGGTCATAGACCGCCAGGGCCGGGGACCGCGGATGCACCGCCAACAGGCTGGCGGTGCATCCAGGCCAATTCTGACCGCGGCGGTAAAGCCGCGGTCAGAAAAGGGAAACCGGCGGTTTCCCGCCGGTTTTCCCCTGGCCTGAGGACTCCTCCATGGCGGCGCTGCAGGCAGCGCCGCCATGGGGATTCCGACCCCCTTCCCGCCAGCCTAGTTCTGGCGGTTTTGACCGCCAGAACCTTGCTGGCGGGAGCGGGTGTCGTGGGGCCCATGGGGGCCCCTGCAGTGCCCGTGCCAATGGCATGGGCACTGCAGGGGCCCCCTAACAGGGCCCCACAAAGATTTTCAGTGTCTGCATAGCAGACACTGAAAATTGCGACGGGTGCAACTGCACCCGTCGCACCCTTTCCACTCCGCCGTCTCCATTCGGAGCCGGCATCCTCGTGGAAGGGGGTTTCCCGCTGGGCGGGTGGGCGGCCTTTCTTTCGGTCGCCCGCCAGCCCAGCGGGAAACTCAGAATGACCGCTGCGGTCATTTGACCGCAGTGCGGTCATTCGGTGGCTCCCGCCAGGCGTGCGGTTACCGCCGCCGGCGAGAGTCAGAATGACCCCCTCTGTCTCTAGAGCTGGGTCATCACCATCATCACTGTTCTTCTGCATTTCAGTTCTATCATTTGAGCAAGTAATCAAGCATCTGGTTTTACACAAGTCCCTTCCCAGTAAGGATGCCAGACTTGAGTCACAAACTACAAATTTGTGTAATCCCTTAAAGTTGTCAATTTTAACCTGAACTGGTTCTGTAATTGCGTTGGTCAAATACGTTAATGTGCTACTCTTACAATCTAGACTGTTTTTCCTGAAAGAGGCAGGTTTGGAACTTCGGCAGTTCTCACTGTAGAGCCTGTAGCTCCTGTGTCAACCAAGAATGAAACTTTGTGACCCATTACTTTTCCCTTCACATATGGACATTTCTGATCTACTTCTAAAGAGGCTGCAAGCACACACTCCTCTTCGTCCGAACGCTCGGTCACCCAATCATTGATTATTCTATTCTCACTGTGCAATGGGAATTGATGTACTGGGTTATTACTCTGGTTACACCTTTGACCTGTGAGCTGTTGAGGAATCATCACCTGCTGCTGCTACACTGGGGCTTGAGGTATTTGGATTTGCTGTCTAGGTACCATTTGAAACTGCTGTTTCATTGACTGTGACTTTTCAATCTGCACACGTGGCATTTGCACCTGCTGCATGGGTTGACAATTTTGTGTCTGATTCACTTTGTTTTGAAAATTTGGATTATGACCCCTCATTCTTGGTCCTCTCATGTTTTAAAACAAATTAATGTCACTTTTTTGCTGAACAACACCTTCCTGTACCATCATCGGACACTCCCGCTTCCAATGTCCTATTTTGTTTTGCAAGCGTGACATGGTAACAATCTCTTCATTCCCTGCACATCATTCTGAACCACTACAGTACCCAAATCGGGACTACGGTTTCCGTTTCCAATTACTCCGCAACCTCTACCTCTCGACTGACTTTGAAATCCCACATTTCCCTGCTGTTGCTGTGGAAAATATCCTGCATCCCTGTTTGTGCCGCTCTAATCTGCATCACCATCGCCTTTTCTTTCAACTTTCTCTGCTTCAAGTCAATCTCGTCACTACAGTGCTTTGCATATTGCAATACCTTATCAATCTCTTAATTGTCTGGCTAATTTCAGGTCTCAATCCTATCACAAATCTGAACACAAAATGAATCATGTCTTTCTGCTCAGTTGTTTCTGTCCCACTGTAATGCCTAAATGCCCACACCAATCTCTCAATACGAATGTATTAATTATTTTGCTTCCTGGGCTGTCCTATCTATTCTCTGCCAGTCAATGTTTTGGGGCGAAATTCTCCTTTTCAGGAATTCAATCACTTTATAGTAGTATTTCATCACCTTGGGAGATGGTGCACCTGTAATCAAATCTCTCTCTGGTTCCTTTGTCGGCCAATCTACGCTCCTCTTGCACTCAATCCATATGTCTGCTGGAACTACTATCTCTAATAGGGTGTTCAAATCCTCCCACTGGCATTTTGCAAGTTTCACAAACCTGTCTGTCTGCTGGTACCATTCTACTGGTTTCTCTCTCAACCTGGGTTAATCATTTGTAAAGGACAGAATGTCACTTCTGCTCTAAGTGACATGGACAAAATTCCCTCTTGGAAACATTTTACTGGGTCCTCAACCTGCTGCACAAATGCAGTAAGATTCGCAGAATCCCTTTTCTTCTTATCTCTCTTCTTCACCAATCTGCCTTCCCACTTGCCTAATGTTCCACATATTTGGACGCTTTAGAGTAACTCCCTAAGGTGTGTGAATAAAAATCTAACCTGTAACTCCTCTTCAAGTGTTTTGTTTTCTCAATTTCTATGCTGGATTTCTCTGCTAAGTCTGCTAGCTTTTGATGCACCTCACTCGCTTCCCTTGTAATTCTTGGGGACAAGTATTTCAATTGTGCTTCGGTGTAGGATTCAAGTGTGTTCACACCCATAATTCCTTCAATAAGCTCACCCGCTTCTATCCCTAGTCTAGTATAGTTAAAGTACTCCTGTCCCCTAGTAGCACTCTGCATGGTATTTTTCTTATCTAAACATTCAGTCAATTGTTGGGCAGTCAAGCCTTGCAGTGAAATGTTGTTGGGCTGAGTATTCGGCAAAGGCTATACAGTTAGATTTGGAGAGTGTGGTGTCAGTAACTTCAGGCTATGACTGATGTTTGACACTGTTCCAGTATTCAGAGAACTCCGAAAGGACTAAGGTCTAACAACAATCCTGTTCCATTAAAGGTCTGTGCCACAGGAGAGACTACACTAGTACTTTCATTGAGTCCTCCCCTCATTGAATTCTGACTCAGAACTCCATGTCCATTTGTACTGTTATTTCTCTGGACAAACAAGGGTATGCCTGGACCAATGGTGAGGGTACAGACACAGAATCTGGACTTGGTCTAACGGTTGGGTTCTGTGGGTGCATAATTACCGTATACTGACTCATCAGTACAGACATATCTGTCTGTGTCCCTGTCATAGGAATATGCTTTGGCATTGTTTGCCACTGCACTTGAGGCAGTAAGAGTGGAGTTGGCTCTGTCTGAACCAAAGTTGGTTTCTGGAAAACCTGTCCTGTTGGCACTATTAGATTAGATGCAGTTTCCACAATGGGTACATCAGGGTAAATTCTCGGGACATTCAGCTGTGGCATGGGATTTTGTGCTGCCGAAGTAGTACGTAGATTAAGACTGCTCTCCATCGGGGTCTGTGTCATGCTAGGATTAATCTGCACTGGAATCATCGGCATGTTAACTGGTGTCGGTACCGAAGGGTTTACACTAGTGCTCGGAACGCTCTCTTGTGCTGCATATGTTGGGGGCGATTTCTCAGTAACTAAAATAAACTCATCATTAGCTAACTCTTCCTCAAGTGTTAAAGATCTCCTGCACTCTTTTGATCTCTGCTCCCTTCTCTCGGACGGACTTCTGTTTGTTTTTCTGGTAGCTTTCCTTTCTTCTACCTCACTGTCCTGTGTAATTGCAGGAAACAACTTAATTCCCTGTAAAGTCTTGGTTCTCCAAAACTTCTGATCGCTGACCCATATAGCCTCCGCTAGAGTCTTTTCTGCCTTTCTCATTCTCCTCTCAAACTTCTGTTTCTGTTGATGTCTTTCTACAAATTCCCAGATTGCTAATGCCTCGAACTGTGCTGTACTCAGAGGAGATTACAAGTCATACAGCACCTCCTCAAATTCTCTAAGCTCCTCAAGTAAAATGTTCTGTGGGCAGGAAACGCTAAACTCCCATCTTTCTCTGTCACTTTGCACCATTGTTTCAGCCAAAGACATGGCGCAGTGCCCTTTTCTTTGATTACAATGTAAGCAGGTGTACCTTCTGGCGGTGCAATATCTCCTATATTCCTTGTTATAAACGTATCTCACCTTAAGGCACTATAAGCTTTGAAAGATTTAATTTCTGCAACCTTTGTCTTATTCTAAATCAAATCAGGAAGTGACTTACAATCCCAGAATACTTTTCACCAAGCTTCTCAACCAATTGTGCTTCACGGTTGTACGCCAATTCGTGCGCGGCCAACCTATCCCAGCGCGGCTCCAGTGACATCACACTGACACATACAGAGGCTGACAAAGTCTTGCGGCTTATCCTCCTAAACTCAGATACACATTTAACTAATGCAAAATTTTTCTGTGCACTACACAAATCAAAACCCACTTTGCCCATTTACTACAGGTAGGGTAACACAATCGCTTCAGAAACCTTACGGATTTTTCACTGACTGCCTTTCGTTCTAGCAGCTACTCCTTCCTTCTCATTTTCGACCCACAAATTTTACTCTCAACTTAACAGTGGGTCTGTCCTGGTGCACATAGGATTCGCCAGATCTCGGTTGAAAAAGTCTTTCACTCACTTTGGCTCACACTTTGACTTGTTGACCATGCCTGAGCGACCTATTAAACCAGACATATTACAACCAAAACCAAGTGTCTTCTATACTTTTCAATATCCTCCGGAGACTTAGACCTTGCAGGGCCCGTATACCAACAAACATGTGGACAACTTTTGAGCACAAAGCGCCACACACATGTGAATATCGACGACTTCCCTACTCTCACACTTTAGAGTACGCAAACTCCTTGAACAACCTCATTTGGAGTACACAAACTCCCTAAATCCTCACAAACATCACAATTCACCTGCGATTTGCATAAGCAGTGCAAGCATGAAACCTATTCCATTCACACTGTCGCTAGAATGCCGAGAACATCATCAAACAATCATTGGCATGCTCCAAGGTTCTGCGAAAGTCATTCTAAGTATTTAGCAATACATTTTCTCTCCGCCTTGTGTCATCGAATCTGAAAATCCAAACTTTCTGCAAATTATTTTCTCTTTAGGGGACTAACCATATACAGTGCCTTTATGATGGGCTCTTAAGGAGACTAACCATCATACTCTGCTACCATCACTGTTAGCGTGTCTAACCTTATTTGGTTATTGTATCATTAGTTTATAAGGAGACGTGTTAGAGGTTTGATGGACCTTTTGACTGCGCTTAGAGTAGTTCCCACCAAAGGTCTCAGTTCCAATACCAATCAATAGCAACACTAATAAATAACATAAATAATCTTGGGAATCAATAATTTCCACACACCATGACTCCTTGGCCATGAATAACCACACCTTTATGCAAAAGTTAGAATGTTTATTTCCCTATATTGACAATGCTAATAGCACGTAACTTAGTCTTAAAATCAAACGCATACTGAAACAATACTGGTTGACCCAATGTTCTAAAGAATCTCAATGTAATCAAAGCTTGGATCACTACACATTCTAGAGTTACGGTACAAATCAATAGTAAAAATAACTGCGCAATAGAAATGGCACACATTTAGATTCAGCAAAGAAAAGACATCAAATGTTGTTAATATTTAGCAGACATCAGTCAGTGAGTATCCTAACTAACGTTCTGATGAGAATGGCATGTTTGGGCTTCATGCAAAACAACTTAGTCAACACAAATTGGGAAAAACATCTAACTATGGCTCTGGCAAAATTAGCGGTTAGTACCTAAAGACAAAAGCAAATAGACATAGCAATCAGTAACATCGCCTGATACCTTGTCTCTGTTTGGTTCAACAAGCTGTGACTGTCTTCGTCAATCGGACATCTGATCGGTCAGCAAAGCATCAGAATTCAGCAATAAAGTTCAAGATAGAAATGTCTTTTCAGGTAGTTCGGAAAGAATAATGGCTAAAGACGCATCTCCTCTCGGAACGGTTAGGAAGAAAAATGGGGCTAATGGTGTAATGGCGGATGTGCTCTCAGTGCAGTCTGGCTCCGTTAGATTCCCCAAAACTACTTACCACTTTGCTATTGGTCAAAGAATTGTACGTTTATGTTTAGTCCAATGAAAGTAGAACCTCAAATCTAAGAATCTACCAAACCGTCGTTCACATGTCAATGATTGGCTCCTCTTCTCCTGTTCCCGTCATTGGGCTCGTCGGGTAAAAAATTTGTATCAGCTTATACTCCAGTCAGTGCATTCATTGTTAGTTCCTGGGAACATCACCTTTAAACACACTAAGTTTTACAAAGTATCAGTCGCTAGTACAACATATTCTAGAAAGCAGTTCTCAAGGGAAAGAATCTTAGCTACCAACATTCGGTCAATCCAATGGAAAATTACCATTTAATTCTCTAAGCAGCTATTTTATGATTCGTCTAAGCAATGCAACTTGACATAAGGCCATGCAACTAGGCCCAAGACCTCGCTAAATTAAGGCCTGCGATTAATAAAGCAAATACATAATACATGACCATTAATATGACATACTACTACATTAATCCAAACGAGCACGACATTTTACATCAATAAACCGTTAATAAGTACACTTAGTGATTTTTTGTGGTCCCTCAAGTAGGCACATTTCCAAGCTTGTGTATTATTTTTTCTATATTAACTCATTTTCTTTGCAGAGTTGATATTCAAAATACATGAATATTCATTAGTAAAATTTCAGCGTTAACACCCCTCTATCAGATCCCCACCCCATTCTCCTGACATCAGTCGGCCATGTGCATGGTGAACACTGGGCTCACACTGTACAAAACACTGTCTAACTTTCATATTTTGTTTCCACTAACAAAAGCATACAGCACGGGGCAATAAGTTATCCCACTTGAGCCATTGGTTCTCTTGTAGTGTGAGCAATAGCATTTTACCTGATCACATTTGTACATCCACATGAAAAGAATTGTACTAGGGCTGGTGGGACAATCATTTACGTTTACTAACACTTTTTCCTCTTCATTGTTATTTTATTTTGCGCTACTCTTGTGTTTTTAAACTATTTCTTCAATTCAAACACCGAATTAACATTTATTTGCACTAGTTAGAATCATACTTTCCTGTTACATGCAGTATAACTAAAAAGGGTTATTTATACCTGCTGTAAGTATATTACCAACATTCTAGGAAACATCAGTACAGTTCTATTCAAATTATAAGGAATGGTTAGGTTTTTTATTGTAAATTGTTATTAAAGGTATTTGACCACCGTGACTTTTTTCATGTTCTAATTTTTACCTTAATTTTATCTTTGGATAAACCTGCAGTCTTTAAAAAAATACCATCTCGTCAGCTTACCAAGGCTAAGAGCTAAAGGTTTGTACATACTTATTGTTCCTGACCATGCGCTGGTCCTCCGTGTAGGAAAGTACCATCTTGCCTGGCATGCTACCCCCATTTTCACTGTATGTATGTTTGTTTTTGCCCTTGTGTCACTGGGATCCTGCTAGGCAGGACCCCAGTGCTCATAGTGTGTGCCCTGTATGTGTTCCCTGTGTGGTGCCTAACTGTATCACTGAGGCTCTGCTAACCAGAACCTCAGTGTTTATGCTCTCTCTGCTTTCTAAATTTGTCACTGCAGGCTAGTGACTAAATTGACCAATTCTCATTGGCACACTGGTACACCCATATAATCCCCTTGTATATGGTACTTAGGTACCCAGGGTATTGGGGTTCCAGGAGATCCCTATGGGCTGCAGCATTTCTTTTGCCACCCATAGGGAGCTCAGGCAATTCTTACACAGGCCTGCCACTGCAGCCTATGTGAAATAACGTCCACGTTATTTCACAGCCATTTTTCACTGCACATGAGTAACTTATAAGTCACCTATATGTCTAACCCTCACTTGGTGAAGGTTGGGTGCCAAGTTACTTGGTGTGTGGGCACCCTGGCACTAGTCAAGGTGCCCCCACATCGTTCAGGGCAAATTCCCCAAACTTTGTGAATACGGGGACACCATTACACACGTGCACTATACATAGGTCACTACCTATGTATAGCGTCACAATGGTAACTCCGAACATGGCCATGTAACATGTCTAAGATCACGGAATTGTCACCCCAATACCATTCTCTAGCACAGAACCTGGGTGCTGCCAAACTGCCTTTCCAGGGTTTTCACTGCAGCTGCCGCTGCCAACCCCTCAGACAGGATTCTGCCTCCTGGGGTCTGGGCAGCCCTAGCCCAGGAAGGCAGAACAAAGGATTTCCTCTGAGAGAGGGTGTGAAGGGCTGGGGAGGAGTAGCCTATCACAGCCTCTGGAAATGCTTTGATGGGCACAGATGGTGCTCATCTCTGCATAAGCCAGTCTACCCCGGTTCAGGGATCCCCCAGGACTGCTCTGGCGTAACACTGGACAAAGGAAAGGGGAGTGACCCAGAGCTCCTCCAGTGTTTCCCAGGCCTCTGCCATCTTGGATTCAGAGGTGTTGGGGGCACACTGGACTGCTCTGAGTGGCCAGTGCCAGCAGGTGACGTCAGAGACCCCCTCTGATAGGCTCTTACCTCTCTTGGTAGCCAATCTCCTTTCTTGGTAGCCAAACCTCCTTTTCTGGCTATTTAGGGTCTCTCCTCTGGGGTATGTATTCTTCAGATAACGAATGCAAGAGTTCACCAGAGTTCCTCTGCACTACCCTCTTCGACTTCTGTCAAGGATCGACCGCTGACTGCTCCAGGACGCCTGCAAAACTGCAACAAAGTAGCAAGACGACTACCAGCAACATTGTAGCACCTCATCCTGCCAGCTTTCTCGACTGTTTCCTGGTGGTGCATGCTCTGGGGGCTGTCTGCCTTCACCTTGTACTGGAAGCCAAGAAGAAATCTCCAGTGGGTCGACGGAATCTTCCCCCTGCTAACGCAGGCACCAAAAGACTGCATCACCGGTCCTCTGGGTCCCCTCTCATCCTGACGAGCGTGGTCCCTTGAACACAGGAGCTAGATCCAAGTGACCCCCACAGTCCAGTGATCCTTCAGTCCAAGTTAGTTTGGTGAAGGTCAGTCCTTGCCTCCCCATGCTAGACTGCAAACCTGTGTACTGCGTGATGTGCAGCTGCTCTGGCTTCTGTGCACTTCTCCAAGGATTCCTTTGTGCACAGCCTAGCCTGGGTCCCCAGCACTCCGTCCTGCAGTGCTCAACCCTCTGAGTTGGACTCCGACGTCGTGGGACCCTCCTTTTGTGACTCCGGTTTCACAAATCTTCTAAGTGCCTGCTCTGATACTTCTGAGGGTGCTGCCTGCTTCTGCTGGGGCTCTCTGAGTTGCTGAGCGCCCCCTCTGTCTCCTCCTCCAAGGGGCGACATCCTTCTCCTTCCTGGTCACCAACAGCACCCAAAAACCTCTACCGTGACCCTTGCAGCTAGTAAGGCTTGTTTGTGGTATTTCTGCGTGGAAACACTTCTGCAACATCCAGCACGCCGTGGGACATCTTCCATCCAAAGGAGAAGTTCCCAACCCATTTTTGTTGTTGCAGAATCTTCGGCTTCTTCCACCCAGAGGCAGCCCTTTTGCACCTTCATCCGGGGTTTCCTGGGCTCCTGCCCCCCCTGGACACTGTCGAAAATCTTGGACGTGGTCCCCTTGCTTTGCAGGTCCCCAGGTCCAGGAATCCATCTTCAGTGCTTTGCTGGTGTTTGTGGTTCTTGCAGAATCCCCCTATCAATACTATTGTGTCCTTTTGGGGTAGTAGGGGAAATTTACTCCTACTTTTCAGGGTCTTGGGGTGGGGTATCTTGGACACCCTGACTGTTTTCTTACAGTCCCAGCGACCCTCTACAATCTCCCATAGGTCTGGGGTCCATTTGTGATTCGCATTCCACTTTTGGAGTATATGGTTTGTGTTGCCCCTAGACCTGTGTTCACCTATTGCATCCGATTGTGATTCTAAATTGTTTGCACTACTTTCTTACTGCTACTTACCTGTTTTGGGTTTTTGTACATATATCTTGTGTATATTACTTACCTCCTAAGTGAGGGTACTCTCTGAGATACTTTTGGCATATTGTCATAAAAATAAAGTACCTTTAATTTTAGTATCTCTGAGTATTGTGTTTTCTTATGATATTGTGCTATATGATATAGTGGTATAGTAGGAGCTTTGCATGTCTCCTAGTTCAGCCTGAGCTGCTTTGCCATAGCTACCTTCTATCAGCCTAAGCTGCTAGAAACACCTCTATTCTACTAATAAGGGATAACTGGACCTGGCACAGGGTGTAAGTACCACAAGGTACCCACTGTAAGTCAGGCCAGCCTCCTACACTACATCCTACATCAAAGGCGTTCTACTTGCGAAACAATATTTTTAAAATAAATTAAATGACGAGAGAGTTAAACCAAAGAGCAGGTTTAGAACCACGGTGGCCTAAAAGAGGGCATACAATTATCTAGGTAAGATGCTGTCAAAGTTAGTGGCATTCAGTTGATTGCTCAAGTTGAAAGGGGAGATGTTGGCTAAATTGTGATGGAGAGATACTTGCCGCATGAATTTCGAGGAGGAACCTGAACAGCCCACACTGAAGTTTAAAAAGAGGGGCCCCGACCAAGTCTCAGGAAAAGAAAGCAAGTCTCCAGTGAGACAATTTAATTAGTCTGATGAAAGACTGAATAGCCTACTTTTCTTTTTACCTTGCTGCGTATAGTAAGATACTGAATACTCCTTTCCGTTTTCTCTCATTGGTTCTCTAGTTCCATGCCGAAGTGGACATCGCACAAGAAATCCCAACAGAAGGGGGTGAGTAATGACTTCAGCCAGTTCTGAGCAGTCCAGCGCTACATATAAAATGAGGGTCTATTTCATCTGATTCATCCTGTTTAAAGTGGTTTCACCATTGTGTGGAAGAGTGAGGTATTGGGCCTTGGTATTGTTTTGTAATTTGGTTTTATGGGGACATTATTTAAATCACTGTGTTTACTGGAGTTCGTTCTTTAAATATCTTTCAAAATTGGATTAGTGATGGTTTTCTGTGCATCTTCATCTTGAAACCAGTTGATCTAAGACAGGGAATACTCACTATAAGGGCGGTAACCCATGAGGCCCGCCTGCCTTTACAGGCGTTCCCCCTGGTAAACAGCATCTCTAGGCTGCCATTTACTTGACTGAGCACCAATATTCAAAAAGATGTTAAACAAGCCAGCAATCACTTAGTTATATATTAACTGAAGCAGAGAAAAGGAAGCACAATAGTTGTCCTGCACCACTTACTATAGGAACATCTTCATATTCAAAGACATCGTGCAAATAACATGTAGAGATATGATTTAGTTACTTCAAAATCCCAAAAAAGTGTATTCTCCTAAAACGAAGAAGTATTTCGCCTTAGTACACCAGATTATAGCAATGGATTGTGTGGCATTTATTAGGAGTGATAGTTTTCAAAATGAACTTAGAAACATTCATGCCCTCCTCCATGTCTGATCACAATGACAGTGAACAATGAGGCATCAGCTGCCAGATGCACGCCCTCTTTGGCCTAGATGGTTGTCATATGTAGAATAACATTATAGCATATGAAATCAAACACAATATATTTTTGTACAGTGCACATCATGAACCTCATGTATTTCAAGATGCTCGTATATGTAATAATGAAGAAAAAGGAAGCATGGCTGAAATAAAACAATTGCCTAGGATCACACAATTTGGTCAAACTAGGAAGCCTACATTGATACCAGGTTTTCTGTGTTCACATTGTGCAATTCAGCTGCTAAATTGGTGTTTCTTTCTCTCTATGCCAAGTTTTCCATCAAAAGTTAATGCTTTGGCACACGAGGCTAGAGGCAGGGTGGCTGACAGAAGCCATTTGAAGGATTAGCTCCTTTTGGGCTTGAGGATCCAAGAGAACTTCGATCTGAGCCAGAGCCAGGCATCTTCCTCAAGCTTGGCTCAAGCCTTCATTGACTCTCCCACTTCTATAGGGCGGTTAGGCAGTGTCTGATGGGCTGGTCTGAAACAGTGTGTGGGCCATTTGTTTGGCTGTTTTTGGGCCTGTTTTATTGTCTTGTGGGCCAGCTTTTACTGTTGATGTCCCTGATATAATTACAACATTGCCTGCACCAAGCACCAATAGATTGGTTCCCACCACCCTACAAAACACCTCTGTAGCATGTCTTTATAAGTTCAAATAGCTCCACTTTGCAAGTTTGGGCCACTTTTAATCTGATGCCCAGGCCTATTCTCAGACCCAATCCTCCCCTGCCTTAACTGAGCCTGTTTCTGTTTTCCACATCAACCGGAAAAGGCAGAAATGCACCATATCTACAACTTATGGTGCATTTCTGTCCTCTCCCCCTTGCTGGTGCACAAATTGATTTCATGCGCCAATGCAGGCACCCTTGCATCATGGTGCAAGGGTGACTGAGTTGTGGGAATGATTGTTTTTGTGCAGGAAGGGACAATAGGTGTTTTCCTCTTTCAATCTGTGCTGCAGAATGAGGCACACATAGAAAGGGGAAAAAATGGGAAGAAATAAAATATTTCTCCCCGTTGCGTCACTCTTACGCCACCCCTGAGATGGTGTAGGAACCTGAAGCATGCATCAGATTCCTTCGGGTTCCATGGGTGTTTCGTGGGAACACCCCAAGCAACATACATGGATGCTCCTTTCATGCAGTGTTATGCGTGAAAGGGTTCCATATTTACAAGGCCATGAATAGCCATGCAAGGTGGCTGTGTGTGGCCTTGTAAATATGTGCTGGCACACTGCGCCACCAAAGCGTAAAAAACAAAATGACGCACCAGTGGTGCAGTGTGCCGATAGGGCTTAGTAATTGAGGCCCTAAAGCTATCAGATTGGCAGGTCTAAGAGTCTATTTCATTATAATTCAATGACCAAGTTACTGTCTTTGAACACTTGATTCACCAAAGGCAGTTGTCTCTTCCAGAGGATAGGGCATTAATGTAGGGTCAGCATGGAATGAAACCCTCAAAATAAATCTAGGACTCACAGTTTGCTCTCCTGCACCTGCATTAACACCCCTCTCTCTGACTTCAACTCATGTGGGCATCAGTGCAGCCCTCAGCCACACCACATTCCATATTTGTTGGCCCCTTGGAAAAGGTTTCTGGGTACCCATCATAGCTATGATCTCAACCACAGATCTCTGTAATTGTTTTCTTCTATTCAGTGTGCCTTTACTGCCAAACATCTAGGTCGACACACTAATTGTTGTGCTGACAGGCAAATGTGCATTTTCAACCACAAGTATTTAGGACCAAAGACATGCATGTCTGGGCCCATCCACGGCAAGGCATGCTGACATTTTCTTTGTCACAGAGTAATTCCTATTGTTTTCCTCACCATAGTTGCATATTTTCACTACACCTATTTTCGCCAGGGCATTCTCTTGACACACAGTCTCAGATTATTTTAAAATCTCTTGATTTATTTAGGGAAACCTTTACCAGTTCCTCTAATCAACACCTCTCCAAACAGCTGTGTATTGCGCAATTGGCTGTAAAAAGATGTACAGCTACCAGGGATTAGATTATTGAATTCAGCTTCTGTACAGTGTGTCAAACCAAAATCTGTTTCAGTACCAACTTTACAGACATTTTTGGCACTCTACCCTTCTGGATTACTCTCTATTAGTATCCCATCACCTGCCTAAAATGGTGGTGGTGTACGGTACCATTTAGGTCCTTTCTGAAAGGAATGAAATGCGGTGTAGAGCTCTTCAATATAAAATTGAAGGATCCCAATGGGTGTGATTGATCAATACTGCTAGTGTATCAACCCCCTCAGGGTAGACCAGAGGCTTATGCTCTGCTTGCCACTGCCTTATTCAGGTGATTTCTTGAAAATGTTAGTCTATAGTAATGGGTGATCTCAATATCCATTTTGGTGACTCAATCGCAAACATACCTGAGAACCGTATTGATTTTTCTTCCTTATTTGATTTAAATCTGACTCTCCCATTTCAAAGTCATACAAACAGCCATGCCTTGAATGTCATGTGCTACAACTTGGTATTGGGGAGCCAATTCCATGCATCCTGGGGGCTCCACCATGGACCCACAGTACTGCCAAACCAGCTCTCTGAGGCTTGCACTGCAGCTACAGCTGCTGCCACCTCACGGACAGGGTTCTGCAGCCTAGTCCCAGGAAGACAGAATAAAGCATTTCCTCTGAGAGCAAGGTGCTACACCCTCTCCCTTTGGAGATCGGTGTTACAGGCTGGGGAGGGGTAGCCTCCCACAGCCTCTGGAAATGCTTTGAAGGACACAGATGGTGCCGTCCTTGCATAAACCAGTCTACACCGGTTCAGGGACCCCTTGTCCCCTGCTCTGGCGTGCAACTGGACAAAGGAAAGGGGAGTGACTACTCCCCTGTCCATCACCTCCCCAGGGGTGGTGCCCAGAGCACATCCAGTGTGTCCCAGACTTTAGCCATCTTGCTTTGCAAGGTGTGGGGGCACTCTGGAGGGCTCTGAGTGGCCAGTGCCAGCAGGTGACGTCAGAGATCCCTCCTAATAGGTCCATACCTGATAAGATAGCCAATCCCCTCTCAGGGCTATTTAGGGTCTCTCCTGTGGGTTCTCTTCAGATTCTGCTTGCAAGTTTCCTTCAGGAATCCTCTGCAGCTACTTCAGCATCCTCTGACTTCGGATCAACTGCAGCCTCCTCCAAGAAATGCTGTAACTGCAACAAAGTATCCACAAGAGATACTTTTCATTTGCCACCTCAGCTCCAACTCATCAACTGCCACAGTTTCCATGGTGTGCACGCTCTGAGGACTCCCTGTCTTCATCCTGCACCAGAGGGACCGAGAAAATCTTCTGTGGAGTGATGGATTCACTCCCCTGCTCCAGCAGGCACCTTCCAAGATGACGACCAGTACACTTGGACTCCTCTCACAACAAAGAGCATACTCCTAAGGACACAGAGGGTGGACATCATCGACACAGACTGTGCTGAGGTCCTGCTGACGCAATTTGAGGAGGTAAGACCTTGCCTTCCCTGAGAGTGATGGTACCCCTGTGTACTGCATCTTCTTCACCTCCTGAGGCCTCTGTTGACTATTTGTAAAATTCCTTAATGCACAGCGTGGCCCAGGTCCCCAGCACTCCATCCTGCGACGCTCAACTCGCTGAGTTGTTCTCCGGCGGTGTGGGACCTTCTTTTGTTGTGCTGTACCAACTGCATTTTGCACCTCCTTTGTTCCTGGATCTTGTGACTCCTGGGGGTGGTGTATGGCATCCTGAGGGCTCTCTAAAGTGCTGAGAGTCCTCTCTTCCTCCGCACACAGAGTTGAGGCCCCCAGGTCCCTTCTGGGTCCATCCAGTGCCATTTGGATGTAAAACGCACTTTTGTCATAGCCAAGGCTTGTTGGTGACTTCCAACACGAAATCACCTCTGCAATGATCTTCACGTCGAGCTACATCCTTTGCATCACACAGGAACCCAAAGGCATCTTCCTAGGGTGCATTCCTGGAGTCTTTGACTAACCGGGGACTCTTCTTTTGCACCCTCTTCTGGGTTGGCGGGGGCTCCTGTCCTTCCTGGAACTTCTTTTGACTTCTGGACTTGGTCTCCTTCCTTTGCAGGTCTTCAGGTCAGCAGTTGTTCTTTGCAGACTTGGTTGGTTGCTGCAAAATCCCAATCATGAGGTGTAGTGTGTCCTAAGGAAACTTGCAATCGTTACTTCTGCTTTTCTGGGCTCTGGGGGTAGGGTAATTTACTTAGCTTTACTATATTCTTACTCTCCCAGCGATTCTGCATACACTACTCTTGTCTAGGGGGAATTTGTGATTCGCATTCCACTTTCTTAGTATATGGTTTGTGTTGCACCTAGACCCATTTTCTCCCATTGCATTCTATACCATAGGTATGCTCTGCACTTTCACTACCTGGGGGGGACTTCAAGCCCCAGGATCAACTGCTGCTGCTTGACACCTGCATTCAGCAACACGGGGGCTACAAAGCGTGCTGCGTACCGACCCAGCAGTTTGCTCTGCACTTTCACTACCTGGGGGGGACTTCAAGCCCCAGGATCCAATGCTGCTGCTTGACGCCTGCATTCAGCAACGCGGGCACTACAAAGCGTGCCGCGCACCGACCCGGCAGTTTGCTCTGCACTTTCACTACCTGGGGGGAACTTCAAGCCCCAGGATCCACTGCTGCTGCATTGGGCCTTTTTTGCGCTTGCGATTGCTAAAGCATTACTTTGTATTTGTACTGTGAACCTTTATCTACAATGGGAAAGCGCAAGGCAAGGGGTAGCCCTGTTCTGGGTTCTGCCAAGCCGAAGATTCCAAAACTTATCAAAGCCATGCAACCTCTTACAAATTGTGTTACCAAAGAGATTGATAATTTGATTGAAGAAGTGGAATTGATTCTAAATAAAAAGGAGAGAAATCCATGGAATGGGCCGAGAGCAGTCACCCTTATTCCGTTCTTAACTGTCGGATCTCATTCTAATAACGTTTTACAATCTACCACCGCCTTTCAACAGGTGCTGGATTCTCAAAGCCCTTCCACGAATGCCAGCCCCTCTATACACCATGCAACTTATCCTACATTTGAAGTGCCAAATCAGATGTGATTATTCATGAAATCCCTTGCTCCAATCCCTTTTCTCCACTTGGAAACACAACACTTGGACCACCCTCAACTAGTTTCCACGGCACCACTGCACTGTGTTAGTTCATCCTCATCTAAATCTGAAAGCGACCCTCCTCATGAGGACTTAATAGCTTTGGTGATCAGTTTAAAGAAAGAGGTAGGAGAGTTGAAAATTCTAATGATAGAAATTCTTAATTCCTTCAACATTACTGCCTCGAGGAAAGATTAATCTTGTCCTCATGGAATCAAGACAATTTTCTTGAATACTGATCACCCGTTTGCTTTTGGACCTTCGCCAACTCTTGAGGATGACCCAGGCCTCAAAAAATCAATATACCATAGTAGATTTTCTGCGATCCCTTCTGAAAACATTATGTCCTCCTTCCCCCGTGTGGATTTGAAATGGGACACCACATCTGCACACTGCCGGAGTCCACACACGAACAGTGGCAATTACATTTACATGTGCAATGTCCCTTCTTTACCTCCAAAATCACGGGAAGATAAACCCCCTCTTGTTAACAAGGCTACGCATTGGCTACGCCATGTGAGGGGCTGTGGTTCAATTGTCCATGCAGATATTTTATCAGCCGAACGCTTAAGCCGTCCTTCTGGCGATCGGGATGCTATAAAACTATACCTTATTAATCCTCATTTGGTAATGGGTCTATTGCATATGGAAGCACGTAACCACACAAGAAAGGGGACTGCTATTTTTCTCAGCGACACTTGGCCCGCTGTTGGTAACGGGAGGCCGAATTTCCATCGTCCACAGCCTCCATGGCATCAAGCAGCACCGCGGGACACCGTGTTTATAATGGGCCAACACTCGGCCCTGCCCTCATGATGGATAAGGGACCTTCTCTAAAAGGACTAAATGCATGCAAACTTTATTCCCAGGGGGCCACTTCTGATATTGACTGACTACGTCCACCTGGGTCCCATAATATTTTAACTAGTCCTGGTCCACCCTTTCCACCATCTTCAAAAAATCCATCAAGTTTAGGAGCCGTACCTTTATGGAAATCGCAACCCGACTCTATTGATAACTCTAAAACTGCACTCTCTATTGAGCATATTAATAATTCTTATTCAGCTGATACTTCTTATAAAGCTAATGGTTTTATGTCTTATTCAACTGCGAAGTTTTTGTCTTGGAATGTGGCTGGTATGAACATCAAACTAGCTGACATTGATTGGGGGTACACATCGATAAATTTAACATCTGTATGTTTCAGGAAACATGGGCAACCCATAGCACGTACAGGCAAGGGTTTTGCTCCTTTTCTAAAAAAGCTATGCCATCTTTAGCTGGTAGAGCAGTAGGGGGTCTTTGTACTTGGGTAAAAATGACAGAGGTGGGTGGAGCAAAGGAGCTATACGTAGGTTCCCCTGATATTTTGGCTATAGTCACACAGCCAAACCCGGGTCCCCCTGTTTTGTGCATAAACATCTACAATAGACCGGGCCCTCCTAACCAGCGGTCAGCCACTGTAGAGCTTTTGAATACTATAATTTTGGATCTTCATCCAAAGTATCACATTATTATAGCTGGGGATCTTAATGCGCCATTCGAGCCCAATTCTGCTCTTATTGAAGCCATGCAGACTGAAGATGATATATGGAATATTCCTCCTTACCCATTTCAGCCAAATCCATCCAAAGTCGGCATTAGGGCTCTGCAGATAATAGACCTTATGATACTCCATGGTCTTCGCCCTGGTAATGGATGCTTTCCAGCTGATAGTCCTGCTAGACCAACTTGTTTCAGGGGGTCATATAGAAGTACCCCGGACTTTGTTCTCTTTGATCTATGGGTCTGGCACCATATTAAAGACGTGAAAGTGGGCAATGTAGCGACCATGCTCCTCTCCAAATCGTATACGACAGACATTTTCTACTAGGAGCTGTGTCTCCCCCTGCTTTTGTATCTACTGGTGTCCTGAAGCTGTCTAGTAATAAGCATGCGGTTAGATGAGACGTTTTCCAGAGCTCCAACAATTTACGGGGCAAACTATGTGCTATTTTGCCACTCTCAAAAATCTGTTTTTTAAAACTGTTAGGGAAACAGCTAATCGTCCCTCCCACTCTAGTAATAAGTGGTTCGATAAGAGATGTAGAGAGGCCAAAAGCACCTTGATCGAGGCGTTAAGATCAAAACACAGAGAAGAAATTGTCAACGCTAGACGAAACTACGTCTCCACATGCAAGTTGTGTAAAACTGAACATGAAGAGGTGCTATGGAGGGAAGTGGCTGAGGCTGCAAAGGCCCATGACCCTAAACATTTCTGGCTCTTGGTCGCCCGCAGCGATCAAAACCAAGTATCCAAGCCAGAGTGCCATATTGCCCCTGAAGTTTGGTTTTCTCACTTCAGGGAATTGTATGGCTCCCCTTCTGATTGTGACCTCATAAGCCCCAGAGAGATGATATTTTCACAGATCCCATGGACCATTCTGCCACCCTTTTCACTAAAAGAAACTGAGCTTTCCATCACTGCCCAAAAATCAGGGAAAGCCCCAGGTCCAGATGGCATTCCCTTGGACATGTACAAAGCAGATTTGAACAACTGGATTCCGTGTGTAAACAGGATCTCGAATGCTGTTCTGGCGAATAGATCTTATCCTGGTTCATTGAAGGAGGCAATTATTGTGCCTATACATAAGAAAGGGGAGAGGGGCATACCAGGGAACTACAGACCTATCAGCCTTCTTGATAACTTAGAAAAAAATATTTAGTTACTAGTTACTAATTAGGCTGAAAAAATGGATAGCGGATAATCAAGCACTCAGCCATCTCCAGGTGGGGTTTAGAGACAAAGACAGCACAATCGACCAGGTCTTCCGCTTCATTTCCATCAAATGGGAAACAGTTGACATGGACTCAGGCCACCTTTTTGTGGCTTTCGTAGATTTGAAATCTGCCTTCGAACTCGTTCCACGCCAAAAGTTGTGGGAAGTTATGAGTAGTATGGGGGTTCCATGTTCCATGTTAAATACAATTAGAGAATTTTATATTGGCAACCACACCAGAATTCGATGGGGCCCGAAAGGTGAACTAACTTCAGAGTTTCCCACAAATCGTGGCGTGAGACAGGGCTGTGTGACTCATTTTACCAATTCTGGTTGGCACACTGGAACACCCTTATGTAGGAGGCTGGACTGGCTTGTAGTGAGTACCAAGGGGTACTTGCACCTTGCACCAGGCCCAGTTATCCCTTATTAGTGTATAGGGTGTCTAGCAGCTTAGGCTGATAGATAATGGTAGCTTAGCAGAGCAGCTTAGGCTGAACTAGGAGACGTGTGAAGCTACTACAGTACCACTTAGTGTCATATGCACAATATCATAAGAAAACACAATACACAGTTATACTAAAAATAAAGGTACTTTATTTTTATGACAATATGCCAAAGTATCTTAGAGTGTACCCTCAGTGAGAGGATAGGAAATATACACAAGATATATATACACAATAGCAAAAATATGCAGTATAGTCTTAGAAAACAGTGCAAACAATGTATAGTTACAATAGGATGCAATGGGGAAACATAGGGATAGGGGCAACACAAACCATATACTCCAAAAGTGGAATGTGAACCACGAATGGACCCCAAACCTATGTGACCTTGTAGAGGGTCGCTGAGACTATTAGAAAATAGTGAGAGTTAGAAAAATAACCCTCCCCAAGACCCTGAAAAGTGAGTGCAAAGTGCACTAAAGTTCCCCTAAGGACAAAATAGTCGTGTTAGAGGGAAAATGCAAGGAAAACACAAATCAGCAATGCAACAACGATGGATTCCTGACTGAGGGTACCTGTGGAACAAGGGGACCAAGTCCAAAAGTCACAAGCAACTCGGAGATGGGCAGATGCCCAAGAAATGCCAGCGGTTGGTGCAAAGAAGCTCTTACTAGGCTGAAGAACTGTGAATACTGCAGGAACGACAAGGGCTAGAGACTTCCCCTTTGGAGGATGGATCCCACACACATTGGAGAGTCGTGCAGAAGTGTTTTCCCGCCGGATGGACGCCAACAAGCCTTGCTACACGCAATTCGTGCGTTTGGTGCTTTTGGACGCTGCTGGGGCCCAGGAGGGACCAGGAGGTCGCAAATTGGACCTGCAGAGAGAGGGGACATCGAGCAAGACAAAGAGCCCTCACTGAAGCAGGTAGCACCCAGAGAAATGCCAGAAACAGGCACTACGAGGATGCGTGAAACGGTGCTCGCCGAAGTTGCACAAAGGAGTCCCACATCGCCGGAGACCAACTTAGAAAGTCGTGCAATGCAGGTTAGAGTTCCGTGGACCCAGGCTTGGCTGTGCACGAAGGATTTCCGCCGGAAGTGCACAGGGGCCGGAGTAGCTTGCAAAGTCGCGGTTCCCAGCAATGCAGCCCAGCGAGGTGAGGCAAGGGCTTACCTCCACCAAACTTGGGCTGAAGAGTCACTGGACTGTGGGGGTCACTTGGACAG